>NC_133324.1:841234391-841858891 GCF_042186555.1 Aquarana catesbeiana | reverse complement strand
ATCGGATTACCAGCCAGCTTTAGTCCGTCAGCGTCCGTTGGACTTTTGTAGACGAAAAGTCCGACCGTGTGTACGCGGCATTAGAAGGACAGAGAGGGCAATCTGTAACCAAGACCTGAAGCGCTGAACAGTATGTTGTCTACCGGGCGCTCGGGTTCGGCACATCACGGATCTTGTGGACAGATTACTGGGAGAGGCTGGGGAAGACCCGGCTGTCATGGTGCACGTTGGCACCAATGACAAAGTCAGAGGCAGATTGAGTGTCCTAAAGAACGATTTTAGGGACTTAGGTGCTAAATTGAGGAAAAGGACCTCCAAGGTAGTATTCTCAGGAATACTACCGGTACATCGAGCCACACCAGAAAGGCAGAGGGAGATTAGGGAAGTAAACAAGTGGCTGAAGAGCTGGTGCAGTAAGGAGGGGTTTGGGTTCCTGGAGGACTGGGCCGACTTCTCAGTCGGTAACCGGTACTATAGAAGGGACGGACTGCACCTAAATGAGGAGGGTGCAGATCTGCTGGGAATGAAGATGGCCAAAAAGTTAGAGGGGTTTTTAAACTAGGCGATGGGGGGGAGGGTCCAGAGACAGTGATAGCCAGCGCGGAAGATATTCCAGAGGGTAGTATTGGGGGCATTAGTGGTAGGTTAACCAAAGCACAAAAACACAAGGTGAGTATAGTAGCAAGTCCTAGTTGCAATCTTGAAACACCCAATACGAGGACAATATGCGACCGGTCTAAACTATGTGGCATGTTCACCAATGCCAGGAGCATGGCGGACAAGATGGGTGAACTTGAGATACTGTTGTACAAGGAGGATTTGGATTTTGTGGGAATTTCAGAGACCTGGTTCAACAGCTCTCATGATTGGCTGGCAAACATTCAAGGGTATACCCTATACCGCAAGGATAGAGAGGGTAAAAAAGGGGGAGGGGTATGCCTATATATCAAGAATAATGTACAAGCGAATGTGAGAGATGACATCACTGAGGGAGCTAGAGAGGAGGTGGAATCCTTATGGGTAGAGCTCCAAAGGGATGAAGCTAAGGGGAAAATAATACTGGGAGTATGCTATAGGCCCCCTAACCTGAGGGAGGAAGTGGAGAGGGATCTCCTATCTCAAATTGGATTAGCAGCAAGGATGGGAAGTGTTATCATAATGGGGGATTTTAATTATCCAGACATAGACTGGGCGGAGGGAACCGCGCATTCATTTAAGGCTCGCCAGTTCCTTAATGTCTTGCAGGACAATTTTATGGGTCAGATGGTAGACGCACCAACTAGAAATAAAACATTACTGGATCTACTGATTACCAACAATACAGACCTGATCACAGATGTGGAAATACGGGGCAATTTAGGTAACAGCGATCAGAGGTCAATTAGTTTCAGTATAAATCACACAAATAGGAAACATGAAGGGAACACAAAGACACTGAATTTCAAAAAAGCCAACGTCCCTAAACTACAAACCTTGCTAAAAGGCATAAATTGGGATAAAATATTAGGAACAAAGAATACAGAGGAGAGATGGGTTTGCTTTAAGAGCATATTAAATAAGGGCATTAGCCAATGTATCCCATTGGGTAATAAATTTAAAAGAGCGAACAAAAATCCTGGATGGCTTAACTTCAATGTAAAAATGCATATAAAAGCAAAGGAGAAGGCCTTCAAAATATACAAGGTTGAGGGATCATCCTCAGCATTCAGACTTTATAAAGAATGCAATAAGAAATGTAAGGGTGCAATTAGGACGGCTAAGATAGAACATGAAAGACACATAGCGGAGGAGAGCAAAAAAAATCCCAAGAAATTCTTTAAGTATGTAAACAGTAAAAAAGGGAGGACAGACCATATTGGCCCCATAAAGAATGAGGAAGGACATCTGGTTACAAAGGATGGGGAGATGGCAAAGGTATTGAATTTATTCTTCTCCTCAGTCTTCACGAGTGAATCAGGGGGCTTCAGTAACCAAAACTGCAGTGTTTATCCTCATGACAACACAGGAAGCACCTCCATGGTTAACAGAGGACGGAATTAAAATTAGACTTGAGAAACTTAACATTAATAAATCACCGGGACCAGATGGCTTGCATCCGAGGGTACTTAGGGAACTCAGTCAGGTGATTGCCAGACCGTTGTTCCTAATTTTTACAGACAGTCTATTGACTGGAATGGTACCAGCTGATTGGAGAAAAGCCAGTGTAGCACCAATATTTAAAAAGGGCCCAAAAAACATCCCTGGGAATTACAGACCAGTTAGTCTAACATCAATAGTATGTAAAGTCTTGGAGGGGATGATAAGGGACTATATACAAGATTTTAGTAATAAGAACGATATCATTAGCAGTAATCAGCATGGATTCATGAAGAATCGTTCTTGCCAAACCAATCTATTAACCTTCTATGAGGAGGTGAGTTGCCATCTAGATAAAGGAAGGCCCGTAGACGTGGTGTATCTGGATTTTGCAAAAGCATTTGACACAGTTCCCCATAAACGTTTACTGTACAAAATAAGGTCCGTTGGCATGGACCATAGGGTGAGTACATGGATTGAAAATTGGCTACAAGGGCGTGTTCAGAGGGTGGTGATAAATGGGGAGTACTCAGAATGGTCAGGGGTGGGTAGTGGGGTTCCCCAGGGTTCTGTGCTGGGACCAATCCTATTTATTTGTTTATAAACGACCTGGAGGATGGGATAAACAGTTCAATCTTTGTATTTGCAGACGATACTAAGCTAAGCAGGGCAATAACTTCTCCGCAGGATGTGGAAACCTTGCAAAAAGACCTGAACAAATTAATGGGGTGGGCGACTACATGGCAAATGAGATTCAATGTAGAAAAATGTAAAATAATGCATTTGGGTGGCAAAAATATGAATGCAATCTATACACTGGGGGGAGAACCTCTGGGGGAATCTAGGATGGAAAAGGACCTGGGGGTCCTAGTAGATGATAGGCTCAGCAATGGCATGCAATGCCAAGCTGCTGCTAATAAAGCAAACAGAATATTGGCATGCATTAAAAGGGGGATCAACTCCAGAGATAAAATGATAATTCTCCCGCTCTACAAGACTCTGGTCCGGCCGCACCTGGAGTATGCTGTCCAGTTCTGGGCACCAGTCCTCAGGAAGGATGTACTGGAAATGGAGCGAGTACAAAGAAGTGCAACAAAGCTAATAAAGGGTCTGGAGGATCTTAGTTATAAGGAAAGGTTGCGAGCGCTGGAGAAGAGACGCTTGAGAGGGGATATGATTTCAATTTACAAATACTGTACTGGTGACCCCACAATAGGGATAAAACTTTTTCGCAGAAGAGAGTTTAATAAGACTCGTGGCCACTCATTACAATTAGAAGAAAAGAGGTTTAACCTTAAACTACGTAGAGGGTTCTTTACTGTAAGAGCGGCAAGGATGTGGAATTCCCTTCCACAGGTGGTGGTCTCAGCGGGGAACATTGATAGCTTCAAGAAACTATTAGATAATCACCTGAATGACCGCAACATACAGGGATATGTAATGTAATACTGACACATAATCACACACATAGGTTGGACTTGATGGACGTGTGTCTTTTTTCAACCTCACCTACTATGTAACTATGTAACTGTCATTCTGTCCGAAGAGGACTGCCAAGTTGGATGAAGCTGACAATATCCCTGGATCATGGAGAGGGTAAATTGATTTTTTTGTAACACAAAGGGGAGGGGGGTGAAAAAAAATGTAACTGGAGTTCATCTTTAAAACGGGTGGTTATCAAATCAAAACTTGGTTCTAAAAGAAAAAATTCCAATAACTCCACATTTCTCGGTTGAACGTCTATGGTCCTTCCAGTAGTTAATTTCTGCATGAACTACCTAGACAGTTTATGCAGTTGCAATGTACCTCTAAAGTGAGACTTTTAAATACATTATTGCATTTAGGCAAATCGTTTTCCATTAATGCAAAAACTACAGGGTGAACACAAGTTCCATTACATTCTACTGAATTCTCTTTTATGCTTTAAGGAGTCTAAGATTTTAAATGTACATGGAAATTACTTCTTGCCTGAATAAGAGCTTTGTTATACCCTGTAAAACCACAAAACCTCTTCTTTATTGAATTAGCCTCGTAACAAATCAGCCCCCGTGAGGTGGAGTATTGGAAACAGCCAGAATCTCACAGGGTATTTTATATATTGATTCTCTAAGAGAATAATTTACTCAGAAGATTGAGGCTTTAGATTACAGACATAAAAAAGTTTTGTTCTAGACGGCTTTACAGAAGAGAAGACAGCAGTTCAGAAAAGATACAAAAATCCACTAATGAATTATGCTGTTTAAAATTAGGAAGATTACAGTGATAAAAAGGGAAAATTTGTGTTTTTGTACTTAAAGAGTACCTTCAATTTTGTTGAGAAAATAATATTCCGCCTTGGGTGATCTATGTACATTATAAGGATTTTAACAAATTTTATTGCAGATTCCTACCTTTTGTTATTCTGAAGAAATCCATGTGTGTTTCTCTGTGTCCATTGATGGAGTCTAATAGGAGTGGTTTCCTAATTATCAACCAGCTGCTGCACCTGCAAAGCTCTAATGAGAAACATTGCAGGACCTGCATCCCTTTAGACAGGATTTCCTAATAGGAGTATCTCACAAAAAATTACATTTTTGTTGCAGGGGATGCCGGATATCTTACTTGTATCTTAGTGCAGACTTCTGGCAAAATCTGTAAGCTAATCACACAAGCAGGAAATTACATATCTTTTCTGTATACAGAATGCCTCCATATTGCTTTCAGGGCTGGGCTCAGCCTTTCCTTCTCTGAGCTGGCCACTCAGCTGACGGTTAATTGCCAGCTCCTATCTCTCCACAGTGACTCAGCTGTTGATGATATCCTACTCGTCAGTCCTGCTTACTTAAGCCATTCAGCCCAGATGATCTCTGCCTTCGCCTGGTCAACATCACAGAGACTCTCTCCTGCGTGCTTGTTAAAGACTTGCTTGGCTGACTTTCCTTCTGGCTCCAGATACTGCTTGTTGTTCCACTACGCTGATTCCTGGTTTCCTGACTTTCTCGGTTGTCTGACTATCCGTTCCAGTTACCAAACTTTGGCTATGTTTTGGCTATGTTTGTTCTATTTACTTTTATTATTAAACAATTGTGATTCAACTGTACTTCTGACTCGGTCTGATTCATGGTTTCTGACAGTAGGTGAAGGGCATGAATTCAGAAGATGCAGTCAATCCACTTGTTGGTAATATTTTTTACAGGTTGGATGAGCAGGATCACCGCATGGATCAGTTTGCCATGGCATTACAGACACTCCTGAGTCGCACGGCTCACCTGGAATCTTCCACTGTAGCTGCTCCAGTACAACCCGTGTTGCAGGCCGTCCCTGCTGCTGCTCCAGTCTCTGTGCAGGCACCTGCCTCGAGTATTACCTCTATAAGAGGTATGTCTTTTATGGCCTGTTCATTGATGCTGCCTTTGTATCGAAGCACTCAATTCCGCTTCAGCTGCGTGCCATACCACTTGCCATTGAGGCTCTTGACGGGAGACCTCTACAGCCTGCCCATGTGATTCATGAGACTCCTATATTGACCATGGCTGTAGGGGCTCTTCACCATGAGATAATTCAATTCCAAGTTATTTCCTCACCTAAATTTCCTCTGATTATAGGTTATCCTTGGTAGTTTGCCTCCACACCGGTTGTATGATTGCCCAATTGACCTTCAACCTGGTGCCATACCCCCTCATGGCTGGGTTTACCCTTTGTCAGTATCGGAGGATAGGGCCATGGAGAAGTATGTTGCAGATGCACTTTCTTGAGGTTTCATCCACAAATCCTTGTCTCCTGCCAGTGCTGGTTTCTTCTTTGTGAAGAAGAAGAGTGGTGAACTGAGACCTTGTATTGGTTATAAGGGTCTCAATCATCTCAAGATTAAGAATGCTTATCCAATTCCATTGATTACAGAATTATTTGACCACCTCAAGGGAGCAACGGTTTTCACGAAGCTTGATTTGAGAGGGGTATAGAATCTTGTGAGGATTAAGGAGGGCGACGAATGGAAAACTGCATTTAATGCCAGAACAGGCCATTATGAGTACCTCTTAATGCCATTTGGCCTTTGCAATGCTCTGGCAGTTCTCCAGGAATTTATCAACAATGTCATCCGAGATTTGTTGCAGCTATGTATGGTGGTTTATCTAGACGATATCCTCATATTTTCCAAGTCCCTAGAGAGCCACTAGGGATGAGCCGAACACCCCCCCGGTTCGGTTCGCACCAGAACCCGCGAACGGACCGAAAGTTCGCACGAACGTTAGAACCCCATTGACGTCTATGGGACTCGAACGTTCGAAATCAAAAGTGCTCATTTTAAAGGCTAATTTGCATGGTATTGTCCTAAAAAGGGTTTGGGGACCCGGGTCCTACCCCAGGGGACATGTATCAATGCAAAAAAAACTTTTAAAAACGGCCGTTTTTTCGGGAGCAGTGATTTTAATGATGCTTAAAGTAAAAAAAAAAAAGTGAAATATTCCTTTAAATATCGTACCTGGGGGGTGTCTATAGTATGCCTGTAAAGTGACGCGTGTTTCCCATGTTTAGAACAGTCCCTGCACCAAATGTCATTTTTAAAGGAAAAAATCTCATTTAAAACTGCTTGCGGGTTTAATGTCATGTCGGGTCATGGCAATATGGATGAAAATCAGTGAGACAAACGGCATGGGTACCCCCCAGTCCATTACCAGGCCCTTTGGGTCTTGTATGGATATTAAGGGGAACCCCGCACCCAAATTAAAATAAGGAAAGGTGTGGGGCCACCAGGCCCTATATACTCTGAACAGCAGTATACAGGCGGTGCAAACAAGACAGGGACTGTAGGTTTGTTGTTAAGTAGAATCTGTTTGTAATTTTGAACATTTTTAACGTGTTTAGCTCCAGCCAAAAAATCTTTTCTAAGCTTTTTGGAAAACATAGGGAAGGGTTATCACCCCTGTGACATTTGTTTTGCTGTCTTTCCTCCTCTTCAGAAGATTTCACCTCACTTTTTTGTCCCAATGAAAAATGTTTTTTGAAAATTTGGGTTTTTTTGTGGAACAAGGATTGGAAAGCATCAGTGGAAAGGAGAAATTGTTTTCCCATATTAACTCTTACAGGAGAGAATTTCCCTTCCTAGGGGTAGATTTCATCTCACTTCCTGTTGTCTCCTTCCGTTTGCAAATAGGAGTCGTTTGTAAGTTAGATGTTTGAAAGTAGGGTCCTGCCCTATATACTCAGCAGAAATTTGGGCCTTAGGTGTTGCTGTGGCCACAACACTGTAAGCCCTCACAGGGCCCTGCTGTGAAATATTAGATCAAGAATTGTAATTACATGCCCCTGTTGAACAGGAGCTGAAAAATTAGGCCTTAGGCACTGGTGCTGGTGCCACAACACTGCAACCCCTCACAGACACTCTAGTTGGAACGCAGGAACGAGCCCTGCTGCAAAATATTGCTTCAAAAATTGTAATTACACGCCCCTGTTAGACAGGGGCAGAAAAATTGGGCCTTAGGCACTGGTGCTGGTGCCACAACACTGCAACCCCTCACAGACACTCTAGTTGGAACGCAGGAACGAGCCCTGCTGCAAAGTATTGCATCAAAAATTGTAATTACACGCCCCTGTTAGACAGGGGCAGAAAAATTGGGCCTTAGGCACTGGTGCTGGTGCCACAACACTGCAACCCCTCACAGACACTCTAGTTGGAACGCAGGAACGAGCCCTGCTGCAAAGTATTGCATCAAAAATTGTAATTACACGCCCCTGTTAGACAGGGGCAGAAAAATTGGGCCTTAGGCACTGGTGCTGGTGCCACAACACTGCAACCCCTCACAGACACTCTAGTTGGAATGCAGGAACGAGCCCTGCTGCAAAGTATTACATCAAAAATTGTAATTACACGCCCCTGTTAAACAGGGGCTGAAAAATCGTGCCTTAGGCACTGGTGGTGGCGCCCAGAACCAAAAATGTTCTTACAAGCTATCAGCGTGATGATTGAGGAGGAAGAGGATAATTACTCAGGGATAGTCACTCAGCATCAGCATAGGCAGTCTTTGAAGGGATCTGAGATTTCAAAAAAAATTATTCGGTTACATCAGCATCAGGTGCTTGGTAGCTGGTGGTGATCCAAGACTCATTCATTTTTATGAAGGTCAGCCGATCGACCGAGTCGGTGGACAGACGCACCCTGTGATCGGTTACCACGCCTCCAGCAGCACTGAATGTGCGTTCCGAAAGAACACTGGATGCAGGACAGGCCAGTAGCTCAATTGCATACTGTGCAAGCTCTGGCCAGTGATCCATCCTCAAGACCCAGTAACCCAGAGGATTTTCGGTGGGAAAGGTGTCCAAGTCTGATCTTGCCCCTAGGTATTCCTGCACCATGTAAAACAGACGCTGGCGATGGTTGCTGGAACCGATCATACCTTGGGGCTGCGGACTAAAAAATTGTCTGAACGCATCGGTCAGACGGCCACCTTCTCCACCACTCCTTCTTTGACTGACCGAAGCCTCAGCAACACGTTGTCCAGAAACAGGAGTTTGTAACCTCCCAGTCTCTGGGAACGCGTTGCACAGACCTTTCTGCAAGGCCTCCCGAAGATGTTTCATCCTCTGCTCCCTCTGCGATGGCAAGATAAGGTCCGCAACCTTACCCTTGTAACGTGGATCAAGGAGGGTTGCCAGCCAGTATTGGTCCTTCTCCTTGATACCACGAATACGAGGATCCTTACGCAGGCTTTGCAGGATCAGGGAGGCCATGCAGCGTAGGTTTGCTGAGGCATTCGGTCCGGAGTCCTCTGGGTCACTAAGAACGACATGGTCCGCAGCCACCTCCTCCCAGCCACGTACAAGTCCATGTGTTTCTTGGGACTGATCCCTTAAAGACTGCTGCTGATGCTGAGTGCCAGGCTCCACCTCCATACTGACACAATCTTCCTCCTCCTCCTCTTCCTCCTCGTCCTCTTCCTGTGTGATCGGCGGGCACGCAGGAACACTGTCTGGATAAAGGGGGCCTTGAGAGCTAAGGAAGTCCTCCTCTTCCTGCCTCTGTTCTGCCTCAAGTGCCCTGTCCATTATTCCATGCAGCGTGTGCTCCAACAGGTGGACAAGGGGGGCAGTGTCACTGATGCATGCACTGTCACTGCTCACCATCCTCGTGGCCTCCTCGAATGGTGACAGGACAGTGCATGCATCCCTGATCATGGCCCACTGGCGTGGGGAAAAAAAAACAAGCTCCCCTGACCCTGTCCTGGTGCCATAGTCGCACAGGTACTCACTGATGGCCCTCTGCTGCGTGTGCAGCCGCTGCAGCATGGCCAACGTTGAGTTCCACCTGGTGGGCATGTCACAGATTAGGCGGTTCTTGGGCAGGTTAAACTCCTTTTGGAGGTCCGTCAGCCGAGCACTGGCATTATATGACCGGCGGAAATGCACACAGACTTTCCTGGCCTGCCTCAGGACATCCTGTAAGCCCGGGTACCTGCCCAAGAACCGCTGCACCACCAAGTTAAGGACGTGAGCCAAACAGGGCACATGGGTCATTTGTCCCTGTCGGAGGGCAGAGAGGAGGTTGGTGCCATTGTCGCAAACCACCATTCCTGCCTTAAGTTGGCGTGGCGTCAACCACCTCTGAACCTGCCCCTGCAGAGCTGACAGAACCTCTGCCCCAGTGTGGCTCCTGTCCCCCAAGCACACCAGCTCAAGCACCGCATGGCATCTTTTGGCCTGCGTACTTGCGTAGCCCCTTGAACGCCTACGGAGCACCGCTGGTTCCGAGGAAGAGGCCATGGAGGAAAAAGAAGAGGAGGGGGTGGAGGAGAGAGGTGTGTCACAATCAGCATTTTGGAGGCGTGGTGGCGGAACAACCTCCAACACTACTGCACCTTGTCCTGCATCCTTCCCAGCTGCCAGCAGAGTCACCCAATGCGCCGTGAAACTTAGGTAACGTCCCTGTCCATGCCTGCTGGACCATGAGTCAGCGGTAATATGCACCTTACCGCTGACCGCCCTGTCCAGCGAGGCATGGACATTGCCTTCCACATGCCGGTAGAGAGCCGGAATCGCCTTCCGTGAGAAAAAGTGGCGTTTGGGTACCTGCCACTGAGGAACCGCACATTCCACAAACTCACGGAAGGGGGCAGAGTCTACCAACTGAAAAGGCAGCAGTTGAAGTGCTAGCAATTTTGCCAAGCTAGCATTCAACCGCTGGGCATGTGGATGGCTGGGAGCAAACTTCTTTCGGCGGTGCAGCAGCTGGGGCAGGGAAATTTGCCTGGTACAATCTGACATCGGTGTACCAAAAGCAGATTGCCCACAAGTACTTGGTTGTGACACACCTAATTCTACACCTTCATTCCTCTCACTGCAGGTCTCAGAGAGGACTGAAGGTCTAGTGGGGTTGGAAATCTCAGCTGATGAGGAGCAAGGAGAGATCCTCTTTGTTCTTTGGTGTGGGTCTTTTAGATACGCTTGCCAACGAACTGCATGGCAGGTCAACATATGTCTGGTCAAGCATGTGGTACCCAAGCGGGAGATGTTTTGGCCACGTGAGATACGCTTGAGACATATGTTGCAAATAGCAGCGGTGCGATCTGATGCACTCGTCTCAAAAAAGGCCCACACCAAAGAACTTTTTGAATAACGCGCAGAGACTGCAGCGCCCTGCACATGTGGAGCTTTGGGGTGTGATGCAGTCAATGTGCTGCCCTTAGGCTGGCCCCTGGAGGGCATCCTGCCTCGTTGGTGATGTGCCGCCACCTCCTCCTCCTCCTCCTCCTCCTCCTCCTCCTCTCTCCTATCAGGCACCCACGTTGAGTCAGTGACCTCATCATCCCCTCCCTCCTCATCACTGGAGCAAACCTGGCAGTATGCTGCAGCAGGGGGAGCATGACTGCCAGATTGCTGTCCTTCTTGGGCACCCCCTCT
Organism: Aquarana catesbeiana; assembly: GCF_042186555.1. NCBI lineage: Eukaryota > Metazoa > Chordata > Amphibia > Anura > Ranidae > Aquarana > Aquarana catesbeiana. The sequence continues at coordinate 841,847,941 of NC_133324.1, read as the reverse complement.
GTCCGTGCTCATGTTACTGCCTTCATCGAGCTCAGTATCATCATCAGAGCCTTCCAAACGCTGGGCATCCTCCTGGAGCATGTACCCAACACTGTGGTCAAACAGTTCGAGGGAATCCTCATGAGGACATGGTGGAGCTAGGGAAGGAGTCACTGATGACATTGAGCTGAGGGAAGAGGCCGCTGCTTTGCCAGACAAAGCACCCTGGGCATGGGTGAGAGAGGATGAGGAGGATGAGGACGGCTTGGTCATCCACTCGACCAAGTCTTCCGCATGTTGCGGCTCAACACGGCCAGCTGCCGAAAAAAAGGCCAAGCGTGTCCCATGGCCACGTGCTGATGAGGATGCACCGTCTCCACGACCAGCACTAGACACAGAGCCTGCTTGCCCTCTCTTATTGGCTTGTGACTGTCTGCCTCTCCTTCTTGGCCTTCCAGACATACTAATGGCCTGTAGCTGCACTAAGCTGGGATAGAACACCTGTAATTTTCTTCAAGTAGCTTTATATACTGTAACCAGACAAGCCTGCCTGTCAGTAGGAAGATAACAGGAACGGATCTAGCTGAACACTGTGAGCAGGACGCACTGTACTAAATGTAAATAGTCTAGCTGCCTGACCGTGGTACTAATAGGATCAAATTGAACACCTGTAATTTTCTTCAGGTAGCTTTATATACTGTAACCAGACAAGCCTGCCTGTCAGTAGGAAGATAACAGGAACGGATCTAGCTGTACACTGTGAGCAGGACGCACTGTACTAAATGTAAATAGTCTAGCTGCCTGACCGTGGTACTAATAGGATCAAATAGAACACCTGTAATTTTCTTCAGGTAGCTTTATATACTGTAACCAGACAAGCCTGCCTGTCAGTAGGAAGATAACAGGAACGGATCTAGCTGAACACTGTGAGCAGGACGCACTGTACTAAATGTAAATAGTCTAGCTGCCTGACCGTGGTACTAATAGGATCAAATAGAACACCTGTAATTTTCTTCAGGTAGCTTTATATACTGTAACCAGACAAGCCTGCCTGTCAGTAGGAATTTAACAGGAACGGATCTAGCTGAACACTGTGAGCAGGACGCACTGCACTAAATGTAAATAGTCTAGAAGATAACAGGAACGGATCTAGCTGAACACTGTGAGCAGGACGCACTGCACTAAATGTAAATAGTCTAGAAGATAACAGGAACGGATCTAGCTGAACACTGTGAGCAGGACGCACTGCACTAAATGTAAATAGTCTAGAAGATAACAGGAACGGATCTAGCTGAACACTGTGAGCAGGACGCACTGCACTAAATGTAAATAGTCTAGAAGATAACAGGAACGGATCTAGCTGAACACTGTGAGCAGGATGCACTGCACTAAATGTAAATAGCAGGAACGGATCTAGCTGAACACTGTGAGCAGGACGCACTGCACTAAATGTAAATAGTCTAGAAGATAACAGGAACGGATCTAGCTGAACACTGTGAGCAGGACGCACTGCACTAAATGTAAATAGCAGGAACGGCTCTAGCTGAACACTGTGAGCAGGACGCACTGCACTAAATGTAAATAGCAGGAACGGATCTAGCTGAACACTGTGAGCAGGACGCACTGCACTAAATGTAAATAGTCTAGAAGATAACAGGAACGGATCTAGCTGAACACTGTGAGCAGGACGCACTGCACTAAATGTAAATAGCAGGAACGGCTCTAGCTGAACACTGTGAGCAGGACGCACTGCACTAAATGTAAATAGCAGGAATGGATCTAGCTGAACACTGTGAGCAGGACGCACTGCACTAAATGTAAATAGTCTAGAAGATAACAGGAACGGATCTAGCTGAACACTGTGAGCAGGACGCACTGCACTAAATGTAAATAGCAGGAACGGATCTAGCTGAACACTGTGAGCAGGACGCACTGCACTAAATGTAAATAGCAGGAACGGATCTAGCTGAACACTGTGAGCAGGACGCACTGCACTAAATGTAAATAGCAGGAACGGATCTAGCTGAACACTGTGAGCAGGACGCACTGCACTAAATGTAAATAGCAGGAACGGATCTAGCTGAACACTGTGAGCAGGACGCACTGCACTAAATGTAAATAACAGGAACGGATCTAGCTGAACACTGTGAGCAGGACGCACTGCACTAAATGTAAATAGCAGGAAGGGATCTAGCTGAACACTGTGAGCAGGACGCACTGCACTAAATATAAATAGCAGGAACGGATCTAGCTGAACACTGTGAGCAGGACGCACTGCACTAAATGTAAATTGCAGGAACGGATCTAGCTGAACACTGTGAGCAGGACGCACTGCACTAAATGTAAATAGTCTAGAAGATAACAGGAACGGATCTAGCTGAACACTGTGAGCAGGACGCACTGCACTAAATGTAAATAGCAGGAACGGATCTAGCTGAACACTGTGAGCAGGACGCACTGCATTAAATGTAAATAGTCTAGATAGAAGATAACAGGAACGGATCTAGCTAAACTGAATACAGTGTATATATATATATGCAACACCTGGGATGCATATATATACACAATACACTGTAAGTGCAGCTAACTGACTGAATGTTCTGCCTAATCTATCTAACTCAAATCAAATGACACTGTCTCTCTCTCTCTCTCTATCTCTCAGCACACCGAAACACACACTACACAGGGCCGCCGTGCAGGCGGCCTTATATAGTGTGGGGTGTGTACTAAATACCCTGAGCCATAATTGGCCAAAGCCACCCTGGCTTTGGCCAATTACAGCTCTCTCTACTGACGGCGCTGTGATTGGCCAAGCATGCGGGTCATATCATCAGCCAGCAATGCACTGCGATGCCGCAGTGAATTATGGGCCGTGACGCGCCACACGAATTTAGCGCGAACGGCCCATAACGTTCGCAATTCGGCGAACGATCGAACAGCCGATGTTCGAGTCGAACATGGGTTCGTCTCGAACACGAAGCTCATCCCTAAGAGCCACCACACAGATGTCTGTCATGTGCTTCGGAAGCTGAGAGAAAACAATCTCTATTGAAAGTTGAAGAAGTACGAGTTCCATCGTGAACAGGTTAAATTCCTGGGTTATGTAATTTCCACTGCTGGTATTTCGATGGACCCAGAGAAACTTTTAGCAGTCCTACAGTGGCCCCCTCCCTGTAGGTATGCATCCTCTGCAACGTTTTCTTGGCTTTGCCAATTATTATCGGAAGTTTATTCGTAACTTCTGGTCCCTGGTCAAACCCCCGTTAAGGCCTTTGAGAGTCTCAAGGCTGCCTTTGTTTCTGCTCCTGTGTTGGCACATCCTGATCCTACGTTACCCTTTATCCTTGAGGTTGATGCTTCATAGACTGGAGCTGGCACCCTTCTGTCTCAACGTCCTATCTCTGAGAGCGCTATGCATCCGTGTGGCTACTTTTCCAAGAATTTATTACCTGCAGAGTGCAATTATGAGATTGGGGACAGAGAGTTGTTAGCGATCATTTTAACCCTTAAGGAATGGAGGCATCTCCTTGAAGATACCACTGTGCTGGTTCTCATTCTTACGGACCATAAGAATCTCACATTCTTGTCTGAGGCTAAACGCCTCTCTCTCAGAAGGGCGCGATGGGCTCTTATCTTGTCAAGTTTCAATTACATTGTCTCATTCTTACCCAGTACTAAGAATGTTAGGGCTGACGCTTTGTCAAGACAATTTTTCTCCACTTCCAATATGGAGTCGGTTCCGGTTCCTGTGAATCCTCCTGATCGGATTTTGGCTATATTGCACCACTCTCACTTCCCCTTTGGGTGACAAAATTCTTGCTGCTCAGGACCATGCTTCTCCTGAGAAACCTTGTGGCTGCTGCTTTGGCCCTGAGAGTCTCCATACTGCTGTGCTCCAGACTTACCATTCTCCCAAGGCTGCTGGCCACCCTGGTAAGAATCAACTCTTTTGGGCAATTTCTCAATAATTCTGGTGACCAAGTCTACGTGCTGATGTTGCCGCCTTCATAGATGCTTGTTCCATGTGTGCTCAGAGTGAGACTCCACGACACCGTCCAGTGGGTCTCCCACAAAAGATTTCATTGTGGAGTTACCCAACTCCCAGGCAAACACAATTATCCTTATGGTGGTTGACTGATTCACAAAAATGTCTTGTATTCCACTTAAGAAGTTACCCACATCTAAGGAACTGGCTTCCATTTTTGCTCGGGTGATCTTTCTCTTACATGGGCCAACCAAGGTGATCGTCTCAGACAGGGGTAGTCAGTTTGTGTCCGGGTTCCAGCGAGCCTTTTGTGCACAGTTGGGAATTCAGCTTGCTTTCTCCTCTGCGTATCACCCGCAGTCTAATGGGGCTGCAGAACGAGCCAACCAGTCCCTGGAGCAGTTTCTACATTGCTATATTTCTGACCATCATAACAACTGGTCAGACCTCTTACCTTGGGTGGACTTTGCTCACAATAGTGCCTTGAATTCTGCTTCCCGATTGTCCCAGTTTATGGCAAACTATGGTCTCCAACCTTCCATGTTGCCTGACTCATTTGTTCCGCAGAGCATTCCTGTGTTAGAGGAACATCTCTGTGGACTTCGTTTCACTTGGGCACACATCCAGGAGGCTTTGCAACATGCCAATGATAGGTACAGACACCATGCTAACCGCAGACGCCTGCCTGCACCATTCTACCAGGTCAGGGGCAGGGTCTGGCTGTCATCTCGCAACCTCCGACTCTGTGGGCCTTTCCGTATTCTCCGCAGGATTAACCTAGTGGCTTACGCTTTAGACCTTCCTTCTTTTTTTTTTTTTCAAACAAATTTATTTTATTTAGTGGTAAAAAGCATTTACAGAAAGCTCAAAAGACAATTAAACAGTGAGAGTACATAAAGCATCAATATACCGTCAAGTGGAAAATGTAAACACTTCAATTGAAATTCCTATACATGGAGTTCAGAGACCCGCCTCGTGCTTCAATTCGTGATAGTTTACAACAGACAACTAATTCTCGGGAGGGTGCCATCCAAAGGATCAGTTGTTGCCAGGTTTTGTTGGTAATGTAGTAGAAGGGAGAGATTTATCCGGTAAACTTTGCAGGCGTGATGTCTTTCCTCTCTGGGAGAGGGATGTATGGTAAATAGGGGTGTGTTTGGTGCGTGTATGATTGAGGTGGTGGATGATGGCGGGCTTTGCAAAGTGGGCATACATGAAGGGTAGGTGGGTAATTGGGTCGAGTATCTTGGGAGGGAAAGGGGATAGGGGATGGGGGGGCATAGGAAGGGTTATAGCCAAGGGGTGGGATAGGGAGAAAGAGGGGGGAGGGGGTGTAGGGGGTAGGTAGGGGAGGGGCCATCTCTGACTTTCTGCCTCAGTTTTAGTTTGCAATTTGAGAACATTGCTGGGGGTGTTGGTCTAGTGGGGGGGGTGACAGGATAAAGACAGGTTTGTAAAGGATGTAGGGATCAATTCGTGTAAGGGAGGGCTCAAAGTATGTGTGGTTGATTTTTTAGTTAGGTGGGTTGCAGAGATTGAGATATTCAGGCATCGTCTGGAAATGCAACCAGCACCCCCATTTTCTATTGAATTTAGTTGGGGCATCGTGGGCGATATGGATTAATTCTTCCATTTCAGAGACTTTGCGGATTTCAGTGAACCATTTTAGAATTTGTGGGAGTATGCGTCGAGTTCCAGTGTAGGGGGATGCATTACTTCGCTGCGCTTATTATGTGCATCGCTAGTGATTTGTAGTATGATTTGTGTGATAAGGGTGAGAGGTGGAGTAAGAATTGGGCTGGGGTGAATTCTAGGTCATATGAGGTGACCTGAGATGTGATGTGGTGTACCGCTGTCCAAAACGTTTGTATGGAGGTGCAAGACCACCAGATGTGCATTAGAGTGCCTTCATCTTTATGGCATCTCCAGCAAGTTGCTGGTATAGCAACTTGCTGGAGATGGGGTTAATTTTGTGTAAAAGGGTTGGTGTGCAATACCACCTGGACAAGATTTTGTAACCGTTTTCTTGTGTAGTGACGTTTATCAAACCTTTATGTATGTTCAGAAATGATTGTTCCCATTGACCTGCCAAAGGCAAGATGGAAAGATCTTTTTCCCATCTTTGGCAGGCTAGGTTCTCGTTGGCATGCATATCAGCAAAGAGAAGGTTGTGTGGAAGATAACAGGTGGGGTTGGGGATTTACTTGACTGCAGAGTGTTTCGAAGGGTGTGAGTTGTCTCGAACATTTTGAGTCTTTGTCCAGGAACTTTAGGTAGCGGGCAAGCAGTAAATACGTCTATGGGGGGATATGTGGTTTTTCCATTTGGGTAGAGATTTGGTTGGCAGTGAGAAGTTTCCCCTGGTAGAAGAATTGGTGGATTCTGATGCTGGGAAGTTGTCAGTAACGAATTGGTTGTGCATTCCCGGGGGAGAAGTCAGGGTTTAGTTTCACTGGGGTCAACGGGCCTGGAATGGAAGATAAGTTAGTATGAGAACATGTTTTGCAAAAGCAATTCAAGGTAGGTCCAATTATTGGATGGGTACGAAATTCTAATGGGATATGGTGTGAAGTAGGGATGAGCTTCGTGAACATGGGTTCGACTCGAACATCGGCTGTTCGACCGTTCGTCGAATACCGAACGTTATGGGCCGTTCGCACCAAATTTGTGTGGCACGTCACGGCCCATAATTCACTGCGGCATCGCAGTGCATTGCTGGCTGATGATTGGCCAAGCATGCACTATGACCCGCATGTTTGGCCAATCACAGCGTCGTCAGTAGAGAGAGTTGTAATTGGACAAAGCCAGGGTGGCTTTGGCCAATTATGGCTCAGGGGGTTTAGAACACGCCCCACACTATATAAGGCCGCCTACACGGCGGCCCTGTGTAGTGTGTGTTCCGGCGTTGAGATACATAGATAGACAGAGAGACAGTGTCATTTCATTTGCACTAGCTAGATTAGGCAGGACAATCAGTGAGTTAGCTGCACTTACAGTGTATTGTGTATATATATGCATCCCAGGTGTTGCATATATATATATATATACACTGTATTCAGTTTAGCTAGATCTATTCCTGCTATCTTCCTACTGACAGGCAGGCTTGTCTTGTTACAGTATTTACAGCTACCTGAAGAAAATTGCTGGTGTTCTTTTGATCCTATTAGTACCACAGTCAGGCAGCTAGACTATTAACAGTTAGTGTAGTGCGTCCTGCTCACAGTGTTCAGCTAAAACTACAAGTTAGTGTAGTGAGACCTCTGCACAGTGTTCAGCTAAAGCTACAAGTTAGTGTAGTACGTACTGCTCACAGTGTTCAGCTAAAACTACAAGTTAGTGTAGTGAGACCTCTGCACAGTGTTCATCTAAAGCTACAAGTTAGTGTAGTGCGTCCTGCTCAGTGTTAAGCTAAAACTACAAGTTAGTGTAGTGAGACCTCTGCACAGTGTTCAGCTAAAGCTACAAGTTAGTGTAGTGCGTCCTGCTCACAGTGTTCAGCTAAAACTACAAGTTAGTGTGGTGCGTCCTCCTCACAGTGTTCAGCTAAACCTACAAGTTATTTTTTGCGAGCTCTGCACAGTGTTCATCTAAAGCTACAAGTTAGTGTAGTGCGTCCTGCTCACAGTGTTCAGCTAAAACTACAAGTTAGAGTAGTGAGACCTCTGCACAGTGTTCATCTAAAGCTAAAAGGTAGTGTAGTGCGTCCTGCTCACAGTGTTCAGCTAAAACTACAAGTTAGTGTAGTGAGACCTCTGCACCATGCTCATCTAAAGCTACAAGTTAATGTAGTGCGTCCTGCTCACAGTGTTCAGATAAAACTACAAGTTAGTGTGTTGCGTCCTCCTCACAGTGTTCAGCTAAACCTACAAGTTATTTTTTTGTGAGCTCTGCACAGTGTTCATCTAAAGCTACAAGTTAGTGTAGTGCGTCCTGCTCACAGTGTTCAGCTAAAACTACAAGTTAGTGTAGTGAGACCTCTGCACAGTGTTCATCTAAAACTACAAGTTAGTGTAGTGCGTCCTGCTCACAGTGTTAAGCTAAAACTACAATTTAGTGTGGTGCGTCCTCCTCACAGTGTTCAGCTAAACCTACAAGTTATTTTTTTGTGAGCTCTGCAGTGTTCATCTAAAGCTACAAGTTAGTGTAGTGCGTCCTGCTCACAGTGTTCAGCTAAAACTACAAGTTAGTGTAGTGAGACCTCTGCACAGTGTTCATCTAAAGGTACAAGTAAGTGTAGTGCGTCCTGCTCACAGTGTTCAGCTAAAATTACAAGTTAGTGTGGTGCATCCTCCTCACAGTGTTCAGCTAAACCTACAAGTTATTTTTTTGCGAGCTCTGCACAGTGTTCATCTAAAGCTACAAGTTAGTGTAGTGAGACCTCTGCACAGTGTTCATCTAAAGCTATAAGTTAGTGTAGTGCGTCCTGCTCACAGTGTTCAGCTAAAACTACAAGTTAGTGTAGTGAGACCTCTGCACAGTGTTTAGCTAAAGCTACAAGTTAGTGTAGTACGTACTGCTCACAGTGTTCAGCTAAAACTACAAGTTAGTGTAGTGAGACCTCTGCACAGTGTTCATCTAAAGATACAAGTTAGTGTAGTGCGTCCTGCTCAGTGTTCAGCTAAAACTACAAGTTAGTGTAGTGAGACCTCTGCACAGTGTTCAGCTAAAGCTACAAGTTAGTGTAGTGCGTCCTGCTCACAGTGTTCAGCTAAAACTACAAGTTAGTGTGGTGCGTCCTCCTCACAGTGTTCAGCTAAACCTACAAGTTATTTTTTTGCGAGCTCTGCACAGTGTTCATCTAAAGCTACAAGTTAGTGTAGTGCGTCCTGCTCACAGTGTTCAGCTAAAACTACAAGTTAGTGTAGTGAGACCTCTGCACAGTGTTCATCTAAAGCTACAAGGTAGTGTAGTGCGTCCTGCTCACAGTGTTCAGCTAAAACTACAAGTTAGTGTAGTGAGACCTCTGCACCATGTTCATCTAAAGCTACAAGTTAATGTAGTGCGTCCTGCTCACAGTGTTCAGCTAAAACTACAAGTTAGTGTGGCGCGTCCTCCTCACAGTGTTCAGCTAAACCTACAAGTTATTTTTTTGTGAGCTCTGCACAGTGTTCATCTAAAGCTACAAGTTAGTGTAGTGCGTCCTGCTCACAGTGTTCAGCTAAAACTACAAGTTAGTGTAGTGAGACCTCTGCACAGTGTTCATCTAAAACTACAAGTTAGTGTAGTGCGTCCTGCTCACAGTGTTAAGCTAAAACTACAATTTAGTGTGGTGCGTCCTCCTCACAGTGTTCAGCTAAACCTACAAGTTATTTTTTTGTGAGCTCTGCAATGTTAATCTAAAGCTACAAGTTAGTGTAGTGCGTCCTGCTCACAGTGTTCAGCTAAAACTACAAGTTAGTGTAGTGAGACCTCTGCACAGTGTTCATCTAAAGGTACAAGTAAGTGTAGTGCGTCCTGCTTACAGTGTTCAGCTAAAATTACAAGTTAGTGTGGTGCATCCTCCTCACAGTGTTCAGCTAAACCTACAAGTTATTTTTTTGCGAGCTCTGCACAGTGTTCATCTAAAGCTACAAGTTAGTGTAGTGCATCCTGCTCACAGTGTTCAGCTAAAACTACAAGTTAGTGTAGTGAGACCTCTGCACAGTGTTCATCTAAAGCTATAAGTTAGTGTAGTGCGTCCTGCTCACAGTGTTCAGCTAAAACTACAAGTTAGTGTAGTGAGACCTCTGCACAGTGTTCATCTAAAGCTACAAGTAAGTGTAGTGCGTCCTGCTCACAGTTTTCAGCTAAAACTACAAGTTAGTGTACTGAGACCTCTGCACAGTGTTCATCTAAAGCTACAAGTTAGTGTAGTGCGTCCTGCTCACAGTGTTCAGCGAAAAATACAAGTTAGTGTAGTGAGACCTCTGCACCATGTTCATCTAAAGATACAAGTTAGTGTAGTGCGTCCTGCTCACAGTGTTCAGCTAAAACTACAAGTTAGTGTGGTGCGTCCTCCTCACAGTGTTCAGCTAAACCTACAAGTTATTTTTTTGCGAGCTCTGCACAGTGTTAATCTAAAGCTACAAGTTAGTGTAGTGCGTCCTGCTCACAGTGTTCAGCTAAAACTACAAGTTAGTGTAGTGAGACCTCTACACAGTGTTCATCTAAAACTACAAGTTAGTGTAGTGCGTCCTGCTCACAGTGTTCAGCTAAAACTACAAGTTAGTGTGGTGCGTCCTCCTCACAGTGTTCAGCTAAACCTACAAGTTATTTTTTTGCGAGCTCTGCACAGTGTTCATCTAAAGCTACAAGTTAGTGTAGTGTGTCCTGCTCACAGTGTTCAGCTAAAACTACAAGTTAGTGTACTGAGACCTCTGCACATTGTTCATCTTAAGCTACAAGTTAGTGTAGTGTGTACTGCTCACAGTGTTCAGCTAAAACTACAAGTTAGTGTGGTGCGTCCTCCTCACAGTGTTCATCTAAACCTACAAGTTATTTTTTTGTGAGCTCTGCAGTGTTCATCTAAAGCTACAAGTTAGTGTAGTGCATCCTGCTCACAGTGTTCAGCTAAAACTACAAGTTAGTGTAGTGAGACCTCTGCACAGTGTTCATCTAAAACTACAAGTTGGTGTAGTGCGTCCTGCTCACAGTGTTTAGCTAAAACTACAAGTTAGTGTGGTGCGTCCTCCTCACAGTGTTCAGCTAAACCTACAAGTTATTTTTTTGCGAGCTCTGCACAGTGTTTATCTAAAGCTACAAGTTAGTGTAGTGTGTCCTGCTCACAGTGTTCAGCTAAAACTACAAGTTAGTGTAGTGAGACCTCTGCACATTGTTCATCTAAAGCTACAAGTTAGTGTAGGGCATCCTGCTCACAGTGTTCAGCTAAAACTACAAGTTAGTGTGGTGCGTCCTCCTCACAGTGTTCAGCTAAACCTAAAAGTTATTTTTTTGTGAGCTCTGCAGTGTTCATCTAAAGCTACAAGTTAGTGTAGTGCGTCCTGCTCACAGTGTTCAGCTAAAACTACAAGTTAGTGTAGTGAGACCTCTGCACAGTGTTCATCTAAAGCTACAAGTAAGTGTAGTGCGTCCTGCTCACAGTGTTCAGCTAAAATTACAAGTTAGTGTGGTGCGTCCTCCTCACAGTGTTCAGCTAAACCTACAAGTTATTTTTTTGCGAGCTCTGCACAGTGTTACTCTAAAGCTACAAGTTAGTGTAGTGCGTCCTGCTCACAGTGTTCAGCTAAAACTACAAGTTAGTGTAGTGAGACCTCTGCACAGTGTTCATGTAAAGCTACAAGTTAGTGTAGTGTGTCCTGCTCACAGTGTTCAGCTAAAACTACAAGTTAGTGTAGTGAGACCTCTGCACAGTGTTCATCTAAAGCTACAAGTAAGTGTAGTGCGTCCTGCTCATAGTGTTCAGCTAAAACTAGAAGTTAGTGTGGTGCGTCCTCCTCACAGTGTTCAGCTAAACCTACAAGTTATTTTTTTGCAAGCTCTGCACCGTGTTCATCTAAAGCTACAAGTTAGTGTAGTGCGTCCTGCTCACAGTGTTCAGCTAAAACTACAAGTTAGTATAGTGAGACCTCTGCACAGTGTTTATCTAAAGCTACAAATTAGTGTAGTGTGTCCTGCTCACAGTGTTCAGCTAAAAGTACAAGTTAGTGTAATGAGACCTCTGCACCATGTTCATCTAAAGCTACAAGTTAGTATAGTGCGTCCTGCTCACAGTGTTAAGCTAAAACTACAAGTTAGTGTGGTGCATCCTCCTCACAGTGTTCAGCTAAACCTACAAGTTATTTTTTTGCGAGCTCTGCACAGTGTTCATCTAAAGCTACAAGTTAGTGTAGTGCGTCCTGATCACAGTGTTCAGCTAAAACTACAAGTTAGTGTAGTGAGACCTCTGCACAGTGTTCATCTAAAACTACAAGTTAGTGTAGTGCGCCCTGCTCACAGTGTTCAGCTAAAACTACAAGTTAGTGTGGTGCGTCCTCCTCACAGTGTTCAGCTAAACCTACAAGTTATTTTTTGCGAGCTCTGCACAGTGTTCATCTAAAGCTACAAGTTAATGTAGTGTGTCCTGCTCACAGTGTTCAGCTAAAACTACAAGTTAGTGTAGTGAGACCTCTGCACATTGTTCATCTAAAGCTACAAGTTAGTGTAGTGCGTCCTGCTCACAGTGTTCAGCTAAAACTACAAGTTAGTTTGGTGCGTCCTCCTCACAGTGTTCAGCTAAACCTACAAGTTATTTTTTTGTGAGCTCTGCAGTGTTCATCTAAAGCTACAAGTTAGTGTAGTGCGTCCTGCTCACAGTGTTCAGCTAAAACTACAAGTTAGTGTAGTGAGACCTCTGCACAGTGTTCATCTAAAGCTACAAGTAAGTGTAGTGCGTCCTGCTCACAGTGTTCAGCTAAAATTACAAGTCAGTGTAGTGAGACCTCTGCACCGTGTTCATCTAAAGCTACAAGTTAGTGTAGTGCGTCCTGCTCACAGTGTTCAGCTAAAACTACAAGTTAGTGTAGTGAGACCTTTGCACAGTGTTCATCTAAAACTACAAGTTAGTGTAGTGCGTCCTGCTCACAGTGTTTAGCTAAAACTACAAGTTAGTGTGGTGCGTCCTCCTCACAGTGTTCAGCTAAACCTACAAGTTATTTTTTTGCGAGCTCTGCACAGTGTTCATCTAAAGCTACAAGTTAGTGTAGTGTGTCCTGCTCAGTGTTCAGCTAAAACTACAAGTTAGTGTAGTGAGACCTCTGCACATTGTTCATCTAAAGCTACAATTTAGTGTAGTGCGTCCTGCTCACAGTGTTCAGCTAAAACTACAAGTTAGTGTGGTGCGTCCTCCTCACAGTGTTCAGCTAAACCTACAAGTTATTTTTTTGTGAGCTCTGCAGTGTTCATCTAAAGCTACAAGTTAGTGTAGTGCGTCCTGCTCACAGTGTTCAGCTAAAACTACAACTTAGTGTAGTGAGACCTCTGCACAGTGTTCATCTAAAGCTACAAGTTAGTGTAGTGCGTCCTGCTCACAGTGTTCAGCTAAAACTACAAGTTAGTGTAGTGAGACCTCTGCACCATGCTCATCTAAAGCTACAAGTTAGTGTGGTGCATCCTGCTCACAGTGTTCAGCTAAAACTACAAGTTAGTGTGGTGCGTCCTCCTCACAGTGTTCAGCTAAACCTACAAGTTATTTTTTTGCGAGCTCTGCACAGTGTTCATCTAAAGCTACAAGTTAGTGTAGTGCGTCCTGCTCACAGTGTTCAGCTAAAACTACAAGTTAGTGTAGTGAGACCTCTGCACAGTGTTCATCTAAAGCTACAAGTTAGTGTAGTGCGTCCTGCTCACAGTGTTCAGCTAAAACTACAAGTTAGTGTAATGAGACCTCTGCACCATGTTCATCTAAAGCTACAAGTTAGTGTAGTGCGTCCTGCTCACAGTGTTCAGCTAAAACTAAAAGTTAGTGTGGTGCGTCCTCCTCACAGTGTTCAGCTAAACCTACAAGTTACTTTTTTGCGAGCTCTGCACAGTGTTCATCTAAAGCTAGAAGTTAGTGTAGTGCGTCCTGCTCACAGTGTTCAGCTAAAATTACAAGTTAGTGTAGTGAGACCTCTGCACCGTGTTCATCTAAAGCTACAAGTTAGTGTAGTGCGTCCTGTTCACAGTGTTCAGCTAAACCTACAAGTTATTTTTTTGCGAGCTCTGCACAGTGTTCATCTAAAGCTACAAGTTAGTGTAGTGCGTCCTGCTCACAGTGTTCAGCTAAAACTACAAGTTAGTGTAGTGAGACCTCTGCACAGTGTTCATCTAAAACTACAAGTTAGTGTAGTGCGTCCTTCTCACAGTGTTCAGCTAAAACTACAAATTAGTGTGGTGTGTCCTCCTCACAGTGTTCAGCTAAACCTACAAGTTATTTTTTTGCGAGCTCTGCACAGTGTTCATCTAAAGCTTCAAGTTAGTGTAGTGTGTCCTGCTCAGTGTTCAGCTAAAACTACAAGTTAGTGTAGTGAGACCCCTGTACATTATTCATCTAAAGCTACAAGTTAGTGTAGTGCGTCCTGCTCACAGTGTTCAGCTAAAACTACAAGTTAGTGTGGTGCGTCCTCCTCACAGTGTTCAGCTAAACCTACAAGTTATTTTTTTGTGAGCTCTGCAGTGTTCATCTAAAGCTACAAGTTAGTGTAGTGCGTCCTGCTCACATTGTTCAGCTAAAACTACAAGTTAGTGTAGTGAGACCTCTGCACAGTGTTCATCTAAAGCTACAAGTTAGTGTTGTGCGTCCTGCTCACAGTGTTCAGCTAAAACTACAAGTTAGTGTAGTGAGACCTCTGCACCGTGTTCATCTAAAGCTACAAGTTAGTGTAGTGCATCCTGCTCACAGTGTTCAGCTAAAACTACAAATTAGTGTGGTGCGTCCTCCTCACAGTGTTCAGCTAAACCTACAAGTTATTTTTTTGCAAGCTCTGCACAGTGTTCATCTAAAGCTACAAGTTAATGTAGTGTGTCCTGCTCACAGTGTTCAGCTAAAACTACAAGTTAGTGTAGTGAGACCTCTGCACATTGTTCATCTAAAGCTACAAGTTAGTGTAGTGCGTCCTGCTCACAGTGTTCAGCTAAAACTACAAGTTAGTGTGGTGCACCCTCCTCACAGTGTTCAGCTAAACCTACAAGTTATTTTTTTGTGAGCTCTGCAGTGTTCATCTAAAGCTACAAGTTAGTGTAGTGCGTCCTGCTCACAGTGTTCAGGTAAAACTACAAGTTAGTGTAGTGAGACCTCTGCACAGTGTTCATCTAAAGCTACAAGTAAGTGTAGTGCTTCCTGCTCACAGTGATCAGCTAAAATTACAAGTTAGTGTAGTGAGACCTCTGCACCGTGTTCATCTAAAGCTACAAGTTAGTGTAGTGCGTCCTGCTCACAGTGTTCAGCTAAAACTACAAGTTAGTGTGGTGCGTCCTCCTCACAGTGTTCAGCTAAACCTACAAGTTATTTTTTTGCGAGCTCTGCACAGTGTTCATCTAAAGCTACAAGTTAGTGTAGTGCGTCCTGCTCACAGTGTTCAGCTAAAACTACAAGTTAGTGTAGTGAGACCTCTGCACAGTGTTCACCTAAAACTACTAGTTAGTGTAGTGCGTCCTGCTCACAGTGTTCAGCAAAAACTACAAGTTAGTGTAGTACTTACTGCTCACAGTGTTCAGCTAAAACTACAAGTTAGTGTAGTGAGACCTCTGCACAGTGTTCATCTAAAGCTACAAATTAGTGTAGTGCGTCCTGCTCACAGTGTTCAGCTAAAACTACAAGTTAGTGTAGTGAGACCTCTGCACAGTGTTCAACTAAAGCTACAAGTTAGTGTAGTGCGTCCTGCTCACAGTGTTCAGCTAAAATTACAAGTTAGTGTAGTGAGACCTCTGCACAGTGTTCATCTAAAGCTACAAGTTAGTGTAGTGCGTCCTGCTCTCAGTGTTCAGTTAAAACTACAGGTTAGTGTGGTGCGTCCTCCTCACAGTGTTCAGCTAAACCTACAAGTTATTTTTTTTGCGAGCTCTGTACAGTGTTCATCTAAAGCTACAAGTTAGTGTAGTGCGTCCTGCTCACAGTGTTCAGCTAAAACTACAAGTTAGTGTAGTGAGACCTCTGCACAGTGTTCATCTAAAACTACTAGATAGTTTAGTGCGTTCTGCTCACAGTGTTCAGCTAAAACTACAAGTTAGTTTAGTACGTACTGCTCACAGTGTTCAGCTAAAACTACAAGTTAGTGTAGTAAGACCTCTGCACAGTGTTCGTCTAAAGCTACAAGTTAGTGTAGTGCGTCCTGCTCACAGTGTTCAACTAAAACTACAAGTTAGTGTAGTGACACCTCTGCACTGTGTTCATCTAAAGCTACAAGTTAGTGTAGTGCGTCCTGCTCACAGTGTTCAGCTAAAACTACAAGTTAGTGTAGTGAGACCTCTGCACAGTGTTCATCTAAAGCTACAAGTTAGTGTAGTGCGTCCTGCTCACAGTGTTCAGCTAAAACTACAAGTTAGTGTAGTGAGACCTCTGCACCGTGTTCATCTAAAGCTACAAGTTAGTGTAGTGCGTCCTGCTCACAGTGTTCAGCTAAAACTACAAGTTAGTGTAGTGAGACCTCTGCACAGTTTTTATCTGAAGCTACAAGTTAGTGTATTGCGTCCTGCTCACAGTGTTCAGCTAAAACTACAAGTTAGTGTCGTGCGTCCTGCTCACAGTGTTCAGCTAAAATTACAAGTTAGTGTAGTGAGACCTCTGCACCGTGTTCATCTAAAGCTACAAGTTAGTGTAGTGCGTCCTGCTCTCAGTGTTCAGCTAAAACTACAAGTTAGTGTGGTGCGTCCTCCTCACAGTGTTCAGCTAAACCTACAAGTTATTTTTTTTTGCGAGCTCTGTACAGTGTTCATCTAAAGCTACAAGTTAGTGTAGTGCATCCTGCTCACAGTGTTCAGCTAAAACTACAAGTTAGTGTAGTGAGACCTCTGCACAGTGTTCATCTAAAACTACTAGTTAGTGTAGTGCGTCCTGCTCACAGTGTTCAGCTAAAACTACAAGTTAGTTTAGCACGTACTGCTCACAGTGTTCAGCTAAAACTACAAGTTAGTGTAGTGAGACCTCTGCACAGTGTTCGTCTAAAGCTACAAGTTAGTGTAGTGCGTCCTGCTCACAGTGTTCAGCTAAAACTACAAGTTAGTGTAGTGACACCTCTGCACTGTGTTCATCTAAAGCTACAAGTTAGTGTAGTGCCTCCTGCTCACAGTGTTCAGCTAAAACTACAAGTTAGTGTAGTGAGACCTCTGCACAGTGTTCATCTAAAACTACAAGTTAGTGTAGTGCGTCCTGCTCACAGTGTTCAGCAAAAACTACAAGTTAGTGTAGTATGTACTGCTCACAGTGTTCAGCTAAAACTACAAGTTAGTGTAGTGAGACCTCTGCACAGTGTTCATCTAAAGCTACAAGTTAGTGTAGTGTGTCCTGCTCACAGTGTTCAGCTAAAACTACAAGTTAGTGTAGTGAGACCTCTGCACCGTGTTCATCTAAAGCTACAAGTTAGTGTAGTGCGTCCTGCTCACAGTGTTCAGCTAAAACTACAAGTTAGTGTAGTGAGACCTCTGCACAGTGTTTATCTGAAGCTACAAGTTAGTGTAGTGCGTCCTGCTCACAGTGTTCAGCTAAAACTACAAGTTAGTGTAGTGAGACCTCTGCACCATGTTCATCTAAAGCTACAAGTTAGTATAGTGCATCCTGCTCACAGTGTTCAGCTAAAACTACAAGTTAGTGTGGTGCGTCCTCCTCACAGTGTTCAGCTAAACCTACAAGTAATTTTTTTACGAGCTCTGCACAGTGTTCATCTAAAACTACAAGTTAGTGTAGTGCGTCCTGCTCACAGTGTTCAGCTAAAACTACAACTTAGTGTAGTGAGACCTCTGCACAGTGTTCATCTAAAGCTACAAATTAGTGTAGTGCGTCCTGCTCACAGTGTTCAGCTAAAACTACAAGTTAGTGTGGTGCGTCTTCCTCACAGTGTTCAGCTAAACCTACAAGTTATTTTTTTGCGAGCTCTGCACAGTGTTCATCTAAAGCTACAAGTTAGTGTAATGCGTCCTACGCACAGTGTTCATCTAAAACTACAAGTTAGTGTAGTGCGTCCTGCTCACAGTGTTCAGCTAAAACTACAAGTTAGTGTAGTGAGACCTCTGCACAGTGTTCATCTAAAACTACAAGTTAGTGTAGTGCGTCCTGCTCACAGTGTTCAGCTAAAACTACAAGTTAGTGTAGTGAGACCTCTGCACAGTGTTCATCTAAAGCTACAAGTTAGTGTAGTGCGTCCTGCTCACAGTGTTCAGCTAAAACTACAAGTTAGTGTGGTGCGTCCTCCTCACAGTGTTCAGCTAAACCTACAAGTTATTTTTTTGCGAGCTCTGCACAGTGTTCAGCTAAAGCTACCTGTGGAAGGCTGGTGGGGTTTTCCTGATCCTATCACTACCGCAGGCAGCTAAATAAGCTGCAAGTTATTTTTTGGCGAGCTCTGCACAGTGTTCACCTAAAGCTACCTGTAGAAGGTTGGTGGTGTTTTCCTGATCCTATCATTACCGCAGGCAGCTAAAAAAGCTACAAGTTATTTTTTTGCAAGCTCTGCACAGTGTTCAGCTAAAGCTACCTGTAGAAGGTTGGTGGTGTTCTCATACTACAGGTAGTTAGTTGATTTTGCTAGCTGCAGTATCAGTACATGGCCGTACTGGGACACGCTTGCCCTTTATTTCGGCAGCTGGCCGTGTTGAGCCGCAACATGTGGAAGACTTGGTCGAGTGGATGACCAAGCCGTCCTCATCCTCCTCATCCTCTCTCACCCATGCTCAGGGTACTTTGTCTGGCAAAGCAGCGGCCTGTTCCCTCGGCTCAATGTCATCAGTGACTCCTTCCCTAGCCCCACCATGTCCTCCTGAGGAGTCCCTCGAACTGTTTGACCACAGTGTTGGGTACATGCTCCAGGAGGATGCCCAGTGTTTGGAAGGCTCTGATGATGATACTGAGCTCGATGAAGGCAGTAACGTGAGCACGGACAGAGGGGGTGCCCAAGAAGGACAGCAATCTGGCAGTCATGCTCCCCCTGCTGCAGCATACTGCCAGGTTTGCTCCAGTGATGAGGAGGGAGGGGATGATGAGGTCACTGACTCAATGTGGGTGCCTGATAGGAGAGAGGAGGAGGAGGAAGCGGCACATCACCAACGAGGCAGGATGCCCTCCAGGGGCCAGCTTAAGGGCAGCACACTGTCTGCATCACACCTCAAAGCTCCACATGTGCAGGGCGCTGCAGTCTCTGCGCGTTATTCAAAAAGTTCTTTGGTGTGGGCCTTTTTTGAGACGAGTGCATCAGATCGCACCGCTGCTATTTGCAACATATGTCTCAAGCGTATCTCGCGTGGCCAAAACATCTCCCGCTTGGGCACCACATGCTTGACCAGACATATGTTGACCTGCCATGCAGTTCGTTGGCAAGCGTATCTAAAAGACCCACACCAAAGAACAAAGAGGACCTCTCCTTGCTCCTCATCAGCTGAGATCTCCAACCCCACTATACCTTCAGTCCTCTCTGAGACCTGCACTGAAAGGAATGAAGATGTAGAATTAGGTATGTCACAGCCAAGTACTTGTGGGCAATCTTCTTTCAGTACACCGACGTCAGATTGTACCAGGCGAATTTCCCTGCCCCAGCTGCTGCACCGCCGAAAGAAGTTTGCTCCCAGCCATCCACATGCCCAGCGGTTGAATGCTAGCTTAGCAAAATTGCTAGCACTTCAACTGCTGCCTTTTCAGTTGATAGATTCTGCCCCCTTCCGTGAGTTTGTGGAATGTGCGATTCCTCAGTGGCAGGTACCCAAACGCCACTTTTTCTCATGGAAGGCGATTCCGGCTCTCTACCGGCATGTGGAAGGCAATGTCCATGCCTCGCTGGACAGGGTGGTCAGCGGTAAGGTGCATATTACCGCTGACTCATGGTCCAGCAGGCATGGACAGGGACGTTACCTAAGTTTCATGGTGCATTGGGTGACTCTGCTGGCAGCTGGGAAGGATGCAGGACAAGGTGCAGTAGTGTTGGAGGTTGTTCCGCCACCACGCCTCCAAAATGCCACTACTAATGATTGTGACACACCTCTCTCCTCCACCCCCTCCTCTTCTTCTTCCTCCATGGCCTCTTCCTGTGCTTTGTCCTCGGAACCAGCGGTGCGCCGTAGCCGTTCAAGGGGCTACGCAAGTACGCAGGCCAAAAGATGCCATGCGGTGCTTGAGCTGGTGTGCTTGGGGGACAGGAGCCACACTGGGGCAGAGGTTCTGTCAGCTCTGCAGGGGCAGGTTCAGAGGTGGTTGACGCCACTCCAACTTAAGGCAGGAATGGTGGTTTGCGACAATGGCACCAACGTCCTTAACTTGGTGGTGCAGCGGTTCTTGGGCAGGTACCCGGGCTTACAGGATGTCCTGAGGCAGGCCAGGAAAGTCTGTGTGCATTTCCGCCGGTCATATAATGCCAGTGCTCGGCTGGCGGACCTCCAAAAGGAGTTTAACCTGCTCAAGAACCGCCTAATCTGTGACATGCCCACCAGGTGGAACTCAACGTTGGCCATGCTGCAGCGGCTGCACACGCAGCAGAGGGCCATCAATGAGTACCTGTGCGACTATGGCACCAGGACAGGGTCAGGGGAGCTTGTTTTTTTTTCCCCATGCCAGTGGGCCATGATCAGGGATGCATGCACTGTCCTGTCACCATTTGAGGAGGCCACGAGGATGGTGAGCAGTGACAGTGCATGCATTAGTGACACTGTCCCCCTTGCCCACCTGTTGGAGCACACGCTACGTGGAATAATGGACAGGGCACTTGAGGCAGAACAGAGGCAGGAAGAGGAGGACTTCCTTAGGCCCCCTCAAGGCCCCCTTTATCCAGACAGTGTTCCTGCGTGCCCGCCGATCACACAGGAAGAGGACAAGGAGGAGGAGGAGGAGGAAGATTGTGTCAGTATGGAGGTGGAGCCTGGCACTCAGCATCAGCAGCAGTCTTTAAGGGATCAGTCCCAAGAAACACATGGACTTGTACGTGGCTGGGAGGAGGTGGCTGTGGACCATGTCGTCCTTTGTGACCCAGAGGACTCCGGACTGAATGCCTCAGCATGGACTCCCTGATCCTGCAAAGCCTGCGTAAGGATCCTCGTATTCGTGGTATCAAGGAGAAGGACCAATACTGGCTGGCAACCCTCCTTGATCCACCTTACAAGGGTAAGGTTGCGGACCTTATCTTGCCATCACAGAGGGAGCAGAGGATGAAATATCTTCGGGAGGCCTTGCAGAAAGGTCTGTGCAATGCGTTCCCAGAGACTGGGAGGTTACAAACTGCTGTTTCTGGACAACGTGTTGCTGAGGCTTCGGTCAGTCAAAGAAGGAGCGGTGGAGAAGGTGGCCGTCTGACTGATGCGTTCAGACAATTTTTTGGTCCGCAGCCCCAAGGTATGATCGGTTCCAGCAACCATCGCCAGCATCTGTTTTACATGGTGCAGGAATACCTAGGGGCAAGATCTGACTTGGACACCTTTCCCACCGAAAATCCTCTGGGTTACTGGGTCTTGAGGATGGATCACTGGCCAGAGCTTGCACAGTATGCAATTGAGCTACTGGCCTGTTCTGCATCCAGCGTTCTTTCGGAACGCACATTCAGTGCTGCTGGAGGCTTTGTAACCGAATAATTTTTTTTGAAATCTCAGATCCCTTCAAAACAGCCTATGCTTATGCTGAGTGACTATCCTGAATTATCCTCTTCCACCTCAATGATCATGCTGATAGCTTGTAAGAACATTTTTGGTTCTGGGCACCACCACCAGTGGCTAAGGCCCAATTTTTCAGCCCCTGTTTGTAATTACAATTTTTGATGCAATACTTTGCAGCGGGGCTCGTTCCTGCGTTCCAACTAGAGTATCTGTGAGGGGTTGCAGTGTTGTGTCACCAGCCCCAGTGCCTAAGGCCTAATTTTTCAGCCCCTGTTCAACAGGGGCATGTAATTACAATTCTTGATCTAATATTTCACAGCAGGGCCCTGTGAGGGCTTACAGTGTTGTGGCCACAACAACACCTAAGGCCCAAATTTCTGCTGAGTATATAGGGCAGGCCCCTACTTTCAAACATCTAACTTACAAACGACTCCTACTTGCAAACGGAAGGAGACAACAGGAAGTGAGATAAAATCTACCCCTAGGAAGGGAAATTCTCTCCTGTAAGAGTTAATATGGGAAAAACATTTCTCCTTTCCACTGATGCTTTCCAATCCAAGGAGGGCAGACAGCAAAACAAATGTCACAGGGGTGATAACACTTCCCTATGTTTTCCAAAAAGCTTAAAAAAGATTTTTTGGCTGGAGCTAAACACGTTAAAAATGTACCCATTCAAAATTACAAACAGATTCTACTTAACAACAAACCTACAGTCCCTGTCTTGTTTGCACCGCCTGTATACTGCTGTTCAGAGTATATAGGGCCTGGTGGCCCCACACCTTTCCTTATTTTAATTTGGGTGCGGGGTTCCCCTTAATATCCATACAAGACCCAAAGGGCCTGGTAATGGTCTGGGGGGTACCCATGCCGTTTGTCTCACTGATTTTCATCTATATTGCCAGGACCCGACATTACATTAAAGCCGCAAGCAGTTTTAAATGACTTTTTTTCCTTTAAAAATTACATTTTGTGCAGGGACTGTTCTAAGCACGGGAAACATGCGCCACTTTACAGGCATACTATAGACACCCCCCAGGTACGATATTTAAAGGAATATTTCACTTTTTTTTTTACTTTAAGCATCATTAAAATCACTGCTCCCGAAAAAACGGCCGTTTTTAAAAGGTTTTTTTGCATTGATACATGTCCCCTGGGGCAGGACCCGGGTCCACAAACCCTTTTTAGGACAATAACATGCAAATTAGCCTTTAAAATGAGCACTTTTGATTTCGAACGTTCGAGTCCCATAGACGTCAATGGGGTTCTAACGTTCGTGCGAATTTTCGGTCCGTTCGCAGGTTCTGGTGTGAACAGAATGTATAAGAGTCTCAGTAGGGCTTTCATCTTCAGGATCGCCGCTCTGCCAAACCACGAAAAAAATGGTTTACTCCAGAGTTTGAAGCCAGAGATTAGCTTGTTTAGGAGGGGTATGTGGTTCTTTGTGTATAGGTCTGGGAGCTTGGAGGAAAGTTATATACCTATGTACGTAATTGAGTCTTGCTTACAGTGGAAGGGGAAATTCTCTTTGCACTGGTCTACTAAGCATTGTGGCAGAGAGATGTTGAGTGCAAAGAATTTAGAAAAAATTGATTTTGAGGTTAAAAATTATTTGTAAATGCTTGAATTCTGATAGTAGGACTGGCAGAGTGATCATTGATTGCGTCAGGAATAGTAGTATGTCGTCTGCGAAGGAGGCGTATTTGTATTCTTTGTTGGGTGTGTGTATGCCTTGTATGTCTGGATAAAGTCTCAGCTTCCAGAGGAATGGTTCTAGTGTGAGGACAAAGAGGATAGGGGACAGAGGGCAGCCCTGCATTGGGCATGGGGATTGTTGACCTGCACTTTGGCTGATGGACTCGCGTATAGGGAAAGGATCAAGCCGGACATGTGCGGTCCTATGCCTATAGCCTGCAGGACCACCTCCATGTAGTCCCAGGCCACTCTGTCAAATGCCTTCTCGGCATCCAGCGACACAAAGAAACCTTTTTGGTTGGTTTGTGTCATAATGTGGTGTAGGTTAATTGCCTTAATGGTGTTATCCCTAGCCTCTCGACCAGTGATGAAGCCCACCTGGTCCTTGGATATGAGAGAAGGGAGGAGCAGAGCTAGTCTGTTTGCTAGGATTTTAGAAAATATTTTGATGTCTACATTCAGTAGCGAAATTGGCCTATAGTTTCCTGTGTGTGTGGGGTCCTTTCCATCTTTGGAAATGACTACTATTTGGGCTTCCAGCATTCCATGTGTGAGAGGAGGTGAGAGGGAGTTAAATGTGTTCAGGAATGGAGTTTGGAGGTAACAGTAAATTGAAATGGGGTGGTGGTCAGACAGTGCCATAGGTTCTATGGTTGCTGCTGTTAGTATTGAGAGGTCTTGTTGTGTGAGAAAGCTGTAGTCAAGATGGGAGTCAAGATATATCTTCCCTGTTCATCAATGAGGGAGTCAGTAATTTGGATAGGTACATTTTTTTGATAGATGTATAGAGACCCCTTTAGATTTCGATATCAGGGAAGTGGCATGAAAACTGTGGGGAAAGAAGTGGTTGGAAAGTTTTGGTGTTGAATTGGTATGGAAGTGGGTCTCCTGTAGGTAGATTACGCTGGCTTTCATGCTCCGCATGCTGGATAGTAATTGCGAGCATGTTTCCTGGAGTATTGAGGCCTTTGGCGTTAAGGGATAATAATTTCAAGGATAGGTCAGATTTTTTTGATTTTGGTGACAGCATACTGGGAGTGTGCGAGGGCCAGTGAGTGGCGGTGTAGTTCTGAGGTAGGGAAGTCAGAGAGGGATTCGGTCAGGGGAGTTGGAGGGGGGGTGGGATGTGGGTTTAAAGGAGGGTTAGGGTGGGGGGGCAAGGGGCAGGGGTTTCTGTGTGGAGGAGGTGGGGAAATTTGCAAAACCGGATGTGGTGATGTACTTGCAAACCCACTTAAAATTTTAAGGGGAGGTCCGGTTAGGGTCAGCGGTTACTGCCAGAGTCCACTGTGTGTGGATGTGGTAGGTGACGTTCAACTAGGGAACTGTGGAATAATAAGAAGCTACAAGAATTAAAAACAATAGGGAAAATAAAAGCGTGGGACATAAATAGAATAGATAGACTAGCTCAATTATATAATCAGAATATCTTAAAAACATTTCTCTCATTGATGGAGGAATTTGATATCCCGGACTATACATTGTATAATTTCCTACAAATAAAACATGCTCTAAATATACAGTTTGGGGGACAGGGACCGACTTGGAATAATTCCATCATATTTCAAAGACTAGGTGACCCGAGCAGTTATAGTGGGTCTATATCTGAAAGTTACTCATATATATGTAAAAGTAATATAGAGACCCCAGAAAAACTTAAATGTTGAAGTAAATGGGAAGAGGGGGGCGTGGCCTGACGCTACATGGAGTAGGACGTGTTCCGAGTAGCTCCGAACGCTGATCCTGCTATCCTCGGCATCCTACAACCCACGGGTAGTATCCTGACACCAAAACTATCTCCTCAGATACTCCGATCTTCGGACAATATGTCCCCACCAAAATCACAGAAATCCGCCGCAGCGAAACTGGATAATTTCCTTCATGGCAGGAAAAAGAAGATCAGGAGGAAAATGGCGGCACCACTAAGCATGGCGAGGAGCGGACGGCGGGAGACACAGACAAGCTGCTGGAGGCAATAACCTTCTGCTGTACATCGCTTACTTTACTTTTTACTCTGATCAGGCAGGACTTACATAAACTCAGGGATCGGGTCAAGGAGACAGAGACCCACATCAGTACTGTAGAAGACGCCATCCCTCCACTGCAAACAGATGTGGAACACATGAAACGACAAGTCCAACAATTATTCTCCAAACAAGATGACATGGAGAATAGGAGCAGAAGATGCAACCTCCGCCTCATCGGGCTCTCAGAGGGGGCAGAAGGTAAAGACCCCACTACGTTCTTAGAGCAGTTGCTCACCAATACATATGGCAGAGAGGCCTTCTCCCCCATGTTGGCAGTAGAAAGAGCACACCGCATGCCGGCCCATCCACCGCCCCAGGGAGCTCCGCCACGCACCTTTATTGCCAAACTGCTGAACTATAAAGATAGAGATGCAGCCCTGCAACTGGCGAGGGAGAGGGGTAATATTCTGTTTGGAAATGTCAAAATTGCAATATTCCCCGACTTTTCTGCGGAGGTCCAACGGCGCAGACAAAACTTCATGGAAGCCAAGCGTAGACTTAGAAATCTACATCTTAAATACGCCATGCTCTTCCCGACATGACGGTCGGGCATCTTTTTTTGAAGATCCTACAGAACTGATCGCCTGGATAGAACGCCGCAACACCCCTGACAAGGTGGACTAGAGTATCTGTGAGAATGAGATTATCATCATGACTTCATACACTAAGTCCTACAATCTATACAGCAACATTCTGTAGTCAGCCCAGCTCACTGAACTTAGTTTCATTGTTCTTATCATCCACCTGTTGTTGCCGTTGTGGATCAAACTGGACAAGCTACAGAGGCTGACTATCTAATCACACATGTTCTCTCCTACTGGGACACAATTTATCCTAGAACCGTGGGATAACACACATACTTTGACTCTCCTCCTTTAATGCCCCTTATGGGGTACACTTAACACTTTTCAAGCTACAGCAGTAGCAGGAGCCTTGGACCGTTATAGTCCTACTGACCACATGTAAAGTGCAGCGAGACTTGCCCCCACGCACTGCTGGAGAAGGCGGCTCAAAAAGCTGGAATCGCCACAAAACTAGACTCACCACTGACCAGACAATTATCAGAGATCTCATTGTCAAGAAGACTTCTTTTTTTTCTTCATGGCTGGCCGGGTATAATACCATAGCGCAGTGGTTCCTCCTACATTACCTATTTTTTTTTCCCCTTTTTTTCTTTTTTAAAAATTGCCATTTTTTCCGGGACTGTTACAAAAATTTTGTTAAGGGAAGATGCCCGCATCAGTTGGGTGAGGTGTAGGGCGGGGAGGGGGGAAGGGAAACTGAGACGTTGAACTTAAAAGTGCATAATATACTCTTTATACATAGAATGCAAGTGTGTTTAATGTCACAACGGTACCCTCTGGATATCTACTGTTTTTCACTATACACAATACCTGTGAGTAGATTGCTTCTCATGACCTGCTATCAGGGAAATGGATGTTTTAATAGATACAGGTTGTATGATTATAGGCAGCAATGTCAATGGGGTCACTGAAATTTCTTACTTGGAATGTGAGGGGATTGCGTGACAAGCTCAAACGTTCGGCAACTCTCACATTCCTTAAGAAACAGAGACCAGATGTGGTTGCACTGGTTGAAACACATGTAGAAGGTAGACTCCAAATGGCACTCCGACGCCCATGGGTAGGCTGGTCATTCCACTCGACGCATACACCCCATTCCAGAGGAGTTGTCGGTACTCATTGCAAAATCAGTGCACTTTGAACTGTGTGAATTACAAACAGACCCACAGGGTCGATATGTATTTATATCCTCTAAATTATATGGGGAACCGTTCCTAATTATAGCCTTTTATGTCCCTCCTCCATTCTCCACCCCCATAATTTTGAACAGAGTCTCATTTATGGCCCGCCATCCTACAGCCCAAGCAATATGGATGGGCGACTTCAATACTACGCTTAATGAGGATTTGGATAGTCTAAACTCCTCAATATCCGGTATAGGCACTAGCAGGGGCACTAGACTTTCTAAACTTCTCTCCCCTCTCCATATAATAGACACTTGGAGACACAGATTTCCATACATGCACGCTTACTCCTGTTTTTCATCATCACACAACACCATGTCATGAATTGATTTTATTCTTATATCTCAAAGTCTCACTCCTCGTCTCTTGGAAACAACATTCGGTCCCAGACTACTTTCCGACCATGCTCCTTACTAGATCAAGTTGAGTTTCCCCTTTGACAAACCACCGCGGACATGGCGCTTGAACCCATTTTGGTTATCACTATTACCTGAAGATGATGACCTTGCCACTGAGTGGGGAAGATTTTTTGCAGAAAATGTTGACTCTGCATCTCCCTCAGTGGTATGGGAATCTTTTAAGTTACATGCCCGTGCCTCCTTAATAACCCATATTAATAAGATAAAAGCAGACTCTGCTGAAACATATGATAAGGCAGTGACAGAACTCTCGTCCATAGAACAAACATACACAGCTGACCAATCTCCGACCAATGCTTCTATCCTTAAACTACGGGCTAGGATGGTGAATCAGCTACAATATGAGAAAGCCAGACAGAAACAGTTTTTCGCTAAACAGAAGTACTTTGAGCAGGGAGAAAGAGCAGGCAAACTCCTTGCATATATGGTGCACAACGAAGATAAACCCCCTATGGTTATTACACTTCAGGACTCAGACGGACAAACAATCTCACCCCTCTAGTGTGTCATCCAAGTTCAGGGAATTCTTTATGGACCTGTATACATCCATGGTGCAAGAGGAATCCAATGTTATGGATTGCTTCTTGGACGAGGTCACATTCCCTCAACTTACAGATGAACAAGTTCGCCTTCTCGAAGCCCCTCTCACTACAGAGGAAATAGATGTCGCAATAACTAGTTTTGCCAGGTCCAAATCTCCAGGCTCAGACGGGCTACCTATAGAGTTCTATTCCCAATATAGCAAGATAATCACCCCCAAATGATTAGCCCTTTACAATGATATGTTCAAAACCTTCACTTTGCCTCCATCTATGAGAGAAGCTTCAATAGTCCTGATACCCAAATCGGGTAAGACCCAAGCTACTCAGAGTCATATCACCCCATTTCATTATTACAAGTCGATATTAAAATTCTAGCCAAGACACTTGCAATTTGCCTAAATCAAGTTATACTCTCCCTCATACATGCCGATCAGGCTGGGTTCATGCCGGGCCGCAATACTTCATTCAATCTTTGAAAATTATTTATTAACCTACATGCGTCACACGAAAATGTGGGTACTCGGGTAGTGGTGACCCTCGACACGGTCAAAGCATTTGATTTGGTGGAGTGAGGATATCTTTGGGGATGCCTTGTGCGATACGGCTTTGGTCCAAACTTTATAAAATGCGTTCAGTTACTATACCAATACCCTGCAGCTAAGGTGGTGGCGAATGGATGGCCGTCTCATAAGTTTGACCTCAGTAGAGGCACGAGACAGGGCTGCCCACTCGCCCCTCTACTCTACGCCTTGGCTGTGGAACCACTTGCCGTGTCCGTCCGGGCTAACCCAGAGATTGTAGGATTAAAATTCGGACCCCTTACTGAAAAAATTAGCATGTACGCTGACGATACGTTATTATATCTAGCTGATCCTGGCCCCTCACTCCATAATGCCCTTCAAACAATCAAACAATTTGGGAAATTTTCCGGCCTCAAGATCAATTGGGGGAAATCCCAAATATTGCCAATTGACATTTTCCCACCTACAGAATTCCAAGCCCATATGCCACTGCAAAGAGTTGACATGATCAAATACCTAGGAGTGTGTATTTCTAGAACTCCAGCAGATTATATAACACTAAACATTAAACCAATATTTTCTCTCATTAAAGCCAAAATCCAAGTCTGGGCCCGTCTGCCTCTAGGGGTATGGGGCCGAATTAATCTTATCAAGATGATACTACTCCCCAAAGTACTTTATATTCTCTGGCACACCCCGACCTATATATCCTTAAAATATTTCAAGTCACTTGAGGCCCTTCTCAAGCCCTTCGTTTGGGGGAACAATAGACATAAATTACCATGGCAGGCACTTAAAAACCCCACAGACATGGGGGGCATGGCACTTCCGGACTTCAATCATTACTACAGCGCATCCCAATTATCCCAGCTCTTCCATATAGACAAAGTAGATAGGGAAAGATTCCTACTCCTATGATGCCCACAATGGGCACAACAAACTGCAGACCCGATCTATGCGATCACCATGGGCACAAAGACCTCAGAGGGAAGCAGGGACAAGAAGTCTTTACTGTATCACTATAGACGCACCTGGGATCTTGCCACTAGCAAACTTGACATACCTCCACACAATGACCACACTCCCCTGTGGCACAATAAAGATCTACAAGAGTTTCAACAAATTCAAAATCCAGGGATCTGGATTAAACGGGGCATACTCTACTTGCATCATATACTATCAAATGGGACCCTCAAAGACTTTAACACCCTCAAAGAAGAATTTGCACTGCATAACCATATGTTTTTTTAGATACCTTCAACGGAGACACACAAACCAGACACAGTTCTCACAATCTCCCCCACAACCCACACCCAATCCTATTGTAGCAATCATAAAAGACACAGACCCCAAAAAATTAATATCTTGCTTTTACAATATGCTCAATACACCAGTATCCACCAAAATTGCGTACAGTCTGAAGACACGTTGGGAGGGGGATGTGGGACCAATGGACGATGAGGAATGGGAAGAGGCGCTAGAAACATGCAAAGAAGTATCACCCAAACTCTCAGACAGGCTCTCCCAAATATACATATTACACCGGGCATACCTAACCCCGCTCAGGGTGGCTAGATACAGGAGAAACCAACCAGCAACATGCCCACTGTGTGGCTCCGCAAGTGGTACATTCTTTCACCTCATTTGGTCTTGTCCACAAATACAGGGCCTTTGGAAACAGATAGGAAACTTCTTACATGATAACATGGGCTCTCCTATAGTGCTGGACCCGAAACAGTGTTTGCTTGGGATATTTCCGGATCCCCCAGACAAATACACCAAAATATTCCTTCAAGAAACTCTCTTCTCAGGCAAGAAAATTATAGCTCGGAGGTGGATGTGGTCGACACCCCCTGAAATTAAGGAGTGGAGGGCGGACATAAATGTAATTCTCCCTTATAAAAGGTTCATATACATCAACAGAGGCTGCACAGATAAGTTTAATAAAATATGGGATCGCTGGATACAGGATTCAGAAACTTGCTCATAAGTTTATGAGCAATATATATTTTTTTATATTTATGTATATATGTATTTTCTTTTTTTTCTTTTTTTTTTCTTTTTTCTCTTTTTCTCTCTTCTTTTCTTTTGTTTTGTTTTTTGGGCTGTATATACATCAACCCCTGTAAGTTGTTGTACGTCTCTATTCCGAACTAGATCAGAATAACTAGAAAGAGATTTGTTAACATATTTGCATTTTTTAAGAATATATATTTATATCCTACAAAGTGAAAATGATAATGTATGTTTACTCTACATTGTATGTATGCGCTTTTGTTCAATAAAAAACCTTTGTTCAACGTAAAAAAAAAGAAGTAAATGGGAAGGGGACCTGGATACAATATCGGACGAACAGTGGAGAAAGATACTGGTGGAAGGACATCAGGTCTGGGCCTCACCTGCTCAGAAGGTTTCACATTTAATGTTATTACACAGGACATATTATACCCCTAAAAGTTTATTTGAATTTGGTCGGAGGACAGATGCTAAATGCCCTAGATGTCAGAACATTGGAGATTTGATGCATATGATATGGAGATGCCCAAAATTATTCCGTTATTGGTATGAGATACTGGAAACTCTAAATAAGATCTTCTCCTTAGAACTTAAAATGGATCCGAAACTATGTATATTAGGAGTAGGGGAGAATATAGGCAGAGGTAACTCCAAAATTAAAATAATACAGCGATGTCTCTTCCAAGCAAGGAAGCTAATAGCGCAGAGATGGCAGGCAAGGACCCCCCCTACGAAGGATGACTGGGTTAAAACTGTATCTGAAACAATGTGGAAGGAAAAGATAATATATACAAGGAGAGGGAACTTGAGGGAATTTAAAAAAACTTTGGAGACCTTGGTTAGAAGAAATGGGATACCCAATGTAAAAAAAAAAAAAAAAAAAAACTAGGGAAACAAGTTTTTCGTCCCTATGAGGTCAATAAGGTTGAGTGTGGTGCTTACCATGAGTATGGTCCAGGGCCAGACAGGAATCTAAATTCCCCTCTGGTTCCCTGTGACAACATGTAGGGGGTGTTTTGACATGGGAGGAGGATAGGTGGAGATTGTGGAGAAACGGGTTGTCAGTAGAGTGCTTTCTTATTGGATGTTTGATCTAAGATTTGTGGGTAAGACCAGAAACACAGTTTGTCAGAAGAAATGTGTTGGCTAACCTGCTTATCAACAATACAATACAACTAAAGGTTAGCATAGTAGTTTAGGGTTAAATATAATTTGGTAACTTGTAACCAGGTGGTGGAGGTTTACATAGCACCTAGTGGAAAACCAAAGTCTTAACCATAGTAACAAAAGCAAAATTGTCAACATGCTAGGGTAATATACGTGGATCCATAGGTTCCGAGGAGGGCATGCACCCTTTTGACCCCACAATTTGGAGCGATTGTAATCTTTCAGATAAGACGCATGTGGAAATCGTACACATGCTTAATTGTGAGTTATGATGTATGTGGGGATATGTGTCATTTCAAGTAAGTGAAAAGAGCTAGCGAGTGTTTAAGGTGTGGCGGGATCCTTACCTGTGCGTGTGCCCCTCGGAACTCAGACCACATGGTCAAGAGTGGAACATTTCAGAACTAAGTATCTCAGTCTGCAGCGGAAAAAAACTGGTAAAATGGCATGTTATAAAATTATGATATCCTTGTAAAGTCATCAACTTTCGCTAGAGGTAAAGGTGAAATAAGGTGGCGCTGGAAGCATGGGGGAAGAAGGGAGAAGAGAGAAAAAAAGGAAATAAGAAAAGAAAAAGGGGAAGGAAGGAAGAAGAAAGGGAGAGGATAAAATAAGAAAAAAAAAAGAAAATGGGGGGGTAGTAGGGGATTACAGGGGTAAAAGGGAGGCTAAGTTACTTCAAAGCTGACATCTTCAATATTATACTGTATAGAAAGGTCAAGCCTTTGGTCAGATTCTGTGGTGAGACTGATGGTAAAGGCTGACCGTCGTTCTTTATACCAGGACAAGATAGGAATATTTGCAACTTGGGGTATAGGGTTAGTTCTTAGGTTTTGATGTGTCGTTTTGTCATCTTCCGACCATGTTTCCTGTTGCCTAAAGAAAAGGCCCAATAGGTAGAAATTGAGGCCTAGTAGAGTATAGGGGGTCCCCATAAAGTGATGCTGGTCCTTCCTGAAGTCCAGTCCTTTCGACAACGTGAGCGGAGTATGCATGGGTCCTGTGTTCTCGAGCCATACAATAAACAGAGAGATGGCGAAGAGTGTTATGAGTTATAGAGTGGCCCTGAGCAGTAGAAGAGGCGTCTGTGACATATTTCAGAGTGATCTGTCTGGTATTGGACTCGGGCAGAATAGGAGGTGGGATAATGTGCTCCAAGTAGGAATTTGTAGGTTCTTAGCCATATGGGAGATGTGAGTCACTATTATGTGTTTCCAATTGGTAGACCCCCTATAGAATGGCATGGGGGTAGAAGGTTCGGGAAGGCCAGTACCTTAGCCGAGGGAAGTCAAAGTAAAGGGAGTTCAGACTGCTGTGTCAAGTTGGAGCAAAATCATTGTCAATGTTCCAGGGAGCTGCAATAGGTAATAGTCAGTGTAAGAACGGAGGCTTTTAGTGGAGGGTGGAGCATAGGTTAGTAAGATATAAACTTTGTGCCATGTATGGGAGGCAAAAGAAGGAGGGGGTAATGCATCCACCTGATTAGGTAAGGCGTGCCCTGCGGTGAGCCGTGAGGCTGTGGGGCTGCCATTTCATGGTGTTTCTGAGGCTTTCACGTATGTGCGAGCAGGGTGAGGGTGTGGTTGTTGCCTGTTTCATCAATACGCTCCATGGATGTCTTGCAGGACAATTTCATGGTTCAGATGGTAGACACACCAACTAGCAATAAAGCGTTACTGGATCTACTGATTACCAACAATACAGACTTGATCACAGATATGGAAATACGGGGCAATTTAGTAAGCAGCGATCACAGGTCAATTGGCTTCAGTATAAATCACACAAATACGAAACATAAGGGGAATACAAAGACACTGAATTTCAAAAGAGCCAACTTCCCTAAACTACAAACCTTGTTAGAAGGCATAAATTGGGATAAAATCTTAGGAACAAAGAACATGAAGGAGAGATAGGTTTGCTTTAAGAGCATAATAAATAAGGGCATTAGTCAATGCATCCCATTGGGTAATAAATTTAAAAGAGTGAACAAAAGTCCTGGATGGCTTAACTCCAATGTAAAAAATGCATATAAAAGCAAAGGAGAAGGCCTTCAAAAAATTCAAGTTGGAGGGATCATCATCAGCATTCAGACTTTATAAAGAATGCAATAAGAAATGTAAGGGTGCAATTAGGGCGGCTAAGATGGAACACGAAAGACGCATAGCAGAGGAGAGCGAAAAAATCCCAAGAAATTCTTTAAGTATGTAAACAGTAAAAAAGGGAGGACAGACCATATTGGCCCCATAAAGAATGAGGAAGGACAAATGGTTACAAAGGATGGGGAGATGGCGAAGGTATTGAATTTATTCTTCTTCTCAGTCATGAGGGAATCGGGGGGCTTCAGCAACCAAAACTGCAGTGTTTATCCTTATAACACATCACAGGAAGCACCTCCATGGTTAACAGAGGACAGAATTATAATTAGACTTGGGAAACTTAACATTAATAAATCACCGGGACCAGATGGCTTGCATCCGAGGGTACTTAGGGAACTCAGTCAAGTAATTACCAGACCATTGTTGCTAATTTTTACTGACAGTCTACTGACTGGAATGGTACCAGGTGATTGGAGAAAAGCCAATGTAGCACCATTATTTAAAAAGTAAAATACATCCCTGGGAAGTACAGACCAGTTAGCCTAACATCAATAGTATGCAAGCTCTTGGAGGGGACGATAAGGGACTATATACAAGATTTTAGTAACAAAAATGGTATCATTAGCAGCAATCAGCATGGATTCATGAAGAATCTCTATTGCCAAACCAATCTATTAACCTTCTATAAGGAGGTGTGTTGCCATCTAGATAAAGGAAGGCCCGTAGATGTGGTGTATCTGGATTTTGAAAAAGCATTTGACACAGTTCCCCATAAACGTTTACTGTACAAAATAAGGTCTGTTGACATGGACCATAGGGTGAGTACATGGATTGAAAACTGGCTACAAGGGCGAGTTCAGAGGATGGTGATAAATGGGGAGTACTCGGAATGGTCAGAGGTAGATAGTGGGGTCCCCCAGGGTTCTTTGCTGGGACCAATCCTATTTATTTTGTTCATAAACGACCTGGAGGATGGGGTAAATAGTTCAATCTCTGTATTTGCGGACGATACTAAGCTAAGCAAGGCAATAACTTCTCCGCAGGATGTGGAAACGTTACAAAAAATCTTAACAAATTAATGGGGTGGGCAACTACACGACAAATGAGGTTTAATGTAGAAAAATGTAAAATAATGAATTGGGGAGGCAAAAATATGAATGCAATCTATTCACTGGGGGGAGAACCTCTGGGGGAATCGAGAATGGAAAAGGACCTGGGGGTCCTAGTAGATGATAGGCTCAGCAATGGCATGCAATGCCAAGCTGCTGCTAACAAAGCAAACAGAATATTGGCATGCATTAAAAAGGGGATCAACTCCAGAGATAAAACGATAATTCTCCCACTCTACAAGACTCTGGTCCGGCCGCAACTGGAGTACACTGTCCAGTTCTGGGCACCAGTCCTCAGAAAGGATGTACTGGAAATGTGAAATTTTGGAAGAGTGAGTACAAAGAAGGGCAACTAAGCTAATAAAGGGTCTAGAGGATATTAGTTATGAGGAAAGGTTGCAAGCACTAAACTTATTCTCTCTGGAGAAGAGACGCTTGAGTGGGGATATTATAAATACCATACTGGTGACCCCACAATAGGGATAAACTTTTACACAGAAGGGAGTTTAACAAGACACGTGGCCACTCATTAAAATTAGAAGAAAAGAGTTTAACCTTAATCACTTCAATACCAGGCACTTATGCACCTTCCCGCCCAGACCAATTTTCAGCTTTTAGCGCTCTCACACTTTGAATGACAATTACTCAGTCATGCTACACTGTATCCAAACAAAATGTTTATCATTTTCTTCTCACAAATAGAGCTTTCTTTTGGTGGTATTTAATGACCACTGTTTTTTTTTTATTTTTTGCGATATAAGCAAAAACCAGCGAAAATTTTGAAAAAAACATACTTTTTTTTAGTTTCTACTGTAAAATTTTGCAAATAAGTCATTTTTCTTCATAAATTTGTGCCAAAATTTATACTGCTACATATCTTTGGTAAAAATAACCCAAATTAGTGTATATTATTTGGTCTTTGTGAAAGTTATAGAGTCTACAAACTACGGTGCTAATCACTGAAAATTGATCACATTTGATGTACTATTTCACCTGAAGGCTCATTTCTTGAGACACTAACAAGCCAGGAAAGTACAAATACCCCCCAAATGACCCCTTTTTGGAAAGTAGACAGTCCAATGTATTTACCAAGAGGCATGGTGAGTTTTTTGAAGTTGTAATTTTTTCCCACAATTCTTGGGAAAATTAAGATTTTTTTTTTTTTACACAAACTGGTCATATTAACAGGTTATTTCTCTCACACAGCATATGCATAATTGCAACTACACCCCAAAATACATTCTGCTACTCCTCCAGAGTATAGCGATACCACATGTGTGAGACTTTTACCCAGCCTGGCCACATACAAAGGGCCAACATTGAAGTAGCACTTTCAGGCGTTCTACAAGCATAAATTGCACATATCCTTTCTCAACCACCTATTACACTTTTGAAGGCCCTGGAGCACCAGAACAATGGAATTATCCACAAAATGAACCCATTTTGGAAAGCACACGCCCCAATGTATAATCTGTGAGGCATAATGAGTCTTTTGAAAAGTTCATTTTTTTCCAGAAGGTTTTGGAAAAAGTGGAAAAAAAATGAAAATGCATTTTTTTTACACAAAGTTGTCCATTTATAAGATATTCCTAACACATAGCATGTACGTAGCAAAAATGACACCCAAAATGCATTCCTCTACTCCTCCTGAGTATGGCGATACCACATGTGTGAGACTTTTACACAGCCTGGCCACATACAAAGGCCCAACATTGAAGTAGCACTTTCAGGCGTTCTACAAGCATAAATTGCACATATCCTTTCTCAACCACCTATTACACTTTTGAAGGCCCTGGAGCACCAGAACAATGGAATTATCCACAAAATGAACCCATTTTGGAAAGCACACACCCCAATGTATAATCTGTGAGGCATAATGAGTCTTTTGAACGGTTCATTTTTTTCCAGAAGGTTTTGGAAAATGTGGAAAAAAAATGAAAATGCATTTTTTTTACACAAAGTTGTCCATTTATAAGATATTCCTAACACATAGCATGTACGTAGCAAAAATGACACCCAAAATGCATTCCTCTACTCCTCCTGAGTATGGTGATACCACATGTGTGAGACTTTTACACAGCCTGGCCACATACAAAGGCCCAACATTGAAGTAGCACTTTCATGCGTTTTACAAGCATAAATTGCACATATCCTTTCTCAACCACCTATTACATTTTTGAAGGCCCTGGAGCACCAGAACAATGGAATTATCCACAAAATGAACCCATTTTGGAAAGCACACACCCCAACATATAATCTGTGAGGCCTAATGAGTCCTTTAAACGGTTCATTTTTTTCCAGAAGGTTTTGGAAAAAGTAGAAAAAAAATTAAAATGCATTTTTTTTAAACAAAGTTGTCCATTTATAAGATATTTCTAACACATAGCATGTACGTAGCAAAAATGACACACCAAAATGCATTTCTCTACTCCTCCTGAGTATGGCGATACCACATGTGTGAGACTTTTACACAGCCTGGCCACATACAAACGCCCAACATTGAAGTAGCACTTTCAGGCGTTCTACAAGCATAAATTGCACATATCCTTTCTCAACCACCTATTACACTTTTGAAGGCCCTGGAGCACCAGGACAATGGAATTATTCACAAAATGACCCCATTTTGAAAAGCACACACCCCAACATATAATCTATGAGGCATAGTGAGTCTTTTGAATGGTTTATTTTTTTCCAGAAGGTTTTGGAAAATGTGGAAAAAAAATGAAAATGCATTTTTTTTTACACAAAGTTGTCCATTTATAAGATATTTCTAACACATAGCATGTACGTAGCAAAAATGACACCCCAAAATGCATTCCTCTACTCCTCCTGATTATGGCAATACCACATGTGTGAGACTTTTACACAGCCTGGCCACATACAAAGGCCCAACATTGAAGTAAAACTTTCAGGCGTTCTACAAGCATAAATTGCACATCTCATTTCTCAACCACCTATTACACTTTTGAAGGCCCTGGAGCACCAGAACAATGGAATTATCCACAAAATGAACCCATTTTGGAAAGCACACACCCCAACGTATAATCTGTGAGGCATAATGAGTCTTTTGAACGGTTCATTTTTTTCCAGAAGGTTTTTGAAAAAGTGGAAAAAAAATGAAAATGCATTTTTTTTACACAAAGTTGTCCATTTATAAGATATTCCTAACACATAGCATGTACGTAGCAAAAATGACACCCAAAATGCATTCCTCTACTCCTCCTGAGTATGGTGATACCACATGTGTGAGACTTTTACACAGCCTGGCGACATACAAAGGGCCAACATTGAAGTAGCACTTTCATGCGTTTTACAAGCATAAATTGCACATATCCTTTCTCAACCACCTATTACATTTTTGAAGGCCCTGGAGCACCAGAACAATGGAATTATCCTCAAAATGAACCCATTTTGGAAAGCACACACCCCAACATATAATCTGTGAGGCATAATGAGTCTTTTGAATGGTTCATTTTTTTCCAGAAGGTTTTGGAAAAAGTGGAAAAAAATGAAAATGCATTTTTTTTAAACAAAGTTGTCCATTTATAAGATATTTCTAACACATAGCATGTACGTAGCAAAAATGACACCCCAAAATGCATTTCTCTACTCCTCCTGAGTATGGCGATACCACATGTGTGAGACTTTTACACAGTCCGACCACATACAAAGGCCCAACATTGAAGTAGCACTTTCAGGCGTTCTACAAGCATAATTTGCACATCTCATTTCTCAACCACCTATTACAGTTTTGAAGGCCCTGGAGCACCAGGACAATGGAATTGTCCAAAAAATGACCCCATTTTGGAAAGAAAACACCCAAACGTATAATCTATGAGGCGTAATGAGTCTTTTGAATGGTTCATTTTTTTCCAGAGGTTTTTGGAAAATGTGGAAAAAAAATTAAAATGCATTTTTTTTACACAAAGTTGTCCCTTTAGAAGATATTTATAACATGTAACGCATGTACATAGCAAAAACGACACCCCAAAATACATTCTGCTACTCCTCCTGAGTATGGCAATACCACATGTTTGAAACTTTTACACAGCCTGGCTACATACAGAGACCCAAAATCCAAGTAGCACCTCCAGGCATTCTAGTAGCATTAATTACACATATCATTTTCTGACTACCGATCACATTTTTGAAGGCCCTTCATATTTCTAACACATAGCAGGTGCATACCAAATAACAAAAGATTACCTGTGGTTTTAGAAGTGCAGTGGTCCACAGAGGAGAGCATCGGTCCAGGCAGCAGGAAGGAATGAGGTCAGCGACAGCAAAAGCAATCATCCAGGCAGCAGGCAGGAATACTGTCCATAGTTTGTACAGGCAGAGATACTATCAGGACAGCCAGAGCACAGCCAAAGCACAGCCAGAGCACAGCCAAAGCACAGGTCCAGGTAGCAGGCAGACGTGTCCCGGCAGAAATACTGTCCAAAGTCAGTAGAGGCAGCAGATATATGGTCAACACAGCCAAAGTATTGGTCCAAACAGCAGGAAGAAACATGGTCCATAATGTAATGGGTCATTACAGGCAGCAATATAGTCAGCACAGCCAACGTATTGGTCCAGGCAGCAGGAAGGACCATCAAGCTTAGGGCCAGGGGGATAGGGGTAGAGGCTTCTCCCACCCAAATCGCTTTGAAGCCTCCGGGCAACCAGACCCTGTTCTGGGAGCACAGAAAATGAAAAACTGGTTTTCTCTACTCAGAACGCTATTCTGAAGCCCCTCACATATGTGAGACCCCTGTGTACTAAAGTAGATGGCCAAAAGATCAGTCCAAGTGGCAGGCAAAAACATGGTCGATCAACAGGCCAAGGTAGGTGCACGTGGAAATCAGAAACGTGGTTTAAATCGGCAAGCAAAGACATCGTCGGTAAACAGGCCAGGGTCAGTTAATTAACATGGTAGCAGGCAAACGGGGAAATGGCAGTCTGGTAATAATAAAGGGAACTAATATTGGATGGATGTATGATATTTTTGAAGCAATCTCCAATGCACAAGCCAAGTTGGGAGGGACATTGGGGACAATAATAGCTGGAATCTCTTCTTACTCCTCCTCTGCTGCATACATGGCATTTCTTTTGGCGTCTTCTTCCAGATTCTGTGGGGGGAATGCTATAGGGAAAGTGTTGCTTGTGAAGTTGACTGACATTATCAGAGCGAATGATTCCTGGGGCGGGACCTTGTTGGTAAATGAGGGCAGTGACAATATCTTCAATACACTTGAGGTAGGTGATTTTTTGGTTTTGAGTTGCTTTTTGGTAGCAGACAAACGAATTAAAAAGGGCCATGTGAAACAGGTGAAATGCAACTTTCTTGTACCAGTAACGGGACTTTCTGGTTGATAAATAGGGCTGTAGCATCTGATTGTTTAAATCCACCCTCCCCATATACATATTGTAGTCGTGGACACATTCAGGCTTTACAATGGGGCCGCGTCTTCTTTGGATCTCCACCACAGTGTCATTGTGGATGGTAGAGAGGATGTGGACATCTTTCTTGTCCCTCCACTTCATGGCCAACACCTCCTCGTTCCTCATAAATGCGGATTCTCCGTTTTGCAATTTTTTTGTAAACAGATTTTGTGGGAATCCCTTACAGGGTATGCCAGCTCCCAGACAATTTTCCCACTGGTTCCAATATATGTGGAGCAGTCACGGGGCTGGAGCTGGGAGTCTTTGCCTTCATAGATCCGGAATGTGAAGACATATCCAGTGGCTCAATCACATAATTTATTTAATTTCAGCCTATACCTGGCTCTCTTGGTTGGTATATATTGCTTTAAGTGCAGTCGGCCAGTGAAATGTGTGAGGGACTCGTCCACACAAATTTTTTGGTCTGGGATGAAAACTTCCCTAAATCGCTGGGAAAAGGATTTGATTAGGGTGCGTATCTTGTACAATTTGTCATGGTTGGGATGATCAAGGGGAGGGAATTGTCATTGAAGTGGAGAAAACGCATAATCATGTCATATCTTGTCCTGGACATGACAGCGGAATATATGGACATGTGTTGGATGGGGTTGGTAGACCAATATGCATGCACTTTGTTCTTTTTTGTAAGCCCCATATTGAAAGTAAGGCCCAAAAACAATTTCAATTCATCCAGTGTGACACATCGCCACTGGAACATGCAGGCGTAGGAAGAATTGGGGTAGGCAGCAATAAATTGGGATGCATACAAATTAGTTTGATCCACCATATTCTGCAGAAAATCTTGTGGGAAAAATAAAGAAAAATAATCGTAATGAGAAAAATTTGTAGTGTCGGGCTGCACACCTGGCTGTGCGGTGAAAGGGGGGATGATAGCGGATCCTGAGTTGGCAGGCAACCATAAGGGGTTTGCCAGGGCATCGGGAAGGTAGGACTGGGGCTGGGTTCTTCGGGTTGGGCGTGTAATTCCAGTACTTGTACTGGGCTCCTCTTCCTGGGGTCTGTCGCTGCTGGTGGTGGGCAGATCTCCTGATCTTGGTCCTGATCTCATTCTTTTGGGAGGGACGGTTTCCTCCGTGGACTCGGACTCTGATCCACTATCCTCCACTGGCTCGTATTCTGAACCAGAATCGGATGATGGGAGCTCCCCGCTGCTCTCATCATCCGACATGGCAAGAATCTCATATGCCTCCTCAGGTGTGTAAACCCTTTGGAACATTATGGCAATGCTTATTGGCGGGCCTGTGTAATGGTACTGCCGGTGGTAGTGGTACCGATTGAGGTATTAGTGACGGGCCTGTGTGGTGGTACAGATAGCGGTACAGGTGGTGGTGGTGGTACCGATGGCAGTACGGGTGGTGGTGGTGGTGGAGGCACAGGTGGCGGTACGGATGGTGGTGGTACCGATGGCGGTACAGGTGGTGATGGCGGTACAGGTGGTAGTACCAATGGCGGTACGGGTGGTGGTGGCGGTACAGGCGGTGATGGCGGTACAGGTGGCGGTATGGGTGGTGGTGGTACCGATGGTGGTACTGACAGTGGTACGGGTGGTGGTACCGATGGCGGCACTAGTGGCGATACTGGTAGCGGCCTGTGTGGCAGTATAGATGGTGGGCCTGATGGCGGTACTAGTGGCAGTACTGGTGGTGGTACTGATGGCGGTACTGGTACTGTGGCGGTAACGATGGTGGCGGTGGGCCTGTGACAGATGGGCTGATTGACAGATGGGCTGATTGACAGATGGGCTGGTTGACAGATGGGCTGATTGACAGATGGGCTGATTGGCTGGGCTGTGTGACAGGCCCTCTTTATTGGGGGGCCGTGTTGTGCACAGTACAATACAATAAGTCAGACAGACACTGATTTCACTCGCTGATCCCTGCTCTCTCCAGGCTGTTTACCCTGATCGGGGAAGCGCTGTGTCCAAGGGACACTCGCCTTCCTCGATCCCTGCTCTGCATGCCGAGTTTGTTGTGACAGGTGATCGGCTGTGACTTTGACACAGCCGATCACGTGGTAAACAGCCGGCATGCACGCCGGCATGTTATCCTGCTGGACGTCATATGACGCCCAGTCAGGATAACGCAACCACTTCCCGGACATCAATATGCTATTGACCGGGCGGGAAGTGGTTAAACTACCTAGAGGGTTCTTTAGGGACAGGGATATACAATGTAATACTGACATATAATCACACACATAGGTTGGCTTCGATGGACTTGTGTCTTTTTACAACCTCCCCTACTATGTAACTGTGTAACTATGTGGCTCTTTTAAGAGGAGTCAGCCAGAAATCACTGTACCAGTCTTGTACGTCTACTAAAGGAATTTCCAGGGTGTTGCAAAAGTGCTCCAGGTCTTCTGGTACTTTGAGATTCGCTGTGTGACCCTGATGAGTCGCTGACAAACAGAATGGGAACTTCCAGCGGTACAAAATTGACCTGGCTCTTAACCACTTGCGGCAGAATGGCACAGGTGGGCGAAACAATGTAATATAATGTCACTTCATCCTGTGGCCACTAGGGGCACTCACCTACGGAGCCAATGCAAGTGCCCGGCGGTCGTGATCACCGCCAGGCTCACGCGATCGCACGTGGCACACCGAGAACCAGGATCTGTGTGTGCAAACACACAGTTTCTGGTCCTCTGAGGGGAGAAGAGGCAGATCGTCTGTTCATACAGAGTATGAACAGCGATATAATGTATGTGTTGAGTGCGCTACTCTGTTTTACAATACACCACTCTCTTTAGCCTTTAGGCCGCACTAATATCATAAACTCATACCCTGTGTAATAGTGCCTTAAAAATCAGATAATCTTTCCATAGAACAAATATCAGTATATAGAACAGCAAACAAATTATATAAAATTCCAGCATGTAAGAAATTCCACAAATTCATGTGCAAAGTAAATTCCAACATGCAAAAAAATCCACAGAAATAATGATATATAATGTCCAAATTCATGTGCAAAGTGCAATGTGCAATAGTTTGCAGCCTTCGTTTAGATTTACAATATGTGTTATCTGTGACTCGTCGTGACATTTTCACCACTTCCGTGACAAGACCACCACCATATGGCTTGGCCACTCACCAGATGTTAATGACCAATACGCCTTTGGTTCATTAAAAGGGATAACCACTCCACCTGCATCATGCCTTTGCTGACCCCAATGCGCTACATAAGAGCCTTAGTTGTCCTCATAAGAAATGATAAACATTGATCATTGCGCAATATGTTTAAAAGCTGTTTATTGTAGCCAAGTTAAAAAAGTAAATTCAACACTCACACTTGGAAGTGCTCATGAGCCGGCACCAAGCTGTTCCAGCAGCTAGGGTTGGGTGTGGTGATGGCGTCATTTGATTTCCGCGCCGGCGTGCGATGCAAGCCTCGTTCGCACCCAGCTTGCGCTTCACCCCTCGCTTTCGCCCGGTCCGGAAGTGATGTATTGACGTGACAGAAAATCTCCCAGCAGCCTCTACGCACTTCGCATAATAGTATGCGTCATCAGGAAGCTGTCTATGATTGGTGTGTCACCCTATTTATATTTTACTTACCAGATATTGGTTAACCGCCATTTTGACTAAGGGTTTTTGCCCACACTTATTCCTATGTGTTCAAGTGTTTCCACCGCCATTTTGACTATGGTTATTTGCCCACTTGTATGTTAAGTGTTCCCCTCTCTCAAGTTTCACTCGAGGTTGTACTAAGATGTAAGTAGTTCCTTTCCCTCACCAGGGGTCAACCATCTGGAGCGGCTGGAGAAGCTTTTACAGATACACAAGTAACATAATTATGCTTTCAATATGCTATTATCTAGATCCAAAATTAAAACATTAAAATTTATTAGACCTAATTAAAATTAAAACCTTTACTCCAT
The DNA here is from genome assembly GCF_042186555.1 of Aquarana catesbeiana. Classification (NCBI taxonomy): domain Eukaryota; kingdom Metazoa; phylum Chordata; class Amphibia; order Anura; family Ranidae; genus Aquarana; species Aquarana catesbeiana. Next base: position 841,804,064 of record NC_133324.1, on the reverse strand, counting down.
AATTTAAATAAACCCCAAACATATTACAAAAATATTGAAAAGTGATAAAAGAATACAAAAACTGCAAACAAAATAAAATAAAAATATTATAAATGAAAATGAAAAAAAAAATAAAAAATAAAAAATAAATAAAAATAAATAAAAATAAAAATAAAAATAAAAAATGTGAAAAATTAATAATCCTCTAAATAGCAATTGATATCAAGTTCCACATTCAACCCCAATGGCTTCATCGTATCCAATAAGTCTAATTCTTTGACACCTCCCTTCGCATATTACTATTTCTCCAGTTTTTTTCTAATTTGTCTATTCCATAGAACTTCAGATGTTGGGGGTTTTTTCCATGCACATCTCTAAAGTGTTTCAACACACTATGGTGTCTGAATCCTTTCTTGATATTTCTGACGTGTCCACCTATTGTTACCGAGAGTGCCCTGGTGGTTCTGCCTACGTACTGTAGCCCACAACTACACTCTAACATATAGGTGACTTGTGTGCCGCAGCACGTAATTAATTTGTCAATTGTGTATTTCTGTTTATTTGAATTAGACTGAAAACCTGTTATTTTTCTATCTTCCCTATTAGTGGGTCTGCAAGGCTTGCATTTGCCATATCTAAAAAAACCTTTTTGGTTAAAAAATGTTGTCATGTTCTGGGGGGGTCTGGTACATTCTTTACTATTTGGTCTCTGATTCTTTTTGCCCTTCTATATATAAATGTCGGTTTCTGTGGCAACACCTTATTCAACTGTGGGTCATTACTAATTATGGTCCAATTTCTTTTAATAATTCCTTCCAATGCTTTATACTGTTTGTTGAATCCTGTTATAAATGGTATTTTGTCTTTCTGGTTCTGGGCTCTATTTTTATTTTGTAATATGATTTCCCTGTCCATATTAGCAACTCTTTGTCGGGTATGTTCTAATTCATCCCTAAAGTAGCCCTTGTCCACAAATCTTTCTATTAAAATTTCAGTTTGTGCAAAAAAATCTTCTATTAAGTCGCAGTTGCATCTAATCCTAATAAACTGCCCTTGGGTATGGCCTTCTTCCACTGAGGGTGGTGGCAACTCCTTATTGGTATATAACCTTTACGGTCAGTTTCTTTAAAGTGCGTTCTAGTGCTAAGTTTGTTTGAATTTTTGAAGATTTCTAAATCAAGGAAATTAACTTTATTTTGATCCACATTTGCAGTAAATTTGATTCCATATTGGTTTAGGCTTATGTATTGTACAAAGTGATGGTCTAATTTTTCCCGACTGCCTTTCCAAACTATCAGGATATCATCAATGAATCGTTTGTATAACAGCAAGTGTGGCCAACACCTTCCAAAGATTTCTTCCTCCTCCCACTTACTAAGGAAGATATTGGCCACACTCGGTACGTACTTATTCCCCATTCCCAAACCTTTGATCTGTCTGTAATAAATATGATTGTACCAAAAGAAATTATTACCCATGGCCATTCTGAGTCCTTCTAATATAAATCTCCTCTGTTTTAATTTGAGGTCTGACAAGTTTTTCATTGCCCATGCCACTGCTGCCAGGGCATCTGTTTGTTTTATGTTGGTGTACAACGACTCCACATTCAATGTTACTAGTAATGTAGAGTCGTCCACCTGGACCTGTGTTAGAATATTAATTACGTCTTTACTATCCTTAAGGAAAGCTTTTCCCTCCCCTGCCATTGGTTGGAGAAATACATCCAGGTATTCACCTAGTCTGGAATGTACTGATCCAATGCCACTAAATATGGGCCTCCGTGGTGGTTTTGTTTTGTTTTTGTGGATCTTAGGGACCTGGTATTTTACTGGGATTTTTGGTGCTTCAGTTAACAAATATTTCCCCTCCTTTTTATTAATAATTCTATCCGCTATGCCCTTATTCAAAAATTCTTTTAATTTAGCTTTGAGTTCTCTATTTGGATTCTTTTTTAATAGTTGATATGTACCAGTGTCTGTTACCAATCTCTCCAATTCTATATTGTAATCTTTTGTGGTTAGAATTACTACCCCGACAGAAAGGATAAGGGCGGGTGTGGTCTGAGCATGTCTGAGTGAGGACTCATGCTGTGAGAGCTCCCGGTCCACGCTAGCTCCAGACGAGGCAGATTGAGAGAGAGCCCTGAGCCCAGAGCCTGGAATCGGCCGAAGCAGTACCCCAGCGGCTCAGTGGTATGCAAGCAGGGAGACAGCGGGAGACTAAAACCTCCCGCAAGGCGGCCGGCGATCAACAGGCCAAGGTAGGTGCACGTGGAAATCAGAAACGTGGTTTAAATCGGCAAGCAAAGACATCGTCGGTAAACAGGCCAGGGTCAGTTAATTAACATGGTAGCAGGCAAACGGGGAAATGGCAGTCTGGTAATAATAAAGGGAACTAATATTGGATGGATGTATGATATTTTTGAAGCAATCTCCAATGCACAAGCCAAGTTGGGAGGGACATTGGGGACAATAATAGCTGGAATCTCTTCTTACTTCTCCTCTGCTGCATACATGGCATTTCTTTTGGCGTCTTCTTCCAGATTCTGTGGGGGGAATGCTATAGGGAAAGTGTTGCTTGTGAAGTTGACTGACATTATCAGAGCGAATGATTCCTGGGGCGGGACCTTGTTGGTAAATGAGGGCAGTGACAATATCTTCAATACACTTGAGGTAGGTGATTTTTTGGTTTTGAGTTGCTTTTTGGTAGCAGACAAACGAATTAAAAAGGGCCATGTGAAACAGGTGAAATGCAACTTTCTTGTACCAGTAACGGGACTTTCTGGTTGATAAATAGGGCTGTAGCATCTGATTGTTTAAATCCACCCTCCCCATATACATATTGTAGTCGTGGACACATTCAGGCTTTACAATGGGGCCGCGTCTTCTTTGGATCTCCACCACAGTGTCATTGTGGATGGTAGAGAGGATGTGGACATCTTTCTTGTCCCTCCACTTCATGGCCAACACCTCCTCGTTCCTCATAAATGCGGATTCTCCGTTTTGCAATTTTTTTGTAAACAGATTTTGTGGGAATCCCTTACGGGGTATGCCAGCTCCCAGACAATTTTCCCACTGGTTCCAATATATGTGGAGCAGTCACGGGGCTGGAGCTGGGAGTCTTTGCCTTCATAGATCCGGAATGTGAAGACGTATCCAGTGGCTCAATCACATAATTTATTTAATTTCAGCCTATACTTGGCTCTCTTGGTTGGTATATATTGCTTTAAGTGCAGTCAGCCAGTGAAATGTATGAGGGACTCGTCCACACAAATTTTTTGGTCTGGGATGAAAACTTCCCTAAATCGCTGGGAAAAGGATTTGATTAGGGTGCGTATCTTGTACAATTTGTCATGGTTGGGATGATCAAGGGGAGGGAATTGTCATTGAAGTGGAGAAAACGCATAATCATGTCATATCTTGTCCTGGACATGACAGCGGAATATATGGACATGTGTTGGATGGGGTTGGTAGACCAATATGCATGCACTTTGTTCTTTTTTGTAAGCCCCATATTGAAAGTAAGGCCCAAAAACAATTTCAATTCATCCAGTGTGACACATCGCCACTGGAACATGCAGGCGTAGGAAGAATTGGGGTAGGCAGCAATAAATTGGGATGCATACAAATTAGTTTGATCCACCATATTCTGCAGAAAATCTTGTGGGAAAAATAAAGAAAAATAATCGTAATGAGAAAAATTTGTAGTGTCGGGCTGCACACCTGGCTGTGCGGTGAAAGGGGGGATGATAGCGGATCCTGAGTTGGCAGGCAACCATAAGGGGTTTGCCAGGGCATCGGGAAGGTAGGACTGGGGCTGGGTTCTTCGGGTTGGGCGTGTAATTCCAGTACTTGTACTGGGCTCCTCTTCCTGGGGTCTGTCGCTGCTGGTGGTGGGCAGATCTCCTGATCTTGGTCCTGATCTCATTCTTTTGGGAGGGACGGTTTCCTCCGTGGACTCGGACTCTGATCCACTATCCTCCACTGGCTCGTATTCTGAACCAGAATCGGATGATGGGAGCTCCCCGCTGCTCTCATCATCCGACATGGCAAGAATCTCATATGCCTCCTCAGGTGTGTAAACCCTTTGGAACATTATGGCAATGCTTATTGGCGGGCCTGTGTAATGGTACTGCCGGTGGTAGTGGTACCGATTGAGGTATTAGTGACGGGCCTGTGTGGTGGTACAGATAGCGGTACAGGTGGTGGTGGTGGTACCGATGGCAGTACGGGTGGTGGTGGTGGTGGAGGCACAGGTGGCGGTACGGATGGTGGTGGTACCGATGGCGGTACAGGTGGTGATGGCGGTACAGGTGGTAGTACCAATGGCGGTACGGGTGGTGGTGGCGGTACAGGCGGTGATGGCGGTACAGGTGGCGGTATGGGTGGTGGTGGTACCGATGGTGGTACTGACAGTGGTACGGGTGGTGGTACCGATGGCGGCACTAGTGGCGATACTGGTAGCGGCCTGTGTGGCAGTATAGATGGTGGGCCTGATGGCGGTACTAGTGGCAGTACTGGTGGTGGTACTGATGGCGGTACTGGTACTGTGGCGGTAACGATGGTGGCGGTGGGCCTGTGACAGATGGGCTGATTGACAGATGGGCTGATTGACAGATGGGCTGGTTGACAGATGGGCTGATTGGCTGGGCTGTGTGACAGGCCCTCTTTATTGGGGGGCCGTGTTGTGCACAGTACAATACAATAAGTCAGACAGACACTGATTTCACTCGCTGATCCCTGCTCTCTCCAGGCTGTTTACCCTGATCGGGGAAGCGCTGTGTCCAAGGGACACTCGCCTTCCTCGATCCCTGCTCTGCATGCCGAGTTTGTTGTGACAGGTGATCGGCTGTGACTTTGACACAGCCGATCACGTGGTAAACAGCCGGCATGCACGCCGGCATGTTATCCTGCTGGACGTCATATGACGCCCAGTCAGGATAACGCAACCACTTCCCGGACATCAATATGCTATTGACCGGGCGGGAAGTGGTTAAACTACCTAGAGGGTTCTTTAGGGACAGGGATATACAATGTAATACTGACATATAATCACACACATAGGTTGGCTTCGATGGACATGTGTCTTTTTACAACCTCCCCTACTATGTAACTGTGTAACTATGTGGCTCTTTTAAGAGGAGTCAGCCAGAAATCACTGTAAAACCTCCCGCAAGGCGGCCGGCGCAGCTAAAGGGCTGAAAATAGCCAAGGAAGGCGGGCAGCAGCCGGAGATACAGCAGTTCTTCCGGGTGGAGCAGGGACCTGATCCCGGAAGTGAACGGATAGACGGGCTGTGTGGTACTAGTGAGAGACCTGCCACGCTAATTATACAAACACAGAGGGAGGTGAGGATGAGTCTGGAAGCCCTTCAGACTATTCCACAGAGCCCTCAGATGCATGCTGTGGTAGCTGGAAGATTACCTTTGCAGTGTGGGGATATGGAGCCAGGTAATCTGGGAATGGAGGATTTCAGAATGCTCATACTGGCTCTCCCTACTAGAGCGGATATAGAAGCTATCATTTTAAAGGCAGAGGAAACACATCGTAAAGAACTTCAACAGGTGCATACAGAGCTGCAAGTACTAGCAGAGTGTGTAACAGATGGTGAGGCGGGATTGCAGACCCTGGAGCAAAGAGTGGCTGGTCTGGAGAAAGAAAAGCTCACCCAGGCAGATAATGCAGTGACACTACAGTTACAGCTACAGTTGGAGGACCTCGAGGACCGCAGCCGTCGAAACAATGTTCGACTTAAAAAATTGCTTGAGGATGCTACACCCCTGAACTTGGTGCTCGATAGAGTACATAGAGCCTTGGGTCCGAGGCCCAGGGATTTAAGTCGACCCCGTGATGTGATATGCCGCTTGCATTACTTTATGCATAGGGAAGCTATATTAAAGAAAGCATGGGAAGTAGGAGAGATAGACTTTCAGGGTGTACAACTGAAGATTTTACCGGACTTGTCAAGAGCCACACTACAACATAGAGCATTGCTTAGCCCGGTGTTGGAGCGGATACGAGAATTCGGCGGTACATACCGTTGGAGATTCCCAATCTTAGTTCTTATACGGAAGGGGGGTTCTTCATTTTGGCTGCGATCTAAAACAGACCTACCAGACTTTTTTTTGTTTCTAGGTATTGAACCATTTCCGGTTGCTGACTGGTTACAGTTATTTACACGGAGATAAGATAAAGCTATAAAGAGCCTACAGCACCTGACCGCCAGATTGTGTTTCCAGTGCGATACCATCGCGCTGGTTCTCGGTAACAGGGTACTGTGCATGTCACGCTGGCTCGCTCATCAGGAAAGTAAAACTTCTTTTCCTTTCACGATGAGTGACAGGCAGTGCTGACAGCTGTCTGGTATGAATCCTGAGGGGGGAACGCCGCGCCAATTTTTAAATTAAAAACCAGCGTGGGCCCTTAGGTCTGGTATGGATTGTAAGGGGAACCCCCTACGCCGAAAAATCGGCGTGGGGATCCCCCAAAATACATACCAGACCCTTATCCGAGCATGCAGCCCGGCCGGCCAGGAAAGGGGGTGGGGACGAGCGAGCGCCCCCCCCTCCTGAGCCGTACCAGGCCGCATGCCCTCAACATGGGGGGTGAGTGCCTTGGGGGAGGGAGCGCCCTGTGGCCCCCCACCCCAAAGCACCTTGTCCCTATGTTGATGAGGACAAGGGCCTCTTCCCGACAACCCTGGCCGTTGGTTGTCAGGGTCTGCGGGCGAGGGGCTTATCGGAATCCGGGAGCCCCCCTTTAATAAGGGGGCCCCCAAATCCCGGCCCCCCACACTATGTGAATGAGTATGGGGTACATGGTACCCCTACCCATTCACCTAGGGAAAAAAAGTGTCAATAAAAAAAACACAGTACAGAGATTTTAAGAATAATTTATTAGGCAGCTCCGGGTTCTTCTTCCGACTTTGGGGGGTCTCCTTCCGACTTCTCCCGGTGTTCGGCCTCTTCTCCCGGGCCCCTCCGCTGTCTTCTTCCAGCTCTTTTGTCAGGGAGGGGCCCGGTCTGCTGCCGCTGTCTCGTCGCTTCTTCTCCCGGGCCCCTTCGCTGTCTTCTTCCAGCTTTTTTGCCAGCGAGGGGCCCGGTCTGCTGCCACTGTCTTGTCGCCGCTGTCTTCTCCCGGGCCCCACCACTGTCTTCTTCCAGCTCTAATGCCAGGGAGGGGCCCGGTCTGCTGCCGCTGTCTCGCTGTCTCACCACTTCTTCTCTTCTTCTCTTCTTCTCTTCTTCTCTTCTTCCGATGTTGACACGATGCTCTCTCCAGCTGGAATGCTGTGTGCGAGCTGTGGAGCCATTTATATAGGCGGTGACCCCGCCCCCTTGTGACGTCACGGTCCCAGCATGCGCAGGGACTCTGGCGTCATAAGGGGGCGTGACCCCAGAGTCCCTGCACATGCTGGGACCGTGACGTCACAAGGGGGCGGGGTCACCGCCTATATAAATGGCTCCGCAGCTCGCACACAGCATTCCAGCCGGAGAGAGCGTCGTGTCAACATCGGAAGAAGAGGAGAAGAAGAGAAGAAGAGAAGAAGCAGCGAGACAGCGGCAGCAGACTGGGCCCCTTCCTGGCAAAAGAGCTGGAAGAAGACAGCGGAGGGGCCCGGGAGAAGAGGCCGAACACCGGGAGAAGTCGGAAGGAGACCCCCCAAAGTCGGAAGAAGACCCCGGAGCTGCCTAATAAATTATTCTTAAAATCTCTGTACTGTGTTTTTTTTATTGACACTTTTTTCCCTCGGTGAATGGGTAGGGGTACCATGTACCCCATACTCATTCACATAGGGTGGGGGGCTGGGATCTGGGGGCCCCCTTATTAAAGGGGGGCTCCCGGATTCTGATAAGCCCCCCGCCCGCAGACCCCGACAACCAACGGCCAGGGTTGTCGGGAAGAGGCCCTTGTCCCCATCAACATGGGGACAAGGTGCTTTGGGGTGGGGGGGCCGCAGGGCGCCCCCTCCCCCAAGGCACTCACCCCCCCATGTTGAGGGCATGCAGCCTGGTATGGCTCAGGAGGGGAGCGCTCGCTCGTCCCCACCCCCTTTCCTGGCCGGCCGGGCTGCGTGCTCGGATAAGGGTCTGGTATGGATTTTGGGGGGACCCCATGACGATTTTTGGTGTAGGGGGTTCCCCTTACAATCCATACCAGACCTAAGGGCCTGGTATGCCCCCGGGGGGGAACCCACGCCGGTTTTTAATTTAAAATTTGGCGCGGCGTTCCCCCCTCAGGATTCATACCAGACAGCTGTCAGCACTGCCTGTCACTCATCGCGAAAGGAAAAAAGTTTTCCTTTCCCGATGAGTGAGCCATCTCGGCGCTGGCTCCCGCGACGGGGCTCGCAGGCGTCAAATCTCGCTGAGAAATGCGGCGAGATTGACACAATATCGCGGTCACCTACTGTATATGCATTCTGACAAGATAATTAAACTCCGGAGGGGACATTGGGGGTAATAGAAGGACAATAACTTTGTCTCTAGGGAGGGGGAGGGCAAATATATATAATTTTTCCTCTTTTTTTGGGGGGCACTTTTAGGGTTTTTTTTTCTTGTGTCAGGCCCTCTGCGTTTTTTTTTTTGTTTTTTTACACAGTAGATAGCCCTAAATATAAAGATATGTAGTGGGATGCCCCCGTATCCCCTCTCCTTTTTGGATAGCAATAGATGCATTAAATTATTATTATTATTATTATTATTTTTTTTCTTTTGTTGTTGTTGTTGTTGTTGTTATTGTTGTTGTTATTTGGGTTATTCGAATTTTTGAATTAGGTGGAGGTCTTGTGGATGGACACAGGCACAATTGGGTTGCTTTCAATACAGGGGATGGGTGGGGGGTGAATGTGGGGAGTGGGAAGTGGTTACTCATGAGATGTGGGAGTGGAAGGGGACACTATGATATAATTAAAAGGGTGAGTATAGGATATAACATATACAAAAAGTACGATAAATTACACTGAGATAGTAGTACAACTTAGTACACTAATACACTAATATATAATATAAGGTGAGACTGTTGGGGGAAGTAGGAGGGGGAGATAAGAGGGGCAGGAAAATGTAAATAGAAGAATCAATGGAGGGCTGGAAGTTGAAGCACTGGGGAGGTTTGGGGGGGTTGGAGGGTGGGAGGAGAAAGGGGGGAGATTCCCCCGGTGGGGTGTTTTTTGTTTTGTTTCTCCCCTCCTCCCTAAGTCATACTCTCCGGAGATGTAAAAAGAGGGGAAAGGGGGAGGGAAGGGAAGGAAAGTAATCATTTTATTTTTTATTTTTTTCTTCCCCTTTTGCCTTCAACGGTTGGTTTTCTTTCTTCTGTTTTGGTTTGTGGTCTTAAAGCGGGGTTCCACCCAAATTTTGAACAATATCTGTATGTATTCTCTTCCTTGCCTAGATGCTGACATGCAGTTTAAAAAAATTTAAATCGCAGTAATTACCTTTTATTTTTCTATTCTTCTTTGCACTTCCTGGTTCTCCTCCCGTGGGAGTAGGCATGTTTCTAGCCTCTCCCAGTCTCCGCACAGTCTCCTGGGAGCTAGTCTCAGGCTTCCCAGGATGCCACTGAGCATGTGCGTGAACGAGCGGTGAATGCTGGGAGCACAGCATTCACCACATCCAGGAAATAAATGCTTGTGGGCTTCAAATGCCCACAATGAAGATGGAAACTGCCTGCAGTGAATAATATAAGTTATTCTTTCCGACGAAATCTGACACAGGCGGACATATTACACACAATATGTGAGTATGTAATGCTGAGAAGAAAAGTTTGTGAATGAACTCAAAAAAAAAAAAACGATAGATAGGTGGACCCCCGCTTTAAGATTTTTATGATTCACAGATTGGGTTTTTTCAGGTTAAAGTAATAAAAATGTATATGTATATGTAGGTATACAAATGTATATGAAGTATGGCTACTTAGAAGGCATTAGATATATAGTAGCTATATAACATCATAAGGATCGTAGGTAGACTAGAGGAGCTGGCGGAGGTAAGCCGGGGGCTCCCTCCTCTAGGACATGCTCAACCACATCCCCCCAGTAGGTTAGCACTAAAAGTATAAGGAATTTAGGTTGAGTGCATAAAGGTGATTTGCTTTAGATCCCCCTGGGGAGAGGTGCCCTCTCTAGGAGGACTTAGTTGACAGGGGGCCTTTTTACCTCCTGTTTAGATCTCTTTGGGGATTTTTGTGTTTTTTTTTTTTTTTGTTTTTTTTCTTCTGTGTTAGGCCCTCTGTAGGGGGTGGTAATTTTTTTTTTAATTTTTAATTTTTGTGTGTGTTAGGCCCTCTGTGGGTTTTTCTCCGTGTTAGGCCCTCTGAGGGTTTTTTCTCCGTGTTAGGCCCTCTGTAGGGGTGGTATTTTTGTTGTTTTTTTTATTTATTTTTTGTGTTAGGCCCTCTGTGGATTTTTTTTCCCTCTCCCTTCCCATCTCCTCTCTCCCCCTTTCTCTTGCCTGGGTTCCTCCTGAGTTTAGAGATTTCCCCCCTAGTTGGGGTGAGAGGTAAAAGAAATGGGTACCATTTCAATAATGTCAATTAATGTTAAGGGACTAAACATGCCCGAAAAGCGACGTATACTTCTTCAGGATTTGAAAAGATCAAGGATTGACATAGCATTTGTCCAGGAAATGCATTTTAAAGAGAATAGCCTCCCGTTTCTTAGGAACAGATCTTTTTCAATATGCTACCATGCTACTAATCCTGTTGCTAAGACATGGGAGGTATCTATATTGATTTCGAACATGAATCCATGGTCATGTACAGAAACCTTGTTGGTTGCCGGGGGGCAATACCTGCTCCTGAAGGGTAAGATTGGGGGGACAAGAGTAACCTTGGCTGCTTTTTATGCCCCTAATATACAACAAAACATCTTTTTTAAGAAATTTTTGGATAAAACTATGAGATTTACAGAGGGTCAAATGATTATGGGGGGAGATTTGAATGCATCTCTAGTTCCAGGTGAGGATACTTCTTCAGGGGTCTCAGCTGTATCCTTGGGTGTTCGGAAGTGAATTGTTAGGTCACTCTATGGAGCAAGATTAGTGGATACATGGCGCCTCTTCCATTCTGGAGAAAGAGATTACTCTTTTTTCTCATCCCAACATAAGACATAGTCTTGTATAGATTATTTTTTATTCTGCACAGTCAATTGCATGCAATAGAGGAAGTAAATATTGGGAAGATAACCTGGTCAGACCATGCACCAATTTTTTTGAAGTATAATCTCTCAGATATTCAACTACCCGGTCATGCGATGTGGAAACTGAATGAAAGCCTCCTACAAGACCCATCTGTGATAGAGGAGGTACGTAAAGAGGCAAGGTGGTATTTTCAGACTAATCACACTCCCAAATGTAATTCGGGAGTGATTTGGGAAGCCCACAAAGCAGTGATGCGGGGAGTTTTGATCAAGCATGGGGCTAGGATTAAAAAAGAGAGAGAAGCCAAGATAACATTGCTAATGGCAGATATACATTGCCTGGAGATGCTGCATAAATGAACCCCTATTTTAACCGTGGAACGGGATCTTTTGACAACACGCAGACAGATCATAGATTTACTTCGATGTAAAGCTAAAAGAGCAATACAAGTAGGAAAAAAGCAGAGCTATGAGTATGGGAATAAATGCGGTAAACAACTCACTGGCTCTCTGAGGGAACAGCAATTAAGGACCTATGTCCCAATGATTATGGGAACTGAGGGTGAAAGATATCTGCTGATCTGCTGAAGAGAAATAGCGCAGAGGTTCGGGGACTTTTATTCAGCTTTGTACAATTTACACTCAAACCCCCAAAATCAGACTGCGGTAGAGGAATATGTGACAACTTCTGGTTTGCCTAGCCTGGCGTCTATTGCACGGCAAGAATTGGAAAAACCAATCACATTGGAGGAAGTTCATGAAGCGGTGAATTTGGTAAAGATGGAGAAGGCCCCGGGCCCAGATGATTTTACCGCCCAATATTATAAGGTGCTCTTTCCTATTTTAGGACCTTATTTGGTTAAAATGTATAATGGATTGGGAGATTCAGGTTCATTCCAGATGGAATCCCTGAAAGCGTTAATCACGATCTTACCTAAGGAAGGTAAAGACCGATCACAATGCGGGAGTTATAGACCGATATCCCTTTTAAATGCGGATCTAAAGCTTTTCTCTAAGATCTTGGCGATGCCCCTCCAACAGTATCTACCCTCCCTGGTACATTTGAACCAGGTAGGGTTTGTCCAGACACGGGAAGCACAAGATAATACGATTAGGACTTTGAATTTAATTCATATAGCTAATACTTCCAAAATCCCATCCTTATTTCTGGGAACAGATGCAGAGAAAGCTTTCGATCGCATTAATTGGCAGTTTATGTTTGCGGCGTTAAGACAAGTAGGGATGGGTAACAATATGACTAGATGGATTTTGAGTATCTATATACAACCATCAGCTCAGGTTAAGGTGAACAGGGTGCTATCTCAGCCTTTTAGTGTCACGTATTGAACGAGGCAGGGATGCCCACTGTCCCCAATATTATTTGTTTTGTTATTGGAGCCCTTAATGTGTAGGATCCGGTCAAATCCAGATATAAGGGGTATATCAATAGGAGGTATGCAGTATAAAGCTTCGGCATATGCAGATGATATGTTGTTTTCATTGACTAATCCTATTGTATCATTACCTAACCTTCTTCAAGAAATAGAGACATATAGCTCCTTATCAGGCTTTAAGATCAACGTATCAAAATCCGAGGCAATGGGAGTTGGGATATCTAGCAACATATTAGGAACACTGAAGGCAAATTACAAAATTAAATGGTCAGATCAAGCCTTGAAATACCTGGGAACTTTTATCCCAGCAAATCTTTCCCATACATACAATCTTAATTTCCCACCAATATTACATAGAGTGCGAGTCCTCTTGGAAAGGTGGCAGAGAGGTTATCACTCCTGGTTTGGGAGATGTAATATTATTAAAATGAATATCCTGCCAAAGTTTTTGTATTTATTGCAAGCATTACCTATCGCTATACCTAAATATTATTTCAAACAGATACATTCCCTTCTTTTCAGATTTATCTGGGCAAATAAACACCCATGGATTAGCAGAGTCTTCTTGACTATACCCAAACAAAAGGGTGGACTAGCTGTACCAGACATGTACAAATACTATCAGGCGGCTTTATTAAGCCGCTTGATTGATTGGAGTAGACATGGAGATGGGAAGTTATGGCCGGGCCTGGAGCAGGCTCAGAGCAGTGCTTTACTGCAATGAGCCGCTTGGTGTTATAAAGACCTTCCGACTATTACGAAGGCACACCCTGTGATAGGACCCACCCTAAAGATAGGCTTTGAGCTTTTTTCTAAGGGTAAACTTTTGGCAATAATCTCACCATTGTTTCCAATACTGGGGAATCCCCAGTTTGAGCCAGGTGTGAGGAAGGGAAATTTTATGGCATTGATGGAACAGGGAATCTTCCAGGCCTCTCATTTTTTAACAGGGGAAGCATGGCCCACAATATTTTCAATGACAACAGGATCTTTACCATACTGTTTGGATTTTTGGCGTGCGGTACAGCTGAGACATTTTTTGAACACTTTAATCCTGCCAAGTAGTTATGGGCGCACTCTAACAATCTTTGAGGAATATTGTAACGGAAGCGGTGTATTCCACCAAACCCTTTCTAAAACGTATGCGCTGCTGGTAGCACCCTTGGAGGACTTTAGGTTGCCCTTTTTTAGGGGGTGGGAGAGAGATCTGGGTCGAACCTTTACGGAAGAGCAGTGTACTAATATGATACACAATATATTTGAGTCATCAATCTGCATAAGAATGCAGGAGACAAATTTTAAGATTCTGTCCCGATGGTACCGCACCCCAGCATTCCTAAACAGATGCTACCCAGAGGTATCAGATAATTGCTGGCGTTGCGGGGAGAAGGAGGGGACGTTAATGCATATTTTTTGGTCCTGCCCCAGAATAGAGAACTTTTGGAAGGAAGTCCGGAGAATTGCTCAAAAATTTTGTGATCAGGAGATTCCGGAGGATCCATCTTTCTTCCTATTACAAGATACTAAAATCCCAGTTAAATCATATAAGAAATCTTTTCTATGTCATCTGTTGAATGCAGCTAGAGCATGTATTCCACTCACTTGGAAGCAGGAACAACCACCAACGGTAGGATTGTGGCTTAAAAGAGTAGAACAATTGAACCTTATGGAAGATTTAGTTTGGACATCCCAGCAAAAAAGAGGGATATATCTGAAAACATGGTCTCCATGGAATCTTTTCATTAATACAGAAGAGGGAAAAAACCTTATAGATGTAAGTTCTAATGACTGAAAACAGAAGATGTGGCCATTGGATTCTTGGCAGGGGAGGGGGATGTGGGGGAGAGGGGGAGGAGGAGGGGATGGGGAGGCGGGAGATGGGCTCTGCCCCTCCCTCCCCTTAGGGTTTTATTTATTTATTTATTTTGATATCTTTGTTGTTTTTTTTTTTTTGTAAATATAGAGGTAAGAGAGAGTTAGACACGTAAGGAAAATATAGATAGAACCCCCCAGGATGGAGTTGGAGATATATTTTGATTAGGGACGGATCTCTTCCTTAATGCGTTTGGGGGATTGTAATGAAGTTTTGACTTTGTTATAATTAGAGAGCATGGTCTTGGATTTAGAAGAAAATGAATTTATTTGTATATTAGATTAGCATATAGACATGCATAATATGTTATATATGATGTTGGTAAAGTGTATGCATTTCTTCCTCTTAAACCAGTAATAAAAATATTAAATATGATAGATTTACAGAAAAGGAAAAAAAAAAAAAAAAAGAATTACTACCCCTCCTCCTTTGTCAGTGGGCCTCACCACTATATTTTTCCATTTTTCTAATTTCTTTATTCCTTGCCATATCCTATCTTTTGTGGAGTTTTCTGGTTTAATATTCTTAATTTCTTTCTCTACCATTCTTTTAAATACCTCTATGTGTTGATTTGTATTGGATTTGGGGTTGAATGTGGACTTATTTTTTAAATGAGTATGCTTGTAAATAGTATTATTCTGTTGCATGTTATTTTCTCCCTTTTCTAAAAAATGTTTCTTCAAATTAAGTTTTCCAATAAATTTCTGTAGGTCTATAAATGCTTCAAATTGATTAAAAGGTTTGCTGGGTGCATATTTAATTCCACTGTCTAGTACTAATAGTTCCTCCTGTGTGAACACTACATCCATTAAGTTAAAAATACCCTCCTCTAATCTTCTCTTTTTCTTTTTGACTCCCCCTCTACAACCTCTCTTTCTTGTGGGTTTCTGTTCCATCCATTTTCTTGTGGATTCCTGTTCCAGCCTCCCCTGCTGGTTTGGAACACTGGCATGGGTGGTTTGTAGGGTCCTCTCCAATCCCGCCATTCCCCCTGCCACATGGGCGGACCATAGTTTTGACTATAATTATAATATCCCCTGCCCCTGCCTCTATATCCTCCTCTCCAGGGTCTGGGGTATTGTCCCATTGGCGGTTGGTGTCTAGGTATGTTGTTTGCATTATTCCCTTGTTCAGGTTTCTTAGCACCCACCTCGTGTTGGGTGCTAGTACTTGGGGTATGTTCTGGCATTTTTTTATTTCTATCAATTGCACTTGGAGCAGGCGTACTTGGTGTCCAGTTCCATTATCCAGTTTCAGTAAAAATTCTTGTAACTTAGCCACTCTAGTTTTATACTCATTGGTCTCAACATGGGGTAGCATGTTCTCTTTAACCTCCCTGGCGGTATGATTATTTCGGATTTTAGGTGCTGAAAGCGGTACAATTATTTTGCATGGAAATTTGGCGTTTTATATTGTAGGTCTGTAATTCTTAACAATAACACACTTAAATCTGTCCAAACAAGAGTCTAGTAGATATCCCGGGTATGAGAAAGTTTGAAACACAAAAACATAAATTATAATATAATAAATAAAAATAAATAATTAAAAAAAAAAAAAAAATTAATAATAAAATAAATTTCCCCACGATTCACTATCGCTCAATTCTGCAAGTGTTCTAATTTACTATCGCTGTTTTCTAGCTGGTCTAAAGCCACTTTTGATGTAAAGGGACAATTTTTGGTTGCTATGGACAATCTCCAGTTTACAGGCAGAAAGAACAGTATATATAACATAAAACTGCATGCAGGGCATAGGACAAAGCACTGGGGACAAAAGGGATGTGAAATAATTTCATACAGTACTGTAATCTGTAAGATTACAGTACTGTATGTGTTATGATTTTACACTTTTTTGAATTTGCCGCCAGGCTCCGCCCCCGTGCGTCGCACCGCTCGCAGGGAACGGAGCCTGGCACGGAGAGGCTTCGGAGGAGGACAGAGCCCGCAGACACAGCGGGGGATATCGCAGGATCCCGGGGACAAGGTAAGTAAAGCCACACCAGGATCCTGCGATGTAATCCCGAGTTTGGCTCGGGGTTACCGCTAATGGTCCTGAATTTTAACCCCGAGCCACAATCGGGAAAACCGCCAGGGAGGTTAATGTTGTTAATATTGGTTTCTATTTTCTTTAATTTGATTCTCCTTCTTTCAATGATGGTGTCAAGCAATTTGTTTTCACAACCATTGAAAAAAATCGAACCAGGCCCTTGATAAGTTCTCATCTATTATACCATCATTAGGGCCTAAATCCTATCTGAGTCTCCTCGGGTTTATTTTCGCCTCTCTGTACTGTTCTAATGTACTGATATCCCACCATGCCCTTATTTGTTTGTCCATTGCATTTTTAAGGTGTTTAAAACTTTGTTCCAAATTTATTGCTGTGGTATTACCATAGTTTTGTAATAACTCCCCCAAATCCAGTTTGCGATTGGCCAGAAATGAGAAGACTTCCATTATAATGCTGCCAGTGAAGTGATTTACCTACAGTAATGTGAAATATTTACATATATGTGTCACCGGCGCAAAAATTGTGTATAGACAGTAATATTTATCTTGTGTTTGAGTTGCTGCAATCAATAAAAACATTGTTAAGTGAAAAAATATAATGTATGTGTTGAGTGCGCTACTCTGTTTTACAATACACCACTCTCTTTAGCCTTTAGCCCACACTAATATCATAAACTCATACCCTGTGTAATAGTGCCTTAAAAATCAGATAATCTTTCCATAGAATAAATATCAGTATATAAAACAGCAAACAAATAATATAAAATTCCAGCATGCAAGAAATTCCACAAATTCATGTGCAAAGTAAATTCCAATATGCAAAATAATCCACAAAAATAATGATATATAATGTCCAAATTCATGTGCAAAGTGCAATGTGCAATAGTTTGCAGCCTTCCTTTAGATTTACAATATGTGTTATCTGTGACTCATCGTGACATTTTCACCACTTCAATGACAAGACCACCACCATATGGATTGGCCACTTACCAGATGTTAATGACCAATACGCCTTTGGTTCATTAATAGGGATAACCACTCCACCTGAATCATGCCTTTGCTGACCCCAATGCGCTACATAAGAGCCTTAGTTGTCCTCATAAGAAATGATAAACAGCAATCATTGCGCAGTATGTTTAAAAGCTGTTTATTGTAGCCAAGTTAAAAAAGTAAATTCAACACTCACATTTGGAAGTGCCCATGAGCTGGCACCAAGCTGTTCCAGCAGCTAGGAATGGGTATAGTGATGGCATTGTTTGATTTCCGTGCCAGCGTGCGATGCAAGCCTCGTTTGCACCCAGCTTGCGCTTCACCCCTCGCTTTCGCCCGGTCCGGAAGTGACGTATTGACGTGACGGAAAATCTCCCAGCAGCCTCGACGCGTTTCGCATCATAGTATGTGTCATCAGGAAGCTGCTTATGATTGGTGTCTCACCCTATTTATATTTTACTTGATCGGAAATTGGTTAACCACCATTTTGACACAAGAAAATGGATGGAACAGAAACCCACAAGAAAGAGAGGTTGTAGAGGGGGAGTCAAAAAGAAAAAGAGAAGATTAGGGGAGGGTATATTTAACTTAACGGATGTAGTGTTCACACAGGAGGAACTATTAGTACTAGACAGTGGAATTAAATATGCACCCAGCAAACCTTTTAATCAATTTGAAGCATTTATAGACCTACAGAAATTTATTGGAAAACTTAATTTGAAGAAACATTTTTTAGAAAAGGGAGAAAATAACATGCAACAGAATAATACTATTTACAAGCATAGTTATTTAAAAAATAAGTCCACATTCAACCCCAAATCCAATACAAATCAACACATAGAGGTATTTAAAAGAATGGTAGAGAAAGAAATTAAGAATATTAAACCAGAAAACTCCACAAATGATAGGACATGGCAAGGAATAAAGAAATTAGAAAAATGGAAAAATATAGTGGTGAGGCCCGCTGACAAGGGAGGAGGGGTAGTAATTCTAACCAAAAAAGATTACAATATAGAATTGGAGAGATTGGTAACAGACACTAGCACATATCAACTATTAAAAAAGAATCCAAATAGAGAACTCAAAGCTAAATTAAAAGAATTTTTGAATAAGGGCATAGCGGATAGAATTATTAATAAAAAGGAGGGGAAATATTTGTTAACTGAAGCACCAAAAATTCCAGTAATATACCAGGTCCCTAAGATCCACAAAAACAAAACAAAACCACCAGGGAGGCCCATAATTAGTGGCATTTGATCAGTACGTTCCAGACGAGGTGAATACCTGGATGTATTTCTCCAACCAATGACAGGGGAGGGAAAAGCTTTCCTTAAGGACAGTAAAGACGTAATTAATATTCTAAGACAGGTCCAGGTGGACGACTCTACATTACTAGTAACATTGGATGTGGAGTCGTTGCACACCAACATAAAACAAACGGATGCCCTGGCAGCAGTGGCATGGGCAATGAAAAACTTGCCAGACCTCAAATTAAAACAGAGGAGATTTATATTAGAAGGACGCAGAATGGCCATGGGTAATAATTTCTTTTGGTACAATCATAATTATTACAGACAGATCAAGGCGGTGGGAATGGGGAATAAGTATGCACCGAATGTGGCCAATATCTTCCTTAGTAAGTGGGAGGAGGAAGAAATCTTTGGAAGGTGTTGGCCACACTTGCTGTTATACAAACGATTCATTGATGATATCCTGATAGTTTGGAAAGGCAGTCGGGAAAAATTAGACCATCACTTTGTACAATACATAAGCCTAAACCAATATGGAATCAAATTTACTGCAAATGTGGATCAAAATAAAGTTAATTTCCTTGATTTAGAAATCTTCAAAAATTCAAACAAACTTAGCACTAGAACGCACTTTAAAGAAACTGACCGTAAAGGTTATATACCAATAAGGAGTTGCCACCACCCCCAGTGGAAGAAGGCCATACCCAAGGGCCAGTATATTAGGATTAGACGCAACTGCAACTTAATAGAAGATTTTTTTGCACAAACTGACATTTTAATAGAAAGATTTGTGGACAAGGGCTACTTTAGGGATGAATTAGAACACACCCGCCAAAGAGTTGCTAATATGGACAGGGAAATCATATTACAAAATAAAAATAGAGCCCAGAACCAGAAAGACAAAATACCATTTATAACAGGATTCAACAAACAGTATAAAGCATTGGAAGGAATTATTAAAAGAAATTGGACCATAATTAGTAATGACCCACAGTTGAATAAGGTGTTGCCACCGAAACCGACATTTATATATAGAAGGGCAAAAAGAATCAGAGACCAAATAGTAAAGAATGTACCAGACCCCCCCAGAACATGACAACATTTTTTAACCAAAAAGGTTTTTTTAGATGTGGCAAATGCAAGCCTTGCAGACTCACTAATAGGGAAGATAACAAAATAACAGGTTTTCAGTCTAATTCAAATAAACAGAAATACACAATTGACAAATTAATTACGTGCTGTAGCACACACGTCACCTATATATTAGAGTGTAGTTGTGGGCTACAGTACATAGGCAGAACCACAAGGGCACTCTCGGTAAGAATAGGTGAACACGTCAGAAATATCAACAAAGGATTCAGACACCATAGTGTGTCGAAACACTTTAGAGATGTGCATGGAAAAAACCCCCAACATCTGAAGTTCTATGGAATAGACAAAATAGAAAAAAACTGGAGAAATAGTAATATGCGAAGGGAGATGTCAAAGAATTAGACTTATTGGATATTTAAATTGGATACGATGAAGTAATTGGGGTTGAATGTGGAACTTGATATCAATTGCTATTTAGAGGATTATTAATTTTTCACATTTTTTATTTTTATTTTTATTTATATTTTTATTTTTATTTTTACTTTATTTTATTTTAATTTTATTTAATTTATTTTTCCTTATTATATTTTATTTTATTTTATTTTTATTCCTATTTTTATTTTTATTTTCATCTTCATTTATAATATTTTTATATTATTTTGTTTGCAGTTTTTGTATTCTTTTATCACTTTTCAATATTTTTGTAATATTTTTGGGGTTTATTTAAATTATGGAGTAAATGTTTTAATTTTAAGTAGGTCTAATAAATTTTAATGTTTTAATTTTGGATCTAGATAATAACATATTGAAAGCATAATTATGTTACTTGTGTATCTGTAAAAGCTTCTCCAGCCGCTCCAGATGGTTGACCCCTGGTGAGGGAAAGGAACTACTTACATCTTAGTACAACCTTGAGTGAAACTTGAGAGAGGGGAACACTTATCATGCAAGTGGGCAAATAACCATAGTCAAAATGGCGGTGGAAAAACTTCCGTGGGGATGGAGGTTGAACACATAGGAGTAAGTGTGGGCAAAGACCCTTAGTCAAAATGACAGTTAACCAATTTCCGGTCAAGTAAAATATAAATAGGGTGACACACCAATCATAAGCAGCTTCCTGATGACGCATACTGTGATGCGAAACGTGTAGAGGCTGCTGGGAGATTTTCTGTCACGTCAATACGTCACTTCCGGACCAGGCGAAAGCAAGGGGTGAAGCGCAAGCGGGGTGCGAATGAGGCTTGCATCGCATGCCGGCACGGAAACGACGCCATCACTTCACCCATCCCTAGCTGCTGGAACAACTTGGTGCCGGCTCATGGGCACTTCCAAATGTGAGTGTTGAATTTACTTTTTTAACTTGGCTACAATAAACAGCTTTTAAACATACCGCGCAATGATCGCTTTTTATCATTTCTTATGAGGACAACTAAGGCCTCATTCACACGAGGCGGACTCCGTTTCCACGGAGCCTGCCTCGGTCCGCTGACTCAGCAGGAGATCAGTCCGTTGATCTCCATTGAGCCGGCGGATGACAGGTCCCTCTCTGCTCACTGAGCGGGGAGGGGCTTGTCAGGCGCCGCTGCTGCCTATGAAGGGATCGGATGAAAACGGACAGCATGTCCATTTTCGTCAGATCTCACCCGATCTGTTCCGCCAGCGACGGATCTGGACGTAGGGCCATCCGTCTGCTTTTAGCGGATCGGACGGGGTCGGATGTCAGCGGACATGTCTCCGCATCGCTCCATAGGCTAACATGGAGCGCCCGTTCAGGTCCGCCGTCAAAACTGACAGGCGGACCTGAATGGTCCGATCGTGTGAAAGGGGCCTAAGGCTCTTATGTAGCGCATTGGGGTCAGCAAAGGCACGATTCAGGTGGAGTGGTTATCCTTATTAATGAACCAAAGGCGTATTGGTCATCAACATCTGGTGAGTGGCCAATCCATATGGTGGTGGTGGTAGTCATGTCACAGAAGTGGTGAAAATGTCACGATGAGTCACGGATAACATATTGTAAATCTAAAGGAAGGCTGCAAACTATTGCACATTGCACTTTGCACATGAATTTGCACATTATATATCATTATTTTTGTGGATTTTTTTGCATGTTGGAATTTACTTTGCACATGGATTTGTGGAATTTCTTGCATGCTGGAATTTTATATTATTTGTTTGCTGTTCTATATACTGATATTTGTTCTATGGAAAGATTATCTGATTTTTAAGGCACTATTACACAGAGTATGAGTTTATGATATTAGTGCGTGCTAAAAGCTAAAGAGAGTGGTGTATTGTAAAACATAGTAGCGCACTCAACACATACATTATATTTTTTCACTTAACTGTGTTTTTATTGATTGCAGCAACTCAAACACAAGATAAATATTACTGTCTACACACAATTTTTGCGCCGGTGACAGATATATGTAAATGAACAGCGATATGTCATCTCCCCTACACAGTCCCCTCCCCCCTTCAGTTAGAACACACACTAGGAAACACAATTAACTCCTTAACTGTCCCCTAGTGTTAACTCCTTCCCTGCCAGTGACATTTTTACAGTAATCAATGCATTTTTATAGCACTGATCGCTGTATAAATGCCAATGGTCCCAAAAATGTGTCAAAATTGTCCGACATGTCCTTCATAATGTCGCAGTCCCGATAAAAATCGCAGATCGCCGCCATTACTAGTAAAAAAAAAAAAAATTATGAAGATGCCATAATACTATCCCCTATTTTGTAGACACTATAACTTTTGCGCAAACCAATCAATATACGCTTATTGCTATTTTTTTTACCAAAAATATGTAGAAGAATACATATCAGCCTAAACTGAGGAAAAAAAAATGTTTTTTTATATTTTTGGGGTATATTTATTATAGCAAAAAGTTAAAAATATTGTGTTTTTTTCAAAATTGGCGATCTTTTTTTGTTTATAGCGCAACAAATAAAAACCACAGAGGTGATCAAATATCATCAAAAGAAAGCTCTATTTGTGGGAAAAAAAGGACGTCATTTTATTTGGGTGCAACATCACAGGACCGCGCAATTGTCAATTAAAGCGACACAGTGCCAAATTGCAAAAAGCGCTCTGGTCAGGAAGGGGGTAAAATCTTCCGGGGCTGAAGCGGTTAAAGTCTCCAGCAGAGGCTTTAGTTCCCTTCTGTGCTGCAGTGTAATATTGGATAGGTCCTGGTAGATTTTAATTTCTGAACCATGGAAGGAGTATTGGTTGCGGCCCCTGGCTTTACAGAGGATTTCTTCTTTTAGAGGAAACTCTGTCAGGCAGCAAACCGTATCTCTAGGGGGGTCTGAGTCTCTCCCCCTCAGGCGCAGTGCTCTGTGGATGCATTTGAATATGATCGGCGTGTCAGGGGGCCTTTCTAGGAGGTTATTGAAAATGTTAGTCACTGTCTGGGGAAGATGATTGGGATCTATGGATTCTGGATCACCCCCTTACCCTCAGGTTGCGTCTTTGCCCCCTATTATCCAGGTCTTCCATATGGCGATTTATCTCCCTAAGATGTATGGAATGCGATTCTGTGATTTGCTGCACCTGGCAGAGGGAGATATCATGGCGGGCTTGAGTGACTTCTATTTCTTCCACCCTCAGGGCAATAGCCTGGATGTCAGATCTAAGATCTGAAATGGCCACCTGCAGTGTGCTCTTGATGTCAGAAGCCACTCTGTGAAGGGCATCGAGCACTGTGGGCTGCAACTCGGGGAGCCGGAGTCACAGGAGGAGGCGGCGTGTGAGGCCTGCATCCTGCCCCTAGGCCATGATAGAAAGATCTCGGGGATCTGTTTACTTAGCTGTGATCCTTGCATCCTTGGGGAGCGGGAGCGGGTCGCTGACATGCTTCGGGACGTCCTCACCATGTCTGGGCTGTGTAGGTTGAGGTATAGCTGGGGTTTGCTAATGAAGCAGGACCTCGTGGAGCAGGAGCTCTTGGTTCACACTCCCATCTTGGAATGGATCCAGGCCATGCCCCTAGACCTTCCTTCTAATATGCATATCTCAAATGTATCCCATGTCTCTTTATTAAAACCTTTGGTCTGCAACCGCTTTACCACCTCAGTGCCACGTCCTCACACTGTAGAGGTTGAGAACCATGAGGAGTATGAAATACAGTCCATTGTTGACTCCTGTAGGGTCCGTGGGTGCATACAGTACCTGGTGCTTTGGAAAGGGTACGGTCCGGAGGAACGCTCTTGGGTCTCATCCTCAAACGTACATGTCTCCGTCATCCTCCGTGATTTCCATATACGTTTTCCCCTCAAGCCTGGTGGTCCTCCGAGGGGGAGGGGTCATTGAGGAGGGGATACTGTCAGGGCTGGGCTCAGCATTTCCTTCTCTGAGCTGGCTGCTCAGCTGTCAGTTAATTGCCAGCTCCTATCTCTCCACAGTGACACCTGCTGATGATATCCTGCTCGTCAGTCCTGCTTACTTAAGCTGTCCAGCTCAGATGATCTCTGCCTTCGCCTGGTTAACATCACAGAGGTTCTCTCCTGCGTACCTGTTAAAGACTTGCTTGGCTGATGTTCCTTCTTGCTCCAGATCCTGCATTGCATTTTACAGAAAATGACAGCGCTGCAGATTGAAAAGGAAAGGCAATTTTTAATAACATTTAATTATAATATGACTTGTGTCACAATTGTATATTCTATATATTTTTTTAATTTTAATTTTATTTTTTTATTTTTCTACGAAAATGGAGTTACCCTTTAAATATTTAATGCTCATTTGTTGTGTAAACAAAAGGACCTTTTCACAGGGCAGAGCACAAGTGAGTGCACATACACCCTGCTAAGCATAAACCTTCTATTTTGTATAAGAATATACTATAGCCAGAGGTAAATAAAACTAAGAGCCCTTTCACACTGACAGCATGGCCGCGTTAGCAGTAAAGCTAGTTTTAGCGGTGATTTACCATTGTTCTAGAGACGCTTTTCGGCAGCTAGCGGGGAGCTTTTAACCCCCGCTAGCCGCCGAATAAAGTGTTAAAAGCTCCCGCAAAGCACCGCTGCTGAGGCGCTTTGCAGGTGCTTCGGCGGCACTGCCCATTGATTTCAATGGGCAGGGGCACTTTAGGACCGGTGTATAAACGAGCATTCATGAGCTCCATCTGTGTTTTCCTCTATTGGATTCCGGATTTTTGAATATGGTCTATATCTTTGCATGACGTTTATGCCCCCATTCTATTTTTGCTGCTAATAGAATTAGCGGCATTCCGGGTACTTTTTCGCAATCTTTTGAAAATAGTCCATACACTGGATATTATTGGTGAGAATGTTCCGGATATTTGTACATGATGCTCAATCGATTAACAAAACAGTGAGACTTGTTCTTTCTTTTTGTCATCTTTTTTAACCTTGATCGTGTCCTGATGAAGCCTAATGGTGAAACACGTAGACGTGACACATAAGGGCTCACTGTACAAACTGTATCATTTTACATGATTTTTAACGCTTGTGTTTACTGTGTATATATTATGTAATTTTTTTCAATAAATAGTATCATTAATTTCTCTACTTCTCTATTGTTTCTATGCCTTTAAAGTCCGACCCATGGTTACTTTTTGAGTACCCCTTTTTGTTTAATCAGAAAAATGTTATAATGCAGCACCAAAAATTAGTCAAAACTAATAAACATGAAATAGTGAAAAATTTAGGTGCAAAATACATATAAATCACCCAATGTAGCGTGAATCAGATACATTGTGATAACAAATGCACCATAAATTTAGTGTAAAAAAAAAGTCCAGCACAAATATGCATATGAATAAAACAATATAGTGATTCAAATCTTCTGTATATATTATTTCTCCAACACCGTGACTCTTAAAGTGCAGTGTGCTTAAATCTTGAAGGGACCGAATTGCTTCACCCAAAGTGATATATAAAATGTGCTCACCAGATATCTTTGGCCACAGAGTGACCACCAGGCATATAATAGAGAGGATCCTCCTTTAGCTAGGACCTTCCAAGCCACATGCAGCTCCAATCAAACATTTCCAGAAATTAATCGGACTTCAATTCAATCATGAATGGTAAATGGTAAATTCCTCAATCTGTTACACTCTGAAGTGCATATCCACTAGGCTTGTGCAATTTGTTTCATAACGAATCGAAATTCGGCCGAATTGTGCATCTTTCGGACATTCAGATGCATCCGAATGTCCGAATAAAAAAATAACAAATTTCAACTAATACGAAAGAAATTATAGCAGATATAACAAATGAATTTGACATGATTCAGTAATTCGTTAAAGAACTAATGAAACAAAAGGTCAACTCAAAGTAAATCTTACAGTCCAATCAGCTGATTAATTTTGTGCTGTAGGTTGGATTACTGGCAAAGTGCAATCCTGAGAACTGAGAAGGGTGTTGTATTGTATTTGAGCAGAGGAGAAGAGATATTGTCATTGTGTGTGTTAAAAGATTCAATAAACAAACGACTTTCCAAACTACGAATTATTATTACGAATATATATACATACATAAATATCAAATTTCAACGAATACGAATGAAATTATAGCGCATATAACTAATGAATTTGACATGATTCGAGATTCAGTATAACACACTACAGGAATAATGAATTATCTGAAAACGTATTAACATAACATAATGAATATACCAGAACAAAATTTTGTATTTTATGAATGATAACAAACTGAAACTAAATGAAATTTTCCACTGTGCACAAGTCTAATATCCACAGCTCCTTTTCATCAAATCTGTGAAATTTGGCTCCCCCGTAAACGAGCCACAGAGAGGCAATAATAGTGTAATACTGTCTTTAATTAAAAAGCACTTACATGCATATGTAAGATACAGTGGATAGCAGCGCAGCTGGGGGATGAGGCAGGGGCCAGTCCGTCACTTGGTGCAGGAAGCGCGGCGTGCGTCTTAGCTGAAAGTGGAAGTGGACAGCTCCTGTATCATGCGTGTCAAGCCTCAGTTTTGATGCATTTCGTGCTCTAGCTCATGTCATCGGGAAAAATGGTTCACATATGTGCGTTGCATTCGCACTGCACATTGCCCAAAAAACTTGTGCGTTTTCTGGGCACTGCGGTGCGAATTACAAGCACATTATCTTCCATGGGAATGCATCTGATTAGCAGATGCATTCTGTTCTGAACACAAATTCTCTCCCCTCCTCACTACAACTCCCCCTCTCCCTGCTTAGTTGTTCCGAAGATAGAATGGAGAGGCACCGCTGAACAGCTGTTTTTTTCTCTTCGCAGAGAAAACGGAGCTGGAATTCACACCAGACTGGTGTGAACCCAGCCTAAAAGATTTTTATTTATCGCAGATACATTCTGTTCTGAACACAAATTCTCTCCCCTCCTCACTACACCTCCCCCCTCTCCCTGTTCAGCTGATCCGCAGATAGAACGGAGAGGCACCGCTGAACAGATATTTTTTTTCTCTTCGCAGAGAAAACGGAGCTGGAATTCGCACTGGACTGGTGTGAACCCAGCCTAAAAGATTTTTATTTATTTAACACAAGAATACATGAAACAACACTTCTTCCAATGAGGCATAATAAGAACCACTGAGATTACAGGTAAAAGTAACTGTTGAGGTGGGGAAGGGCTGTAATCTCTGAGTCGGCACTGTATTCTCAGTGTTACAATCCAGCTTTTGGTATCAGTATCCTGAAACCTGGCGAGATCCTCCAGGCACCCCTAAAGGGATCACACTGTGCCTAGGGAGCTCCCCCAAATAACCAGAGATTAAAATTCACTATGATAGAGCATTGAGCCTTGCATATAGATAAGGGTTTCAGGTCCTAGCTTCTACACCCCATGGGGGGGGGGCATTTATCCAGTAGACTTAGAGGTTCTTAGTCTGGAGGGACTATGGCCCTCTATGCACATGGCATAGAGGGCCATAGGGAAAAAGGGAAAGGAATGGAGGAGAGGCAGGTTAGAGGGGGGAATATTTCTCTTGGGACACAATCCATGATATTTTATGCTTGGCAGCTGAGAAGGAGACACTAGGTTGATTCCATGTTTTGGCTATTGTAAGCTTGGCACCTAGTAAAATAAAGTGGATTAATTTGCGGTTGGTTTTGAAGGTCTTGGGGGGATTTGCGTTGAGGAGGGCGTTGGCAGGGGTTCTTTGGACCTGGAGGTCCGTCACTTTTTGGATCAGGGCAAACATCCTGTTCCAGAATGAATTTATTCTGGGTAGGGAAGAGCTTCGTGTTCGAGTTGAACCTGTGTTCAAGTCGAACCCATGTTCGACTCGAACATCGTCTGTTCGCCGAATTGCGAACGATATGGACCGTTCGCGCCAAATTCGTGTGGCGCGTCATGGCCCATAATTCACTGCGGCATCACAGTGCATTGCTGGCTGATGATTGGCCAAGCATGCACTATGACCAATCACAGCGCCGTCTGAACAGAGAGCCGTAATTGGCCAAAGCCAAGCAGGCTTTGGCCAATTATGGCTCAGGGGATTTAGTACACGCCCCACACTATATAAGGCCGCCTGCACGGCGGGCCTGTGTAGTGTGTGTTCCGGCATTGAAAGAGATAGACAGAGAGACAGTGTCATTTGATTTAAGTTAGATAGATTAGGCAGGACAGTCAGTGAGTTAGCTGCACTTACAGTGTATTGTGTATATATATATATGTATCACAGGTGTTGTATATATATATATATATATATATATACTGTATTCAGTTTAGCTAGATCTGTTCCTGTTATCTTCCTACTGACAGGCAGGCTTGTCTTGTTACAGTATATACAGCTACCTGAAGAAAATTGCTGGTGTTCTTTTGATCCTATTAGTACCACAGTCAGGCAGCTAGACTATTTACAGTTAGTGTAGTGCGTCCTCCTCACAGTGTTCAGTTAAAGCTACAAGTTAGTTTAGTGTGACCTGTGCACAGTGTTCAGCTAAAACTACAAGTTAGTGCAGTGCGCCCTCCTCACGGTGTTCAGCTAAAACTACAAGTTAGTGTAGTGTGACCTCTGCACAGTGTTCAGCTAAAGCCACAAGTTAGTGTAGTGCGTCCTCTGAACAGTGTTCAGCTAGAACTACAAGTTAGTGTAGTGCGACCTCTGAACAGTGTTCAGCTAAAGCTACAAGTTAGTGTAGTGCGTGCTCTGAACAGTGTTCAGCTAAAACTAAAAGTTAGTGTAGTGCGACTTCTGCACAGTGTTCAGCTAAAGCTACAAGTTAGTGTAGTGCGTCCTCCTCATAGTGTTCAGCTAAAACTACAAGTTAGTGTAGTGCGACCTCTGCACAGTGTTCAGCTAAAGCTACAAGTTAGTGTAGTGCGTCCTCCTCACAGTGTTCAGCTAAAACTACAAGTTATTGTAGTGTGAGCTCTGCACAGTGTTCAGCTAAAGCTACCTGTAGAAGGTTGGTGGTGTTTTCCTGATCCTATCACTACCGCAGGCAGCTAAATAAGCCACAAGTTATTTTTGGCGAGCTCTGCACAGTGTTCACCTAAAGCTACCTGTAGAAGGTTGGTGGTGTTTTCCTGATCCTATCACTACCGCAGGCAGCTAAATAAGCTACAAGTTATTTTTTGGCAAGCTGTGCACAGTGTTCACCTAAAGCTACCTGTAGAAGGTTGGTGGTGTTTTCCTGATCCTATCACTACCGCAGGCAGCTAAATAAGCTACAAGTTATTTTTTGGCGAGCTCTGCACAGTGTTCACCTAAAGCTACCTGTAGAAGGTTGGTGGTGTTTTCCTGATCCTATCACTACCGCAGGCAGCTAAATAAGCTACAAGTTATTTTTTTGCAAGCTCTGCACAGTGTTCACCTAAAGCTACCTGTAGAAGGTTGGTGGTGTTTTCCTGATCCTATCACTACCGCAGGCAGCTAAATAAGCTACAAGTTATGTTTTGGCGAGCTCTGCACAGTGTTCACCTAAAGCTACCTGTAGAAGGTTGGTGGTGTTTTCCTGATCCTATCACTACCGCAGGCAGCTAAATAAGCTACAAGTTATTTTTTGCGAGCTCTGCACGGTGTTCACCTAAAGCTACCTGTAGAAGGTTGGTGGTGTTTTCCTGATCCTATCACTACCGCAGGCAGCTAAATAAGCTACAAGTTATTTTTTGCGAGCTCTGCACAGTGTTCACCTAAAGCTACCTGTAGAAGGTTGGTGGTGTTTTCCTGATCCTATCACTACCGCAGGCAGCTAAATAAGCTACAAGTTATTTTTTTGCGAGCTCTGCACAGTGTTCACCTAAAGCTACCTGTAGAAGGTTGGTGGTGTTTTCCTGATCCTATCACTACCGCAGGCAGCTAAATAAGCTACAAGTTATTTTTTGACGAGCTCTGCACAGTGTTCACCTAAAGCTACCTGTAGAAGGTTGGTGGTGTTTTCCTGATCCTATCACTACCGCAGGCAGCTAAATAAGCTACAAGTTATTTTTTTGCGAGCTCTGCACAGTGTTCACCTAAAGCTACCTGTAGAAGGTTGGTGCTGTTTTCCTGATCCTATCACTACCGCAGGCAGCTAAATAAGCTACAAGTTATTTTTTGGCGAGCTCTGCACAGTGTTCACTTAAAGCTACCTGTAGAAGGTTGGTGGTGTTTTCCTGATCCTATCACTACCGCAGGCAACTAAATAAGCTACAAGTTATTTATTTGCAAGCTCTGCACAGTGTTCACCTAAAGCTACCTGTAGAAGGTTGGTGGTGTTTTCCTGATCCTATCACTACCGCAGGCAGCTAAATAAGCTACAAGTTATTTTTTGACGAGCTCTGCACAGTGTTCACCTAAAGCTACCTGTAGAAGGTTGGTGGTGTTTTCCTGATCCTATCACTACCGCAGGCAGCTAAATAAGCTACAAGTTATTTTTTTGCGAGCTCTGCACAGTGTTCACCTAAAGCTACCTGTAGAAGGTTGGTGCTGTTTTCCTGATCCTATCACTACCGCAGGCAGCTAAATAAGCCACAAGTTATTTTTTGGCGAGCTCTGCACAGTGTTCACCTAAAGCTACCTGTAGAAGGTTGGTGGTGTTTTCCTGATCCTATCACTACCGCAGGCAGCTAAATAAGCTATAAGTTATTTTTTGGCGAGCTCTGCACAGTGTTCACCTAAAGCTACCTGTAGAAGGTTGGTGGTGTTTTCCTGATCCTATCACTACCGCAGGCAACTAAATAAGCTACAAGTTATTTATTTGCAAGCTCTGCACAGTGTTCACCTAAAGCTACCTGTAGAAGGTTGGTGGTGTTTTCCTGATCCTATCACTACTGCAGGCAGCTAAATAAGCTACAAGTTATTTTTTTGCGAGCTCTGCACAGTGTTCACCTAAAGCTACCTGTAGAAGGTTGGTGGTGTTTTCCTGATCCTATCACTACCGCAGGCAGCTAAATAAGCTACAAGTTATTTTTTTGCGAGCTCTGCACAGTGTTCAGCTAAAGCTACCTGTAGAAGGTTGGTAGTGTTTTCATACTACAGGCAGGCAGTTGATTTTGCTAGCTGCAGTATCAGTATATATATATAGCTGCAGTATCAGTATATATATATATATATATATATATATCCCAGCTTAGTGCAGCTACAGGCCATTAGCATGTCTGGAAGGCCAACAAGGAGAGGCAGATAGTCACAAGCCAAGAAAAGAGGGAAAGCAGGCTCTGTGTCTAGAGGCAACAGTGCTGGTCGTGGAGACGGTGCATCCTCATCAGCACGTGGCCGTAGGACACGCTTAGCCTTTTTTTCGGCAGCTGGCCATGTTGAGCCGCAACATGCAGAAGACTTGGTTGAGTGGATTACCAAGCTGTCCTCATCCTCCTCATCCTCTCTCACCCATGCTCAGGGTACTTTGTCTGGCAAAGCAGCTGCCAACACAGCCTCTTCCCTCGGCTCAATGGCATCAGTGACTCCTTCCCTAGCCCCACCATGTCCTCCTGAGGAATCCCTCAAACTGTTTGACCACAGTGTTGGGTACATGCTCCAGGAGGATGCCCAGCGTTTAGAAGGCTCTGATGATGATACTGAGCTAGATGAGGGAAGTAACGTGAGCACGGACAGAGGGGGTGCCCAAGAAGGACAGCAATCTGGCAGTCATGCTCCCCCTGCTGCAGCATACTGCCAGGTTTGCTCCAGTGATGAGGAGGGAGGGGATGATGAGGTCAATGACTCAAAGTGGGTGCCTGATAGGAGAGAGGAGGAGGAGGAGGCACATCACCAACGAGGCAGGATGCCCTCCAGGGGCCAGCCTAAGGGCACCACACTGACTGCATCACACCCCAAAGCTCTACATGTGCAGGGCACTGCTGTCTGCGCGTTATTCCAAAATTTTGTGGGTGTGGGCCTTTTTTGAGACGAGTGCATCAGATCGCACCGCTGCTATTTGCAACATATGTCTCAAGCGTATCTCGCGTGGCCAAAACATCTCCCGCTTGGGCACCACATGCTTGACCAGACATATGTTGACCTGCCATGCAGTTCGTTGGCAAGCGTATCTAAAAAAACAACACCAAAGAACAAAGAGGACCTCTCCTTGCTCCTCATCAGCTGAGATCTCCAACCCCACTATACCTTCAGTCCTCTCTGAGACCTGCACTGAGAGGAATGAAGGTGTAGAATTAGGTGTGTCACAGCCAAGTACTTATGGACAATCTGCACCGACATCTACACCGACATCAGATTGTACCAGGCAAATTTCCCTGCCCCAGCTGCTGCACTGCCGAAAGAAATTCGCTCCCAGCCATCCACATGCCCAGCGGTTGAATGCTAGCTTGGAAAAATTGCTAGCATTTCAACTGCTGCCTTTTCAGTTGGTAGACTCTGCCCCCTTCCGTGAGTTTGTGGAATGTGTGGTTCCTCAGTGGCAGGTACCCAAATGCCACTTTTTCTCAAGGCGATTCCGGCTCTCTACCGGCATGTGGAAGGCAATGTCCATGCCTCACTGGACAGGGCAGTCAGCGGCAAGGTGCATATTACCGCTGACTCATGGTCCAGCAGGCATGGACAGGGACGTTACCTAAGTTTCACCGTGCATTGGGTGACTCTGCTGGCAGCTGGGAAGGATGCAGGATAAGGTGCAGTAGTGTTGGAGGTTGTTCCGCCACCATGCCTCCAAAATGCCACTACTAATAATTGTGACACACCTCTCTCCTCCACCCCCTCCTCTTCTTCTTCCTCCATGGCCTCTTCCTGTGCTTTGTCCTTGGAACCAGCGGTGCTCCATAGCCGTTCAAGGGGCTACGCAAGTATGCAGGCCAAAAGATGCCATGCGGTGCTTGAGCTGGTGTGCTTGGGGGACAGGAGCCACACTGGGGCAGAGGTTCTGTCAGCTCTGCAGGGACAGGTTCAGAGGTGGTTGACACCACGCCAACTTAAGGCAGGAATGGTGGTTTGTGACAATGGCACCAACCTCCTCTCTGCCCTCCGACAGGGACAAATGACCCATGTGCCCTGTTTGGCTCACGTCCTTAACTTGGTGGTGCAGTGGTTCTTGGGCAGGTACCCGGGCTTACAGGATGTCCTGAGGCAGGCCAGGAAAGTCTGTGTGCATTTCCACCGGTCATATAATGCCAGTGCTTGGCTGGCAGACCTCCAAAAGGAGTTTAACCTGCCCAAGAACTGCCTAATCTGTGACATGCCCACCAGGTGGAACTCAATGTTGGCCATGCTGCAACGGCTGCACACGCAGCAGGGGGCCATCAATGAGTACCTGTGCGACTATGGCACCAGAACAGGGTCAGGGGAGCTTGTTTTTTTCCCCACACCAGTGGGCCATGATCAGGGATGCATGCACTGTCCTGTCACCATTTGAGGAGGCCACAAGGATGGTGAGCAGTGACAGTGCATGCATCAGTGACACTGTCCCCCTTGTCCACCTGGTGGAGCACACGCCGCGTGGAATAATGGACAGGGCACTTGAGGCAGAACAGAGGCAGGAAGAGGAGGACTTCCTTAGCTCTCAAGGCCCCGTTTATCCAGACAGTGTTCCTGCGTGCCCGCTGATCACACATGAAGAGGACGAGGAGGAGGAGGAGGAGGATTGTGTCAGTATGGAGGTGGAGCCTGGCACTCAGCATCAGCAGCAATTCTTTAAGGGATCAGTCCCAAGAAACACATGGACTTGTACGTGGCTGGGAGAAGGTGGCTCAGAGGACTCCGTACCAAATGCCTCAGCAAACCTACGCTGCATGGCCTCCCTGATCCTGCAAAGCCTGCTCAAGGATCCTCGTATTCGTGGTATCAAGGAGAAGGACCAATACTGGCTGGAAACCCTCCTTGATCCACATTACAAGGGTAAGGTTGCGAACCTTATCTTGCCGTTGCAGAGGGAGCAGAGGATGAAACATCTTCGGGAGGCCTTGCAGAAAGGTCTGTGCAACGCGTTCCCAGAGACTGGGAGGTTACAAACTCCTGTTTCTGGACATGTTGCTGAGGCTTCGGTCAGTCAAAGAAGGAGCGGTGGAGAAGGTGGCTGTCTGACTGATGTGTTCAGACAATTTTTTAGTCCGCAGCCCCAAGGTATGATCGGTTCCAGCAATCATCGCCAGCATCTGTTTTACATGGTGCAGGAATACCTAGGGGCAAGATCTGACTTGGACACCTTTCCCACCGAAAATCCTCTGGGTTACTGGGTCTTGAGGATGGATCACTGGCCAGAGCTTGCACAGTATGCAATTGAGCTACTGGCCTGTCCTGCATCCAGCCTTCTTTCGGAACGCACATTCAGTGCTGCTGGAGGCTTTGTAACTGATCACAGGCTGCGTCTGTCCACAGACTCGGTCGATTGACTGACCTTCATAAAAATCAGTCAGTCTTGGATCACCACCAGCTACCAAGCACCTGATGCTGATGTAACCGAATAATTATTTTTGAAATCTCAGATCTCTTCAAAGACTGCCTGTGCTGATGCTGAGTGACTATCCTGAGTAATTATCCTCTTCCTCCTCAATGAACACGCTGATAGCTTGTAAGAACATTTTTGGTTCTGGGCGCCGACACCAGTGCCTAAGGCCCAATTTTTCAGCCCCTGTTTAACAGGGGCGTGTAATTACAATTTTTGATGCAATACTTTGCTGCAGGGCTCGTTCCTGCGTTCCAACTAGAGTATCTGTGAGGGTTGCAGT
This sequence comes from Aquarana catesbeiana, assembly GCF_042186555.1. Taxonomy (NCBI): domain Eukaryota; kingdom Metazoa; phylum Chordata; class Amphibia; order Anura; family Ranidae; genus Aquarana; species Aquarana catesbeiana. Next base: position 841,769,267 of record NC_133324.1, on the reverse strand, counting down.
GTTCTGGCACCAGGACCAGTGCCTAAGGCCCAATTTTTCAGCCCCTGTTCAGCAGGGGCATGTAATTACAATTCTTGATCTAATATTTCACAGCAGGGCCCTGTGATGTCTTACAGTGTTATGGCCACAACAACACCTAAGGCCCAAATTTCTGCTGAGTATATAGGGCAGGCCCCTACTTTCAAACATCCAACTTACAAACGACTCCTACTTGCAAATGGAAGGAAACAACAGGAAGTGAGATGAAATCTACCCCTAGGAAGGGAAATTCTCTCCTGTAAGAGTTAATATGGGAAAAACATTTCTCCTTTCCACTGATGCTTTATCACCAATCCTTGTTTCACAAAAACCCCAAATTTTCAAAAAACTTTTGTCATTGGGACAAAAAGTGAGGTGAAATCTTCTGAAGAGGAGCACAGACAGCAAAACAAATGTCACAGGGGTGATAACCCTTCCCTATGTTTTCCAAAAAGCTTAAAATAGATTTTTTGGCTGGAGCTAAACACGTTAAAAATGTACCAGTTCAAAATTACAAACAGATTCTACTTAACAACAAACCTACAGTCCCTGTCTTGTTTGCACCGCCTGTATACTGCTGTTCAGAGTACAGAGCCTGTATACTGCTGTTTCCTTTTTTAATTTGGGTGCGGGGTTCCCCTTTGTATCCATGCAAGACCCAAAGGGCCTGGTAATGGATTGGGGGGTACCCATGCCGTTTGTCTCACTGATTTTCATCCATATTGCCAGGAGTCAAGACCTGACATTACATTAAAGCCGCAAGCAGTTTTAAATGACTTTTTTTCCTTTAAAAATTACATTTTGTGCAGGGACTGTTCTAAGCACGGAAAACACGCGCCACTTTACAGGCATACTATAGACACCCTCCAGGTATGATATTTAAAGGAATATTTCACTTTTTTTTACTTTAAGCATCATTAAAATCACTGCTCCCGAAAAAACGGCCGTTTTTAAAAGTTTTTTTGCATTGATACATGTCCCCTGGGGCAGGACCCAGGTCCCCAAACCCTTTTTAGGACAATACCATGCAAATTAGCCTTTAAAATGAGCACTTTTGATTTTGAACGTTCGAGTCCCATAGACGTCAATGGGGTTCTAACGTTCGTGCAAATTTTCGGTCCGTTTGCAGGTTCTGGTGCGAACCGAACCGGGGGGGTTCGGCTCATCCCTAATTCTGGGACACTCCCACCAGATATGGGCCATTAAGCCTATAAGTTGACACCCTCTTAAACACTGAGGGTTTGCTGTGGGATACATATCAGCCAATTTGGCAGGGATGAGGTACCATCTGGTGATTACCTTAAGGCTAGATTCTATTAGGAATATATTCCTGATTCCCTGGAAGGATATAAAAAAGGATGCCCGCCACTTCTCCACGTCCCAGTGAATTTGCAGGTCATTTTCCCATGCAGCCATATATGGAGTTTTGCAACACTGGTAGGCAAGTGACTGGTAGATTACGGAGATTCCACCCCTCTGTTCTGTGGTCTGTCCACACCATATTTCGTAGGGTGCGAATCTGGGTGGTGTGGGTTTCCCCTTCCAGATTTTGTGAAGAAAATGTTGTATCTGATAAAATCTGAAGTGCTCCAAAGTTGGGATCTCCAGCTGCTGCGTACAAAATTTCAGGGAAATTGGTCTCGAGGAAGTGAAGAAGTGTCCGATTCGATACAATCCCTTATCCAACTACCATTTAAAAGCTTTGATGTCTTGGCCAGGGATGAAGTCTGGGTTGTTAAAGATATGGGCTAGGGGTCAACTTTCCAAGGCCAGCAAGGACTCGGTTCTCAACCTGTCCCATAGAGCCAAGGATTGCGAGAGAATAGAAGAGAGTACTGGGGGTCGTTCCCTGGAGGGAACCCATAGTAGGTAGTCTAGGGTGAAGGTAGGGGCCGCCTGCCTCTCTATTTGAATACAGTCCAGTTTTTCAAGTCTGGAGAGCTGTGCTAGTCTTTCTGCTTGGAAATACCATAACATGTGAGGTAACCCTAACCCCCTCTGTGTCCTAAGCAGGAAGAGGGTCTTTTGGGGTAGCCTGTGTTCCGCCCCTCCCCAGATGAATATGTTGACTTTTCTTTGGAAGGATTTTAAATGGCCTCTCCTTATGTTAATCGGAAGGGCTCTGAAGAGGTAGAGCAGTCTGGGAAGGAGCGTCATTTTAATGGAGTGAATCCTCCCTAGCCAGGAAAGTTCTCCCCTAGCCCAATTCCTCATGTCAGCCTCAAGTTTGTGGTATGTGGGTGGAAAGTTCCAAGAGTAGAGGTGTTCTATTTTAGCCGTGAAGTTAATTCCTAAGTATTCTACAGAAGAATCACTCCACTTGAATTCAAAGGCGCTTTGTAGTGTCGCTACCGGTATAGTTTTCCCATAGGCCCGAGGCTGCTGTAAAGTCGTTCAGTATTTTGCATAGGTTCGGAAGGGAGGTTATTGGTAAAGTTATGAATTGCAGCATGTCTTCTGCGAACAGTCCATATTTGTGGATTTGAGACCCACAGGTCACTCCATGGATGTTGGGATTGAAACGTATGGCTATCGCCAATGTTTCAATTGCGATGGCGAAGATTAAGGGGGACAGAGGGCAACCCTGTCTGGTGCCTCTAGCGATACTGGGTGGTTTTGATTAATGGCCTTGTAGGTGAATCATAGCTCTCACTATAGCTCTCTCTATCTCACTAGAGTGTCAGCAAAGGCCTGATAATAAGGCACTGTAAGTCCATCAGGCCCAGGGGCTGAACCTTTCTTCGTTATCTCCTCAACTGCGAAGGCTGCCTCCATTATATCTTTATGTTCAATGGACAGGGTAGGAATCGGAAGGTCTCAGATGAATCTGGAGATCATTGGGGCCTTGTCTGTGGGGGTCGTGCTGTAGAGCTTGGCGTAACATTTGTGAAATGCATCCAGTATTTTGTTAGGATTGGCTGTAGGGGTTGACCTGCTACTCTGATTTTGGGAAGTGTGTGTGTGCGGTACCATGGTGAGAGCTTGGAGGCTTAAATAGGGCCTATCTTTATCTTTCTGTGAATAGAATTTTGCTCCGCTCCAGCGGATGTGCTTCTCCACTTTCGCTGTTAGTGCCAAGTTGAGCTCCAGTCTTGCATCGTCCAATTGTTCCGCTAAGGTCTTAGAGGGGCATTTCTTGTGTTCAGTTTTTAAAGCAGAAAACGCTTTTTCCAAATTGTAAATGTCAATCTGTCGCTCTTTCTTGAGCTGGGTCACTAGACTGATTATTGTACCTCTAATGGTTTCTTTGTGGGCTGCCCACAGGATTTTGGGGGAGATGCCATCTATTTCCTTGATTTTGACGGGGTCTCTAAGGAGCGATTCATTTTGTCGCCAGTGTGTTCCCTGCATTTTGGTGTGGGTGTTTCGTAGGGAGAGGAGGACCAGCGAGTGGTCTGACCAGACCGTATCTATCGTATCTATGATGGTCACTTTATGTTTCGCGGGGATGAGGTTGGGGGGAATCCTGGCATAAGACTGGGGGGGTTGTGCACGTAGTCCCTTTTTGTGGGGTTCAGTTCCCTCCAGATGTCGATTAGGCCATTGGAGTGGAGGAGTCTTGCTAAGCTGAGACTCACCTTAGTGGGACGTGTCAGCTGGGCTTTGAGGGGTTTTGTCTTGTCAGGCCCCTGGTCAAATGCAACATTGGTGTCCCCCCCAAAGATAACCTTGACCTCCAGGAGAGGGTTCAGGGTTTTGGGGATGGCTTGGAAAAATTTAGTTTGTCCATTATTGGGGGCGTAGTAGGAGACTATAGAGTATAGTCTCCGCTCAATAGAACCTTTGAAAAGGATGAATCTACCCTCTGGGTCCCTCTAGTCTAAGATGTGGGAAAATTTGCTGTTCTTTGAGAATAGTATTGCTACCCCGTAGTCTTATTAGCCGCGTTCATGAGGTAAAATGTTGGGTAATGTGAGTGAAGGAATTTGGGGTTGTATCGAACCGGAAAGTGCATCTCTTGGAGCAACACTATGTCTATTTTGAGGGAGCGGTAGTTTTCAAATGCTACTCTCCGTTTCCTAGGGGAATTTAGTCCCTGAACATTATGTGAAGCCAACCTAAGGTCTGTACCTGTTGGGTTTGTGTTAGCCATAAGAACAGAGGGGTGGAAAGCTACTGAGGTCTCCTTCACTTACCCTTTGCCGTCTTCTTACAGTTGGGATAGAGTTGAGTGTGTGATGAATATTGCTGCGATCCTGGAACCCGATACAGAGCATCACCTGTTGATTGGCTTGAGAAAGAGAAAGGGTTAGAGAAGGGAAAAGTGAGGGAGTAAACAAAACATAATAAGGCATCTTCCTAGAAGATCAATGGTGACTGGCGGGGAATGCTTCTGCCAGACACCTACTAGTAAACCTCGGCTGCCCCTAAAAGGGGGCTGATGACCCATTCTGCAGAAACAAGAAGCCTGCTTCTAAGGGATGGGTGGAGGTGCAAGGGGGTCACCCCGGACCCTTGCGTCTATGTGTAACCGTAGTATCTAATTAACGCAGCTAATAGTAACTTGTCTAATAAACATCGGGTAGAAAAAACACAGATAATGTACTCTGTAATGTGCTCTGTAGATCTTTTGTCTTTTGTTGGGGAATAGCCCCCAGGTTCTCCTTCAGGCTTCCCTCCCTCCTTGCTAATTAGGGGGGGGGGAGAAGAGCCTCTGCGAATATGAGAGTGAGCCCGAGGCCCTGTGGTTGCTTGTTAGGGACCCCTGGAAATAATCACTCCGTGGGTCCCTTAGTCAGAATAGACCCGGGCTCCTCATAAATGTTCTTTTGGTAGGGTGGGGCCTCTGCAGATTAGGGCCCTGGTCTGACCAATCTCCGAGTCCCTGAAAAAAATAGAACATCATGGCCCAAAGTGCAAATGGGATAGTCAGGGGAGTAGATAGGAAAGTCTCTCCACCCTATCCTTCAGGTGGCTTGTGAGCAAGGACTGCTAAAGAGCTTGGAGGTTGGGCAACTGGGGGCCAACAATTCGGCAACTTGGGTTAGGAGCTCCATCAACAGAAGGGACTGCTGTCTCAGTAAAGAATGCCCTAGTAAGGGCTGGGTGGTGATAGACTCAGTCACCCATCTTATGAAGGTCTTCCATCTTTGTATTTCTTGATCCTCCCTTTGTCCTAGAGAGGGGAGACTGGACTTGCTGGGGGGGTCGCTTGGAGGATCCAGCTGATGCCATGGAGAAATCCATGGGCGCTTCCTGCGATATTAGCTTGACGTGTAGGAAGAGTTTTTCTCCATGCGGTAAGCTCGAAAAGGAGTGTGCCTTACCCTAGAATGAGAATTTCACCGCGAATAGGAAGGCCCAGTGATACTTAATGTCCTGTTGAGTGAGAACTGTTAGAAGTTGTTTAAGAGTGCTCTGTTTTTGGATGGTGGAGGGGGAGAGGCCCGCAAAAAATTGTATTTAGTGCCCCTGGCACATCTCTTTTGACTTGGTGCATGATTGTCTCATGACTTCTTCCTTTATGGTGTAAAAGTGAGGTTTAACAATGACATCTCTCGGGGAGCCATCTTTTCTGGGAGGTCCTAGGGCCCAATGTGCCCTGTCTAGCTCCAGGCGGTGAGGGGGTGTGCTAGATATCAGCTCCGTGATAAGGTCCCACACAGTTTGGGGAATATCTGTGATGGATTTGGGTAGGCCGGAAATTCTGAAGTTATATCTTCTGGACCTGTTCTTGAGGTCATCAATCCTGGAAAGGGCAGTATCTAGCTGGTCCTGTAAGACCTGTATATGCGCAGTGTTCTGGATACAGTAATGTCCAATTTATTTTCTATGGCTTCCATTCTGGATCCTAGGTTTGCGAAATCAGATTTGATGTTTCTTGTTATTTGGGCAGCTGTATTGGCCATACCCCTCTCTAGAAGTTCCAATAGTTTAAGGAAAAGGTCTGCCTGCGGCATGGTCGGGTCGTGATCTGTCATGCCTGGGGGTGGGGTTGCATGGAGGCGGTGCAGGGAAGGCCCGACCGGTGACATGGTGTATTCCTCTAAAGTGTATCCCAGGAGGGATTCTGTGGATGCTGGAGAGGGAGCCAAGGGGGGCTGTGGGCTGCCTTGGGTCACCTGGGAGTAGGTGAGAGTAGCAGGGGTTAGGACTTGCCTTGATTCTGGAGTCCCCGGGGCTCAGACAGCCATCACAGAGCTCTTGCGCATGCGCACTCCCCGATTATATATTTTATACATATATGATACTGTTTGGGTTAAAATACACTGTTATTTAGTGCCCCTTTTGAGGATTACTAAAAAGGGCAGGTTATATGAGTATAGAACCTTACTTTCCCATGGCTGCCTCACTTTCCTGTGACTCCCCCAGTGCATTGTTTTTTCTCTTCAATAAAAAAAGCAAAGACAGTCTTAAGCTATGTTTAAACTTGTGGGTGGTAAAGGCACACGGTTGAGCTATATTTTACCACCCCTCTTAAGTTGCAAAGACAGCAGACAGGAGTGTATACATGGGCAGCAAAAAATACCTCACCATATTGCTTGCTGAATGCAACCCATTCAATGGAATGGGTCCATGCTGCAACCGCCCCTGCAACTGCTTGCAATGTTTTAGAAGTTAAAAAAGGCTTAAAGGGGTAACATGATGCTTGCTTACTGCCTCTCAAACACCCTCTGAAAAACAATCCACCACAGATCGCTCTTAAGCGTGTGGCGTATTGTGTGTGTATGAGATTAGAGAAACATCACCTGATCTAACTTTTCTTGAATCGGTTCACCCACCAGATGTATTTTACAAGTTGAAAAAATATGCACTCTGATAAGAAGATAATCTTCTCCTGAATAAACTGCTTCTGCAATGGAAGCTTACGTTTTTCTAAGCAACATTTTACTGTGATATAAATATCTCAAACTGTAGTTTGGCCTTTCACTGGACAGAACTCCAACATCTTTTCAATGATAGTAAATTATTTGCAGATCATATGTCTTCTTAACTCCTTTATGAAGGGCATAGTTTGGGCATTAAATGGGCCTTGACACATTAAATGAGCAATGGAGCACACCCCAAAACAAGAAAGCGATGCATATGTGTGGTTGCTGGGTGTTAAGGACCACTTGCCTTGCCGCTGTATATTTTTGTAATGTTGCCAAAGTGATTTAGCACCTTGTCTCAAGGAAGAATAAATAGTCGCAGCTAAAATTCTCCATGCCTCTTATTGTGTATGTTAGGTAGAAATTAAAGAAAAAAATAATTATATTTTTACAGTATCTAACAAAAGTGAGTACACCCCTCACATTTTTGTAAATATTTTACTATATATTGAAGAAATCACACTTTGCTATAATGTAACGTGGTGAGTGTACAGCTTGTATAACAGTGTAAATTTGCTGTCCCCTCAAAATAACTCAACACACAGCTATTATTGTCTAAACCACTGGCAACAAAAGTGAGTATAACCCTAAGCGAAAATGTCCATATTGGACCCAATTATTCATTATCCCTCCCCAGTGTCATGTGACTCATTAGTGTTACAAGCTCTCACTCTCTCATACTGGGCACTGGGAGTTCATCATGGCACCTCATGGCAAAGAACTCTCTGAGGATCTGAAAAAAAGAATTGTTGCTCTACATAAAGATGTCCTAGGCTATAAGACAATTGCCAAGACCCTCAAACTGAGCTGCAGCACGGTGGCCAAGACCATACAGTGGTTTAACAGGTCATCCTTAAATGGAATGTGGATGAGCGCAAGGTCTCTAACATCCACCAGCTCTGTGATGTCATCATGGAGGAGTGGAAGAGTACTCCAGTGGCAACCTGTGACACTCTGGTGAACTCCATGCCCAAGAGGGTTAAGGCAATGCTGGAAAATAATGGTGGCCATACAAAATATTGACACATTGGGCCAAATTTGGACATTTTTACTTAGGGGTGTACTCACTTTTGTTGCCAGCGGTTTAGACATGAATGGCTGTGTGTTGAGTTATTTTGAGGGAACAGCAAATTTACACTGTTATACAAACTCACTACACTCACTACCTTACATTGTAGTAAAGTGTCATTTCTTCAGCGTTATCACATGAAAATATATAATAAAATATTTACAAAAATGCGAGGGGTGTACTCACTTTTGTGAGATGCTCGCTCTATCTATCTATCTATCTATCTATCTATCTATCTATCTATCTATCTATCTATCTATCTATCTATCTATCTATCTATATTTAATATATATTACATATCTGCAATCCATGCAAATTTCTCTGCATTTTACCATCCTTCAACATGATGCTAACAGAGAAAAATATCTGTTGTTGTGCCAAAATTATACTTTGTCCCATTTACTGAAGAAATAGAGCTTTTTTACCACATTCAAATAATCATATATTTCCAAAAATGTAAGCTAAAATACACTGTGATCTATATTACAGACAACAATTCCCCCATCTCTACCTGAAGAAGCAAGAGTTGACTGTGTTGAAGCTTACAGCAGAGTTCCACCCAAAAGTAGTACTTCCGCTTATCTGATGCCTCCCCCCCTCTGGTGCCACATTTGGCACCTTTTGGGGGGGAGAAGGTACCTGTTTTCGACAGGTTCCCATATCCCCACTTACGTCAGACCTCGCCACGGTGAGGTACGTCAGAATTTCGGCCCCCTCCTTCTCCTGCCAGTAAGACAGCGCAAGAGCATTCTGCACATGTAGGGACTTACTGGCAATGGTGGCGGCAGCACCTCACAGCCGATGGAAACATTGGCTGGGGTGTGCCGATATCGCTGGATTCCAGGACAGGTAAGTGTTTTAATATTAAAAGTCAGCAGCTACAGTATGTGTAGCTACTGACTTTTAAGTTTTGGAGGGGGGGGCAGAACTCCACTTTAATATCCAGATATGTATCCGCTATGGAAGCATGGATTAAGAAATCATCTATACATTTACAATGTTGTATTAGGATATTTTAGGGTGAAAAATTGTACTTTGAATATGGATATATAATAAACAACATATAATACATATTCATATTTTTATTTACTTTTTTTATGATTTTTGAAATTAAAGGATAAAAAACTTTTTATACAATTATGAAATAGCAAATATAGTGCAGCGCTTCCCGGTGATAAATGAATGTCCATGTGTTAATAAATAAATAAACAAAGTCCCATTAGTGAATAAATAGCGTGACCAGAAAGGTATTTTCTCGACTCAAAGACTTGCTGTGATAGTGCAGTGTGCCAAACTCATCAGAGGGCGGACAAAATTCAGCATTCAGTTATACACACTTAAACCAAAAGTGCTACACAGTGCTCATACTCCATGGTGTCCCTCCACCATTCTATGCACTCACCAGATGGCAAGTAATCACGAGCCTTGAATAGCTGCTATTAAAGTGGATGTAAACCCTGATTGACACCACATCTGATGTTTTTTATTTTTTTTTAAGACCCATGACCATCCCTTTCCATATGGCTTCTGAAATGATCCTGTATTATATACACTTTAGTTTCTTTTATTAGTTTCTAACTATACGCTCTTGTTACAAGAACGCTAACAGATATAAACTGGTTAATACTGCTGTTAACACAGAGGCGTGCGGAGGCTGTGCTTCAGTCGAGCGACAGTTAGTTCCCAAGTGGGGTGGCTGGCGGAGGCATACAGCCCCTTCTGCCTTGTTTTATTCCTCACATTTCAGGGAATTGTATTAAGACTGTAAAGATATAAGTAACTGTTAGCGTCTATGGTTTATATTTTGGTTTATGATATCTACTGTTATATGTAAGCATGGTGTATATCTTTGTAAACTGACAAAACTTGAATAAAAACTATTTAAAAAAAAAATAAATAAATAAAGTGGATGTAAACCCGAAAACTTTTTTTTTTATGTCATAATGTAGAGTATAGGATTTCCTATAATTTGAGCCCAGTCTTGCCACAAAGAGTTAATCCAGCTCTGAGCAATCCTCTTTTATTGTTCAGTGAGATAAAACTTGACAAACAGAGAAAAACTTTGTCAAATCCGCCCCCTTGTTGTGAGTGACAGGTGATTTACATATCTCGTGCACTAGCCTAAGACATGCATTATTTTTTAATTCCCTCTCACTCCTTTCTTCAGCAGCTCTGCAAGGATTGGCTGTTCCACACCTCAGCATGATTTGGCATGCTGAAGTCATGTGGTTACTTTCCTGTCTTTTCACTGGATGTTAGAGATCATAGCAGAAGTTCAGTGTAAGAAATACACTGAGAAAATGCATATTGACAAGGGGAGAGTAGAGGTGGGCGGGGAGTCTACTGACATCACGACTCCACCCACCGAGCTCCAGACAACAGGCCCACCCACAGAATCTGCAGTTTTTCGGCTCTCATAACAGACAGAGGGGAGACATTTGACAGGTAAAGATACATGCAGGAGACATGTATATCCTTATAGATAACCCCTATGGCAGTAGTTTAGAAAGGATGACATTGGGTTTACATCCACTTTAAGTTAGGTGACATCATATGAAGATCTGTAGATGACTTAGTAGATTCCACTGGGGACAGACACTGTTCAAAAAAGCTCACCATGGGGAGCCCAAATGATGCTCATATATTGTAGTATGTATTAAAATCAAAGGTACATATAAAGATGCAGCATACAAGTAAAAATAAGCCAAACAAGACTTACAAAGATGGCCGCCACTCCTACCATGAGGACGCGGCAGTGATGACATCAGTGTGTAGGCCCCTCTAAACTCCCCTCCTATATAATTAGTTGGTGACATGGTACCTCTAACCTTTATTTCTTTGGTTTCTTCCATGTAGTTAGAGAGTTTTAAAAACCTAACTGTGTAATGTTAACCCTCTCTGCTTAAGATGAGTTCATTGTTAACTGTGTTGCACTTCTTGGCACTCTCTGTAGGTTAGCAATATCCTTTTTGTAAAATTTGGTCTGACTGTTTTTCATATTCAAGATAAGGCCACCCTAATGCTTTGTACCGGTGAAAGTGGTGAAAACTTATGTTGCCAAATCACATAAAAGGAAAATAAAAAAGCAGTATTTTTATTTTCACATGAGTGGATGATGGAAGTCAGGAAAGCTTCACCTCATTCATTAAGCTCTGAGGAAAATTCTATTGCAAAATGAAGATGAAGAACCCATTTGCCTTTAGTAAACCAGCCCCAATGTCTAGAGTATTTTCTTCAGTTCATACAATAAAATATCTTGCTCATTGTAGAAGCTACAAATTGGAAACTAATGCTCCTATTAAGCCAATTAGGTTGTGCACTTTGCAAGGGAAGCTGCATTTTGAATTTGCCTCATAGCTTAATGAATGGAGCGAAGCTCTGATGACTTCCATTAACCAATCATGTGTAAGCAAACATGCTGTCTTTTATTTTGTTTCTTGTTTTCCTTGCACATGATTGGTTATTCTTTGCTAAACTCTTGGGCAAATTCTCTGGTAAACTGCATCTTCCCTTACAAAAAGTTATACAAACTTTTTCAAAAAGTTCTTGCTATGGGGGCAAGCAAAAAGTGCTTGCTATTGGGGCAGACAGAGAAGAGGAGGAGCCAAGAGAGCCAGTGGGGACTGGTGGGAAGGGAGGTTTGATACCTGTACAAAAAGTTAGCCACTGCCCCACCTATAACTGAGCTTTGCAGCTAGGAGCATTGGAGGGCAGCGTGTGTAAAAAAAAAAAAGGCCAAGGAAAATCCAAGGAAAGTTCCACTTACCGACCAGCCTTCGACCAACCAATTTGACCTGTCTAACAGTATGCGTTAAAATCAGGGGTTTAGTCTGCACACATTTGCAAATACATGCATAAGATTCGGCCCCGGCAAAGCACTGTTACCTGTAGTCCCTACCTTTGAATTTTAAGAGGCTCCACAGTGGAAGCACAGTGGAAGTATTCTGATAGATAGATAGCAGGCAGATGGGCAGGAGGGAGCCCACCCCCTCCTTAAAGGTACAGGGGCACACTGAATACCCAGCACATAGCACTATGGCTGCAAAGGTGTAAGTGCATTGCCTGACCAATATATCAACAGTACAAAAAGTTAGCCACTGCCCCCACCTATAACTGGCCTTTGCAGCAAGGAGCATTGGAGGGTAACATATGTCAAAAAAAGGCCAAGGAAAATTCCAAGCTCTACTTACCGACCAGCCTGCGACCAACCAAATTGACCTGTCTAACAGTACGTGTTAAAAACCATATCATTTCTGTTTCTGATAAAGTATTAAAGTTCATGTCTATCCACTCTAATCCACAGAGAGCCATCATTGGGGGGAGGGGAACTTGGAATCTCTCATTTTCTGTCTTCTGTTTTCTGTGCCTGTGTTCTCAGATCCAAGAAAAAGGAGGTCATCACAGGTTCAGGGCAGAGGAACACAAAAATATACAGTGTTTCCTTTGGGGTAGGGATGAATTGCTGGTTTGTTTAGAACCAAGTTTCGATCCAAACTTTGCTTACGTCTTACGTCCTCGCTACGTCTTATGGAATGTCCTGTGTACCTGACATCACTTCCTGTCTGTATCTGACATCACTCAAGTCACTCACATCCTCTTTGGTGCTGTAGCCGCATGTCACTATTGAATAGGGGGTTGAGGAATTGTCACCTGCTATCATCACCTAGAATACTATTAAGAACTGTTTATTCAGTGGAACTTCTTTTTAAACAGCCCGTCAGAGTGGAGCAAATCTTTTTTGGAGAACTGTTGCCCCAAAATAATTTTTCTTCTAATTTTTTATTTATATTTTTGCACATTTGTGGTTGCGTATAATTTATGTATTAGTAAGCTACATCACTTATATGTTACAATATTTTCTGATCACCATAATCATACAGCGCAATGTTCGCCAAACATGCCTTGAACCAAACCCAGGCGCATTTGGCCCTACCTGCCATAGATTGATACATAGATAGATAGATAGATAGATAGATAGATAGATAGATAGATAGATAGATAGATAGCCTGGGCCATGCTATGTTTGTACATTGAAATGAATTCTGTTCGGTGTATAACAAGAAATCATTGTGTGGTTAAAAGTCATGCAGTTACATATCAATAATTCTATAAACTAGTTTAAATTGGCAATTTTTTATTTCAGAAGGATGTTGTATCTCCAGTGAGGCCAAGAGCGAAATACAATATGCAAAGCTCAGTTTTACATTTCAGAGAGAGTTATCAGCTTTGTTAGGCATAATATGTAAACCTCAATACTAATAGTGCTGTGCTATGAAAATCAATATCACATGAAGAGCATATTTACTTTATGTAAATTGACTGTTGATTGTCATCAGATAATGTTAAATACCTTTTACTTAACTATTCTATGAGACTAAGTGGTATCAAATCACATTTCAGTGTAACACTTAGATTGAAGCATGTTTTCTTAAAAGCTCGCTTTATAGGCTTATACTAACCTCCAATAAAACATTAATGTTTATTATGATGATAGAGAGTTTATGTTTATACTACTACTCCTACTAATATGAATATTAATAGTAATAATAATAATTATATTTATTTTCTTTTGTATTTTAAGCAAAAAGTTTTAAAGGGTTAAAAGTCAAAGCTAAAGTTTTATACAATTTGTTGGAATACAGAATTGTATTTTGTGCAACAACTACTGTATATCAGTATTTTGCACAGATATACTGTATTCTTCAATCGGTAGTTGGCAGTGTATTTGTGGGGTACAGTGAATCTCAAAAGGAGTACAGAATTCTACACCAAGACACAAACAAGGTAACCAACAGTAAAAGTGTGATTGTCGATGAAACTTCAGTGTGATCAAAAACACAAACACTTCAAACTGAGGGAAACTCTACATCAGTGTAACTTGAAGATAAGCAACAAATTGACACAGGAATAGAAAAATGAACGCAGACAATCCAAATGCTGAAAACTAAGAAACCAGGCACAAGAGGCTTCAATCAGCAAATCCACCAGAAGCAATAAAGGCATCCCAACCAAATGTCTGTCCAATGATGTTTGCAGATTATTAGAACCAGAGCCAGATTAATGGGATGAGATGCAAAGACTTCCATCTCATGAGAAACAAAAATGGATCAGATGCTTTGACAAAACCGCTTACAGATTTAAAGAACTGAGACCCAAAAAGAGAGTAATATGAGTAGTTGTTGAGTGAGGGTGTTGGAATACAGAATTGCATTTTGTGGAACTATTGTGTATCAGTATTTAGTAGAGATATATTCTTTAACCAGTAGATGAACACACTTTATTTGAGCAAGAATACAGGCTTTTATACACTTGAAAAGGACATTCCCCCTCTTTGCATAATGACACAGGGTGGGGTAAACTTTACCTTTTCCAGTAACATAAAAACAAAAAATAAATGCAGCGCGTGAGAACGAAGGGGGTGAATTACCACCCTAAATATATATGTGATGTGTATAGTAACTAATCTTACACATGATGATGATTACAAATCACAATTAATAAAAATAAAAAACACAAACTCCAGTTGTTAGGAGCAATGTCCGTGGTGCAGAAAAAGAGACACATGTGAATAGTGTACACTAGTGTACACTATTCACATGTGTCTCTTTTCCTCACTATAAATATCACATTGCCTTGGTTGATGCATTTATAATGCACCACGGACATTGCTCGTAACAACTGGAGTTTGTGTTTTTTTTTTTCATTTATTGTGATTTGTAATGCTGATGTCAAGTATTTCTTAGATAACTATGGGGCGTGGCCATTCGATGATATCATCATGAGCCCTTCCCCTTGTGACCTTCACCACCCGGGGCATGATCGGTCTGTGACGTCATGAGGGGCGGGGTCTCCAGATGATGTCATCCGATGGTCACGCCCCATAGTAATCTAAGAAATGCTTGACATCAGATTGTCTTTTGTCACACTACACTACTTTTTTTTGGTGAATGGGTAGGGGTACAATGTACCCAGTAGTCATTCACATGGGGGAGGTCAGGATCTGGGGGCCCCCTTGTTAAAGGGGGCTTCTGGATTCTGATAAGCCCCCCGCCCGCAGACCCTGGCGACCATCAGCCAGGGTTGTTGGGAAGAAGCCTTGTCCACATCAACAAAGCACCCACCCCCCCTGTTGAGGGCATGCAGTCTTGTATGGTTCAGAGGGGGGAGGCGCTCACTCGTCCCCTCTCTTTCCTGACCTGCTGGGCTGCATGCTTGGATAAGGGTCTTGTATGGATTTTGGGGGGACCCCTCTGAATCCATACTAGACCCAAGGGCCTGGTATGGACCTGGGGGGACCGCACACTGTTTTTTTTCACAATTTTTTTTTACATTCAGCTGTCAGTGGGGAAGCCCCCTCCTTAGCAACCAGCTATATACAGTGTGAAAAAAATGCAAATCGCAGCAAAAACACAGTAAAAAAAATGCGGAAAGCACAGCAAAAAGCATTGCAGAAATGCTCAAAAGCAACATGCATAGATGTAAATTGAGCCTTAGTCCTGAGCAAAGCGCACATTGCATTCGGTATAACATTTTCTAGAGTGCAATTTTTACAATTTGTTTCTCTAACATAGTTTATGCTCCAGGTATTTAACGCTGTTGTCACATAAATTGTGGGATAAGCTTAACACTTTCCACCTGTATATGCGAGAAAAGAAAAGAAGAAGAGAGAAAATTACATCAACAAGAGGAACCAAATAAATAAATAATATTTTTTCATATCTCTCGGTTGAACTGCAGTTACATTGTTATTGTTTTCTTGTTTGAAAAATGGGTACTGTGAGCAGCTTACTTTGAATACATTTCCAGATACAGTAATACATTTTTAATGCTTGAAGTAAATACAGAAGACTTTACATAACTGCTTTGTATTATGTCTTGTGTATATTTGGACTTTCCCTGGAGTTGCCATGGTATATTTCTCTTATACACCATATTAGAATCAACCATACAAATAAAAGGGTGTTGCTATGACTCCTGATTGGTCAAGATGTATAACACTCACCTTTGCAACGTGCTTCCAATTATAATTATAATACAATTATAATATAGTATAGAATATAGAATATTAGTTTAGTGTCAGTCTAGGGATAGTGTGAGTGTAGTGAGGAGGACCATCATTCAGCTTTGCATAGTGTGCAGCTAGAGTAGGGACAGCTCAGATAGTTTCATTGCAGTGTAGTTGAGACCTTGTCATTCCTACATACATTAGTGTAAAGTAGGGACAGAGATCATATAGTTTCAGTGTAGTGTAGTGAGACCATGTCAGTAATCTTTACATTAGTGTATAGCTAGAGTAGAGACAGTTCAGATAGCATCAGGGTAGTGACGGTTGAACACCGTCTATTTGATTGTGTTACTGGCAATTTAACGCCATTTAGTTCTGTGTGCGTTACTGCCAGTTTAACACCATATAGTTTTGTGTGCGTTACTGCCAGTTTAACGCCATATAGTTGTGTGTTACTGCCAGTTTAACGTCATATAATTTTGTGTGCGTTACTTCCAGTTTAGCACCATATAGTATTGTGTGCGTTACTGCCAGTTTAATGCCATATAGTTCTGTGTGCGTTACTGCCAGTTTACCGCCATTTACATCTGTGTGAGTTACTGCCAGTTAAACGCTATATAGGTCTGTGTGCGTACTGCCAGTTTAACACCATATAGTTTTAGTGTGCGTTTCTGTCAGTTTAACGCCATAACGTTTTGTGTGCGTTACTGCCAGTTTACCGCCATTTACATCTGTGTGTGTTACTGCCAGTTAAACGCCATATAGTTCTGTGGGCGTTACTGCCAGTTTAACGCCATATAGTTTTAGTGCGCGTTACTGCCAGTTAAACGCCATATCGTTTTGTGTGCGTTACTGCCAGTTTAACGCCATATAGTTCTGTGCATTATTGTACGTTTGGCGCATTATATTGCAGTATATTATAGTGTATCCATGGAGTGTGAGTACTCAAATTAAAGTGCACCAAACACCTCTTTACATTGTTTAAAGTGCATCTACGTACAGATTTCAATGTATTTTTTACATTTGCTTATAAGCACCGCCCCCTCCCTCCCAATAATGTCTGTGAGGACATCAAGGAGAGGCAGACGTTCCTTTGGCACTGTAAGAGGGCCAGCAACAAATGTGTACACAGGTAAAAGTGGACGTGGTGGTCAGTCCTCAGGCAGTTCTGTGGCATAGACAAAATTGAGAGTCATTGGAGAGGAGGTAACCTTAAGAGGACCATCTCTCGTAATGAAACCCAGTGGATCCATCATATTGGAATAAATTATTTTTTGTCTAATTGGTAATTATGCTTTTTATTGTATTTAATTCCATTGTGTTTTTTGTTTTCATTTTTAAATTTATTTTTATTTTTACTTTTACTTTTATTTTTACTTTTATTTTTATTTTCATCTTTATTTTTATTTTCCTTTTTATTTTTTATTTTTTATTTTGAATTTAATTTTATTTTTAATGTTATTTTTATTTTCATTTTCATCATTATTTATTTTTATTTTTATTTATTTATTTATTTATTTTTTTAATTTTATTTTTATTTTCATTATTATTTATTTTTATTTTTACTCCATTATACTTTTTTCATTTTCATTATTGTCAGCATTTTAGTATGTAATATTAAAATTGTAATCTTGAACAGATGAACGTTATCTGGGTTTATGTTTCATGTTTTATAATGGTATAACCTGTATTGACGTCAGTTGCAAATTTTTAGCCTCATAGGAAATACAAGAATTTTTTATATCCAACCATTAATATGGCCGCCAGTTCCGTCTATGGCAGGTGCTCTAGCGATAGAGGAGGCATTTCTTGTCCCACCGACACCGCCACAAATAATCTGATTGGTGAACAAAGGGGGAAATGTCTCCCCCTCTGTATTTATAGGCGGCCTTGCCAACCTGAAATGAGGTCCTTGATAACGCCCTGTGGGAGGGTGAAACGCATTGACGCAATTTCTGGTTCTGGTTATTGGTGGAACGCATGCCATTAGCGGCGTATTTGTATATGCAGCTCTGTGAATTTCTATGCCTGATTTTATCTTGCTTCTTGTAAGTAGTCATTTTTATATGGGCAATAAATCTATTGCCAAACGATACTTCACTGAAGTTCTCTCCTTTTATTTTGTTTTTGGGTACTATTTATCTCGGATGAGTATCTGAAACAAGTGAGATCTGCCTGATGATTTGATGTTAAGCTGCCATCCCTGGCCACTATTATTAAGTCGAAGTGACCCCTAGACTGAAAAGCTAGGGGTCCATTCCATCTGGTGAGTGGGGAAACAGGAGGGGGTGTTTTGCTCACCTTGAAAACTCTGGAGCACTTTGCACTTTTTTGGATTGGAGCATATCATCGCTTTATATGGACATTCACTTTTTATTGTTTTTCATTATATTCAGTGATGTTGTTTTTGCAAGTGCTGTAGTTTATACCTTATTTTGTTTGTCAAGTGAATAGCACTTTGTGTACAGCAGCTGCACCTCTTTATCCTTATTCATTTTTTATTGTCACATTTGCCACACCATTAGTGTGCATTTTATATATTTAGAATATTTTATGTAGTCCTCAGGCAGGGCATTATTTCCTCTGTTTAGTGAATTTGCCCGTGCTATCCAGCCACAGCATGCAGAGGCGATTGTGGACTGGCTTACTAAACCTGCCTCATCCTCCACATCCTCTGTCACGCAAGCAGAGACAAGTGTGCAGTCCCATGCAGTTGCCAGAGTGGATAAACCTGCCTCCTTGTCCACATCTATTCCTGCCATAGCCCTAACATCAGCCCATGAGGCGTCAGCTGAGTTATTTGACCACGGCGTCAGCCACTTGCTCCTTGATGATGCCCAGCTATTACTGGATTCAGATGTTGGTTCTGAGGTTGAGGATGACAGGAACATGAGCCTAGAGAGAGGGAGGAACACTAGTAGACAAATTGACATTCATGTTCCCAAAGCCGCAGCGTATTGCCAAGTTGTCTCCAGTGGTAATGATGAAGATGGAGGAGATGGAGATGATGATGATGATGAGGTCATGCGACTTGAGTGCCAGATAGAGCAGAGGAGGAAACTGAAGGTGAGGCGGCACAACCACAAGGAGACCAACATCAAGAAAGAATAGAGAAAAGCCACCCTATTCCATCACATTCTGCAGGTGTTATCTCTCAGCCCACTCCCCAAAGCTCAGCTGTCTGGGCCTTTTTCAGCACATCTGCAGCAGATCGCACTGTTGCTATTTGCAAACTGTGTCTCAGGCACATCAGACGTGGCAAAAACACCAAGCATTTGTATACCACATGCTTAACAAGGCATTTAATGTCCAACCACTCTGCCCATTGGCAAGAGCACCTAAATGCCACACAAAAGGGGCACAAATCTTTCCCTCCTCCTCCTCCTTACCCACTTCAGTCTCCCCTGCTATACTGAGTCATTACCTCTCAGCAACCTCTACTGGCAGGGATGATGGTATAGCACAGGGTGTTTCAGGTCCTAGCAGCACATATGCCAGCAGCACACCATCAGCTGTAGACTGTAGCTGGCAAATTTCTCTGCCCCATCTGCTGAAGTGGAAAAAAAAATACAGTCCCTGCCATCCACATACCCAGTGTCTAAATGCAAGCTTGTCAAAGCTGTTGGCTCTCCAACGATGCCTTTCAGCCTGGAGGATTCCCCCCTTCTGTAAATTTGCACAATGTGCTGTACCACAATAGCAGGTTCCCAATCGCCACTACTTTTCACGTAAGGCCATTCCATCTCTCTACCATCATGTGGAAGGGAATGTTCTGGCATCGTTGGGCAAGGCAGTCAGCTGTAAAATCCACCTTACTGCAGACACGTGGTCCAGCAAGCATGGGCAGGGATGATATATTTCGTTCACAGCAAACTAGGTAACGCTGCTTGCAACTCGAAAGGATTCAGGACAGGGCTTGGTGCTGCAGCTTGTTGTGCCCCCATGTCTCCTTACAGCTGGTGGTGATGATGCTAGACCTGTGAGCTCTACCCCTTCCTCCTCCTCCTCTGCCACCTCCATGCCCTCCTCTGCAGAATTATCCTATGAACATCAGGTATCCCCTAAGCGTTCAAAGGGCTTTTCTCAGAGTCAGGCTGAAAGGTGCCATGCAGTGCTTCAGCTGGTGTGTTTAGGGGACAGAAATCACACCAGAGCAGAGATTCTTGCAGCTCTGCAAGGACAGGTCCAGAGGTGGTTCACACCACACCAGCTGGACCCAGGGATAGTGGTGTGCGATAATGGCTCAAACCTCCTGTTCGCCCTTAGACAGGGAAAGTTGACACATGTGCCATGCCTGGCACATGACCTCAATTTGGTGGTGCAGCATTTTCTAAATATGTACCCAGGGTTGCAAGATGTACTAAAGTAGGCCAGAAGAGTCTGTAGCCATTTCAGGCGATCATACACAGCCAGTGCTCGGTTGGCTGAAATTCAGCGGGAAATCCACCTGCCCGTAAACCACCTGATTTGTGACATGCCCACCAGGTGGAACTCAACTTTGTCAATGCTGCAGCAGCTATACATGCAGCAGAGGGCCATCAACGAGTACCTCTGTGAATATGGCATGACGACAGGCTCAGGCTGCCTCAGCTTTTTTCCCCAGGCCAATGTCTGATCATTAAGGATGCATGCACTGTATTGTCACCATTTGAGGAGGCCACAAGGATGGTGAGCCGTGACAGTGCATGCATCAGTGACACAATCCCTGTTGTGTTCCTGCTGGAGCAGACTCTGCGTGGCATTATGGACAGGGCACTGAATGCAGAGCAACAGGAGAAAGAGGAGTACTTCCTTTCCTCTCAAGGCCGACTTTATCCAGACACCATCATTCCTATTTCACGGAACACACAGGAGGAGAGAGGGGAGGAGGATGAGGAGGAGGATTCTGGCACTTTCATAGGCTTTGAAGAAGAGGAAGACATGCGTCAATCTGTAAGCAATGGCTTTCCAAGCCCAGGACCCTTGGCAGTAGTACGTGGCTGGGAGGAGGAAGTTCCAGATGTTGTCATCCTGAGTGACCCCGACGAGTCTGCTTCTCAAGCCTCTGCAAATTTGAGGCGCATGGGCAACCTCATGCTTCAAAGCCTGCGAAAGGACCCAAGAATACGTGGCATAAAGGAGAAGGATGATTACTGGTTGGCAACCCTCCTTGACCACCGTTATAAGGGGAAGATCTCAAAACTCATCCCATCCCCACAGAGAGTGCAGAAGATAAAATCTCTTGAGCATATGTTAAAGAGGATTTTATTGAATGTTTTTCCTGACTCTAGTAGGTTACAGTGTCGTGGAAAACGTAGTCGTGGTCAAGAGGGGAGCGTTGGAGAAGGCGTCCGCCTAAGTGAGGCATTTCAGAATTCTTTTAGTCCTCACCGCCCAGGGCTGTCAGCTTCCACATCCCATTGGCAGTGTCTGCATCACATGGCGGACGATTACCTCAGGGCCAAAACAGAGATGGAGAGCTTTCCAGCTGATGATCCACTGACTTAATGGGTCATTAGAATAGACCACTGGCCAGACCTTGCCCAGTATGCTATTGAGTTGTTGGGCTGCCCTGCATCCAGCGTGCTTTCAGAATGGGCATTCAGTGCTGCAGGAGGTTTCATTACTGATCATAGAATGCGTCTGTCCATAGACTCCGTGGACCATTTGACTTTTATAAAAATGAATCAGTCCTGGATTACCAGCTATGAAGCCCCTGATGCCGATGTCACTGATTAAGTCTTTTTTGGGATGTGGAATCTCTGCAGGACTTCGAGGCTGCCTAGCTTTGAGGGTGTTCAATCATTTCATCTGGAAGAATGTTTTTGGTATAGGTTTCATGGACACAATTAACACCCAAAGACCAATATTTCAGCACCTGTTTGACAGGTGCATATCATTGCAATTTTTTTTGCCTTTACCAAGAGCACCTCTATAGGGTTACAATGGGAAGGTGCCTCCGACACTCAAAGAGTAATTTTTCTGCACCTGTTTGACAGGTGCATATCATTGCATTTTTTACAGCAAGGGCAATTCTTCCTTTCATTAAGAGTACCTCTATAGGGTTATGATTTGATGGCGCCACGGACACCCAAAGACCAATATTTCTGCACCTGTTTGACATCTACGTATAATTGCAATTTTTTACAGCAAAGCCAATTCTTGCTTTCATCAAGAGTACCTCTATAGGTTTACGGAGGGAAGGCACCACCGACACCCAAAGACCAATTTTTACACACCCGTTACTTCTATACAAACTCAAAATGACACCAGAATGCATCCAAAAAATCTCTAATCTTGTTCCCAGTGCACCACATTGTGGCCTCATCATACACACTGGCTCCCCAGCTGTTGCTGAGCAAAATAAAGGCAGCTTGCAGGGAAAAGGTCATTTTTTTTTGGCTTTATAAATGCAATTATTGCTGTAGCAAATTCTAGACATGGTACAGATCTGCCACTTTACAGGTTGACTAAGGGGAATCCCCAGGCACTATATTGGAAGGATTTTTTCATTTTTATGCTTTCACTTCAAAAATCAAAAAATCACTGCTCATTTAAAAATGAAGTTTTTCAAAAACTTTTTTAATATTTATATATGTTCCACAGGGCAGGACCCGGACCCCTATAACCATTGTTTGCCCATTTACTTGCATATAAGCCTTCAAAATTGGCACTTTTGATTTTTGACGTTCAGATCCCATTGACTTTAATGGGGTTCGATATTCGGGTCCGGATTTTCGCGGTGTTTGAAAGTTCTGGTGGCCCATCCTTAGTCACAGTCAACCTAGTCCTGACCGTAACGCCTTAATGACGCCTTAATGATGACAAAATAAACCTTGAGCACAGATGAATAAGCCAACACAGCTGACCCACAAGTCAGTGAAGACACATACATTTAGATGAAGCAACTCTTTGCCGCAATGAGAAAAACAACAAAAAAGAACAGAAAAAAGACTATATTTCATAATCAAATGCCTTTCCATGAAGTGTAAGTAGCTTTGTTCTTAAAAGACAACCCTGCAGAGGGAAGTTCACTGACAGATAAATAGGAATTTAACACAAATTACATATGCATGCCTAAAATGCATCAGCTTCAAAACCCTGACTGCGTTTTCAGCTTTTAACCCAGCAAATACTGCTTTTGTTTCGTATTGATTTATATCACACAGTTCTACTTTGTTCAAATAAAGCAGTTTGTCAATGGCAAGATGAAGCAGTAATGACTTTGAAATGAAAGGGAATAGCCATGCTAATAACTTTACAGAAGAGGTGTTAGCTTGCATTCTTTAACCTTGGTAACCCTGCTTTATTGATATTTTACAAACACACTGCATTCATTGAAGCCAGTTAACATTTTAACACAACTGAATAACTTTCTCGTTCTAGCCATTGACTTTTTAATGATATATGCATTTAAAGAGGCCCTGGTAATTTGGATAGCTAAACTGAAATTGAAAAAGTCAGTCAACACTATTCAATCTGCTTGATATGAAAGTTGTGCACTGAGATAAGTGAAAGGTCTTCACAAAAGCTACTATGTTTGTGGATGCTTTATGTAGCAACTTTCAGGCTAACAATATGTAGAATATGAATATGCAAATCCAGGCATCAAGTGAAAGCAATCAGTACACTGCTAATGCTACCTAAAAAACATTGCAGTTGTTAATGTCAAATGTTCACTATAGGCTCCCAGTTTATGATAACCAGTATTTACAAAAAACTGAGTAATTCCTCAATATTGACATTGCTTAGCAAATGCGCCACTTTGAGGAGGCAGGTTCAGTAAAGCTATCTGTAGCCAGGCTACTTTCTATGCACTGTAATATGGGGGAGCCCGGGGTCACCAGCCAGGCAACTTTGTAAAAGCAAAAGTGTTTTTATTTTTAATATGATATGTTATATGTTATATGATATGTTTTACTGTAAAACAGTTCATAGCTTCTGGTATACAAAAACAAAACTACAGCTCACTGCCAGTAACACTAATCCCTTAGCAGGGTTTTAAAGTCCCCACCTGTTCCAGGGGTCCAAAAATGTCACAAGACCCCAGCAAGGCCTAAGCCAAGCAATAGTCTGTAGTCCTCTCACAACTGTTACTGTTCTACACTACACCTCAGAGACAACTGCTAACTCCTTCCTGTTCCTTTTTAGGCATCTCCTGCAGGCGGATTAACCCGTTAATAACTAAAATCTCCATAATCAGGGTTGGAGGCTCTTCCCACCCAAAGTCTCTCCAAGCCACCAAATTCAAGATCCCATTTAAAGACTTATCAATCTTAGGAAAACTATAAATTTATTTACCCCTTTCTAAACAAAAACCCTCCCACTGCATGGATGAGAACCCCTGAATACTCCAAAATCACTATCAAATCACCCCCCCTTAAAGTGGTATTAACCACTTGCCTCCCGCCGTATAGCAAAATGACGGCGGCAAAGTGTTTCTGTTATCCTGATTGGACGTCATATGACGTGAGCAGGATAACAGAAGAGGCGCGTGCCCGCGGGGGCGCACAGAGCGGTGATCGGGGGTGCTGTGTGTCAGTCTGACACAACGCAACTCCGATTGTGGTACGAAGCCTCTGACAGAGGCTTCTTACCACGTGATCAGCTGTGACCAATCTCAGCTGATCATCGCGTGTACTAGGAAGTGCTGGTAAACGGCTTTTCTCGGTTCACGCTGACAGGGAGAACCGATCGGCGGCTCTCCCTGTCAGAGGGGGGGTCTGTGTTGATATTCAGCACATTGATTATCAACACAGCCCCCATCAAAAGGTGCCCATCAGGTGCCAATGAGTGCCCCTCACCTGCCAGCCTGTCCCCTTTATAAACGCCTGTCAGTGCCCAAAAAAGTGCCAATCAGTGCCCCATCAGTAATGCCTGTCAGTGCCCCATCAGTGTCAATCAGTGCCACTCAGTAATGCCTGTCAGTAGCTCCTCATCAGTGCTGCCTATCTAGTGCCACCTATCATTGCCCATCAGGGCCCATCAGTGCTGCCTATCATAGCCCATCAGTGCCCATCAGTTTTATTTTCAAAATTGTCAGACTTTTTTTGTTTATAGCGTAAAAATAAAAAACACAGAGGTGATCAAATACCACCAAAAGAAAGCTATATTTGTGGGAAGAAAATGATAAAAATTTAGTTTGGGTACAGTGTTGCATGACCACACAATTGTCCTTCAAAGTGCGACAGCGCTAAAAGCTAAAAATTCTCCTGGGCAGGAAGGGGGGAAAATGCCTGGTATTAAAGTGGTTAAACTCAAAAGCAAACTTTTTTTTTTAATATAAATTTAAACGCAAACTTTTTTTTAAATATTGCAATCTCGCCCTTTTGTTCTGTTATAAGATGCTTCACAGCCCAGGAGGATCTTAGGGAAACCTTCTCTTGGCTCTTATGTTTCTCGATGTGAATAATGGCAGTTGCTCCAGGAGCTGGGAATTGCGGTGCTGGGGTACATGCCATGGTTGCCCAGTACCAGTGCGCCTCTTCTAATGCTTTGAAGTAAATTAGTGTCCGCAATTATATATGACATTTGGCTCCCACCAAACAGGTAAACGGGTTAGTTTGGTCCGAACTTCAGACCCAGCCTTAAGCTCATTCTTATTCATTAACTTGGGGCAATGTACTTTGCCAGAAGGTACAAGGTACTCTCCCTATTTTGCGGGCATGAGGCCTGGTATAGTTAAATGAGAGGACGCACACTCGTCCTCCCCTTTTCTGGCCTGCTAGGCTGCATACTTGAATAAGAGTCTAATATGGATTTTGTGGAGAACCCACACTTTTTTTGATTATTTTGAATGGAGTTACCTTTAAAATCTATAACCACCCTTCATCTAGAAAAAAGGTTCTGGTATAGACGAAGGAAATTCCAGCCACTTTGTTCACAAACAGAATTAGGCGTTCGGAAGCTGTCAGTTAGCACCAACTTAAATGACATTATTTTTCTTTTGTAAAGGGCAGTTTTGCTGCGGTAGGTTGTTTACATGTACAGACATACAACTTCACAGGCAGGTTAAGGGCACCCCACAGGCATGTTATTTAAATGAGTTTTGAAATGTTTAAGGTGTTACTAAACCCATCTTCTATATCTGGTCTCCCACAGTACACAGAACATGGAAATGCAATAGTTTTAGTAAATGCAAACTGCTAAATACCTTTTCTCATCAGCAGTTTGTTCATCCATTTGTTCACCGACCACGCAACCATGTGCACAGATTGATTTACAAACTCCAGCTATTGGAGGTATGACTCTAGATAGATCCTTTTACATTGACCCCTTCTGTCCATAAATTGACCTAAATGCATATAACTAACCCATGTTATGCAAATGTATGGGTTAAATGACCGTGCAACAAAAATAAATCAAAAAGTTGCTGGCATTGTATCGACACTCCAGAAATAGTATATACTCCAATACTTTGGTTGCGATGAATTACCTGACCCCAGTGATTCACTGGCTGGGCACTGGCTTCAGATGCTTCTCAGTGATGTTGAGAGGACAATTTGCAGCCAATTTTTAACCCTGGTTATTTTTCTGAAGCCTCGTACACATAATCAAATTTTCTGACGGGAAATGTGTGATGACAGGCTGTTTGCAGAAAATCTGACCGTTTGTACACTCCATTGGACAATTGTTGTCGGATTTTTCGCGGACAAATGTTGGATAGCAGGCTTTAAAATTTTCTGTGGACAAATGTCTGTTGTCGGATTTTTGGGGCGTGTTTATGAGGCTTAAGATGTACTCACTGCTTCAAATGAAAGTAATCCTCTTTCTTTAATGTTCATACACCCCTGAAGAAGAAAAGCAATTTTGAAACGCGTTGTGTGTTGATCATCCTTATTTCCAGTTTTGGTGATTTCAATTTGAGTACATTGTTTCTTTAATCTTCAATTAAACAATTTTAACATGTATTTTAATATTGTTTACATATTTTGTAGTTAATAAAGTCTCTATTAACTTTTTTAATTATCCTGAGATACTTTCTATTCACTTGGAAATTACTTATTGCTGTTAAAGTCCCATCATGAGGGTTTTTCCTATATGCATATGTTTCAGGGATGTTGGCATTTAACTAGCTACTAGCTCTATTTTTGTTTTTTCATAAACAGTTGATGTGTCTGGTTAAAGCTTGTAGGAGGAGTTTTCATTTTCCCCCTGACTGAAGGACCCCTGACCCTCTGTCTGGACCTTTCTGCCCCTCCTACCCCCATGTTATTGGTTCAACAATACCTTGCCTATATTAGTCCAAAAAATTGCCATTACTGATTTCTGAGAGTCAGCTTGAGATTTCAAGTGGGTTTGTACTCAGCATCCAAACCGACCTCAAACCAGTTCCAGGTACGTTTGTCTCATCACTAGTCAGGAGTATGTAATGTACAGCACATCTTACAGTGTAAATGTAATGTCTTACATTGGTGGTAAGTGGCGAACAGCCCTATTTGATTGATACCCAGAAGTGAAATGTACATTTCCTTAGCAGTCAGTGGTGAAGTTCCCCATTTAAAAGGTGGTCAGTGGGGAAGTGCCTTCTTTTCTTGTCAGTGATTTGTGTCCTCTTTCATTCATTGTCAGTAGTAAGTGGTGTTCATGCTGAAATTATGCAGACGCAATCGTTTGTTCAGTCTAATTAGCTCCTGGTGTTGGCCTCTCTCTTAAAGTTCTACTTTTAGAAATAACTCACAGTCTTAAACCAGAACATGTTACCCTTATAAAGTATCACTATTAGAGATGAATGAACTGGGCAAATTATATTCCCCAGGAGATTCTGTGAACAAATAGTTTTCGAGGCTAATTAGCAAGCTCTGGATAATAAAGGGAAATGGGTAGCTGTACCAATGCAAAAAAGTAAAATAAATACCATTTGGAGGGGAGGCATCTTTAATGTGCCTTAAAGGACAACAGCAATTGTGAAAATACACATATCCTTTAAATAACATGCTTGGAGGGATGCCTTACATTTGCATGTAGAACAGTACAATGTAGTCCTTTAAAAGGACCTGTAGTCCTAAAAAGTAAGAAAAAAGGGGAGGACAGCGTAGGAACCCATTTAAAATTGAAACCAGGTCCTTATCCAGACATACAGCCTGGGTGGCTTAAAAAGATAGGACACCAAGCGTGGACCCCCACTCTGTCTTGCACTAGACCTGGCCACATCTCTTTCAGCAAAGCCCCACCTTTATGGCACTCTAATGTTGATGGGACAAGATGCTTTGAAAGGCCCCCAGATATCCATCACCCCCTCTGGAATGAGTATGAGGTACATTGGAACCTCTTATTACTCATTCCGAAAAAAAAGGAAAATGTAAATAAATACGCACACATCATGACGAAGTATTTTAATTTAAAAAGAATGTAAACAAAGTCTCTAGTGTAAATTCTTTGTCAATCACACTGTCCAGTGCTGAAAATCCACTGTTGATCAAAATAGCACACCGCCTGACTATTTTTCCCTACTGCCATGACGACCCACTGCCCCACCACGCTACTGCTGCTAAATGACAGATTTCTGGCTGTATATAAACAAACCAGACAGGGATTCCAGGATGGTATGACCAACCATAATCAATGTAGTCCCACAGAATCCCTGGCTTCTACCCCCAAGGGGAATGAGTACAGGGTATATTTAAAAAAAGAGTCAACAGTAAATAAAGGCACACACCCCATGACAAAGCGCATTAATAACAAGAAAATGAAACCAGTGTCAACCACATCATACAGCAATGTAAATCCATTATCTGAGGTGATCATCCACAAGCTGACAATGTTTCCCTGCAATCCACTCCTTAATGGTGCTTTGCTGCACCATCAGTACTAAATGACAGAATCCCTGATGCTGCTGGAATGTAAACAGAGCTGCAGATCCTGGGTGATGTCATTGAATAAATGATGTTGTCCGTGATCCTTGGATGTTTTGTTCCCGCAGTGGGTTCTTCTGGGCTACGCTAGGCACTTTGTACAAGGTCACTTTCACTACAATTGGGGTACCTTTACTCTTGTGCCCCTTTCATTAATGTCTTAGGACAAAGCTGAGGCTGCCGTGGGGGAATACTCGACCTTAAGGCGGGCCTCTGTTTTTATAAATGAATGTACGCTATGTATACTTGAGATGAATGTACGCTATGTATACTTGCACCCTAACTGTTCTTTAGTTAACTCTCGTGACTCAGTGACAAAGTACTTTTTCTCTGTAACTTGCATTTAGGAGGGACATGCTGAGCTCTATCCACATCCACCTGTCCAACATTTTTCACTACCATTGCCAGTAGCTGAGAAGGCTCCACCATGCACCCTGCGCAGGCTCCACACGTGCACTTGACGTAACTCTTGAACTTCCATACCTTTGTACAGGGACAGCAACTTCTGCAGCGCAAATCTGCTCCTGTTGCTCTAAGAGACCGACTGCCGATGGAAGGAGTGCTGCTATAGGCCATTCCACCTATAATAGGTACATGCTACTGACAGGCTGCTGTGTTTAAGACTCACTCGGTAGACTATGTGTGCTGGTTGATGTGGGATCCTCTGCTCAAAGAGGGGCTTAAACCAGAGTGCTTGTGTCTCATTACCTCCAGGAAGAGAAGAGCCCCAGGTGCTGGCTAAATGCTGATGCAAGTAGAAGAGAACAAGAAGACCTGGAAAGCCGCAGACCGGAATTGATAAATCAGTCTTTTTATTCAAAATACAGGATCATGGGGTACACAAAACCCGACTGTGGGGTGGTACAAGAATAGCTGATGCATTTCGCACTTACACCAAGTGCTTACTCATAGCTATCTAAAATGGGAATGAAAAGCCATATATATACTAAAAATGTTAGAACATGTGACCATGCAATGGTGAGAAAATACAGAACAGCTGAGAAGCAGCCATATGAGATCTCCGCACCTCCTGCTGGTTAGTAAATCTAAAATGGAAATCCCCATAGCAAGTAGGCATAGAAACAACAAATTTTGAGATGTAATAAAATAAAATAAAGTGAAAAAAATTAATGAGATAAAAATAAAAATAAGTGTTAAAATAATGTGATATCCATAGATGTATAAAATATACATATAATGAATGAGCACATGTGAAAAAATGTGTGTGGTGATATGTGTTATAATATGAACAAATAAAACAATTTATAACCCGGTTATCCAGGGTCAAATTTTTTTTTTCAAAATGTGAACGTGCATAGTGACAAATGGGCAGTGATATATATGTTATCTAAATAAAGACTGATCATGTATGAGAAAGATGTGTAGACACAGGGCAATCAATTCTAACAAAAAATATATACCGGTATGTATAATAAGATGAGGACTGAGGGTAAATGCATGTGAGTGAATATGTGCAAGACATGCACGCAAAATTCATATGCAATAAATCAACAACAGGTGCCGTAATCTCAAGACAGCATGATTGTTAGATCTACATAGTCCATAATCATCAAGACCATGATCTGAAAGAAAACAAATATGTCACAGACAAACATTCAAAAACAACTACAAAAAATATATTTAGAATATATAAAGACATTTTTAGTTATGTGGTAAAGACGTACCTGTAACTATATAAGTACATCATATACAAGATTAATTTAAAAAATGTAAAAAAAAAAAATTTTGACCCTGGATAACTGGGTTATAAATTGTTTTATTTGTTCATATTATAACACATATCACCACACACATTTTTTCACATGTGTTCCTTCATTATATGTATATTTTATACATCTATGGATATCACATTATTTTAACACTTATTTTTATTTTTATCTCATTCATTTTTTTCACTTTATTTTATCACATCTCCAAATTGTTGTTTCTATGCCTACTTGCTATGGGGATTTCCATTTTAGATTTACTAACCAGCAGCAGGTGCGGAGATCTCATACGGCTGCTTCTCAGCTGTTCTGTATTTTCTCACCATTGCATGGTCACATGTTCTAATATTTTTAGTATTTATATGGCTTTTCATTCCCATTTTAGCTAGCTATGAGTAAGCACTTGGTGTAAGTGCGAAACGCATCACATATTATTGTACCACCCCACAGTCATGTTTTGTGTACCCCATGATCCTGTATTTTGAATAAAAAGATGGATTTATGCATTCCGGTGTGCGGCTGTCCAGGTCTTCTTGTTCTCTTCCATGTGTGCTAGTTACTTGAATTACACCCCTTTCAGTAACTTCAAACCGTGTAGGGACAATGTTTCAAACACTTTACTTAGAAAAGTACAAAAATGTAATTAAAGAGTCCAACATTCAAAGACAGAGTTCCCTAATTCCCTATTCTAACTACAGGCTGTGTGCTGTCCTGGCATACCTTCAAAGGTAATGTTCGTGCAATACAAGGTCCATCAAAGGCATTCTTCCAGTGCTGGTGTCTTCGGGGCGAACTCCAGGTTCTGATGAATTCACATCCAAAAGGTATTGAGCAACATCCTTCTGCTCCTTGTGAGTGTCATTCTCCATCTGTCTCCCTTTTGGGCATCAATCTTAGTCTTTGTCAGGAACATGCTAGTAGAGATAGCTCAAATCCTAACCGACCTCAGTCAGCTCTCCCAGGGGACTCTGGGCTCCACGCTTTCGAGCTCCGTGTGTGTGCATTTTGCAAAGTGAATGTTATTTATTGAGGTGAAGCTGCATTCAATTTGAATAACCAATCACCTGTTAGGAAAATCCTGTCTTGCTTTTTTTTAATAATACCTTTGCGTGAGATTGAGTATTTTACCAACACACGTTCATCCTATTTCTAACAATTCTCTTTGCAAGTGAATCAGTTTGCTTGAGTCAGAACTAATGCCGTTGTACACACGGGTGGACTTTTTGACCGGACTGGACCAACGGGACAAATCCGTCAGACAATCCGATCGTGTGTGGGCTTCATCGGATCTGCAGCAGACTTTTTCGGTCGAAAATCAGACGGACTTTAGATTTGGAACATGTTTCAAATCTTTCCGACGGACTCGAGTCCGATCGAAAAGTCCGCTCGTCTGTATGCTAGTCCAACGGACAAAAACCGACGCTAGGGCAGCTATTGGCTACCGGCTACCAACTTCCTTATTTTAGTGCAGTCGTACGTCATCACGTACGAATCCATCAGACTTTGGTGTGATCATGTGTAGGCAAGTTCATTCATTCAAATGTCCATCAGAAGTCCGTCAAAAGTCCATCAAAAGTCCGTCGGAAAGACCGTTGATGCCGAAACACACGCCAGTGTGTACACGGCATAAGGGTAAATATGGCCACTTTGGTTCACAACAAGATGTGCAGAGTGATTACCAATCTACCCACAATGGACGGGCGGCTCCTACAGTCACAGCAACGTACCAGTCACGCCCCCCTGCCAAACCTCCCCGCTGATCCCCGCTATAATTAGACACAGCAGGATTTTGTCAGCAGGTCTCAGCCAATGATTCATGCCGCAGGACCTGCTTATTGGCCAATCACAGCCCAGAGCCTTGTGTTGACAAACAACACAGGGCTCTGGATAGAGAGAACAAATAGATTTTTAATAAACAGCAGCACATAATGCACACACTAACACTTGTTAGGCACACACACTTAAACCCTTGATTACGCCGAGATGTTAACCCCTTCCCAGCCAGTATCATTAGTACAGTGACAGTGTATAGTATTATCACTAATCACAGTATTAGTGTCACTGGTGATGTCAGTGTCAGTTAGTGTCAGATTGTCCACCGCACTTTCACAGCCCTACTATAAGTTGCTGATCACCGCCATTATTAATATAAAAAAATAAAATAAAAATTACAGTATATATACCATAGTTTGTAGACAATACAACTGTCACACAAACTGATCAATATGCATTTATTGGGATTTTTTACCAAAGACATGTAGCTGAAAACATTTTAGCCTTAACCACTTCATACCCCGCCCATAGTTAAATGACATCTGCAGGAGGAATCTCCCATCCTGGGCCGGCGTCATATGAGGTCCTGAGCTTCCCGGCCATCTAGGGGGCGCGCGCGCCGCCGTACTCGGGAGCCGGTGCACGTGCATGGCGGCCCCAATGTCCGCCAGGCACCCGCGATTGCTAGTAACAGACCTGGAACGTGGATCTGTGTGTGTAAACACACAGAGCCGGAATGTGGCTCTGTGTGTGTAAACACACAGATCCACGTCCTGTCAGGGGAGAGGAGACCGACCGTGTGTTCCTAGTACAGAGGAACACTGATCGGTCTTCTCCCCTTGTGAGTCCCCTCCTCCTACAGTTAGAATCACTCCCTTGGTAACACAGTTAGCCCCTTGATTACCCCCTGGTGTTAACCCCTTCCTTTCCAGTGACATTTATACAGTAATCAGTGCATTTTTATAGCACTGATCGCTGTATAAATGTGAATGGTCCCAAAATAGTGTCAAAAGTGTCCGATGTGTCCGCCGCAATGTCACAGTCATGATAAAAATCTCAGATCGCAGCCATTACTAGTAAAAAAAACAATAATAATAAAAATGCCCTAAATCTATTCCCTATTTTGTAGACGCTATAACTTTTGCGCAAACCAATCAATATACGCTTATTGCGATTTTTTATTTACCAAAAATATATAGAAGAATACATATATAAACTGAGGAAAAAATGTGTGTTTTTTTTTAAATTGGGATATTTATTAGAGCAAAAAGTAAAAAATATTGTGTTTTTTTCAAACTTGTCATTCTTTTGTTTATAGCGCAAAAATTAAAACCGCAGAGGTGATCAAATACCACCAAAAGAAATCTCTATTTGTGGGGAAAAAAATGATAAAAATTTCATTTGGGTATAGTGTTGCATGACCGCACAATTGTCATTCAAAATCCAACAGCGCCTAAAAATGAAAATTGGCCTGGGCAGGAAGGGGGTGAAAATGCCCTGTATTGAAGTGGTTAATTTATGAAGAAATATGATTTTTTAAATATTTTTATTGGATTCATTTTATAGCAAAAACTAAAACATATACATACATATATATATATATATATATATATATATATATATATATATATATATATATATATATATATATATATATATATATATATATATATATATATATATATATATATTTATTTTTATTTTATTTATTTCAGGTACTTATATAGCGCCATCAATTTTCGCAGCGCTTTACATATACATTGTACATTCACATCAGTCCCTACCCTCAAGGGGCTTACAATCTAAGGTCCCTAACTCACATTCATACATACTAGGGACAATTTAGACAGGATCCAATTAACCTACCAGCATGTCTTTGGAATATATATATATATATTTTTTTTTCAAAATATTCAGTATTTTTTCATTTATATATTAAAAAATAAAAAACTCAGTGGTGATCAAAGGAAGGAAGAAAACAACGCAGACCACTGGTGTAGTAAAAAAGATCAAAGAGATTTATTAAAAACAACAAATTATATACTCGCAACATAAAATGAAAATGAAATAGAGCATATAGCCCACGAGAAAGAGCCCACTCAACACACAACACAGTCACAAGGAAAGGAAGAATGAGCAGCCATAGTGTCCGGATCACTGTGTGGCCAGATGACAAGCGAAGACTGGGGCTGGATGCCAGAAATCTCTGCTGTTGCTTCTCAGCTTGCTCAATCCCAAGGACAGCAATCAGTAGATGTTAGTCTCCTGTAAAAGTGCGGTGGCAGGATGCATTTCGAGGACTCCTCCTCTTCTTCAGATAACCCTCACCGGCTACCCACTCTCGTTTAAATGGCCCTTCACAAGCTTCATAGCTTTGAAGGGGCTTTGAAGCTTGTGCAGGCAGCTTCCAGTGGCAATCTGTATACACCTTTTGGCAGACATGTTGCTTTTGTGCACAGACATAAAATGGCCAAGCTCAAATTCTGGGCCCTAAATAGAGTCTTCTCTAACCCCTATAATAATTATATTTATTACAGAAATAAATTAAATAGATTCATACCCTGAAGGCGAAATTTAATGATATAATTTGTTTTAAGATGTTTTTGGAGGGCTTTACCTCAGAGGTGTCTAAATATGGCCTCTAGTCAGGACTTTCAAAACTTTTCCTATGCCTCAATGCCCCTTTTCTTATGTATTCCCCCCTTTCTTCCTCCCTTTATTTGTTTTTTTTTATTTTTACATGGTTCCCAAGTAACTATTTTTTTGGCTTTACATTTTTGTATAAATTTTTTTTCTATAACAATAATATTGTATTTTTGCCTTTGTGAGGACTGTAGCTCTTTGCCCCCCCCACCAGGGGCCTAATTTTTGAAGCACCCATTATAACCAACCCCCACACAGGTCCATTTTTGGTCCTGGGGTGGGGGACCTCTGTGTCTTCTTTGATTTCTTCTTTGATTCCTCTGGGTGGGTTGTGGGCTGGGTTTCTCCTGCCCACCTCTCCTCCATGTCTGGGGGTTGCTTTCATTTTTCTTCTCCTTTTTTCTTTTCCTTTTTTGCTTGTCTATTATTTTTTTCTCTGTAGATCGAGATAGGGTTGGCCTATTTCTGCTGGTAGCCCTTTAATAACCTTACATACTCTCTTTCTTGGGGCTTGACTTGTATAGTATCCAATATTTGTGGCATACTTCCACTTGGACCCCAAGTTCTTGGCTATATTTTTAGGTAAAATAAAAGATATATATACAGTATCTCACAAAAGTGAGTACACCCCTCACATTTTTGTAAATGTTTTATTATATCTTTTCATGTGACAACATCAAAGAAATGCCACTTTGCTACAATGTAAAGTAGTTAGTGTACAGCTTGTATAACAGTGTAAATTTGCTGTCCCCTCAAAATAACTCCACACACAGCCATTAATATTTAAACCGCCGGCAACAAAAGTGAGTACACCCCTAAGTGAAAATGTCCAAATTGGGCCCAAAGTGTCAATATTTTGTGTGGCCACCATTATTTTCCAGCACTGCCTTAACCCTCTTGGCATGGAGTTCACCAGAGCTTCACAAGTTGCCGGGAGTAGAGTCCTCTTCCACACCTCCATGACGACATCACAGAGCTGGTGGATTTTAGAGACCTTGCGCTCCTCCACCTTCTGTTTGAGGATGCCCCACAGATGCTCAATAGGGTTTAGGTCTGGAGACATGCTTGGCTTGTCCATCACCTTTACCCTCAGCTTCTTTAGCAAGGCAGTGGTCATCTTCAAGGTGTGTTTGGGGTCGTTATCATGTTGGAATACTGCCCTGTGGCTCAGTCTTCGAAGGGAGGGGATCATGCTACATGTTGGCATTCATGGTTCCCTCAATGAACTGTAGCTCCCCAGTGCCGGCAGCACTCATGCAGCCCAAGACCATGACATCGTGCTTGACTGTAGGGAAGACACACTTGTCTTTGTACTCCTCACCTGGTTGCCGCCACACACGCTTGACACCATCTGAACCAAGTTTATCTTGGTCTCATCAGACCACAGGACATGGTTCCAGTAATCCATACCCTTAGTCTGCTTATCTTTGGCAAACTGTTTGCAGGCTTTCTTGTGCATCATCTTTAGAAGAGGCTTCCTTCTGACAGCCATGCAGACAAATTTGATGCAGTGGGTGGCGTATGGTCTGAGCACTGACAGGCTGACCCCCCACCCCTTCAACCTCTGCAGCAATGCTGGCAGCACTCATACATCTATTTCCCAAAGACAACCTCTGGATATGATGTTGAGCACATGCACTCAACTTCTGTGGTCGACCATGGTAAGGCCTGTTCTGAGTGGAACCTGTCCTGTTAAACCGCTGTATGGTCTTGGCCACCGTGCTGCAGCAATCTTCTTATAGCCTAGGCCACCTTTATGTAGAGCAACAATTCTTTTTTTCAGATCCTCAGAGAGTTTTTACCATTAGGTGCCATGTTGAACTTCCAGTGACCAGTATGAGAGAGTGAGAGCGATAACACCAAATTTAACACACCTGATCCCCACCTGCTCCCCATTCACAACTGAGACCTTGTAACACTAATGAGTCACATGACACCGGTGAGGGAAAATGGCTAATTGGGCCCAATTTGGACATTTTCACTTAGGGGTGTACTCACTTTTGTTGATAGCGGTTTAGACATTAATGGCTGTGTATTGAGTTATTTTGAGGGGATAGCAAATTTACACTGTTATACAATTTGTACACTCACTACTTTACATTGTAGCAAAGTGTAAATTCTTCAGTGTTATCACATGACAAGATATAATAAAATATTGCCAAAAATGTGCAGGGTGTACTCACTTTTATGAGATACTATATATATATATATATATATATATATATATATATATATATATATATATATATATATATACATTACACATTGGAAAAGTGAGCATGAGTTTCCTGCCCATGGTGATCTTGTCCACTGTGGTCCAAAGGAACAATGTACCGATTCACAAAATAGTGAACAAGTTAACCCATGTAGGTTAGACATTTTCAGTTAACTTACCTTCACTATAGATCAGACTGATTTAGGCTTTTAATTCACTCATTATGGTCAAATAATTAATCAAAAATATGTACCCACTAAAAAAATATTTAAAGTATAGCCATGGGCAAAATTCAATATAATACATAATAAAAATACAATATTTTTATAATGTATGATGTTCCTCCTGTAACATAGTTTTATCACGTATTGATCCTGCCAGTAGGCCTGTTGTTTCATTTACAGGATGACAACAGTGTTCATTCTTCAGTGAATTGCACAGTAGCATTGTTAGCCTGTAGACAGGGTAGTCTCAGATGGACATGTAGGCTTAAAGACTTTAATGGAGTACTGCCACTAAGAGAGGTGGGGGGGGGGGGGGGGACTGGTTTCTGGGTAAGGTAAGGTCCTGATTGACCCTTATTACTGACCTCTGTGGGGGTTTTGTATGTTTAATTTTTTTTAATTGTACTTGTTTTTGTGATGGAATGTGTTTTATACATTTTCCCAAAAGTCAGTTCTTAATTGCAGCATCAGTTCTTTCCCTTTGGGAAAATAGTTTAAACTGTTTGCATATTCTCACTGTGCCTGTGTGGGTTTCTTCCAGGCATCTGGTTTCCTCCCACACTCCAAAGACATGCTAGTAGGTTAATTGGCTCCTGTCTAAATTGGCCCTAGTATGTGTATGTATGAATGTGAGTTAGGGATCTTAGATTGTAAGCTCCTCGAGGGCAGGGACTGATATGAATGTACAATGTATATGTAAAGCACTGTATAAATTGACGGCACTAGATAAGTACCTGTAAAAAATAAATAAATATTCAAAAAAACAAACCATTATTTGCCCCCCTGGCAAAGCTATATGGTTGGTCCCAATCCTGTAACTTTTGTTGGACAGTTTGGAGTGGAAAAATATGGATCTACTGGTAAAAAAAAAACAAAAAAAAAAAAACACATTCTGTTAATGCTACTAAACAACTACATCATATATCTAATTTATGATTTCACAGAAAGTTTCACTTTTTATATTATACTAGCTGCCTTTTTTGGCATCTGTAAATGAAGTGTATCTACATGCCCACACACACAACAAATGAAGGTAGACACACATATAATACAGGCAATAAAAAAAAGCATTATTCTGCAAACAACTTGTTCCATTTGGCTCTCGTATTGTTCTAGAAATCACACAAATGCTATTGATTTTAAAAAGTGCAGAATAGGTGAGTTATGAAAAGTAGCATAGTGTCATGCTGGGAAGTTAAAGGCTATAAAGTGCAACTGATCTAACAGTTCAGAAATCAAACAGAATGAAACACTTTCATGAACAGAACCATTAGACATTTTCTGACTATATGTATTGTTGAAACCCTAATGCATAAGAATGACTGTAATACATAGGTTTTTGTTTCCTTACTATGCATGCAGTGATCAATGTCTCGTCCAGCTGATAATCTATCTTTGCTCTTTGTTTTTATCATATATTCTTGTGCAATTAAAAAAGACCATGGCAAGTTTTAAAAAGCAAGCAATGCAAGCTTTTACTCATTTTAATGAAACGTTGGCCAACGTTTTATTTCTACTGCATCTACAGGCTTCTATAATGTGGCTGTGCAGTGGCACTGACATGAACTGTTAGGGTCCATTTACATTACCTCGATAGCTGCCACACACTAAGCTGCAGTGGTTTATGTTGCCGCAGGTGTCTGTTTGGGCTGCAGTGAGCTGGTGGTAGGGGGTGGTGTGATACACATTTCAGCGCATCACACAGTTCCTGTTTTATTACTTAACTTTATTTGAATTGTACAAAGTGGCGGTTATACAGTAGCATGGTGCTCTGCGCTGATGTACATTGACATTCAATCCCATCTGCATTTTATAGCAGCTCACTGTAACACAGCTCCAGGCTGCATTGCAGTGTCAATAGGACATGCAGTATAGAAAACATTTGTTTTCTGTGTATCCTAATGGTGACTGACATTCTTCCAGTGCGGAAAAATGTTGGTCATGGTACTGTATGTGAACTGACCATTATGGAACATGTTACTTTTATTTATTGAGCCCGGTAAAGAGGACCCCCCCGAGGAAAATGGCAATAATATATAATACATTGTACGTAAGCGTGTACACTTACCTATATTCACACTTGCTTCTGAGCACACCACCCACACCGACATTTTAAAAATGTTTTTAGTCCTGCGCATGGACAAGATGGAAGTCATTGCATCATCTGCCTCATATTGTGAAAGCATTATATGATATCACACTCATCTAGCAAGATCTTGGAAAGTGTAATGACATACAGTCATTTGATGTCACTTGCCTCTTCACATGCATATGAGAATACTGCAAGATCTTGTGAGATCTCACAGCTTTGGTACGGGATCTCTCTGAAAGCCCTAGTGATGTTTCCTTCCCAGGGAGCATCACTAGTGCCTTCAGGGCAAAAATTAAACTAACAATGCTGGAATGCATAAACGTAGGAGAGGACATATACCCATTGTCAAACCCCAGTGGTTTCTAAATGTATATAACCCATCAGGTGCTAAAGTGCTGTGACCACATGTTAACACTAAATATTCTGGATGAGCCCTCTGCTCACTGCTATATACCCTTTGTAGCAACCTATACAATAAAAAATATTTTTAGTGGTTTTACATTGCAATACATATTTAAGATGGCCATCTATAGCCACTGGAGCATTTTCATTTTGCAGAACAGAGAAGGGACCGGACAGAGAAGGATTACTTTGACACAGTTGGCCAGCTTAAACATGTATTGCAATGAACTAACCATCCCTGTTTTTTTTTTGTTTTTGTTGTTTTTTTGTTTTTTGTTTTTGCAAAGTTTGCTAAAAAGGGCATATATCAGTGTGTAGCGGGTTCATCCACAATTTTTAAGTTTGAGCAACAATAGTATTTTTGAGGCTTTTAGTTTTTTATATCAGTCCCATATTTATCATTTCCCTTAAAATGTATTTTTCTGTTTCTTTTATTATGGCTTTCAAAATATCAGATTTATTTATCTTGATATGTAAAAGGATAACAATTAGCGCAAACAAATGAATACAATCACAAATAAAATATGCAAGCTGAACACTACAGGTAATCACTTATGTCTGAAATGTATAAAAAATTGAAGGGTAAGTGCAGCGCAATAGGTAAAAATTAATGATCAAAAGATGAATGGATAAATATCAAAAATGTCCATTAGGACGAATCCATATTATGTAAAATTCCAGTGGCATGAATCGGTCTTGTATAACATCTTCACCCAAATACTCAAATGCGCTTACCAGATTCAGTGGACCTCTGCAGAGCAGGGGTCAAACTCACATGTATCCCCACGGGGATGATGGTAATTCCTGGTGATGTCTCTGGAGAATATCACTGAAGCCTAAAGATCCAGTCATCCAAGGGGAGTAAACGAGCCGTCCAGCAGTGAGATGTCAGAGATATAAGCCGCCAGGTAAATAAAGATGTGGGGAAGACCACTCCAAAGTGTCAATGAAAAAAATTGAAAATACCATCTAAGAGTACTCCGTGTGGTTTATTAAACAAAAATTCACTAACAAACAGTAAAAAGCAAGCGCTCGTAGGTACAATGTTAAAATTGATCGGACTATAGCACAGTGTAATACTGACAAACACAGTGTGGCAGCAGGTGACGTCCGCAACAAAGCTCCTCCCCCCGTACGCGGCGTTATGTCCTGATTGGACTTCGTCAGCGAGGGGTGGAGCCTGACAGTCCCCCAGCGGCTTTTGAAGGGAACAGGCGGTGTCTGAGCAGGCTGCGGCACAAACGGAAGTCAGAGGAACTTCCCTAGCAACCAGACTCTACAGACAACCTCTCCAGTAAACAATTAAAATCAAGCCATATCTAAATAAGAGGTGGCGGAAACGGAAGTCAATAGAGACCTCCATGTTAAATTGCATGGGGACACCTCCAAAAAAAAGTGTTATACGGCATTGGATAAAACTAAAATATATAAAATATAAGTTAGGGCAATAAATATCCCAATTAGGGTAGATGCCTAAGTTCAAACAAAAAAAAAGAAAAGGAAAAATAATAATAATGGAACTGTTCTCCCACTGCCATGTCTGTGTAAAATTTAAAAATCATACAAAAGCCAAAGATACCTAAGTATACAACTTATTGGATATAAAAAGGTCAAATTCCACATTTAACCCCTTAGGAACCATGACCTGAGTCTCATGAATCCACTTGGATTCACGCTGGCTCAGCTGCCTGATGAAATTGCCCCCCCTCCAGTGTGGGTTCACTCTTTCTACACCTCAAAATTTTAAACATCTGGGGTTTCGGTAATGGAAAATCCTAAAATGTTTGGAAATGTTGTTTGTAATTGTTTACTGGAGAGGTTGTCTGTAGGGTCCGGTTGCTAGGGAAGTTCCTCTGACTTCCGTTTGTGCCGCAGCCCGCTGTTCCCTTCAAAAGCCGCTGGGTGACTGTCAAGCTCCACCCCTTGCTGACAAATCCAATCAGGATGTAACGCCGCGTACGGGGGAGGAGCTTTGTTGCGGATGTCACCCGCTGCCACACTGTGTTTGTCGGTTTTACACTGTGCTGTAGTCCGATCAATTTTAACATTGTGCCTACGAGTGCTTGCTTTTTACTGTTTGTTAGTGAATTTTTTTTTTTAATCAACCACACGGAGTACTCTTAGCTGATATTTTCAATTTTTTTCATTGACACTTTGGAGTGGTCTTCCCCACATCTTTATTTACCTGGCGGCTTATATCTCTGACATCTCCCTGCTGGACGGCTGGTTTACTCCCCTTGGATGACTGGATCTTTAGGCTTCAGTGATATTCTCCAGAGACATCACCAGGAATTACCATCATCCCCGTGGGGATACATGTGAGTTTGACCCCTGCTCTGCAGAGGTCCACTGAATCAGGTAAGCGCATTTGAGTATTTGGGTGAAGATGTTATACAGACCGATTCATGTCACTGGAATTTTACATAATATGGATTCGTCCTAATGGACATTTTTGATATTTATTTATCTTGATGGCACAGCATAGTGCATTAAATAGTAAGAACTGTTCCATGTATGTGAACTAAACATCCCTGTTTCTTATTGCAAATTTTGCCAGAAAAGGTGTATAGCGGTGTGCAGAGGATTCATCCAGCATTTTTAAGTTTGAGCAACAATCCTATTTTTGATCCTTTAAGTTTTTTTTTTTTTATAGCAGTCCCATGTTATTAATTTCCCTTAAAACATTTTTTTCTGTTTCTTTTATTATGGATTTCAAAATATCAGATTTATTTATCTTGATATCACAGCAGAATGCATTAAACATACAAAAAACTGTCTTATTCAGTTTTAATAGCAGGTACATCTTTATTTCAGTTTGCTTAAGTGAGGTCACTGAAAGATAAATTCTAATAGGTTGTTATTATAGGTAACTGCACTCCGCACATTGTTCTTTGCCATAGCCACACCGAAGAAGCCAGAAGATATTCTACAGAAAACATGTCAATGGAAACATAAAAGAAAATATGTATACTGTATCTATTGCAGGAAAACCTAAAATGTGTTATTATCTTTAAATATTTTACAGACTTTTCCAATCATTACCTATTAATTTGAAGACTGCTACAAGTCATCAAAATTTTGGAAGCCTGTGATTGCAGAATGGTAGTAGCAGAACAGAATTATCTTCTTAACTAATCTCTTTCAGGCAGCAACACATATTTTATTATACTTAGTTCAACAGTGACATCATGTGGCTGCTAAAATACAATGGTGCCTTTTACACATGTTTTGAACTTAATACATGAAGGAGCAGCGAAATATGAACATTGTTCGACAAACATTTCACTTATGTTTAAGGATTACAAATCTTGCTAAATAGAATGAAGTCTGCCACTTCCGAGGAGCTACTCATAGAGCAGAGGACCTCATTTAAAGCACAAAGAACATTAAAAGAAAGAAAAAATGTAATAGATACTGTAAGATTTAAAGTGATTGTAAAGCTTTGTGTTTTATTTGTCATAGTTACCTCCACCGTGGAGCTCGTTTTGCACAGAGTGGCACAGATCCTCCTCTTCTGGGGTCCCCCGGTGGTTCTCGCAGCTCTTCGCATCAGATAATCCCCTAGGAGAATCGCTGTCCCGGGGGGTTACCTTGCGGGCTCGATCCCAAGTCCAGCATTTGCATCCATAGACACGAATGCCGGACTCGACCACGCCCCCAGCACCCGCGTCATTGGATTTGATTGACAGCAGCGGGAGCCAATGGCTGCGCTGCTATCAATTTATCCAATCAAGAGCCGGGACCCCGTGCAGAGAGGGAAAGCGTGTCACCGCCGAGGGAATGAAGAGGCTCAGGTAAGTAAAACAGGGGGCTGGGGGGCCGGTCACTGCCACAAGTTTTTTCACCTTAATGAAAAAAACACAAGAGTTTACAACCTCTTTAACCACTTGCCGACCGCTGTCAGCACATACACGTCGGCAGAATGGCATGGCTGGGCAAAGTAACGTACCTATATGCAGAGGTGGGGGACTCGAGTCACATGACTTGACTCGAGTCAGACTCGAGTCACCTGTTTGAGGACTTGCGACTTGCTTGACAAAATTAAATAAATGACTCGACTTGACTTTGACTTGTCACTAATGACTTGCGACTTGACTTTGACTTGGGCTATTTGACTTGCAATGACTTGCAATGACTTGGCACCACCAGTTCTGTGTCTTGGCCTAGGCAAAAGCCACCCCCGCCCCCCCACAAAAGAAAGCTCCCCCCGAGTCCCGGCTTCGGGGTAGATCAGTATTTTGACTTAATTTGTGACTTGACCAAAATAAATGACTTGACTTGCTTGACTTCTAGCAGGGACTCGACTTGACTTGCTTGCTTTTCGCCACAGTAACTTGGGACTTGCTTATGACTTGGAGGTTAAGACTTGAGACTTGCTTGTGACTTGCACATGTGTGACTTACTCCCATCACTGCCTATATGTTACTTTGAATTCCCCGCTGTGCACGCGCGTGCGTGCACCTGCCGCGAGCTCCGTGACCATGCCCACGGGACCCGCGGACTCAATCGCCGCTGGGATATCCGCGATCG
This sequence comes from Aquarana catesbeiana, assembly GCF_042186555.1. Lineage (NCBI taxonomy): Eukaryota > Metazoa > Chordata > Amphibia > Anura > Ranidae > Aquarana > Aquarana catesbeiana. The sequence goes on along the minus strand of NC_133324.1, from coordinate 841,724,924 downwards.
TGTCACGGAGCTAAAGAACGGGGAGATGCCGATGTAAACAGCATCTCCCCATTCTGCCTAGTGACAGGACACCGATCGTCTGCTCCCTGTCATCGGGAGCAGCGATCAGTGTCATGTCATTGCTAGCCCATCCCCCCCGCAGTTACAATCACTGCCCAGGACACATTTAACCCCTCCCCGCCCCCTAGTGATTAACCCCTTCCCTGCCAGTGACATTTTTACAGTAATCAATGCAATTTTATAGCATTGATCGCTGTATTAATGCCAATGGTCCCAAAAATGTGTCAAAATTGTCCGATGTGTCCGCAATAATGTCGCAGTCATGATAAAAATTGCTGATTGCCCCCATTACTAGTAAAAAAAAAAAATTATTAATAAAAATGCCATAAAACTATCCCCTATTTTGCAGATGCTATAACTTTTGCGCAAACCAATCAATAAACGCTTATTGCGATTTTTTTTTTACCAAAAATATGCCAAAGAATACATATTGGCCTAAACTGAGGAAAAAAATGTTTTTTTATATATTTTTGGGGGATATTTATTATAGCAAAAAGTAAAAAATAATGCGTTTTTTTTCAAAATTGTCGCTATTTTTTTGTTTATATCGCAAAAAATAAAAACCGCAGAGGTGATCAAATACCACCAAAAGAAAGCTCTATTTGTGGGAAAAAAGGACGTCAATATTTTTTGGGAGCCACTTTGCATGACTACGCAATTCTCAGTTAAAGCGACGCAGTGCCGAATCGCAAAAAGTGCTCTGGTCAGGAACGGGGTAAATTCTTCCGGGGCTGAAGTGGTTAAGTAGGGAGTAAATAAACAAACAAAGGGTCGAGATTGCCCCAGTGGGGTGTCACAAAAAGGAATGTGTTCTATGAATGTTAGGTTCTAAACAACAGATGTAGATTGATCAAGCTCCTAGGAGGTGTGATAATAACTCAAGGACGCATTCACTCTGTTATCAGACTCTCATAGGCATCAGAGTATTTAAATTGAAAGCAGGCAGACCATGTTTTGTGGAACTTATCAGAAGTTTCATTGGCTACAGCAAGTGTTTCTTCCATTCCGGAAATGTGGTTTACTGCATGAGTCCATTCTCTAAGTGAGGGGGTTGTCTGCAGTTTCCAGTATTTGGGAATCAAGAATTTTGCAGCGATCAGAAGGTGTTTGGTCAGGGATCGTTTAGATCTACCTAGAGCAGTGATGGTGAACCTTGGCACCCCAGCTGTTTTGGAATTACATTTCTCATGATGCTCATGCACTCTGCAGTGTAGTTGAGCATCATGGGAAATGTAGTTCCAAGACATCTGGGGTGCCAAGGTTCACCATCACTGACCTAGAGCAACGTTAGAAATATGTAGGAGACAGCATGCAGGGGTGAGTTCAATCTTGGTGTCAGTAATGTGGAGCATCAGTTTGCAAATTTTGCTCCAGTAAGTGGCTATTTTATGACAATTCCACCAAATATGTAGCATTTCTCCTGTGGCCTCCTCACATCTCCAGCACAGATCCAAAGCAAAAGGGTACCATTTTTTCACCTTAGCTGGTGTGAGTACCAATGTGATAATAATTTGTAGGAATTCTCTTGTAGTCTTGTGCTAATTGAGCATTTATGTGCTAAAATATAAGCGTTTTCCCACTGATTATCTGAAAAGTGCATTTGGAGAACAGATTCCCATTGGCTTCTGAATCTGGTCGAGCCTGCAGCATCGGTCTGTTGGAGACACGAGTACATTAAGGTGGTAGTTTTTTCAATCTGATCACCAGTCAAAAAGATTGATTCAAAAGGGAGTAAGATCTCTGATCATGTTGTCTTTCTTAGTGGAAGAAAGAAGGTAATGGCAAATTTGCCTATAATTCCAGTGTGTGAAGGCTGAAGGTGAAAGTTCACTCAGTAACCTATTGTATGGTAGAATCTTGTCTGTGGCCACACAATTTGAATCTAGTAAGGGAGCTGTGACATTTTTAAGAAATACTTTTGAGCCTAAGCCTGGGGGAAAATCTGGGTTGTCAAAAAGCGTTGTGAGCAGCCCTGGGGCTGTGGAAGTATGGAAAGCTAGGGTGGTTTAGTGAAAAACGTTTAAGGTCGCTCAAATTAGTGGATGTTGCTAGAGATCCAAGGTGAGAATTTCAATGGGACTTCTGTGGAACTTTTTTCCAAGGACATCCAGTCCTTATTGGCGGAATGGCAATGCCAATCGACAATTCTGGACATGTGTGTGGCAAAATAGTATAGCTTAAAATTTGGGAAACCCAAGCCCCCAGCAGCCTTGGGGTTCATGAGCAAGTGTAAATTGATACGAAGTTTCTTGTGTGCCCACAGAAATTTCCACAGTATAGTTTTGTAACTTACAAAACTGTCCGGTAAGTTAATTGGAAATGTGTGGAAAAGATATAATAGTTGTGGAAGTATGGTCATTTTAATGATGGCAGCTCTGCCAAACCAGGAAAAGTGTTTGAGCGACCATCTGGAAACATCCTGTTCAATCTGATGGAGCATCGGTTTAAAGTTGTGTGTGAAAAGATTGTTCAGCATGGGTGTGAGCCAGACCCCTAGATATTTAAGTGCATGTGATACCCATTTAAAGGAGATGTTAGAGTAAGATCTATGGCCTCAGATTTGGTGTAATTTATTTTAAGGTTGGATAGATATTCATAGACAGTAAAAGCATGTAGTAAGTTGGGGACAGCCATGTGCGGTGGCGTTAAAAAAAATAAAAGGTCGTCCGTGTACACAGCTATTTTATATGTTTTTGTGTCTATATCAAAGCCCCTAATTAAGGAGGTCAAGTTAACTGTGCGAATAAATGGCTCTAAAGACAAAATGAATAGCAGGGGTGACAGAGGGCATCCCTGTCTGGTGCCATATTTTATCAAAACCGGTTCCGACATGGTGTCATTGATCTTCAACCTGGCCATCAGATTTTGGTACAATGAGGAAATCCATGTGAGTATATGTGGTTTCTGATACAATGTTTTGGGGTCTTTGCGGAAAGGAGCATGAAATAGGGAGGAAAGTAGACCAAAGACCCTTGACTAGAAGCCTATAAGACGGGGGCAGGACCACCACGTGTGAAGTTCATCTCCTCGTTGACCACAACCTCGAAAGCATCTGTCATTGCATGATGGGTTTGATTTGGCGATACGGGCTGGGACCCAATACCAGCGCAGGAGGACCTTATAGGCCGTCTCCAACGTGGCAGTGTTAAAGGAGCATTTTGCTATGCTGGACCAGGCTTTACTCCAGTCTGCTAGATCTATGGGGGATAGGTCACGTTCCCATTTAAGCATATAGGAAAGGGTAGTGGAATTGTTGCCAGCAGTTAGTAAGGAGTATATCATGGAAATGGTGCCACGAGCACCTGGGCAATGTTGGCAGGAGTGCTCAAAGGCAGTCATTTGATACGGAAAGGAGCCCAGGCGTCGAAGGGAAGTTATCCAGTGTCGCAGTTGGATATAACGGAAGAGTTCGGCAGGTGGAGCTCCATGGGTCTCTCGAAACGAGGACCACGTGGGAAAGGCGCGGGTATGGAGAAAGTGGCGAACCAGGGAAAACCCATGGGTGGGCCACCATGAGAAAATGTGGGGTTGTTCTAGGCCAGGTGGGAACATAGGGTTATTCAAGAGGGGAAGCAGCGGTAAGAATGGGGACATAAGCCTGCCCGAGTATCGTATCGAGTCCCATAATTTCAGACTGTGTATCATAAGGGGGCTGGCAGAAGGCGGTCGCATTTTAGGGGGTAGCCACAATAGGGCGGAGATAGGGACAGGCGCGCAATTGGGTACCTCCAGGAGAACCCATAAGGGGAAATCAGAAGTGGCGTGGAGCATGGAGAGTAGGGAAATTTGGGCTGCTTGGTAATACTTTGCAACGTCCGGAACGCCCAGCCCACCCCATAACCTATGAGCATAGAGCGTAGAGCGGGAAAACCTGGGGCGTTTATGTGCCCAGATAAAGGCAGGAAGTCTGTTCTGAAGCAGCCTCAGATAGAAGGCAGGGACCCGGACAGGAAGGGTTCGAAAAAAATAAAGAATCTTTGGAAGAATGGTCATCTTGACCGCATGGATACGGCCGATCCAGGATAAAGAGGGGAATCGCCAAGATGTCATGAGAGCAGTAATTGTGTGTAAGAGTGGGTAGTAGTTGGTGGAGAAAAAAGAAGCGTAAGAGGGGGTCAACTTGACGCCCAGGTAGTCCAGGCAAAAGCTTGCCCAGCGGTAAGGGAAGGAAGATTGGAGGTGTAAGACTAGGGGGCCTAGGAGAGTTACGTTCAGGGCGGTAGTTTTGTGTGGGTTAATACGGAGGCCGGAGATAGTTGAAAAGCGGGTTAGAAGGGCCTGGAGATTTGGTAGGGTGACGATGGGGTTGGTGAGGGTCAAGAGGGCATCATCAGCGAACATATTCAATTTATAGTTGTCACCTGCATAAGGGATGCCTGTGATATTAGGGTCTGCCCTAAGGGCAACAGCTAGCGGTTCGAGGGCGAGAACAAAGAGGACCGGGGATAGAGGGCAGCCCTGCCTCGTTCCCCTAGAGATAGGAAAAGAGGGTGAGAGGCAACCAGCATAAAGAATTGAGGCAGAGGGGGTTGAGTAAAGGGCCGTCAACCATGACAGAATCGAATCGCCAAAGCCCCAACGTTGTAGCACGTAACGTAGATAGTCCCATGAGAGGATATCAAAAGCTTTATATATGTCAAGAGAAAGGAGAAAGCCGGGGATTTTGCATTGCTGTAGTAGGGTGATCAAGTGGACAACCTTCCGGACATTGTCCCCCGCCTGACGGCCAGGTATGAAGCCCACCTGGTCTCTGTGAACCAAGGAGCGCAAATATTTGTTAATGCGAAAGCATAGAATTTTCCCCAAAAGTTTCACATCCTCATTTAATAGGGAAATTGGGCGAAACGCCTGGGGTTCGTAAGCCTCCTCCGTGGTCTTAGGAATCATGGAGATATGAGCTCGCAATGAGTCCGAGGAGGGCAGCGCACCTTGTTTCATGCAATTGAAGTAGGCCGTCAGATGGGGGAGCAAGAGGGGAGAGAGCTTGCGGTAGTATAGTCTGGTGAAGCCATCTGGGCCCGGGGCCTTTGAAACACGAATACCCTTGATGGCCTGAGCCACCTCCAGTTCAGTAATGTCAGCATTAAGAGTCGCACAGGCTGCTGAGGAGAGAGGCGGAAGATGAAGATCATGGAAGAAGTCGTCCGTGAGATTGAGAGGGAAGGGGGAAGGTTTGCTATAAAGCGAGGCTAGGAAGTCTGCCAGGGCCGCAGTGACTTTGCTCGGATCCGAAGTGAGGTCTCCGTTGGCAGTACGAAGGCGGATAGGCTTATGGCTGCAAGATGTAGCATTGAGTTTCTTAGCCAGCATTGCGCCCAGTTTATTTGCGCAGGAATAAAATTTATGTTTAGTCCACCGTAGGGCCTTCTCGGCTTGGTCGGAGGCCAACAAGTCTAATTCGGCTGCTAGGGTGTCCCTAGCTTTCCTGTTTGCTAGCGAGGGGTGGGATTTCCACTCCGCACCTGCGGAGGCCAAAAGAACTGTAAGTTCCCGGGTCCGCTTTTCCTTGTGGCGTTTGCGGGAGGATGCCAGTTGTATACAGTGGCCTCTCATGGTAGCCTTGTGGGCCTCCCAAAGAGAGATGGGCGAAGACACGGAGCCTACATTTTCCTTAAAGAAGGTTTGGAGTCGTGTATGGATCTCAAGGAGGGCATCTTGTGTTGTAAGGAGTGAGTCATTTAATCGCCATTGAAAGGTAGGGCGCGTCAGACCTGAGAGGGTGAATAAAAAAACGATAGGGTCATGATCCGACCACACGGAAGGGGGGATCGTAATTTTGTGGATATTGGAGATGTGGCGTAGAGGAACGAAAACGTGGTCGATCCTGCAAAAGCTATCGTGCGGGCTAGAGTAGTAGGTGAAGTCGCGATCACGGGGATGGAGTTCCCGCCAGGCATCCACCAAGCCATGGGATTGTACAAGAGATCTCATCTGTTTCTCCACGACTGAGTCATGGGAGGGGGAGGATCCGGATGAGTATCTCCTGTCCACCGAGGAGTCCAGAGCTACGTTCGTGTCACCCATCAAGATAAGGGTCCCGGAGCTGTGTTGGGATACGACCTTGAGAAGATGGGAGAAAAATTTATGTTGGAAGCGGTTGGGGGCATAGTACCCAACTAGGGTTACATTCTGGCCATTTAATGTGCCCTGGAGTAGCAGGTATCTACCGGTTGGGTCCGCTATTTCTTTGGAGCATGAGAATAGATGATTATAGATGCATCTAAAGGCTATGAGAACCCCCCTCTGCTTTTCGGGAGCGGAAGCCAGATAAAATGTAGGGAAGTGAGAGGAAACAAATTTTGGGGCAGGAGAGGAGGAAAACCTGGTCTCTTGCAAGCATACTACGTCTACGCAACTAGATTTTAGGTGATGAAATACCTTGGAACGTTTTACTGGTGAATTAAAGCCATGGATATTATGGGAATAAAACTTCAGCGGGGATTGGGTCATAGTGAGGAGATGAAGGTTAGCTCACGTGATGATGTCCAGCAGCTGCAGTTAAGGTCGGTAGGGATCCCGGTCAACAACTTTTGTGGGTTTCCAGCCTGAGGGAAGAAGAAAAGAGAAAAACAGAGAAACATGCAAGACAAGAGACAGGAGACAGGATGGGGGAAGGAAAAAAAAAACAAAAAAAAGAATACAAAAACAGTACGAACGTACTAAGTACGCCACGGTGGGCGTGGACCATGTCTTCGGCAAGACGTGTAAGGTGGGGGGGCTCGACCGCCGGACACATGGCCATTCTAGGTCTGGATAGTTCAAAATTTAGCAATAAGAGGGGGGTGCCGGTAAGAGGGGGGGGGGGGGGATCACCGGCTGAGTCAGCCAAATGAAAATTTTTGCCAATCCGAGGATAAGTTACAACGAAGGATTGCCAATTGAACTTTAAACATAAAATTGTTACATATCAATAAAGAACACAAATCAAATAAGCAACTCCTGTGATTCGGGTCATACAGCAAGACCAGGCCCCAGTCAGCCAGCCCGGGGTATCAGGCCTAAAGTCCATCAAGGGATCTCCCGAAGCCCGCCCCCCAGGCCCAACCGCCCCCAGAGAGCCCAATTAAACTAGTAAAAGAGGCTGGACATTAATTATCAACCTGGAAATGAGTCACAGAAATTAAGCACTATATAAACATATAATTCAGAATTACCTGAGAACAGTATTAAACATAACTTGGAAATAACACTTGCGAAGTACCTCATACAGTCAGGCCAATCTCCAGCCATCTGGCCAGGGGGCTCTGTTATGGGGTCCATCTAGAAGTCCCCCGGGGCCAACCACCAGCCGCTATCGCTGGCGGGGGGCAGGCCCCCGGAGGCCCCCGATAAGATAAAGGGCAGAAACATTGCCAGTTATAGCTCAGGCAAGAGCATACAGGAGGTAGGGAGGGGGAGATCAGGACCACAAGAGACAGGGGAAGGGAAAGAGAGGGGGAGAGGGGGGAGAGGGGAGAGGGGGGAGGGGGGAAGGGGGGGAGAAGAATGGGGGAGGGAGGGGAAAGATGGAGGAGGAAGGGAAAAAGGAGGGGGAGGGGAAAAAGGGAGGGGAAAAAGGGAGGGAGGGGAAAAAGGGGGGAGGGGAAAAGGAAGGGGGGGAAAGGGAGGGGGGGAGGGGAAAAAGGGAGGGGGGAGGGGGAAAGGAGAAAAAAAAAGGGGGAGGGGGAAAAAGGGGGGAGGAGAAAAAGGAGGGGAGAGGGAGGAGAGTAAAGGGAAGGGAGGAGGAAAAAAGGGGGAGAGGGGGTGGTGGAAGGGAAGCAGGGGGGAAGGAGCGTGGTGGGCTCCCAGGTACTATGCATCTACAGGACCATCTGCTTATGAGGACGGGGAAGAACCCTGTAATTCAAATAACAAAACAGTAGGGTTCTGGGTGCGATGGAGCGTTTGATGTTAAGACAACATGGAAGCCCAGAATGGAGGTCTTGAGGAGGTAATTCGGATGGTGAGTGGCAATAAGAGTCAGGTGCTGCACAGCTTGGAGTATGCCAATGCATTCGGAAAGTCCTGGAGCAACACAATTAAGTCTGGCAGGGTGCAAAAGCAAATGGAAGAGCTCAGGGATATCCAATAAAAGCATGTAAGAGAAGGAGAGGGTAGTCATAAACAGGGATGGAGGGGGGGAGACATCAAAGTCCTCCCTAACAGATTGGGTCGAGGCAGGCAGGTGGTGGGGAGGAGGGCACATAACCCAACCCAAGCTTGACCACCATTGGGCGTATATGAAAATAGGGTAAGTCAAAAGCCAATATCAAGGGAGGGTACGATCCAACCATGACTTACGGGAGATGGTTGGCAAAATACAAAAAGGTCCGGGGGACCAAAGGGGGAGACAAGACTCACGGTTTTAGAGGTCATCCTGGATCAGAACGTTGGGAGCCAGCCACGAACGGAGGGAGGGGGAGAGCGTCTTGGCCCCTTGACCTTTTCCCCCGTGCGACCCGGGAGGTTAGCAGAGGGCCGAGGGGGGGTTGATCCAGTTGGGCTTCGGGTGTTTTTACCAGATGGTAGCAGGTGGAGAGAGTCCAGGGCGGACTGTGCTTCGTCTGGCGAGGTCAGCGTGTGGCTGCGACCATTGTATGAGAAGGAGAGCTTGAAGGGGAAGCCCCAGAGGTACCGAATTTGATGCGACTGGAGAGCTGAGGTGTAAGGCTTCATCTGTCTCCTTTTCACGATCGTGGACTGGGAAAGGTCCGCAAAAATTTGGTAGTGGTATCCCTGGAATGTAAGATTGGGCTTGTCCCGGGCCGCGCGGAGGAGGGTTTCCTTGGTGCGGTAATAGGTGAATTTTATAATGATGTCGCGGGGTGGTCCCTCTGATTTCTTGGGGCCAAGTGACCGGTGGATGCGGTCAAATTCCAGCCTGTCAATGGGGATGGCTGGGACAAGCTCCTGGAACAGGGCCGTGGCAGTGGAGGTGAGGTCCGTGACCGTTTCGGGGGATGCCCCGCAAGCGCAGATTACCCCTGTGGGCCCTATTCTCAAAATCCTCCAGGCGTAGTAGGGCTACATCCAGTTCTTTCTTAATATCAGAGATGTCCTGCTCGTGGTTTTCTAGAACAGTAGCAGTGGCATCCATCTTGTCTTCCAGGTCATTGGTGCGGGAGCCGAGCTCCCTGATCTCTTTAGTGAGGTGGGTAGCCAGCTTGGTGGTGGCTGTTGAAAGCTCTGCCTGCAGCATAATCTTGAAGCGGGAGAGGAGATCAGCATCCCGCAGTGATGGCTGCTGGAGCGGGTCCCCGCTAACAGCGGGAGACCGTTCTGGGTCCTCAGATGTGAGCTGCGAGAAGGGGTCCGGACTAGAGGCCGGGGCTTCAAACATGGCGTCCGGCGGGGAGGCCCCAGGCAGAGTGCGGTCCGCAAATCTGGAGCTGGATGCTCGCGTGAGCATCGCCGTTCACTCCACTGGATGCTCGGCAGCAGCGGGACTCAGCGGGTGGTAACGGGGGACGGGGATACCCTCTTACTTGGTGTATTACGAGGCCGATGTGTCCGGGCGATGAGGAGCGAGGCTAGGATGCGGCCATCTTCGTTCGCTGCTCACGAGCGCCCCGAGTATATGTGGTTTCAAGCCTATGTGGGAGCAGGTGGCCAATAAAAAGTCCCATGACACCCTGTCGAAGGCCTTCTCCTTGTCAGTGGACAGGATAAAACTTGAAAAACCAGCTCGGCAGCTGCTATGGATCAAATTAAGGGTCTTTGTTATGTTGTCCCAAGCCTCCCTCCCCGGCATGAGCCCAAACGGTTGGCAACAATCTTAGCTAATAGGTTTAAATTGAGATTGAGAAAAGATTTGGGACTATAACTGGAGCATTTGGTCAGCCCTTACCCGGTTTGAGAAACACAGTCACATGTGCCATTAGAAATGTACTTGGAATATGCCGGGAATCCATTAAGAAGTTTAGGGAACGCTGTAGCGGGGACACACAAATGTTGCTAAAAGCCTTGTAATAATGTGCCTTAAGGCCATCTTTCCTGGCTTAAGGCTTTTATCACAGACAATTCATCTGCCAATATAGATGGATTTAGTCTCCACATACAAGTTTATTAGGAGGGTTTAGAGTAAGTGAAATAGGTGCACCATCCGAGTATGTTTGTATGCCTATGCATGCATCGTGCAAAGCCGTGAGATCTTTCTGCGTAATGAAAACATAGTCAATAAGCGTATACTTATCATGAGGTGCAGAGTAGTAGGTATAATCCTTGCCTGTCTGGTTTACCGTGCACCATGAGTCTATGAGGGTTAAAGATTGGAGTAGGATGCTATTTAAAGTACGATATGTTGGGGGGCGTGGCTTGCGAGCAATCTGAATGGCAGCATAATTCCGGAGCTCCGGTACTGAGCTAAGAAATAGCGGCACAAAACATCCCATCGGGTCCCGTTTTCTACACCCGCAGAGGCAGAATACCTCAGGGAAGGATCTGGAATCATGTCCAGAAAACGAAAAGAACAGAGGAAGCCTCAGCGCCTGACGGACTTCTATGAAAAGAAGCAGCATGACGGTAGGCAAGATGGCGCTGGGTCATCATCCACCCCAGCAAACAAATCCACTAACATCCTCCCTATGGCAAGCAGACACAACCACCATACAGGCATCCATAAAAGCCCACAGCAATACTCTCCCTCTCCACCCTCAGACAGCCCAGTCAAGGCAAAACCCAGGATGGATGGCGGGGGATTCACTGACACAGCTAGCCACGCGAGTGATTCAGGGGATGACACACGGGAATTACCTGACTCCATAGAAACTTTTCCTACCTCACACCAGCCTGTGATCGATACTGTCTTAAAAGACATGTTATTATCCCTAAGGAGCTCGCTGCAATCTGACTTAATGAAATGCATGCATAAATTTAACAACAATCTGCAGGCTGTTGAGACCAGGGTTGAGCACATAGAGCAAAAAATGGGGGAATATGCTACTACTATCAATGATCTGGTAGATTCACATGAGGAAAGAGAGGGAGATACTGAATGGATTAAGGAGAAAATCGCAGACATCGAAGACAGGAACAGGAGGAACAATTTAAAGATAAGGGGGATCCCTGAAACTGTACAACAAGCGGACCTGCGTACCTATGTCTCCTCTTTATTTAAATCTCTCCTTCCTGATCTCTCTGACCTGGAGATTACGATTGACAGGATTCACCGCCTTCCAAAACCCTCTTACTTATCAGAACATATCCCCAGAGATGTAATCCTGAGATTACATTTCTATCAAGCTAAGGAACAACTAATGATGATCATGCGAAAGAAGGAACACGTCCCTGCTCAATACCAGCACCTGCAGTTTTATGCAGATCTCTCTCAATACACACTACAAAAAAGAAAAAATCTGAACACCATCACTAAAGTATTGAGAAACCACAATATCACTTATAGATGGGGATATCCCACCAAACTGTCCGTCACAAGAGAGGGACGCACCCACGTGGTGAACTCCCTAGAGAAAGGCCTTTCTCTTTTGGAAGAGTGGAATATCTTACCTGCTCAAGATCCAGCAAGTGATAAATCCCCAAAACCTGTGGATCTAATGTGGAAAACAGTCACCACAAAAAATGCTAAATCGCATAATTAAACCCAGATGGTACATCTTCTTTTTTTACTTTTCTTACTTTTTCTAGTCTCAGTGCACTGATCAGGAGCTCATAAGCCCGAACTTTCTTCCCCACCTAACCTCAAACAGCAGACTGCTGTATACCAGTTCACTGTTTGTTAAAATAAGATTCTGCAATGTTAACAGTTCATTTTGTTTTTTATGTTTTCTATTCAACGTTTTTGAAGTTGCAGCAGTTGGACACACAAAGACGCAGCCGGAACAGCACAATCTCTCTGTCACTCCAAAATGAAAACTACCTCAGCAGCATACGTGAGTACTTCTTCTGTCTTATTTCATGAAGGAAGCTTTTCTCTGCTATACCAGAAAGCACCACATGAGGGCAGCAAGACCTCAAAAATATCCCCTCGTCTCCAAATGCTCTAACATACTTTCCCTACAACCATGGGTATAAAAATTATTTCAATTAATGCCAAAGGCTTGAATCATCCTGCCAAAAGGAAATCTATGTGGTCAGAGGCAATCACCCACAGGTCGGATGTGGTCTGCGTGCAGGAAACACACTTTTCTGTCACAGCAGCACCCTCTTGTACCCATAGGAGCTTTCCTTTCATTTTTTCTGCTAACTCCCATAACAAAACCAAAGGGGTCCTAACAGCAATAAGAGACTCTGTGGCTTTCACGCTTCACAAAGAAATCAAAGACAAAAAAGGAAGGTACCTCCTATTAATATGTGACATTAATTCTATCACTTATACCATCGCTAACATTTATGCCCCCAACAAACACCAAATAAGATTCCTCAACAAAACGCTACAAAAAGTGAAGACCCACCAGAGGGGGAGATTGATCATATGTGGAGACTTTAACGCAACTCCAATCCCACATCTGGACTCATCTTCCGGAACAAGACGTTCAAACCCATCCCTCATGCATATTCTTCATAAACAGGAACTTTTCGACGTATGGAGGTGCATGCATGCAGGAGAGAGGGACTATACCTTCTTCTCTTCCCCTCACAACTCCTACTCCCGTATTGACCTTTTTCTGGTTGATCAAAGTACACTAGCCCATGTAATATCCACAGATATCAATACCATTACTTGGTCAGACCATGCGTCCATCACTATATCTATAAAAGAAGAGGTCGCATGTTCTGCATCCTACTTGTGGAGATTAAACTCCTACCTAATACAACAACCGGACTTCAGGAAAAATATAGAAGAGCAGATGAAAGAGTACTTTAGCATCAATACACCTTCCGTGCAAAACCATTTTACCTTGTGGAATGCTCATAAGGCATATGTAAGAGGTGTCCTTATTCAACTGGGGGCGAGGGTTAAAAGGCAGAGGCAGCGGCACATAAAAGAGTTGACAGACAAAATTTCCCTACTAGAATCCAGCAACAAACAAAATACCTCCTACTCAACCTCACAGCTACTTACACAACTAAGATATGAATTGAGATTGTTATTACTAGAAAATTTTGAAAAGACCTCAAAAAAGCTTAAAATGACATACTACGCCACAGGTAACAAAGCAGGTAAAATTTTAGCTTATAGGATTAAGGGCATTAGATACAAAACAAAAATTCCATACATTCTACACCCTCTCTCCAAACACAAATTATACCATCCACAGGATATAGCAGACACCTTCAGTCAATATTACAGTAACCTATACAATCTGAAAGATGACATTGACACCCCCCAACCCACTACTGATGAAATTAATGCATTTCTACAACAACTAGACATTCCCTCATTGTCACAAGAACAACTTCAAACTCTAAACCAAACATTTAGCATAGAAGAAATACACACTGCTATCGATTCCCTACCAAGTAACAAATCTCCAGGTCCTGATGGATTTTCAGGAGACTATTATAAAACCTTCAAACATATACTAAGCCCATATCTACAACGCACTTTTGATGCTGCTGCTGCCTCCGCCTCTTTTCCTCCAGAAATGTTAAATGCAATAATAGTAACACTGCCTAAGCCAGGGAGGGAACCCAACATACCCCCTAACTTCAGACCGATCTCACTCCTCAACATAGATCTGAAAATTTACGCAAAAATGATAGCATCTCGATTATTAAATATCCTCCCACTTCTCATTCACCCTGATCAAACAGGATTTACCAAGGGACGTCAGACATCCGACGCTACCCGTAGACTGACAAATATTATACACTTGGCGAGAGAACATAAAAGGCCTTCTCTGCTTCTGGCTTTGGACGCAGAGAAGGCCTTTGACCGCATCCACTGGCAATACCTCGCCCAAGTGTTGAGGAGGTTTGGTTTTTCTGGTACTATACTCTCTGCAATACTTGCATTATATTCTAAACCTTCTGCTCAAGTGCTCACATCTGGAACATTGTCTAAACCATTCAGCATCACGAACGGAACTAGACAGGGGTGTCCTTTATCCCCTCTAATCTTCAACCTGCTAATGGAGCCTTTAGCTATATATATTCGATCGAACCCCAATATTACTGGTTTCCGTATAAATAACTCAGTACACAAGATCAGCCTATTTGCTGACGACATAATCATGATTTTAACCAATGTGGAATCTTCCCTGGCTTCGGTACATAAGGCATTAGACATGTTTCATAAGCTATCCTACTATAAAGTGAATGAGAGCAAATCCTATATCATGGGAATAGGAATTGACGTATCCCTTCAAAAGAAATTGAGTGAAAGATTTCCATACACATGGAAAAATGAAGGGATAAAATATCTAGGGATAACACTCACAGCATTGACAAGCGACTTAGTAGCAGCCAACTACACTACATTTCTGGGATCATTGAATAAAAAACTTCTAGATATAGACAAAATGGAACTTTCGTGGACAGGTAGACTGGCAACGTTTAAGATGATCATCCTGCCACAGCTTCTCTATCTATTCAGGACGTTGCCTGTCCCTGTTCCCAACACTTTTTTCTCTAAAGCCCAAAATATGATAAATAGGTATCTGTGGCAAGGGAAAAGGGCCAGATGTGCCTTTAAGAAACTAACTAGTGCCAGAGACGCGGGAGGAATTGGTCATGTCATATTAAAAGATTACTATACGGCAACAATTTTATCACAAGCAAAATTTTGGTTAAACCCAGACCAGTCCCACAGATGGGTAGAATTGGAAGAAGCACAGATCCCAAGAGGTAATCTAGCTGATACCCTACTGACCTATAGTGCCCGACCATACGTACACTCACATCTGTCTCCCACAATGATAGCTACACTAACAATATGGAGGTCCTTCTCAACATCAGACTTTTCTAGTCAGACGACTAAGTCCATACCGATCGCCACATCTAGCCTCCAACTAAACATTCCACACTTAAATATATCACACTGGATAACCAAAGGTATTTTAACACTAGAAGACCTCAGAGTTGGTTCCTCATTCAAGTCATTTGAGACTTTACAAGTGCAATATGGTTTGGATGACACTGACCACTATAGATACCTTCAAATAAAGCATTATCTTCATAGAACTCCAGTAACATCAATAAAGGTTCCGTGGAGGGTGTATCTTTATCTCACCAACCCTCATACCAATATAAAAGGTATCTCACTCTTTTACAACATACTTAACAACAAACAAGAGTTCAAAAAGACTAATAACATAGTGGCGTGGGAAAGAGATCTGGGCATATCATTTACAGATGAGCAATGGCAAAAAGCACTCCGCAATACTTTTATTGCAACTAAATGCGTCAAACTATGGGAGACAACACATAAAATAACACTCCGATGGTACCTAACCCCACATCGGATATCCAAATTTGTGAAGCAGGCTTCTCCTCTGTGCTGGAGAAACTGTGGAAGTAGAGGTACATTACATCACATACTATGGGAATGCCAGGTTCTACATGCAATTTGGAAAAAAGTATTTAACCTAATATCAGATCTCACATGCTCAGTAGTAACTCCAGATGCAGCTTTAGCAGTCTTATCAATAGGGATAGAAAATATTCCAACCAATACTAGATCCATAGTCACCCACATATTACTGAGTACGAGATTGACAATATTAAAGAAATGGAAAGACGCTTCACCTCCCTCATTTAAAGAAATAGTTGAAATGACCAACACACATGCTACCTATGAGCTGATGTTTGCTGCAGCTCAAGGTAATTATCACAAAGTTAACGTAAGGTGGCACAAGTGGAATGCATGGTACTCATATGAATATAAAAGCAGGAAACCGATTCCTTGATTATACACATACTGGATAATACAAGATGTAAAACTGCTGCACACTATGTTACACTTTTTATTTTTTTAATATATTTACCTCTTTATTTGATTACTGATTATTTATTTTAGAGCTTAGTTTCTTTAGCTCACAGTTTCTATATTATTTTCTTGTTATTTAAATAAGGTAAAAATACTCAATAGCGGGACAGCCTGTCCTAGAAATAGTTACATCAAGTTGCGCACCAAATGCACAAACTCAGCTGATTGTAACACGTGCATACTGTACCTATGACATATTAATATATGTATACATGTCTACATGATAAAGGTGTATGTAACTTCCTTATTGTTCACAAACCAATAAAAACTATTGAAATTAAAGTACGATATGTTAGGCTGGATTTCCCTGATGAGGTATCTTGGAGAGGATCCAAAGGAAATCTCCCCCCAGGACAATACACCCTGAAGCGAAGCTTTTCAGTTCCATAATTAAATGTCTACAAAAAGAAATGTGTGCAGCATTGAGGAAATAGACATTAGCCAGAGTTAGAGGTATTGATCCCCATGAGCCCTTGAGGAATAGACATCTGGCATCCAGGTCAGCCAATTGCTGAGTAACCTCAAACCCCTCTGATTTGCTGAAAAGAATAGACACCACTTTGGTTTTGGCTGCAGAATTAGTGGCATGATAAACTTTAGGGAAATATTTATATTGTAAGTTTGGGATTTTCCCAGACTGTAAATGCGTTTGCTGTAGGAAGACAAAAAGAGGTTTAGCCTTGTTAAGTTCCCTTAGAAGGGAGGTCCTTTTCTCAGGAGAGTTCAACCCCCGGATATTATGTGATATTAGAGTGGGACCCTGGCCTAAGGAAGAATATGCCATGGTTTCAATGTGTAACTATACCTATGTGACACAAAAAAAAGAGAGGGGGAAGAGCGAGAAAATAAATAGTTATCGTATACAGAGAACCCCTGCAGGTGCTAGGGGTGCAGAGACAAGTTAGAGTATTTGCCTCCAGCACTAGTACTGCAAGCTCTTTTTCAAGTGTGAGCAGTAGCTGTGTCGGTCCCTGTTGCACAGCACTACCCACTGGTTGGGAGAAGTGTGAGGAGCTAACTCAGGAGATAAAAAGTAAGTATATATCTTTTCGTAATTTTCAGTAAACAGATATACATCTAAACATATAAAGAACCAACCAGAAATAAAACATTACTAGATCTACTGATTACCAACAATACAGACCTGATAACAGATGTGGAAATACGGGGCAATTTAGGTAACAGCGATCACAGGTCAATTAGTTTCAGTATAAATCACACAAATAGGAGACATGAAGGGAACACAAAGACACTGAATTTCAAAAGAGCCAACTTCCCTAAACTACAAACCTTGCTAAAAGGCATAAATTGGGATAAAATATTAGGAACAAAGAATACGGAGGAGAGATGGGTTTGCTTTAAGAGCATATTAAATAAGGGCATTAGCCAATGTATCCCATTGGGTAATAAATTTAAAAGAGCGAACAAACATCCTGGATGGCTTAACTCCAATGTAAAAATGCATATAAAAGCAAAGGAGAAGGCCTTCAAAAAATACAAGGTTGAGGGATCATCCACAGCATTCAGAATTTATAAAGAATGCAATAAGAAATGTAAGGGTGCAATTAGGATGGCTAAGATAGAACATGAAAGACACATAGCGGAGGAGAGCAAAAAAAATCCCAAGAAATTCTTTAAGTATGTAAACAGTAAAAAAGGGAGGACAGACCATATTGGCCCCATAAAGAATGAGGAAGGACATCTGGTTACAAAGGATGGGGAGATGGCAGAGGTATTGAATTTATTCTTCTCCTCAGTCTTCACGAGTGAATCGGGGGGCTTCAGTAACCAAAACTGCAGTGTTTATCCTCATGACACAACACAGGAAGCACCTACATGGTTAACAGAGGACGGAATTAAAATTAGACTTGAGAAACTTAACATTAATAAATCACCGGGACCAGATGGCTTGCATCCGAGGGTACTTAGGGAACTCAGTCAGGTGATTGCCAGACCGTTGTTCCTTATTTTTACAGACAGTCTATTGACTGGAATGGTACCAGCTGATTGGAGAAAAGCCAATGTAGCACCAATATTTAAAAAGGGCCCAAAAAACATCCCTGGGAATTACAGACCAGTTAGCCTAACATCAATAGTATGTAAACTCTTGGAGGGGATGATAAGGGACTATATACAAGATTTTAGTAATAGGAATGATATCATTAGCAGTAATCAGCATGGATTCATGAAGAATCGTTCTTGCCAAACCAATCTATTAACCTTCTATGAGGAGGTGAGTTGCCATCTAGATAAAGGAAGGCCCGTAGACGTGGTGTATCTGGATTTTGCAAAAGCATTTGACACAGTTCCCCATAAACGTTTACTGTACAAAATAAGGTGCGTTGGCATGGACCATAGGGTGAGTACATGGATTGAAAACTGGCTACAAGGGCGTGTTCAGAGGGTGGTGATAAATGGGGAGTACTCAGAATGGTCAAGGGTGGGTAGTGGGGTCCCCCAGGGGTCTGTGCTGGGACCAATCCTATTTAATTTGTTCATAAACGACCTGGAGGATGGGATAAACAGTTCCATCTCTGTATTTGCAGACGATACTAAGCTAAGCAGGGCAATAACTTCTCCGCAGGATGTGGAAATCTTGCAAAAAGACCTGAACAAATTAATGGGGTGGGCGACTACATGGCAAATGAGGTTCAATGTAGAAAAATGTAAAATAATGCATTTGGGTGGCAAAAATATGAATGCAATCTATACACTGGGGGGAGAACCTCTGGGGGAATCTAGGATGGAAAAGGACTTGGGGGTCCTAGTGGATGATAGGCTCAGCAATGGCATGCAATGCCAAGCTGCTGCTAATAAAGCAAACAGAATATTGGCATGCATTAAAAGGGGGATCAACTGCAGAGATAAAACGATAATTCTCCCGCTCTACAAGACTCTGGTCCGGCCGCACCTGGAGTATGCTGTCCAGTTCTGGGCACCAGTCCTCAGGAGGGACGTACTGGAAATGGAGCGAGTACAAAGAAGGGCAACAAAGCTAATAAAGGGTCTGGAGGATCTTAGTTATGAGGAAAGGTTGCGAGCACTGAACTTATTCTCTCTGGAGAAGAGACGCTTGAGAGGGGATATGATTTCAATTTACAAATACTGTACTGGTGACCCCACAATAGGGATAAAACTTTTTCGCAGAAGAGAGTTTAATAAGACTCGTGGCCACTCATTACAATTAGAAGAAAAGAGGTTTAACCTTAAACTACGTAGAGGGTTCTTTACTGTAAGAGCGGCAAGGATGTGGAATTCCCTTCCACAGGCGGTGGTCTCAGCGGGGAGCATTGATAGCTTCAAGAAACTATTAGATAATCACCTGAATGACCGCAATATACAGGGATATGTAATGTAATACTGACACATAATCACACACATAGGTTGGACTTGATGGACTTGTGTCTTTTTTCAACCTCACCTACTATGTAACTATGTAACTATGAGTCATGAGAGACCCGCAGTCTAAAATGAATGTACTTAAATAAAATAAAAAATGCATTGAAACATTAAACATTAAACATAACCCCTGACTAGCAAACAATCAGTTGCAGTATATGAGCAAGCAAGCTAAGTAATTGAGCTCAGGGTCTTATCCCAGTGACAAGGAGTGCAACATCCAGAGTCTCCTTGACCATTAGGCTTATTGAAGGGCATAGTTGCATTCTGTGTAGTCCAAAGTATTGGTCACAACAAACTAGATAACAGAAGGTCCAAAGGGGTGGGACAGTAGCATGACCTGCAGTTAAGTAAGGTAAATGGCCCAAAGAGTACCTTGGTGGTAGTCCGGCAGATCCTGGGTAGTTGAAGTCCATCGAGTTATATGGGTTGTTAGTTTCCTGAGATGACTGGATAGAAATGCGAATTAACAAGTATTCTATTCTGCAGGAAAATCACATGAAAGAAATTCAGGGCAGACATAACAAAACATAACAAAACAAAACACAATGTCCCTGTAGGGCGGAAAAGAAAAAGGGGGAATAACACATCCAATGCACGTTTGGCGCATGGGTAGACATGTCAATAACTGGTGGATTGGAAGGGTACCTGGAACTGCCACGCACATGTAGTCCTCCAAGGTGTCTGAAATCTCATGCCAGTATAAAGTGCAGTGACAATAACCTACATTTGGATATAGAATTTGTAAAAGGACAACCGTCTGCAACTGTACAGTTTACCATAAAAAACAGAGAGGTTTGAAATGGTTAAATAAGGACAACTTTTAACTTTCCCAAAGAACATGTCCTGAGCTTAGCATAATAACGGGTTCAAACAACAGGCAACAGCTTGTGATAAATGTCAGAACTTTGACTTTAATAACTGGGCAAGCAATAGGTTGGTGTGAATCAACAGACTTCCCAAAGGAGTCAAATCTTTCAGCAGGAGTGATCCCTTGGTCTTCAGGTCTGGTCATGGTATCTGGATTGTTTGGATTGTTTAGAAGAGAATGGCAAGCTGCCTGTTCTGGAGCCTGTTTGTTTACAATATCTGCTTTTCTTTATCAGAGGTTTGGCCGGAGATGACTTTGATGTACAGACAGGACTGCAATCAAACTCAGGTGTTCGGAACTCAGCATACCAATCAGGGAAATCAGTGTGTGGTATGTGCAAATCAGCACAAAAGTCCGGGAGTTCATCTGGCATCTGCAGGGTTTATTTTAAGGGAAAGTGCCATTTGTATGTAATACCTTTCTCTCTGATTATGTCCAGCAGGGGGCGCATGGTCCTTCTATTCTGCAAAGTGATAGGGCATAGGTCTTAGTATAAAGCAGTGATTCTCAACCAGGGTTCCTCCAGAGGTTGCTAGGGGTTCCTTCAGCATTGGGCCATTTCTGCCTCTCAGATCCTATTGACAAGTTCCCACTGACACCATTGATCTTTTTAGCTATCTGTAAGGAGGTAATTCTTCCCAATGACCACAAGTGTAAGGAAGGACCATTCCTCCCACTGACCATCACACTAATGTATCATGAGTTGTAGATTTCTAATTTTTAGCAGGGGTTTCCCGAGACCGGAGAACAATTTCACTGAAGATAATGTGATTGTTATTTCTGGCCTGGTTAAGAATTTCCTCTTTCAGGGGGAAGCTCTGGATACAACATACTATGTCTCTGGGGGGGTGCTGTATCGCGGGGCGGGGGTCATTCTCAAAGCTCTGTGAGCCCATACAAATTCAATGGGGGAATCCACAGGTTTTTCCATAACATTGTTAAAGATTGATCGCAGGGCTGAGTGGAGTTTGTCTGTGTTAACAGGTTCAGGGACCATCGCACCCTGATTTTGTTCCTCCTGCCTCTGTTATCGAGATCTGCTAGATGTTGATTAATCTCAATTAAAAGGTCAGCGTGTGATGTTGTGGTAGCTTCCAGGTGGTTTACAGCCCTATCTCTCCTGCTGCCTGCTTTCTCCATTGTGGTCATTTTTTCTGTCAGTGACAGTAAATCTGTCTTCAAGTCAGTAATGGGAGAGAAAAAGGAAATTTTTATATCTGTCCACCAGAGTAAGGGGATGATTTGAGTCCGTTGTCCCTTCTACCAGATCCTCTGTGGCAGATTGGGAATCTTCACTGTACTCATCCCCCCCTCGTGCTTGCTTGGTGTGCTGCGTCTATGACGAGACTTCATTTTAAAGATGTCCTGGATATTGCAGGTGTTAGAAGCCACCGATGTATGCTGAAGCAGTCTGCTCATTCTGCGGTGCTGGAAGCCCCCGAGAAGTGCTAAAAGGCTGTGGGTCTCATGGAGCTCTGTCTTCAAGCAGCCAACTCCATCTTGCGCCAAGCCACACCCCTTGTATACATGTTTTATTGTTTATTTTAGTATTTACTGAAAAGGTTTTCTTCTAGTAGAAATAAACAGAAAGTATCTTCTATGTAATATTAACAAAAAAAACAAAAACAAAAAAACACCAATAGTACTACTGTCTGATGAAAGGTTGTATAGGGTAAAAAAGCTGTTTACACTCAAATCAAAAATTATAGCTTTTAATAGAGTCTTTGGAAGTATGTAGCATTGTCATCCAAAGACCTTGATTTTGGACTCTTATGCCCTGTACACACAATCAGATTTTACAACAACAAAACCATGGATTTTTTTCCGAAGGATGTTGGCTCAAACTTGTCTTGCATACACACGGTCACACAAATGTTGGCCAAAAATTCCGAATGTGAGAATGCGGTGACATACAACACGTACGACGAGCCGAGAAGAAGGAAGTTCAATAGCCAGTGCGGCTCCTTCTGCTTGATTCAGAGAATACACACGATCAGACTTTCCGACAACAAGTTTTGCTGTCGGAAAATTTGAGAACCTGCTCTCAAACATTTGTGTGCTTAAATTCCAACAGCAAATGTTTTGACGGAGCATACACACGGTCGGACTTTCCGACAACAAGTTCACAATCAAACATTTCCCGTGGAAAATCTGACCGTGTGTACGCGGCTTTATGTTAGAGACTTGTGGAAAGCATTTGAGGCTGGGTTCACACTAGTGCAAATTGGATGAAGATAATCCGCATCCAAGTCACGCTAGCAGGAGATTGTGACCGGCTCTCTATGGAGCCGGTTCACATATCTTCGCAGCGGCTCCAGTGCGATTTTCACAGAAACGTGCATCTTTTGGTCTGTTTCAAATCTGAATTCAGCCAAGAATTTGGGCTGAAGTCAGACCTGAAATGGTGAACGAGGACGCACTGGACTCCTGCTGTGAGCCGTTGCGTGCTTATATGTATACCCAGCCTTAAGGATTACCATGCATAGCGAGGGAAGGTTTACATGAGGTCAAAATGCATCTAAACCCAAGCAAAGAATAAACAAGTAAGTTATCTCAGCGTACCAGTCATTAGAAGTGCTGACTGCAATTGTTTTCTTTTTTCAGGATTTTTTAAGTGTATTTCCACTTTTGCAGTCAAATTTTAGAAAACCCCACTATATGTTCGTTATGTGTTCAAACATCATGTCTATTTTTTTAAATATTTTTTCACTTTTAGATGTTTTTCAGGAGAAGGTGTCATTACTGACTGACAGGTTTTCTGAACAATGTTAAACTTGCCACGCGTGGATCAAAATTTGGATGGTTCAGCAGGAAAGGGACACATTTTGATCCATGTATAGACATTTCAGTTCAGTTATCCATGCTTGTAGCCAATTGGATGCAGCGCTGATCAGTTTATTCTGATGGCAGGGAGGTCCCACTGTCAGGATACAGTGACACAGCAGGGAGGAGATTTCCCTATCCAACTCAAATGTGTGGATGGGAAAATCAGTTATTTTTTTTCAGTGAACCTGCCCTCATTAACATTTAATGCAAAAATCCCAGCCTTGTCTAGACCTTCAAACTTTTGTTAGGAAAGACAGGGGTTGACTAAAGCCGAGTTCACACTGGTATGACACGACAGTTTTACCACTAGGCACTATCTGGTATGAATCTTTAGGGGGAACTCCACGTTGGGGTCCCCCCCAGAATCTATACCAGACCCTTATCCGAGCACACAGCCTGGCAGGTCAGGAAAGGGGGCGGGGATGGGCAAGCGCCCCCTTCCTGAACCATACCACGCCGCATGCCCTCAACATGGGAGGGTGGGTGCTTTGGGGCAGGGGGGCCCTGCCCCAAAGCACCCACATATTTTTAAAGTAATTTATTAAGACAGCTCCATTGTCTCTTCCGATCTCTTCTCTCCTCTCTGGCTCTTCTGCCTCTTCCGCTGATGTCTTCTCCCCTCTCCAGGTCTTCTCCTCTCTCCGCTGATGTCTTCTAGCCCTTTCCGGTTCTTCTCCCTCTGTCCACTGTCTTCTGCCTCTGCTGGGTCTTCTCCGCTATCTTCTCGCTCTTTTGCCAGGTCTTCTCTGATGTCTTCTCCCTCTGTTCTTCTTCCGATGTTGACTCAACGCTCTCTCCCGCTCTAATGCTGGGTGCTCGGTGTGCCACTACTTATATTGACATTGGGCGGGGTCACCGGAGGCCTGCCCCCTTCTGACATCACCGCCCCAGGGCATGATGGGGCGATTACATCATAAGGGATGGGGACTCCTGGTGACATCACCCGGTGACCCCGCCCCATGCCAAAAAAGTAGAGGCACACCGTGCACCCAACCTTACAGTGGGAAAGAGCGTTGAGTCAACATCGGAATAAGAACAGAGGGAGAACACAGTGGAGAAGACCCAGAAAAAGAGCGAGCAAAAGAGCGAGAGTGAGAAGACAGCAGAGGAGACCCGGTAGAAGATGGCAAACAGAGGGAGAAGAACCAGAGAGAGAGCGGAGAAGAGCCAGAGAGGGGAGAAGAACCAGAGAGGGGAGACGTTAGCGGAGGAGGCAAAAGAGCAGGAGAAGGAAGAAGATGTTGGAAGAGACTCCAGAGCTGCTTAATAAACTACTTTAAAAACCTTTGTACTGTATTTTATTTTTGACACTTTTTTTAGGTGAATGGGTAGGGGTACAATGTACCCCATACTCATTCACATAGGGTGGGAGGCTGGGATCTGGGGGCCCCCTTGTTAAAGGGGCCTTCCAGATTCTGATAAGCACCCCACCCGCAGACCCCGACAACCAACAGCCAGGGTTGTAGGGAAGAGGCCCTTGTCCTCATCAACATGGGGACAAGGTGCTTTGGGGTGGGGGGGCGCAGGGCACTCACCCCTTATGTTGGGCCGCTCGCTCGTTCCCACCCCCTTTCCTGATTTGCATCTGAAGGTGGTGTGCTCATATAAGGGTCTGGTATGGATTTTGGGGGACCCCAATGCCATTTTATTTTCGGGGTGGGGGTTTCCCTTAAAATCCATACCAGACCGATGGGCCTGGAATGTTCTTGGATGGGGAACCCATGCCGTTTCTTTTTTTTTTATTTGGCGTGGCATTCCCCTTCAAGATCAACAAAGCAAAAGTCATATGGCAAAGTTGGATCAATCAAGACGGCAATCCGACTTTGATCTGACTTCAGTGATATTCAATGGGCTGAAGTAGGATCAAAGTTGGACCAAAGTAGTGCAGGGAGCATTTTCACAGTTGGACCGACTTTTGTCAGACCAGTTAAGATGGCTCCCATAGGGAAACATTGATTTTCACACGTTATGCGACATAAGCTCCCAATGTCGGAGCATTTGTCATACCAACCTAAAACTGGACAGTACAAAAGTCTGTGCAGCTGTTCATGGTAGCCAATTAGCTTCTAACTTCTAAACTTGGAATCTGATTGGTTTCTATGAAGAGCTGCACCAGCTTTTGCACTTTCCAGTTTCAGTAAATTAACCCCATAGTACAGTAGTACCTTGGTTTGCGAGTAATGTGCTATATGAGTGTTTTGAAAGACGTGCAACATTTTTTTTTCGATATTAACTTGATATGCGAGTGCTGTCTTGCAAGAAGAGCAGTGGAAGGATTACAGTTTTAATGTAAAAAAATAGAATTGCACTCACAATGTTAAGGAGTCTGGTGCTCATCCATCCCCCTGGTGTATACGTACAGCAAAGCCGCTTGTTTATACAGTACTGTATGTGGCCAGATTGGCTCCCAGCGCTTCCTGGAGAACTCGGAGACACTCAGAGAAACTCCCAGCTGAATGTGGTGGGTGTAACGCGCGTTCAGAGCACCCAGAAGTGACGTCAACACTTCCCAAGTGTCTCCGTGTTTTCCAGGAAGCGCTGGGAGCTACCAGCACCCCCCCCCGGACCTCTGGCCACATACAGTACACTGTATGCTGTACACCAGCGGCGGCTTTACTTTATATATATATACACCAGTGGCTTTACATGGATGAGCAGAATTGTGAGTGTAATTCTAAACTGTGATCCTTCTTTTTTTCAAAGGCAAAGTGCAGGTTAATTTGTTTTATTTTTACAGTACACTTTATACTGTATCTTGTATTCCATAATCATTTTTATATAAATAAATGTTACTGTATGGGGAATTTCCCTTTGATATACAAGTGCTTTGGATTACAAGCATGTTTCTGGAGCAAATTATGCTTGCAAACCAAGGTATTACTGCATTCAAATCTACTTACAGTTGATAATGAAGATCTGCCAGCAGACACATTATTATTATGACAGGTTAGTTATGGCAAACACAGCTACCTAGCTCCTCATAAACAAAGAGCTACCTAGGATTTTTCTTTGCTGAAGGGTCCAGAAATAGAGCATATAAAAAGGTGAGCTACAATGTTTAAATATTTTTTTTGCTACCCCAATCTGGCTGAAAAAGTGGCAATACACTTTAAACCTTATTCGCACTTGGCGATCCACTCATTAACCATTAACTCATTAACAGAAACTTTAGTACAGGATGCCTGTTAAGACTTCAGAATACTCCCCCCCCCCCATTTAGAGGATTTTAGAGCATGAGAGGAACTGTCAGTGGAAAATGGTTGTTATAATCTCACTGGATTATTGGCAGGAGCAATAGGTTTTTAACTGTGCTTCCAGCATTTTAAGGTGACTAACTATGGAAAAATATGCATGTGTTGAAAAGATGTACCTTTTTTTTTTCTTTTGTAACCATTTCAGCCCCAGAAGGATTTGCGATACGGCACTGCGTCGCTTTAACTGACAATTGCACAGTCGTGCGACGCTGTACCCAAACAAAATTGATGTCCTTTTTTTCCCACAAATAGAGCTTTCTTTTGGTGGTATTTGATTACTTCTGTGTTTTTTTATTTTTTGCGTGATAAACAAAAAAAGAGCGACAATTCTGAAAAAAAAACAATATTTTTTACTTTTTGCTATAATAAATATCCCATTTTTTTTAAACTAATTTATTCATCAGTTTAGGCCAGTATGTATTCTTCTACATCTTTTTGGCAAAAAAAAATCTCAATAAGCATATATTGATTGGTTTGCGCACAAGTTATAGCATCTACAATATAGGGGATAGATTTATTTATTTTTATTTTTTTTACTAGTAACGGCGGCAATCTGCAATTTTTAGAGGCACTGTGACATTGCGGCGGACAGATCGGACACCTTTGACACTTTTTTGGGACCACTGACAGTCATACAGCGATCAGAGATAAAAATAGCCTCTGATTACTGTATAAATGTCACTGGCACACTAGGGGGGCGATCAAGGGGTTAATTGTGTCCTAGGAAGATGTTTCTAACTGTGAGGGCAGTGTAGTGACTGGGAGTAGAGAGACATCGCAGTTTCTAATCACTAGAAACAGCAGATCTCTCTCCTCTCCCTGACAGAACAGGGATCTATCTGTTTACATTGACAGATCCCCATTCTCTCTCTCTCAGGAGCAATTGCGGGAGCCCGGTGGACATCACGGCTGCCAGGGACGTGCAGCAGCTCTTACGTCACGTGGCGGGCATGCCTGCTAAGGCTATTTAAAGGGCTGACGTACATCTATGGCGATTTCTTCAGGAGAGCCAACCTTCCACAGTATAACGATGGCGGCTGGTCGGCTAGTGGACAATTTTGCCCTTGCATATGCTTGCCATTGCACATCAAGAGAAAGTGCAAGCAATCCTTCCTGTTGTGACACTTCATAAACTTTCAGGTACTAGAAGGCGGTGGTTAGAAAATCATTCTAGGATGTGTGGCACCCCAATTTACTACGTTTTATTATTTATATAGTGCAGAGTATATGTCAGAAATGCTTGTTTCGTGTCAGAGAGATTGTGTTCACATTCATGCGCATGTACTGTACTTAAATGTTGCTTGTGCAACAGCGTTCTCGTGGACACATGGGCACATTCTTCATAGATTCTGGCACCTAGTGGACTATTTAAACCCGAGGTCTGCATGGGATCATTGTCGGATGGTCTTTCAGCTTATATCCTTTTTATCTGTGTTCCTGAAACCTGCTTGACTCAGTTCCTAACCCAGCTATGTCGGGCTCTTCTTTGGATTACCCTTGCCTGTTCTCGTCTGCTGCACATCTATAGGAAGAAATAGATGGCTGCACTCTGAGGTAAATGAGAAGTCTCTTTAATGTAAAACCTGTAACATAAATGACACCACAGGAAGAAAGCAGGTACAGTTTGACACATTTCAGACATGCACAGACAATCAAATTACTGGCTACATGAGCACTGTATATAAATTACAAAGGTAGAAGGACACATATGAAAAAAGAAAGCAATTCTAAAATGAAATAAAATGTTGAATACATAGAATTGAAATAAATCATTATATAAACAAGTTTGTTGGCCTCACATATCAAAATGGGAAGAATAAAATTTGTACCATCATCCAAATTTAGTTGAAATAGAATTTTGGGAGTAAGGACCCCAGCTCCAAACTCACCAGGGTGAAGTTCAAGCGGACTATCTCGGTACACATGGGAAAGGATATGTAGCAAAATACAACAAGTATATATAAAAACAATATTTATTTATACAATAATCAAAATTGATACAAACAATATTAAAATAAGCACAGATAACATGGAATTTTGACTAGTTTCGCGGGGAACCCGCTTCATCAGGAAATGTGTCTGTGAATAAAATACAGTACAGTAAGATATACATATTTTTTCAATGAAAGGGCAGAAATATAAAGGATGGTACCAAAACATAAATGGGGGGGAAGGGTAAAAGAAAATAAGTAGCCAGATATAAGGGGCTGCTTACCCATGTTAGGGTGCCTACAGTGTTCAAGCCGAACAGGGCAGTCTTCCGCGGCAACTGGGGAGGGTACAAATGAGGGAGCAGAAAGATAAATGTCTAGATAGATAATAAAAGCATAAATGTAGAGATAACATATGTGATAAAAGTCTATGATCCAAAACAGTGAGGGTGAGAAAGTAAACCACCAGTCAACAAAAAAGAACAAAAAAAGAGGTGAAATAGATCCATAGCCACAACACCCCCAGAGTAAAGTGTAAAAGGGTGATAGTATTAACCTTTATTGATCAATAATGGTATATTAATAGGTGCCAGAATTAGATGAGTTAGGACCAGAAGGTGTGGGGAAAGAGTGCAGAAAGTAAATTGTGTCCAAACCGAAAGTGGAGACAATAATAATAAAATGGTGCAAGGAGTGAGTGATGGGACACAAAACAAGTAAGGGGCAAGAGTGCATATGAGTAGTGACAATAAGCTGTGACCAAAGCTGGAGCCAATATGTACCTGTACCGGATAACTTAGACCCTTGGCCCCGTGACGTTGCTGCACGCGTTGCCGTGATGTCACGGGGTGGGAGGATACATATACCGCGGCTTTGTTCTGTGGTGTTTGCAGGCCAGCATGGGACCTGGACAGCTCTCTGATCAGGTTTCTTTACAAGTAAGTCTGCCCATATTATATGTGTGACTCGCCCACTGCACTTACTTTAATGTGAGTGTGGATGGGGCAGAATGGCTACCATACCTATGATATCCATTTTACTTTCATAGATTCTGGATCTGGGCTGCTTATATTGGGCACCCAACAGGTATATGCCCGTATTTTGGGTATTCCTTCTTTGCCCCCCCCATCCATATCTATACACTGGTCAATCAACAGAACTTTACATCTGGGTTCCCCCTTGTATCTACATTATCCGGTACAGGTACATATTGGCTCCAGCTTTGGTCACAGCTTATTGTCACTACTCATATGCACTCTTGCCCCTTACTTGTTTTGTGTCCCATCACTCACTCCTTGCACCATTCTATTATTATTGTCTCCACTTCCGGTTTGGACACAATTTACTTTCTGCACTCTTTCCCCACACCTTCTGGTCCTAACTCATCTAATTCTGGCACCTATTAATATACCATTATTGATCAATAAAGGTTAATACTATCACCCTTTTACACTTTTCTCTGGTGGTGTTGTGGCTATGGATCTATTTCACCCCTTTTTTTGTTCTTTTTTGTTGACTGGTGGTTTACTTTCTCACCCTCACTGTTTTGGATCATAGACTTTTATCACATATGTTATCTCTACTACTCCCAGCATACAGTAATGAAATCCTGATTGATGTAATAAAATGTACAGCTGGGAGTGGTTTCAGATGCTCCGCTGACGTCATCCTCACCTGTGTTTTACATGAGGGGGGAGTCCTTATTAAGGAATGTCAGTGGAAAATGTCAGGGTAATGAATAAGCGCAGCGTAGCTGTGTGAAACGCATCAACCTGTGCCTGCTCTCTTGTCCCATGGTGTCATTTATGTTATGTATTTTACATTAAAGAGACATGATCATTTACCTCGGAGGGCAGCCATTTATTTATTCCTATCCTATTGAACAGAGTGAAGTCTAGCACCCTTGGGAGGAGTCCATACACCAGCTTACTTGGTCCCATCACTCACCTGGAGCCGCATTTTCCTTTTCCCACTGCTGCACATCTATGTCAATGACCTTGGTCTGGACTTTTGACCAAGTTTCTACCTTTCTACCTTCTAATTTTGCACTTCACTGCCAGCACCCTGCCAACCTTGCATGTCTGACCTGGACTCTGTTCGTACCTCTCTGCATGGCTGTTATCAAATTTGGCTTGTGACCTGACTCCATGCTTCTGCTCTTCTGACATTAGTACCTTCCAGTTCAAGTTAGATGACCAAATTTCCTAGCATCTGCACCCTTCTGCTGCCCTAGCAGTCCCTTTCTACACTTCCAGGGGTGCTTGGACAGGAATGGTTCAAGAGGCCACCCTCGTCATCTTGAACTCCTCATACAGGTATGTGTCAGTGTACTGCTTGTAGAACTAGCGCTACTGCAGGTAGGTTAACTAGGATCTATGTATTACAGATAGTTTCCTGACTGAAAGAGTGGTTTAAGAGAAAACCCTTGGTAGAATGTATTTAGGTATTCAATTAATTTGTTTTTGCCTTTAATGCTTAACTCCAGACAGAATTACAAGACACAAATTAATGCAGCTCTGTATTCAATAATAAGTAATTAAATTGAATCTAATCTAATCTAATCTAAATGCATCTACTGCAGATACCTGAATTTAAAGCAGAACTAAAGTGTATATATTATTATTATTATTATTATATTTTAATGCATACACTCTGAATTTGCAGGTTAAAAAATGTGCATGCTTGCATAATAGCAAATCTGTGTTATATTGCTCAATGTTTTATATTGTCCATAAACCATCTGGTAGAGCCTGTTTACTTTCTTTCAGCATTTAAAGGGGGCGGGGAAGTTGTTACTTCCGTCTAAATGAAGGGGGTTGTGCTACCTATGCTGGTACCTTTCCCAGCTTCCTGGGGTCTCCCCCGACATATGGGATTGCTGCACTGTGCCACCCAGTCCCCTCCTACTGGCGGGGCCGGATGGAATGAGTGACGGCACATCATCTCATTGGGAGCCATCACGTACTATCGCGCATGCGTGAGACGTTTTCCGCAATGATAACGTACAGGCGGCGCCATGACATCACTGGCCAAGCGGACGCTGTACACTGGTGATTTATGAGTGGTGCCATGGGGATATTTAGGCGGAGGAGCTGGGGGCTTCCAGCTCAGTGAACAGCCAATGTTGTTACCAGACATCCGCTCTAAGGTGAGGCTTTACTTGGGGCACAAAATTTTCTGTATCGCATAACGGGCTTGTATGTTTTTGAATAACAGTGTCGTTTCTTACTCCATGCTGTCACTCCTCCATTTTTAGGCCCACCTTCATAACTGGTGCACGGTAGGTGCTTGCTTGGAGATGACATGCAGGAGATATCTGGGGTTGGGCGCCTCTCTGTTGTGTCAAGGTGGATAATCTATCTCCCTATGAAACTAGTAACATTCTCTCAGCATTTTTAGGCTTACAAGAATGACACTCATATATATATATAAATGACTCCTGCCCGTCTTTTATAGGTGATACTCCAAAATCCTGGGATGTATTTTTTGGTTGTGGACAACTGGACATTGATTTTCTCCACTATCTACTCTCTTCCATGACATATTGTGGGGTACCAGTTTGATGCTCTATTCAATCTCTGCATCCTTTGGGTATATGTTGAGAAGCCCTCTACACAGGATATCAAATATTGCCATTGCACCTGTGACCTTTCAAATTGGTAACCGGATTTATCCCAGTTTACTCCTGTGCCTTTTGTTTTTTAGTTTCCATCTTTCATCTTTGGGGTAAGATATATAAATATGTTGTACTATTACGTGGCTGCCCTTTAGGTGTTCAGGTCTTGTTAAGTAATGCAATATACATAATTCTCTCCATAGATATTGTCTTATCCTACCACATCTGGTTGATCCTGTTTTTGGAAGAAGCGGGACCTTATGGGTTCACAGGGAACTCCCTGAGGTGCCCCCCCCCCCCCCTGAGGTGGCCCCTGTGTTCACTCCCATGATCTACCAAAGCCCTAACTTCTACATTCAGAGTTGACCAGGCAAACTGTCAGGACTGGGCTCAGCCTTTCCTTCTCAGAGCTCTGTGCTCAGCTACTGGTTAATTGCCAAAGACTCTTCCTTCTTCAGTAACTCACCTGGTCTTCATTTTCTGGAGAGCTGCTGGATATATAAACTCATTGGATCAGATCTTCTGTGCCTTTGCCTCGATCAACATGTCCGGACTCTCTCTGCTGTGTTTTCCTGTGAAAGACTTTTGCTTGGCTGACTTCCCTTCTGGTTCCTGATCCTGTTTGCTGCACCCAATTTCGCTGATCTCTGGACTCCTGTTTCTCTGGCTTGTTCTGACTACCCATCCTGGTTATCGAACTCTGGCTATGTTTTGACTAAATATGCTCTGTTTATACCATTTTACCATTTTATTAAATAGTGTGATTTTTACTGCAGTTCTGTCTCAGTCTGATTCATGGTTCCTGACAATAGGCACAGGCCATGAATTTAGAAGGCACTCGTCTAGAATTTTACCTCTATAATAGGGTATGGCTGGTTCCGCTCCACTTCCCCAGTGATTTAGGGGCGATCCAGTTCAATGCAGATGCTTTCTCAACCAGGTTGAGATTAACTTTGAGATGCTGCCCCAGGCCTTTCCCACAGATAGAAGGAAAGTAGGCTTCATGATATCTTTGTTTTCTGAGAGAGCCATGGCCTGGGCAAACCCTCTATGGGAGACATTGTCCAGAGTTACTCAGAGTTTGTGGCTTCCTTTAAGAGAGTATATGAAGTTCCCGCATGCTCCACATCTGCTGCCAAAGGCCTGATGTCCATCAAACAGGGTACAAGAACTGTTGCCGATTACGCCATTGAGTTCCGTACTCTGGTAGCAGAGGTTGCTTGGAATAATGAGGCCCTTGCGGCTGCTTTTTCTCATGGTCTCTCGGATCACATCATAGATGAGATAGCAGCCCAAGACATACACACTGAGCTGGAGAAGTTGATCATGTTTGCCATCCTCATTGACTCCAGACTCTGAGAGAGACCCTCTTTTAAGCCTCTTGTACATTTGGCTCTGAGCTTTGCAGTCCCACCCTTGCCTCCCTCACCTCCCATACCTCCTGGTTCTGAGTCTGCCAGTGAGGTAGAACCCATGCATTTGGGCTTCACATGTCTCTCTGCAGATGAGAGGGCCTTTAGGAGGAGGGAGAGATTGTGCCTTTATTGTGGTCAGGCAGGTCACTTTTTGAATTCTTGTCCTACCCGTCCAGGAAACGCTTGCACCCGAGGTCCTGTAGGGGACAGCACTTAGGTAGGGATGAGCTTCGAGTTCGAGTCGAACCCAGGCTCTTGAAGTATTTACAGTTAGTGTACTGTGTACCCTCCACAGTTTCACCTATAGCTACCTGAAGACAAGTGCTTGTGTGATTCTTCTTATCCTATTAATAGCACAGGCAGGCTCTTGAAGTATTTACAGTTAGTGTACTGTGTACCCTGCACAGTTGCACCTACAGTATAGCTACCTGAAGACAAGTGCTTGTGTTCTTCTTCTGATCCAATTAATAGCACAGGCAGGCTCTTGAAGTATTTACAGTTAGTGTACTGTGTACTGTGTACTGTGTACTGTGCACAGTTGGACCTATAGCTACCTGAAGACAAGTGCTGGTGTGCTTCTTCTGATCCTATTAATACCACAGGCAGGCATTCTGCTAGCTGCTGTATAATCAGTATATATATACATCCCAGTTCTGTGCAGCTACATCTCACTGCAGTGCAGACCATTAGTATGTCTGGAAGGCCAACAAGGAGTGGCAGACAGTCACAAGCCAATAAAAGAGGGCAAGCAGACTCTGTGTCTAGAGGCAACAGTGCTGGTCGTGGACACGGTGCATCCTCATCAGCACGTGTCCGTGGGACACGCTTGTCCTTTCTTTCAGCAGCTGGCCGTGTTGAGCCGCAACATGCGGAAGACTTGGTAGAGTGGATGACCAAGCCGTCCTCATCCTCCTCATCCTCTCTCACCCAGGATCAGGGTACTTTGTCTGGCAAAGCAGCTGCCAACACAACCTCTTCAGCAGCTGCCAACACGGCCTCTTCCCTCGGCTCAATGGCATCAGTCACTCCTCCCCTAGCCCCACCATGTCCTCCTAAGGAGTCCCCCGAACTGTTTGACCACAGTGTAGGGTACATGCTCCGGGAGGATGCCCAGCGTTTTGAAGGCTCTGATGATGAAACCCAGCTAGAGGAAGGCAGTAAAGTGAGCCCAGAGAGAGGGGGTGCCCAAGAAGGACAGCAATCTGGCAGTCATGTTCTCCCAGCTGCAGCATACTGCCAGCTTTGCTCCAATGATGAGGAGGGAGGGGATGATGAGGTCACTGACTCCACATGGGTGCTTGATAGTAGAGAGGAGGAGGAGCTGGCACATCTCCAACGAGGCAGGATGCCCTCCAGGGGCCAGCTTAAGGGCAGCACATCGACAGCATCACAACGCAGAGCTCCTTATGTTCAGGGCGCTGCTGTCTCTGCGCGTTATTCCAAAAGTTCTTTGGTGTGGGCCTTTTTTGAGATGAGTGCATCAGATCCCACCACTGCTATTTGCAACATATGTCTCAAGCGTATATCGCGTGGCCAAAACATCACCCGCTTGGGCACCACATGCTTAACCAGACATATGTTGACCTGCCATGTAGTTCGTTGGCAAGCGTACCTAAAAGACCCACACCAAAGAACAAAGAGGACCTCTCCTTGCTCCTCATCAGCTGGGATCTCCAACCCCACTATACCTTCAGTCCTCTCTGAGACCTGCACTGAGAGGAATGAAGGTGTAGAATTAGGTGTGTCACAGCCAAGTACTTGCGGGAAATCTGCTATTGGTACACCAACGTCAGATTATACCAGGCAAATTTCCCTGTCCCAGCTGCTGTACCACCAAAAGAAGTTTGCTCCCAGCCATCCACATGCCCAGTGGTTGAATGCTAGCTTGGCTAAATTGCTAGCACTTCAACTGCTGCCTTTTCAGTTGGTAGACTCTGTCCCCTTCCGTGAGTTTGTGGAATGTGCGGTTCCTCAGTGACAGGTTCCCAAACGCCACTTTTTCTCACGGAAGGCGATTCTGGCTCTCTGCCGGCATGTGGAAGGCAATGTCTTGGCCTCGCTGGACAGGGCGGTCAGCAGTAAGGTGCATATTACTGCTGACTCATGGTCCAGAAGGCATGGACAGGGACGTTACCTATCTTTCACGGCGCATTGGGTGACTCTTCTGGCAGCTGGGAAGGATGCAGGACAAGGTGCAGTAGTACTGGAGGTTGTTCCACCACCACGCCTCCAAAATGCTACTACTGGTGATTCTGACACACCTCTCTCCTCCACCCCTCCTCTTCTTCTTCCTCCATGGCATCTTCCTGTGCTTTGTCCTCAGAACTAGCGGTGCTCCGTAGGCATTCAAGGGGATACGAAAGTACGCAGGCCAAAAGATGCCATGCGGTGCTTTAGCTGGTGTGCTTGGGGGACAGGAACCACACTGAGGCAGAGATTCTGTCAGCTCTGCGGGGGCAGGCTCAGAGGTGGTTGATGCCACACCAGCTTCAGCCAGGAATGTGGTTTGCGACAATGGCACCAACCTCCTCTCCGCCCTCCAACAGGGACTGACCCATGTGCCCTGTTTGGCTCACGTCCTTAACTTGCTGGTGCAGTGGTTCTTGGGCAGGTACCCGGGCTTACAGGATGTCCTGAGGCAGGCCAGGGAAGTCTGTGTGCTTTTCCGCAGGTCATATAATGCCAGTACTTGGCTGTCTGACCTCCAAAAGGAATTTAACCTGCCCAAGAACCGCCTAATCTGTGACATGCCCTCCAGGTGGAACTCAACATTGGCCATGCTTCAGCAGCTGTGCATGCAGCAGAGGGCCATCAATGAGCACCTGTGCGATTATGGCACCAGGACAGGGTCAGGGGAGCTTGTTTTTTTCCCAATGCCAGTGGGCCATGATCAGGGATGCATGCACTGTCCTGTCACCATTTGAGAAGGCCTCGAGGATGGTGAGCAGTGACAGTGCATGCATCAGTGACACTGTTCCCCTTGTCCACCTGTTGGAGCACACGCTGCATGGAATAATGGACAGGGCACTTGAGGCAGAACGGAGGCAGGAAGAGGAGGACTTCCTTACCTCTCAAGGCCCCCTTTATCCAGACAGTGTTCCTGCATGCCTGCCGATCACACAGGAAGAGGACGAGGAGCAGGAGAAGGAGGAGGATTGTGTCAGCATGGAGGTGGAGCCTGACACTCAGCATCAGCAGCAGTCTTCAGGGGATAATTTACAGTCCCAAGAAATCCATGGACTTGTACATGGCTGGGAGGAGGTGGCTGCGGATCATGTCATCCTTAGTGACCCAGAGGACTCCGGACCGAATGCCTCAGCAAACCTATGCTGCATGGCCTCCCTGGTCCTGCAAAGCCTGCGTAAGGATCCTCGTGTTCGTGATATCAAGGAGAGGGATCGTTACTGGTTGGCAACCCTACTTGATCCATGTAACAAGGGTAAGGTTGCAGACCTTATCTTGCCGTCGCAGAGGGAGCAGAGGATGAAACATCTTCGGGAGGCCTTGCAGAAAGGTCTGTGCAATGCGTTCCCAGACTGGGAGGTTACAAACTCCTGTTCCTGGACAACGTGTTGCTTAGGCTTCAGTCAGTAAAAGAAGGAGCAGTGGAGAAGGTGGCCATCTGACCGATGTGTTCAGACAATTTTTTAGTCTGCAGCCCTAAGGTATGATCGGTTCCAGCAACCATCACCAGCATTTGTTTTACATGGTGCAGGAATACCTAGGGCAAGATCTGACTTGGACACCTTTCCCACCGAAAATCCTCTGGGTTACTGGGTCTTGAGCAGGGATGAGCCGAACACCCCCTGGTTCGGTTCGCACCAGAACATGCGAACAGGCAAAAAATTTGTTCAAACACGCAAACACCGTTAAAGTCTATGGGATTTGAACATAAATAATCAAAAGTGCTAATTTTAAAGGCTTATATGCAAGTTATTGTCATAAAAAGTGTTTGGGGGGGCGTGTCTGGACGCACACCGAGGAGGACGTGAGGAAGCTGTGCACCACACAGGCGAACTGAATCCGTTGCCATCCCGGCCCTAATGCATCTTGGCGATTCCCTATCGCATTCCCTCTGTCTCCTGGACCCTCCTGCCTTATCCCTGTAGGGGTCTTTCTTCAATCTGGCCACTTAACTCCGCTCTGGGCCTACAAATTGAGCCGCATTACAGGCGCCCGCCCCCATCTTGGGGCCTGTCACCCGATCCGAGCCTTCTACCCACCGACTCGGTGCACCGGGAGGTTTCTGGATGCTCTTCCAGGATTAGCTGACTGCTGGGCTGCTTGAGCCATAGGATCGGTTAGTCATCTGTGGTATACCGCCCGGGATTCCTGTATTCTTGACCTGGAAAGCCGCGGCCTGCCGTCATCTTGAGCCCCGCCGGTCTAATCTCCCTCACCTCGGGAACGTGGTGAGTAACATCCCTCCCCTGCACATCCCCACACTGCAGTGTCCTTTACCTACAGCAGAATTGGGGCCTTGAAATTAGAGCCTGTGGAAGGGATTGTGTGTCCTGCGGGGAGTGAAGTCTATCCGGCCGGCTGTCCCCGATAGGAAAGTCCGCGGCTTCGGCCTATACCTGGAAGTAGGCAGCCATCTTGCTACTCCTACTGCACCAGATTTCATTTCTCTGCTTTACTCTTCTAACATCATATCTCCCTCCCCTCCAGAACTTATGCAGTTTATGGCTCATAACCTTATCTCACAGTAATTCAAGGGAACTTATTCACACTTGCCTATCCTATTCAGTAGTGGATTTGCAGCCCTCTTTGTGCATGTGAACTGATGTGAACATGAAGAGCCCTGCCCAGCTGCCGGCCTTACAGCTCCAGCTATGCCCGCCAAGACACCTAAAACTCGTTCCACAATAGGCAAAAGATCCGGAAAAGGTTTGAAGCCTCACTCCGTTACCTCTGGCTCTATTCAGCAATATTTAGCTGGCACACGTAGTGGTTAAGCTAGAACCTCAAGACAGAGTGTTTCCCCCTCCTCCCACGCTGCCTCAGTAAGGGAAAGTTCTCCAGCTTCATCCTACTGCTCAGACCTCATGGAGGACCCAGGATCCCCCACTGGCTCAAAAATGACATCGTTGATGAGTGGTCTTAAAAAAGAACTGGCTGGTATGTTTCACAGTTTGGAAAAATCCATTAAGAAAGAAATTACCGCCGTGAGAACTGACATGTCCCACCTCTTAGCTAGAGTGGAGGAGACGGAGCAGGGTCACGACTCCCAAGCAACTGCCATAAAGGAGTTACAGGAGACTGTTACCCAACTTGCCTTTGCTCATCGTGCCTCTCTATATAAACTTGAAGATCTCGAAAACCACAACAGGAGGAACAACCTACGTATCAGAGGCTTACCAGAAGCAACTAGAGACAATGACCTAGAGCCATCGATCCGTGGAATTTTCAACACAATTCTGGGTAACCCTGTCACTGACCCACTGCGATTTGACCTTGTTCATCGTGCATTGCGCCCGCGTAATGCTAATTCAGACCAACCCAGAGATGTCATTTGCCGTCTGCACTATTTTGAAGATAAAAACGCCATCATGACGAAACTTCGCAACACCCCTAACATTGACTTTGATGGCGCAGTCATTAACATTTTCCCTGATCTGTCCAAGGAAACCCTTGACCGCTGCAGAGCCCTAAAACCACTCCTTGAGCACCTGCGCACAGATGGGATCACCTACAGATGGGGTTTCCCAGCTTGCTTGATAGCCACCAAAAATGGCTGTTCCCATACCCTTCGCTTCCCAGAGGAACTCTCTACTTTTCTTTAAGATCTCAATCTTCCACCTGTTTAGCTCTCGAGCTGGCAAGATCACATTCCGAAGTTTTCAAACCCCTTTGACCCTCCATGGTGGAAAACTCCATCTAAGAAAAGGCGCACATCGATCCCCGGATACGTACAGAAGCATGGCTGAGATATGCCTCTCTCTACTTATCTTGGTTTCTCCTTTCATTTTTTGTGTATACTGATGCCCATTTCTCAATGCTTGTTTGTTTCTGGTCAGACCCTCTGAACTTTTTTCTAGCCTTCTTGGCTTAAGGGATTTAGACCCGACACTCATTTTTACTTTTGGGTACTTCATGTGCAAATTTTAGTTTGTACTTTTATTGTTTTTGGTTCTAAATGGTTAAGTTACAAAAAAAAAAAATTTTCTAAACTTTTTTGCTGGAGCTCATGCCATTTCATGTAATTATAATGTATTTTCTTAACAGGCCGAATGTTGGCGGGGCACATTGCTCCTTCTCTCTTTCACCTCGGGGCGTCCCCCGCCCCCCTTCCTTCTGGTATTGGTGAGACCGAGCAGCCCATAAGGTCTTTTACCCGGATTCTTTTCAGAGTTCTAGATGGCCGCCCGTTCTTTCTATCCCCTCAGGGACCACTGCAGTTTTCTGCGTGTCTTTCTCGTAATTCCCACATTTGTTTTGGTACACATGTATGTTTCCTCTGTATGTTTTTTCTCCTTTCTTCTACTCCCTCAAACCTTTTTTCTCCATTCCTCTCCCTCCCTTCCCCCTCCACGTTGGCATGCGTGGAAATATAGGTTAGGATATATCTCTCCGCTGTACCAATGGCAACTCTGACAATTACATCATATAATGACCGAGGCCCTAATGTCGCTGCTAAACGACACCAAGAGATGCGTGAGCTAAAGCGAAATGCCTGCTCTATTGCCTTCCCTCAGGAAACACATTTACCACACCACATCGGTCAGATTGACCTCACCCCACTTTCCGCAGTGGTACTACGGTCTCTCTGACACTAACAAAGCTAAGGGTGTTGCCATTGGTTTCAGCAGTAGGGTATCTTTTCGTCTAACGGAAATGCTTACAGATGACCATGGTCGTTTTCTCTACCTCAAGGGCTTTATAGGCAACACCCAATGCACGTTAGCAAATATATACTCCTCAAACCAGAATCAGCCAACCTTTCTCTTGCAAACCCTCACTAAACTATCACAATTTGCTAAAGGCATCATTGTCCTCGCTGGGGACATAAACATGCCCCTTGATCCTACAATGGACACGTACCAGGGCCGCTCTAACATCTCATTTAAATGTTTAGCTTTTGTTAAAAGGAAGCTCTTAGATCATCAACTAATAGGTTTGGCGCCTGCTCCTCCCTAAGGATAAAGACTATTCACACTACTCTGCAACACAGCTGTCTTACTCTAGAATAAATAATATATTCTTAGATCACTTCCACCTTTCTCTCCTCAAATCTGCCCATATAGGAACAGCGACCTTATCCGATCATGCACCTGTGACGATGCGAATGACCATGCCCACCCTATCTCGTACCAGAAATAACTGGAAACTTAACAAAGCTCTCTTATCTAACCAAACTGAAGTCTCCATGTTAGCCTCTCACCTAAAGCATTACTTTAAAGGGAACACATCCTCTGTGGCTTCCCCATCCGTTATTTGGGAAGCTCATAAGGCAACTATAAGAGAACGATTAATTGAGCTCGGTGCCAGGTAAAAAAGGGAGCATGGTCATCAAATTGCACAGGTACTGCAACAAATAGCTGACCTTGATAAACAACATAAACTCTCACTCCATAGCGCACATCTCAAAGCCCTCACGCTTAAACGTGAAGAACTACAACACCTTCTAGACTTAGACACTAAAAAGAAATTTCACCGCATATGACAAAAATTCTATGAATGGGGCAATAAACCAAGCAGATTACTTGCTAGATCCCTTAAGGCGAAACAAACAAAGTCATTTATCCCTAAAATTAAACTTCCAACGGGGGGAACTAGTACATGCAACCCCACACATTTCCAAAGCCTTTAGGGAATTCTATGCGGATCTCTATAATGTTACAAATGGTTTAGCCCCTTTTCCCCCATCTGAGAGGCGCTCCCGAATCCTCTCCTATTTGATGGCGGCAAACCTCCCCAAATTATCTAGGTCAGCCCTTAAGGAAATGGAAGAGGACTTTTCAATTCGAAGAATTCCAATCCGCTTTAAAATCCTCTCCATCAGGTAAAGCTCCCGGCCCCGACGGTTTCACTATCCTTTACTACAAGACATTCCAAGATATCTTACTTCCTCATCTCACAGCATACGCTAATTCTATTTCCCAATCTTCAGGCTTACGCCCAGAATCCCTCTCAGCACATATCACTGTTATACATAAACCCGGTAAGGATCTCACCCTTTGCAGCAGCTTTAGACCAATTTCTTTGATAAATACTGACATTAAATTATTTGCCAAGGTGATGGCTAACCGCATACTCCCCTTAATACCCAGCTGGGTTTCGGCAGATCAGACTGGTTTCATACCACATAGAGAGGCTAAAGATAATTCTCTATGGACAATTTCCGTAATCCAGTATGTTCAAAGGTGTGCCCAGCCCACCCTACTCCTTTCTACTGATGCTGAAAAAGCATAGGATGGACTGGCACTATCTTAAGCTGACCTTACGTCATTTTGGATTGGGCCCGAAGATGTACCATTGCATTTCTTCACTGTATTCTGCCCCATCTGCGCAAATCCACATAAACGGCTCACTGAGTGATCCCTTCACCTTACACAATGGCACTAGGCAGGGATGTCCTCTTTCCCCCCTCCTTTTTGCTATCACTTTAGAACCATTCCTAGCCACAATTAGACGCAATATCAATATACATGGCATCCAAGTAGGAGCAGAATTCATAAATATGCTGCTTATGCCGACGACATACTCTTCTTTATCCAACAACCACGCATCTCCCTGCC
This sequence comes from Aquarana catesbeiana, assembly GCF_042186555.1. Classification (NCBI taxonomy): domain Eukaryota; kingdom Metazoa; phylum Chordata; class Amphibia; order Anura; family Ranidae; genus Aquarana; species Aquarana catesbeiana. The sequence goes on along the minus strand of NC_133324.1, from coordinate 841,682,946 downwards.
CAACTTAATGTCAGCATTTTCTACTTTCCAAATTATATCAAATTTCAAAATAAACCTCACCAACTCGGAAATCCTGAATATTAACCTTCCCAGGTCAGAAGCGACCTCTTTGAGGCCCCTTTTTCCATTCAGATGGGAACAGACTCACAGGAAGTATTTGGGTATATACCTCACACCTAGACTACGCTCTCTTTTCAAATATAATTACATCCCACTATTAAACAGCATCAGAGCAGACCTAAGAAAATGGTCCAATCTGTCCCACTCATGGTTGGGGAAAATAAACATCATTAAAATGAACATACTCCCCCGCATATTATTTATTTTTCAAATGATTCCACTAGGCGTCCCTGTGGGGTTCTTTACTGTACTGCAGGCAATGATTTCCTGCTTTGTTTGGGGGAACAGCCGCCCCAGAATATCCAGAGACGTTCTTTTTTGCTCCAAATGCTCTGGGGGACTGGCACTCCCAAACTTTAAGACCTATTATCATGCTGTCATATTATCTAGAATGGCAGATTGGAAATATGGGATTAATTCAAAATTATGGGTACAACTAGAATACTCTCTGAGTGGAGCTGATCTCTCTGTTATCCCCTGGATACCCAGAATTCATAGGCACATTACCCACACTGTTTCCGCACTCACCACGTCCTCACTGGATATATGCAGGAAATTTTCCTGGAATTATGACTCCCCCCTGATGCCTCTCCTCAATCACCACTATTTCCTACCAGGTTTATTGGACCCAGTATTTAAATCCTGGGCCTCAGGAGAACCTCTTCTGCTACATAACATTATACATGCCAACACAATTAAACCTTTCTAAGATTCTCAGCTCTACACAACTTACATTTTTGGATAAGTGGAGATATCACCAATTACAATGATTTTTACATTCCTTCCCTCACCCGTTATGAGGTTTACAAGATTTTAATAGCATAGAAGAAATATTCTACCCAAAAGACCCCCCTCTGCATGGAATCTCTCTGTTTTACAAGGCTCTTAGTGATCTTTCTAACCCTATGTACCCGCACTTCCTGGCTAAATGGGATTCAGACTTAGACTCCCCCCTAACAGACACTCTGAACGATAAAATCCTAAAACTCGCTCATGTCTCCTCACCCGCTTCCAAAATGGCAGAAGTCAATTACAAACTTCTTTCCAGATGGCACTATACCCCAATCAAAATGCATCAAATGTTCCCCGATAGCTCCCCGTTGTGTTGGAGGAGTTGTGGGAAAGCTACGAAGCTACACACGCACATATTTGGTGGTACTGCCCGATCATTCTCTCCTTTTTGGACCAATGTTATTAACCTCATAAGACTCATTACAGACATCAATCTCCCCCATGATCCCTGGGTTGTCCGTTTTCATGCTACTAAAGAATCCATAGGTACATACAAACGTTCACTCACACCACATTTGCTAAATACTGCCAAGGCTCTAATCCCCACACTCTGGGGTCAACCCACAATCCCGTCTGTACAAACTTGGTTGCGTAGGGTCTCAGAGGTTTATCACCTAGAAGATATAACTCACAGTATCAGAGGTACCTCCCAGAGACACACTCTTACATGGACACCCTGGACACAGTTCACATCTTCAACTCACTATAAAGACATTATATCTCAACATATGTGAGCTTACCTCCTTAACCATTGCTTAGGACTCTTTTGACCTATTTTCAGAGATTTCTTTTTTACTGACCGTGAACTATTTTCCTTCCACATAATATCACGCTAAATGATATTAATAGCTTAAAATATGACGACATGCATGCCAACCCCCCCCCCCCCCTCCCAATCTCCCCCATCAACCCTTTTCCCATTTCTACCCTCTTTTCTTCTTCTCTTTCTTTCTTTCATAGTCTTTCTATCTCTCTCTCCGTTTTCCTCTTAATTCTTTACTTTTCTCTTTCAACTACCAGTCTTATTTAGTTACAATCTTAATTTCCAGTTTGAATATTAAGTTCACATATATTTTAAGCAGCTGATTAATCCTCAACTTTGCCTGTACGTTCAATCCTCTCAGCACATACGATGGCACTTCTTTGATTTTTACTTTTCGATGAGTATTTGTGCTCTTTGAAACCTATTTGTTTCGCTTTTTAAGATTGTCTATCATATGCTACATGTTCATTTTGTCTTTCTGTATCTCTATTAATATTCTTCAATAAACATTTATTAAACAAAAAAAAAGTGTTTGGGGACCTGGGTCCTGCCACAGGGGACATGGATCAATGCAAAAAAAAGGTTTAAAAACTGACGTTTTTTTCGGGAGCAGTGATTTTAATAATGCTTAAAGTGAAACAATAAAAGTGTAATATTCCTTTAAATTTCGTACCTGGGGGTGTCTATAGTATTCCTGTAAAGGGGTGCATGTTTCCCGTGTTTAGAACAGTCCGACAGCAAAATGACATTTCAAAAGGAAAAAAGTAATTTAAAAGTACTCGCAGCTATATGAATTGTCGGTCCAACAAAACACATAAAAGTTCATTGAAAAAAATGGCATGGGATCTTCTCACAGGGGAACCCCGAACCAAAATTTTAAAAAAAATGGCGTGGGGGTCCCCCTAAATTCCACACCAGGCCCTTCAGGTCTGGTATGGATATTAAGGGGAACCCCGCACCAAAAAAAAAAAAAGACGTGGGGGTCCCCCTCAAAATCCATACCAGACCCTTCAGATCTGGTATGGATTTTAAGGGGAACCCCGTGCCAAAATTTAAAAAAAAAATGGTGTGGGGACCCCCAAAAATCCATACCAGACCCTTATCCGAGCACGCAACCTGGCAGGCCACAGGAAAAGAGGGGGGATGAGAGAGCGACCCCCCTCCTGAACCGTAACAGGACACATGCCCTCAACATTGGGAGGGTGCTTTGGGGGGTCCCCCCCAAAGCACCTTGTCCCCATGTTGATGATGACAAGGGCCTCATCCCCACAACCCTTGCCCGGTGGTTGTGGGGGTCTGCGGGCGGGGGGCTTATCGGAATCTGGAAGCCCCCTTTAACAAGGGGACCTCCAGATCTTAGCTCCCCTGTGTGAAATGGTCCTACCATTTCACAAAAAAAGTGTCAACAATGTTAAAAATGACAAGAGACAGTTTTTGACAATTCCTTTATTTAAATGCTTCTTCTTTCTTCTTTCTTCTATCTTCTATCTTCTTTCTTCTATCTTCTTTCTTCTATCTTCTATCTTCTTTCTTCTATCTTCCTTTGGTTTCTTCCTCCATCTTCTTCTTCTTCTTCCTCCGATTCTCTACTTCTTGCTCCGGTGTTCTCGTCCTGCATCTTCCTCCGCGGCGTCTTATTCCCTTCTTCCTGCTCGGACCGCTCCGCATCCATGATGGGAGGCTCCCGCTGTGTGACTGACGGTTCTTAAATAATGAAGGGTGGGGCCACCCGGTGACCCCGTCCTCCTCTGACGCACAGGGACTTCCCCGAGGCTTTCCCCATGATGTCAGAGGGGGCGGACAGGGAAGTCCCCGTCACTGGGTGGCCCCGCCCTCTGTTATTTAAGAACCGTCAGAAGACGAGAAGCATCACACCGCGGGAGCCTCCCATCATGGATGCGGAGTGGCTGGGGGACTAAGAAGGGAAGAAGACACCGCGGAGGAAGATGCCGGACGAGAACACAGAGCAAGAAGCAGAGGATCGGAGGAAGAAGAAGATGGAGGAAGAAACTGAAGGAAAATAGAAGATAGAAGAAAGAAGAAGCATTTAAATAAAGGAATTGTCAAAAACTTGGATTTTTGGGGGGACCCCACGCCATTTTTTTTATTTTGGCGCGGGGTTCCCCTTAAAACTCATACCAGACCTGAAGGGTCTGGTATGGATTTTGAGGGGGGCCCCCACACTTTTTTTTTTTTGGCACGGGGTTCCCCTTAATATTCATACCAGACCTGAAGGACCTGGTATGGAATTTAGGGGGACCCCCACGCCATTTTTAAAAAAAATTTTGGTTCAGGGTTCCCCTGTGGGGAAATCCCATGCCGTTTTCATCAATGAACTTTTATGTGTATTGTCGGACCGACAATTCATATAGCCGCGAGTACTTTTACATTACTTTTTTTCCTTTGAAATGTCATTTTGCTGTCAGATTGTTCTAAACATGGGAAACATGCGCCCCTTTACAGGCATACTATAGACACCCCCCAGGTACGAAATTTTACACTTTTATTGTTTCACTTTAAGCATTATTAAAATCACTGCTCCGGAAAAAACGGCCGTTTTTAAAACTTTTTTTTGCATTGATCCATGTCCCCTGGGGCGGGACCCAGATCCCCAAACACTTTTTATGACAATAACTTGCATATAAGCCTTTAAAATTAGCACTTTTGATTTCTCCCATAGACTTTTAAAGGGTGTACCGCAGCTTTCAAATTTGCCGCGAACACCCCAAATTGTTCGCTGTTCGGCGAACTTGCGAACAGTCGATGTTTGAGTCAAACATGTGTTCGACTCGAACTCGAAGCTCATCCCTAGTCTTGAGGATGGATCACTGGCACTGGCACTGCAATTGAGCTACTGCCCTGCCCTGCATCCAGAGTTCTCTCGAAAAGCACATTCAGTGCTGCTGGAGGCTTTGTAACCAATCACAGGGTGCACCTGTCCACCGACTCGGTCGATCGACTGACCTTCATAAAAATGAATCAGTCTTGGATCACCACCAGCTACCAAGCACCTGATGCTGATGTAACTAAATAATTTTTTTGAAATGTCAGATCCCTTCAAGACTGCCTATGCTGAGTGACTATCCTGTTATGCTGAGTGACTATCCTCTTCCTCCTCAATGATTATGCTGATAGCTTGTAAGAATATTTTTGGTTCTGGGCGCTGCCACCAGTGGCTAAGGCCCAATTTTTTAGCCCCTGTTTAACAGGGGCGTGTAATTACAATTTTTGATGCAATATTTTGCAAGGAGGGGTCGTTGATGCGCTCAGCTAGAGTATTTGTGAGGGGTTGCAGTGTGGTGGCACCAGCACCAGTGCCTGAGGCTCAATTTTTCAGCCCCTGTTTAACAGGGGCGTGTAATTACAATTTTTGATGCAATACTTTGCAGCAGGGCTCGTTCCTGCGCTCCAAGTAGAGTATCTGTGAGGGGTTGCAGTGTTGTGGAACCAGTGCCTAAGGCCCAATTTTTCTGCCCCTGTTCAACAGGGACATGTAATTACAATTCTTGATCTAATATTTCACAGCAGGGCCCGTTTCTGCACCCACCAAGAGTAATGCCCTGTACACACGGTCAGACATTGATCGGACATGCCGACAACAAAATCCATGGATTTTTTCCGACGGATGTTGGCTCAAACTTGTTTTGCATACACACGGTCGCACAAAGTTGTCGGAATTTCCGATCGCCAAGAACGCGGTCACGTACACCACGTACGACGAGACTATAAAAGGGCAGTTCAGAACCAAGCGCGGCACCCTTTGGGCTCCTTTTGCTAATCTCGTGTTAGTAAAAGTTTGGTGAGAGACGATTCGCGCTTTTTCAGACTCGTGGTTTTCAGATCGTTTTCTGCTGTTCAGTTTGTGCTTGTGGGTTTGTATGTGGTCTTCAGTGCATGCAGTGAGTTTGTATTTGACTATTCAGTGCGTTCTTGTCTGCTCGTTGCTGTTTTTCAGGTCGCTCTTCACAGGCCTTGCTGTTCTTCAGTGCGTTCTGTTACTTCGTTCTGAGCAGCCGACCATATTCTAGCCATGTTGCGTATACGTACTCCTCGTAGAGTTCGTGCTGTGCAGGGGCTTGGTGTTGGGGTCCTTACCTTGACACAAGTCCAGTCCATGAACAGAATGGGGAGGAGTTCATGGACCAAGAATTGGTTGCTTCAGCGTGACCAGCTCTGTCACATGCCTTTGCTCCATGAGATCCGTGAGAATAATCCTGATGATTTCAGGAACTTTCTCCGGATGACGGACCCCATATTTCACAGTTTGTTGGCTTTGCTGACCCACTATATCAGCAGGCAGGATACCTGCATGAGGCAAGCCATCACTCCGGAGCAGAGGCTAGTCACCACCCTGCGGTACTTGGCGACGGTGAGAAGCCTGCAGGGCCTCAAGTTCTCGGCATCTCCCCCCAGGCTCTGGGGATCACTATCAGAGACCTGTTCTGCCATCATTCAGGTCCTGCAGAAGGAGTATATTAAGGTAAGATTTTTATCCTTTAATTTCAAATTTTATTGTATTTAATGTTTGTTAATATATTGTATTTCTTTCCTCATTCCCTAATTACCATGATTGTATTATGCTGTGAATGTCCCCTTTGTCCTCATGCATGCTGGAATTTTAGGTTTTATTTTTGTCCTTCATGCATATTTGCCTTCACTTACCTCCCCAGCATGCTCTCCTGGGCCTATTTCCACCTCGTGTAGTCACTTAACAATGTATTTTGTCAGCTCCATAGTAGTGCTTTACCCTAAATACCTTCTAATATTTCAAAAATTGTGATGTGTGTTTGAAATTCAGGCAGAGTGCCAGAAGCTTTTTTTTGGTGTCCCAAAATCATTTGGAACCCTCCCTCCCCCCAACTGCTAACTCAGCTGATAACAGTCCTCTATCTGCTGACTTTGCCAAACCCATACACACTATACCCACCTCTTTTGTGGTCAGATTTATGGATGAATTCCCCAAAGCATTATTATCTTGATAGGTAATAGCAGAATGTAAAAATGTGCTAAAATGTGTACAGTGTGTATTTATCTCTTATGACACTTCTTACCTGTCCAGTGGGCTGCCAATAGTTTAAAGTAAGGAGGGGCTGGCCAAAGTAATACACATTATTTAGGCATTCATCTCCCAATGAAGTGTTGATGATTACCTGTCCAAAACATCTCCCCCCCATAAAATTTTACAAATGGCCCATGAGAAGGGGGGGGGGATCTAATAGGTGGACATCGTACCTTTGTCTTTAAATACTCCCTAAAATAAATGTTATACTGATGTTGGCCAAGAATGTTTGTGTCTAATCTGCTTGCAATGTTTCTGTGCAAAATGATTAATTTCTTTTTCTTGTTTGACTTCATAGTTTACTTCCACGCCACAGGAACGGCAGACTGTGGCCTCCCACTTTGCCCAGCGGTGGGAGTTTCCTAACTGCGGAGGGCAAATTGATGGGAAACACGTCCACATCGTCCCACCACCCAACTCGGGGTCATACTATTACAACTACAAGGGGTTCAATAGTATTGTGATGTTGGCGGTGGTGTCGGCTACTTATGAGTTCCTGTATGTGGACGTGGGGAAGAATGGCCGGATGTCCGATAGTGGAGTCATCACCCAGACAGAGTTCTACAGGCATCTCCAGAATGGCAGCTTGGACTTGCCACCTCCAGAAGACAATGTGGAAGGACTCCCATTCGTCTTCATTGTGGATGAAGCATTTGCACTGGGGGACCATCTTATGCGGCCATTCCCTATGAGGACCCTCACCCCGGACCAGAGGGTTTTTAATTACCGGCTGGCCAGAGCCAGAAGAGTGGTGGAGAACACGTTTGGAATTATGGCCAGCCAGTTCTGTCTATTTCTTACACCCATATACATGGCGGAGTATAAACTGAATCATATCATCCTGGCGTGCTGTGTTCTCCACAACTTTTTATGGCGAAATTCTGCCAACTATGCTGCCTCAGTTGGGCCTGAGGCCAGAATTCAAGTAAATAAACCAACCCTGACGGCGCTTGAGGCTGGCTGTCCTGGCTTGCCCCCCCCCCCCGAGTGCCCGTGAGATCCATCATAGATACCTTGATTACTTTGCGGGTAGGGGGCCATCAAAATGCCAGACAATGTCTGATACATTTTCTAATAAACAAAAAATTTTAACTACTAAAATCTTTGGTGACATTTACTGCTTGTGTTTCTTTAAGCTGACCCTGACAGGAATGTGGGGAGTCCTGAAAATGGCGTGATTGTGTAACCTTAAAAAGCACTGTTGGGTGTTATTTGCTAAAGGAAAATACACTTTGCTCTACAAGTGCACTTGAGACTGCACTGAAACTGCACTTGTAGTGCAAAATGGATTTGCCCTTAGGAAATAACCCCCATTGTCACTGAAAACACCAATTTTACCACAACTAAATTTTAGGAGCACTGAAACAATAATACACACAGTCTTGAGTATCAATCTTTTTTTTAATACCAGCACAATCACATGTGCATTTATAAAAGGTTTTTAAAACAAACCAACATGTTTGTTGTATAACAAATTTTTGGGTCACATTAATAAAAGTAGAAATGTCCATTTAAGGTAAAACAGGCATGTTTTTAAAACCAACAAGAAATGCACAAATCTGGAACTTACAAAGTTCAACTTTGTTATAAATTGAAGGCAATATCAGACATGAGTATTTATAAACTGTGTTTGATATTGCGTTCAGATGGGGTGAAGTCACCCCTGGAAAAGCCAAATTTTGAAGATGTACACAAATTGCCGAATGTCAACATGTGGGAGCTGCCATCACGGGGGATCAAGGGACGTGTTTTGGGGGTGCAACCCCTTCCTCACAGCTACTTTATTATTGAGGAAGGGGTTGCACCCACAAAACTCCTACATTGATCTCCCGTGATGGCAGATAGCACATGTTGACGCACTGTGTGCATCTTCAAAATGTGGCTTTTCTCGAATATGTCCAAAAATCCGAAAAAAAATCCAAAAAAAATAGGAAGGGATTTGGAGTTGTTTTAAACTCTCGCTAAAACATCAATGATGTTCTTCATTTTGTTTTTTACATCATTGATGTTTTTCTGGATGTTTTCCAAGTCCCTATTACACCCCATGATCTCCCCGATCAGGATCTGGGCACTCTCACTGGTGAAATGTCCTGGATCCACAACATCATGATCACCTAAAAATATAGAAAAAAAAAACACACCATGTATTATAAATATGCCGGCATCCATCTCTTACCTGAGCCTGTGGTCGCAGACACTCACCTGTTGTGGTGACAATTTCCACCACGTCTCCCTCCTCCTCCTCCTGTTGACTTTGTTGGATTTCCACTTCTTCATGAGGTGGGGGGTCTGTGGTCTCCTCGGATGAGGGGTGTCTTTTCTCCCCTATGTTAAAAAAAAATAGGTATAATTAGCACACAGATATTTGATGGCAGAAATAGGAATATAAAAACATTGCTTGGAAGTGGGGTACAATTGTCTGTTTTGGCAGAGTTCCAAGATGAAGAAATATTTGGGTCACTTTGTCAAGCTTGAATACTTACCTGTTTTGTACAAGCTTCACAGATGGAGACACCCCTATAGTATACACTGGAGCACCTGTTTGGGACCCCCTAATAAAAAGATAAAAAGGGTGTTCTTGTGTCCCACACTAGTGCTCCTGTGTCCAGATGTGTAAACTGCTGCTGAGTGCCCTCTCCTTACACAGAATTTAGTTTGCATTTCATTCTAGTTACCAACCCATCTAGACACCAAAATTATTTGACGAGAAGTAGGCTAGCAAAAATGTATTCAAATGCATATGTTCAAAACATGGTGTTTTCTATGCCAAACGACAATGTTTCATACGAACGAATAATGTGCCCATGAACATGAAAGTTGCCATTTTAAACTGTACAACAGTAAAGAAAAGCACATGGAGCAGCACGAACGTTTGAAAAATAAAGAATAGGAACACAGGACAACTACTTACTTTTTTGCAGAACTCTCCTGATCCTTCTGTACTGCTCATGCTCCCTTAATTTGAGGTCCGACCACTGCTTCCTGAGCTGATCCTTGGATCGTCATACCCCGAAATTCTTCTGCAGACTTTTGACAACTTTCGCCATGATCTTGGCCTTTCTGACATTGGGGTTGGGGTAAGGTCCATACTTTCCATCATAGTCGGCCCTCTTCAGTATGTCGACCATCTCCCACATCTCCCCAAAGGAGATATTTGAGGCCTTAAATCGTCTCTTCCGGGATCGGGACATTTCAGGCTCCGGGCTTTCCTCCTCCTTCTCCTCGTTGCTGTAATTAGCACGCACCTGCTGTGTCTCCGCCAAGAGCTCGTTCCCACTGCACCGAATGAGAACGGGCGGGGAATAGACTAGAAAGAACATCAGGGGCAGGCGGAGTTTCACGCATGCGCAGTGTATATAAAGCGTAACACGCGTGCGTAGTACGTACGATCTGTGAGCGGAGGAAGGAGTATCGGAGATGCCGATCGTGATAACGAAGGTAAGATCTAAACTTGGGCCTATACCTCTTCTAGATTGAGGCCTATATTGTAACAAGATTAGGAGAGTTTCACCTGACATTAGGGTTTGTCTTGTGTTGTGTCTTGCAGATAAAATGGATGGCTTCAATGACCACAATTTCCTCCCCCTGTTCATAGACAAGTACAGGGAGCTGCCCTGTCTGTGGCAGGTGAAACATCCTCATTATAATCATAAACAAATGAGGCAGACAGCGCTGGAGAAACTGCTGGAGTTGGTGAAGCCGGTGGTCCCCACGGCAACCATCCCCTATTTAAAAGCCAAAATTGGTGGCCTGAGGAGCACTTATCTTAGGGAGCACAAGAAGGTCACGGATTCCCAGAGATCCGGAGCTGCAGCAGATGACGTTTATTTCCCCAGGTTGTGGTACTATGAGAGACTGCGATTTCTGTCAGACCAGACTGGAGTCAGGGAATCCCTCTCCACTCTTCCTTCCACTCTTCCTTCCACCCTATCTTCCACCCCAGCTAAGGCTTCCGATGTTCAACCTGGGACTTCCAGCCAGGAAGAAGTGGAGAAGCCCAGCTGGAGCCAGGTAAAGCATTGTTCTACAGATTTCTGGTCAATAAATAAATTATGTTTACTAGATGTTATTATTGATCACTAATTGCTGATTTAAGAAAGTGTTTTACATATCAATAGACAGTAGTGAGCAAAAATAATTGGGACAAGAATGAAAAATGCTGGGCTCAGAATGATCATCAGTTATATTTCTGAACATTCAATTTGCAACAGTCATGAGGTGAAAATTGTGTGTGATTAATGAAGAAAAAACTAAAACTATGTCCCTTTTTCATACACAGGAAGACCTCAGCCAGGACGAGGCTGTGGAATGTAGCAGCCAGTAGGAGGCAGGGGTAAATGGCAGCCAGGAGGAGGCGGGGCTAAGTGGCAGCCAGGAGAAGGCCGGGCCCAGTAGGAGCCCGACCGAATCGCAGCTTCCTCCCCTCCGCCTTCCAAACAAAAGACCCAGGAAGGGGAGTAATGTGCAGGATTCAGCACTCAGGCTGATACAGGAGGCTTCTGCGTCCCTCAGAGCCTTCCCCACTCCTGAAGAGGCCTTTGCCTCCATGGCTGCCACAAAACTGCAGGGCATGCAGGAGGGTCAACGCCTCATGTGTGAGGAACTCATTTATCAAACCTTAAATAAGGGGTTGAGGGGCAAAATCACACCCAATACCCACCTGAGTGAGTTGGGCCATCCTCCTCCTCCCCCTGCCAGAACTCCACCACCAGAGCCACAGCGTGGAAGGAAGCATGGAAGGGAGACCAGAGAGTGATGACCTGGATTCAGTCTGGTCTAGCAAAAGATGCAGGCTCTTGTATGACCACAGCCTGGGAACATACATGTCATCTGCTGCTGTTCAGGATCTCTTGGACTTCTGGACCAGACTGCACTCCCTTAGATATGGACTCCTCAGGCCACCAATTTTGCTGTAAAATAATTGATGTCTGCCCTGGGGGCCAAAGGTTTCGCCAATTTCTGCTGTTTCTCCAGCATTGCCTCCCTCTTTGTTTGGTTCTAATCCCTTAATAAAGGAATTTGTGTTTCAATTATACTCGCCTATGTGTGTTTTCCATCAAAAAGGTCAGTTTGTTTGTGAGGAGGCAGGTACATTTCAAAAATACAATGTGAAATTAACAAGAGACACCAACACCAAGCAATCTCCTTGAGATTAAATAATACAAGATAATAATGGTGTTGTGGTAACTTGACATACAAAACACACCCAAAAATATTCAGGATGTAAAATCAAAAACTAAAAAAAATAAAAACACGATCAGGCTTGAAAACAATACAAACCAAAAACTAAAAAAAATATCTTTTTTGTCAGATGTGACAAATCAAAATATATTGATGAAATCACGATAAATAATAAAGAAAGAAGTTTGTGAGAACTGTGTGTGAATATGAGCAACAAAACTACTTCATTCTTCTAGCATTATAAAGAAGAAGAGAGTGCGCTGCATTAAACAATTTTAAACATTGCAGCCTGACGAAAGTGCTATATCCATTCCGAACGCTAATTTTACCAGACCGAGCTGTTCCGTCTTGGAATTTCTTCTGAGCATACGTGGCACTATGTGCATTGGAATTGTCCACACACGGTCGGAATTGACGCGATTGGATTTTGTTGTCGGAAAATTTTATAGCCTTCTCTCAAACTTTGTGTGTCGAAAAATCTGATGGAAAATGTCCGATGGAGCCCACACACGGTTGGAATTTCCGACAACACGCTCCGATCGCACATTTTCCATCGGAAAATCCGACCGTGTACAGGGCAGAACTGTGAGGGCTTACAGTGTTGTGGCAACACCAACACCTAAGACCCCAATTTCTGCAGAGTATATAGAGCAGGCCCCTACTTTCAAACATCCAACTTACAAACGACTCCTACTTGCAAATGGAAGGAGACAACAGGAAGTGAGATTAAATCTACCCCTAGGAAGGGAAATTCTCTCCAGTAAGAGTTAATATGGGAAAAACGTGTTTCCTCTCCACTGATGCTTTATCAACAATCCTTGTTTCACTAAAAACCCCAAATTGTCAAAAAACATTTGTCATTGGGACAGAAAGTGAGGTGAAATCTTCTGAAGAGGTGCACAGACAGCAAAACAAATGTCACAGGGGTGATAACCCTTCCCTATGTTTTCCAAAAAGCTTAAAATAGATTTTTTGGCTGGAGCTACACTTTAAAAATGTACCAGTTCAAAATTACAAACAGATTCTACTTAACAACAAACCTACAGTCCCTGTCTTGTTTGCACCGCCTGTATACTGCTGTTCAGAGTATATAGGGCCTGGGGGCCCCACGCCTTTCCTTTTTTTAATTTGGGTGAGGGGTTCCCCTTAATATCCATACAAGACCCAAAGGGCCTGGTAATGGACTGGGGGGGTACCCATGCCGTTTGTCTCACTGATTTTCATCCATATTGCCAGGACCTGACATTACATTAAAGCCGCAAGCAGTTTTAAATTACTTTTATTCCTTTAAAAATATCATTTTGTGCAGGGACTGTTCTAAGCACTGGAAACACCTGCCACTTTACAGGCATACTAAAGACACCCCCCCAGGTACGATATTTAGAGGAATATTTCACTTTTTTTTCACTTTAAGCATCATTAAAATCACTGCTCCCGAAAAAACGGCCGTTTTTAAAACTTTTTTTTGCATTGATACATGTCCCTTGGGGCAGGACCCGGGTCCCCAAACTCTTTTTAGGACAATACCATGCATATTAGCCTTTCAAATTAGCACTTTTGATTTTGAACGTTCGAGTCCCATAGACTTCAATGGGGTTCTAAAGTTCATGCGAATTTTCAGTCTGTGCACAGGTTCTGGTGCGAACCGAACCGGGGGGGGTGTTCGGCTCATCCTTAATCTTAGGTGGCGTTGTTACGTCTCCAATTATTCAGAAGGATAAGCCCCTGGTAACAGTTACCCTTTTTTGGTCCGAGTCGTTCATCAAGATACTGGCTCTAATTGACTCTAGGGCTGCAGGTCTGTTCATAGATGGTGCCTTTGTGTCCAAGCACTCGACTTCAGCCCGCTCTCTGCTGAAAATGGGTCACAGTAGCGCAAAACGAACTGCGTTCCTGTGATCCATAGGAGAAGTACAGCCAAACGAGCTTTGGATATACTTCTCCTTTAATCTTACGAAATGCGTTGACTTATAAATATGGAGGAATTGTGCACCTGATCCTCGATATCCATGTTGACACCATATACATTACTTCTACTGATGGACTTCTATACATCTTAAAATACAGCTTGGAATGTTACCTCCATGTTTAGGATTGGGTATCTGTTGACCTACTTTATATAAAGGGTGCTATCATGGTTTTATACCAATTTCTGTTTTAATCAATTTTGTAATAAAGTTTTAATATGTTTTATACAAATTGCCTCATGCTGTGCCTACAAAGATTGACATCTTCTTTCAGAAATTAGTTTTTTTTTTCTCTTTTCTTCTATCTGCCTAAAAGAAGTAATGTAATTATTCCAATACAGAAAGTTTTTGTTGTAGGAGCCACGTTCATTGTTTAGCAGATGGGCATGTTCTATCCCAACCATAATCATTCCTCTTTACTGCTCTTTTATCAGCCACTTGTTACTTGTTTTACTAATTTATGCTATTAATGTGATAAAGAGTGAAACCAAGAAAAACCAACAATTAAGACACCACATCCCATATATTTGATAATGAGGAAGAGAGGGGCTTTAAGGCATAGAGCCTTGGGACTTTAAAGGTGTCAATATTCAGGAATTTAAACCAAATGGAATTTTGATTAAAAAAGAAATTTTATTATAACAATTTTTTTTTTAAAAAGGGCTTGATAAAGGCCACATACAATACAGAGATTACAAAAATTTCCAAAATTTTATAATATACAATAGCAATTCATGATACAAATACCACTTATTCTCAAAAAAGAATAATGACTCCTGCGCACAAGTGGATCAACATATGAATGGTACGTCAAACACAGGCCTTGCTGCCCTCAAAGATGGGGGATCCTAGTAGAAACCGAGATAAAAGAGAAACAGGGGCGCACCAGCCTTGTGCATTATCTTTTAAAATGTTTATTGAATAAAAATAGTAAAAAGAAACAACTCACAAGCAATTGGTATAGGAGGCACAACGTGAAAGTGCACCGACACACAGCATGCGACTTAGGATAAGCGATACCTTCCAAAGATCGTGTAGGAACGCACAGGCATCACAATCAGCTAACGTGTTTCGAAGGGAACGTCCCTTCTTCATCAGAGCTATGCAGTGAACTCTCCTTCAGCAGTCCCTATTTATAAGTGCCTAAGTGTCAATGAAACAAGGATGGGATACGGGGCTCCTCCCCCTCAAAAGATCCCTCCCTCTTTTGCCCTCCAATCATACGGGCAAGACTCCAAATAGTATACCGAGAATAGTTAATATATATATGAAACCAGATATACAAATGGAAGTAAAAGTGTAATAGAGATAAGCTGAACCATTGGTACTCGATCGTGGTATGCTGTTGTGCACTCAGAATGCAGAGATGACACTAGCATGAAGTGTATCAAACAAACCAGATGCGAACCGTAGTGAGCAGTGGTAACCATGGTGGGTGGGGAACCCCCCACTCCAAAAGCCACCACTCGCATCAAAGAATATAAAAGAGTATAAGAATATAAAAAATGTGTATAAAAATGTATATAGATACTTACAATATTATCACAGGTGGTCAGTGTATGTGGAGCGCCTCCGCATCGAGTGCACAGCAGGCCGGCAGCAACAGTGTGGCAATGCCGAAGTGGAACGCACGCCGATGCGGAAGGATGGAGAATGTTAAGAGGCCACATACACTGACCCCCTGCGATAATATTGTAAGTATCTATTTACATTTTTATACACATTTTTTTATATTCTTATACTCTTTTATATTCTTTGATGCGACTGGTGGCTTTTGGAGTGGGGGGTTCCCCACCCACCATGGTTACCACTGCTCACTACGGTTCGCATCTGGTTTGTTTGATACACTTCATGCTAGTGTCACCTCTGCATTCTGAGTGCACAGCACGCCACGATCGAGTACCAATGCTTCAGCTTATCTCTATTACACTTTTACTTCCATTTGTATATCTGGTTTCATATATATATTAACTATTCTCGGTATACTATTTGGAGTCTTGCCCGTATGATTGGAGTGCAAAAGAGGGAGGGATCTTTTGAGGGGGAGGAGCCCCGTATCCCATCCTTGTTTCATTGACACTTAGGCACTTATAAATAGGGACTGCTGAAGGAGAGTTCACTGCATAGCTCTGATGAAGAAGGGACGTTCCCTTCGAAACGCGATAGCTGATTGTGATGCCTGTGCGTTCCTCCACGATCTTTGGAAGGCATCGCTCATCCTAAGTCGCATGCTGTGTGTCGGTGCACTTTCACATTGTGTCTCCTCTACCAATTGCTTGTGAGTTGTTTCTTTTTACTATTTTTATTCAATAAACATTTTAAAAGATAATGCACAAGGCTGGTGCGCCCCTGTTTCTCTTTTATCTCGGTTACCACTTATTCTCAACATGTTTCGCTCTGTGGAGCTTCTTCAGGAGACTGTGTGTGGCATCACTAATAAAACAAGAAATTACATAGAAAAAGAAAAAGTCAATATAATATGAAATGATTTTCATTTTTTATGATTTTCAATGATCCATTTGGCCTCACGCTGTAAAAGGATCTGGTCATAATTGCCTCCCCTTTCACCTGGGGGGACATGTTCTAAGGCTACAAAGTGCATCATGGTATCATCAAATTGATGAAACAGGCCCATATGGCGGCTAATGGGTGTCTCCATCCTTTTATTACATACAAGGGAGTTATGGTCTCTTATTCGATGAAAAAAAGGACGTTTCGTTTTTCCCACATAAAAAGCGTTGCATCCACAAGTCATTAAATAGACAATTCTAACCGATTGACACGTAACTGAAAATTTGGGGGGGGGGGGGTGATGTCAGACGTCGCCGCTCCGGAGATTTATACTTAAACGGGGAGGTTTTTCCTCCACTCCCCGTCTCTGCCGGACACCATAGTGGAAGGAGGTAAGGATTTCCCTTCCCGGATTATTTAACCCAAACTCCTGCTATACCCTTTGAAGGTAGGTGCATTATGCATGGCAGCCTCCTGGCTTCCCCAACCCTCCTGTACACTGGTCAATTTAAACTCACTTGGTTACCCTTGCGGTTTAGGTTTCGGTCTGGGTGTAGGTGGACGCCGATCCCCCCCTCCAGCTCCCCTCCATTATTTCTGCTACATTCAAGTTTCTTCACTTTATACATCCTACGGAGGTGTTCCTGTCCAATTGTACACTCAGGATGTCCTCAGTGACTTGTATTAATTCTACTATTTAAACTATACCTAAGGTAAAACCAAATACTTTCAATATAATTATTTTCTCCATTTAGAAAATTCAATCATATATTTTCAATTATGCAAATATAAAAATATATTTACCGTATATACTCGAGTATAAGTCGAGTTTTTCAGCACATTTTTTGTGCTGAAAGTACCCCCCTCGACTTATACTGGAGTCAAGCACTTTTCTGCAGCAAAAAATTTCATTTTCCGAACCGACTTTGGGGCTCCGTATCTCAGGGTCACTTGGTGCTAGGAACCCCATTTGGCGTGCTAACCCTGTGGAACAGGGCCCACAACATATCCAAAGCTGGAGTTTCTAGCACCAACTGGCCCCGAGATACGGGGCCCCAAAATCGGTTCGGAAAATGTCATTCTCTGCTGCAGAAAAGTGCTTGACATTTTCTGAACCGATTTTTGGGGCCCTGTATCTCAAGGCCACTTAGTGCTAGAAACTTTGGATATTTTATGGTGCTAGTTCCACTGGGTTTGCACACCAACTTTGGGGTTCCTAGAACTAAGTGGCCCTCAGATACGGGGCCCCAAATTCGGTCAACTGTGTCCATCTGCAGCAATGTCATTTCGGGACCCTTTGGGTTCAGAGACCCCAAATTTTGGGGGCATCTAGGAACCCTTAACTACCGAGTTTGAAGTTCGGTGGACCTATGGCTGCAAATGGGCACAGTGAGGCATGCAAATGGGCACAGTGAGGCTGCAAATGAGCATTGTTGACCCTCTTTTCCACTTACAGTAGCTGTGCATTTCTCACCCTCGTCTTATACTCGGGTCAATAAGTTTTTCCCATTTTTTTGTGGTAAATTAGGGCCTCGACTTATAACCGGAACAACTTATACTCAAGTATATACGGTATATATTCTTTTAATTATTTTTGTCCTGTTTTTTCAGTAAGGACACTACTAATTTTTACCATATCTGTATTATCTCTGCAAGCTTCTCTACGAGGCAGGATTTTAGTGAGAGAGGGCTACCCGATGGACTAACTTTCTTATTATCTGGTGATCCCCAGCTCAAAGTGTATCTGTTTGATTTAAATTTTGTTTGGGTAAGGTTCATTTTTTTTGCTACAGTCTAGCATACACATCAGTCAATATGAATAATTAAAATACGTATCTAGTCTCAAATGTCCTTCTGCAATATGTTTGTAAATCTGTAATATAGCCTATATTTTACATTCAGAGTTCTCTTTATGATGAATTAACCGCATACAATCATTTCATATTATATTGACTTTTTCTATGTAATTTCTAGTTTTATTAATGATGCCACACACAGTCTCAGAAGCTTCACAGAGCGAAACATGTTGAGAATAAGTGGTATCTGTATCATGAATTGCTATTGTATTTTATAAAATTTTGGAAATTTTTGTAATCTCTGTATTGTATGTGGCCTTTATCAAGCCCTTTTTTTAAAAAAATTGTTATAATAAAATTTATTTTTTAATCAAAATTCCATTTGGTTTAAATTCCTGAATACTGACACCTTTAAAGTCCCAAGGCTCTATGCCTTAAATCCCTTCTCTTCCTAATTTATGCTATTAGGTCCCATTCACAATTGGTAATGTGAAATTGCGAGCGGAATTGCCACTTTTCTGCAATTCCAAATCACTGCTGCATAACGTGCAACGTGAATTTGTCAAACTTGTATCAATGTTGGGACCTTAAATACTGACCTTAAAATATAACCTACAAAGCCCTTTGACTACAAAGAAGCCATGTAAGTGTGAGTTGTATGCAACAAGGTAGAGTAGTATATTTTATCTTTCAATTTAAAAAGGCTTTCTTTCCTTTTGAAATACTATCTTAGTGCTTGTAGTGTAAATCATTTGTGTAATCTTAAGATAAGATTGAGTCAGGTTAGTGTGGACAGGAATTAGTACAATGCTTTCATTTTGACAGGTTTGTGATCACAAAGACTAAATGACATAGTGCTTGGTTAAAGGAGTGTTTGATGCTCTTGCAACCCAGAGCATTTGATGTTTGTGTTGGGACCTGGTAATTTAAAATTGTATTTAAAGGTAATTTAAAATTGGTATTTAAAGCTAAACTATAGGAATTATCTGTATTGAATGCTTAAATTAGTCCAACTTTGCATAATATAATTGTCTACAGTGGGGACGGAAAGTATTCAGACCCCCTTAAATTTTTCACTCTTTGTTATATTGCAGCCATTTGCTAAAATCACTTAAGTCCATTTTTTTTCTCATTAATGTACACACACAGCACCCCATATTGACAGAAAAACACAGAATTGTTGACATTTTTGCAGATTTATTAAAAAGAAAAACTGAAATATCACATGGTCCTAAGTATTCAGACCCTTTGCTGTGACACTCATATATTTAACTCAGGTGCTGTCCATTTCTTCTGATCATCCTTGAGATGATTCTACGCCTTCATTTGAGTCCAGCTGTGTTTGATAATGATAAAGTGTTTGATAAAGCAAATGAGAATCATGAGGTCAAAGGAACTGCCTGAAGAGCTCAGAGACAGAATTGTGGCAAGGCACAGATCTGGTCAAGGTTACACAAAAATTTCTGCTGCACTTAAGGTTCATAAGAGCACAGTGGCCTCCATAATCCTTAAATGGAAGACGTTTGGGATGACCAGAACCCTTCCTAGAGCTGGCCGTTCAGCCAAACTGAGCTATCAGGGGAGAAGAGCCTTGGTGAGAGAGGTAAAGAAGAACCCAAAGATCACTGTAGCTGAGCTCCAGAGATGCAGTTGGGAGATGGGAGAAAGTTGTAGAAAGTCAACCATCACTGCAGCCCTCCCCCATCGGGGCTTTATGGCAGAGTGGCCCGACGGAAGCCTCTCCTCAGTGCAAGATACATGAAAGCCTGCATGGAGTTTGCTAAAAAACACCTAAAGGACTCCAAGATGGTGAGAAATAAGATTCTCTGGTCTGATGAGACCAAGATAGAACTTTTTGGCCTTAATTCTAAGCGGTATGTGTGGAGAAAAACAGGCACTGCTCATCACCTGTCCAATACAGTCCCAACAGTGAAACATGGTGGTGGCAGCATCATGCTGTGGGGTTTTTTTCAGCTGCAGGGACAGGACGACTGGTTGAAATCGAGGGAAAGATGAATGCGGCCAAGTACAGGGATATTCTGGACAAAAACCTTCTCCAGAGTGCTCAGGACCTCAGACTGGGCTGAAGGTTTACCTTCCAACAAGACAATGACCCTAAGCACACAGCTAAAATAATGAAGGAGTGGCTTCACAACAACTCCATGACTGTTCTTGAATGGCCCAGCCAGAGCCCTGACTTAAACCCAATTGAGCATCTCTGGAGAGACCTAAAAATGGCTGTCCACCAACGTTTACCATCCAACCTGACAGAACTGGCGAAGATCTGCGAGGAGGAATGGCAGAGGATCCCCAAATCCAGGTGTGAAAAACTTGTTGCATCTTTCCCAAAAAGACTCATGGCTGTATTAGATCAAAAGGGTGCTTCTACTAAATACTGAGCAAAGGGTCTGAATACTTAGGACCATGTGATATTTCAGTTTTTCTTTTTTAATAAATCTGCAAAAATGTCAACAATTCTGTGTTTTTCTGTCAATATAGGGTGCTGTGTGTACATTAATGAGGAAAAAAAAACTTAAATGATTTTAGCAAATGGCTGCAATATAACAAAGAGTGAAAAATTTAACGGGGCCTGAATACTTCCTGTCCCCACTGTATATCTGATATCTGGGGGGCTACTGAGTAATCTAAGAAACAATATAGTAGTTAGTGCTATTATAGTGATAGGTATGTTCTTCTGGGATCTGTAAGTGTAAATTCCCTACAGAGCACAGGGAGTCACTCGCTCTGCACCACCGCCATTTATAGAATGCCTTATATATTTTGAGTGAATACAAGGCATCCTTTGATTGGATGAGGTAGAGATTGTGATTTCACCACCCCTCCTCTCCATCTAATCCAATCAGAGAATGCCTTGTATGCATTAAAAAGAAGGCATTCTATAATGATGGCAGTGCCAAGCTAAGGGCCCTCTGTGGCCAGTGTTCAGCTTGTGCAGCAACATATCAGTTATTTATTAATGCTCATTTGCTTTCCCTAGAAAGATGATGTTTGCCTGTCCCCAGCAAACAAACATCCTCAGTATGTATCCCCGGGGGCACAGGGATCCTGCAGGAATTTTTTTCTGAACCAGCAAACTCTGAAGGACAATGAGAAACTGTAGGTTTGCCCATCAGCCACTGATTGGAGGAAGTAGGAACTTATAGCAGGGACCGTGGTGGTAGGTAAGGCTTTCTGTCTGTCTGTTCCACCTGTCTAATCACTACCTGCTGGAAGGTATGACTCATCACATTGCTCCTCTGTGCTTATTGTGATTGCATTCTGCATCTTATGCTCTAGATGCTGGCAGGATTTTGGTGTGTTCAAAATGGGCATCGTCAGTAGGGTGTCCCTTAGGTGTCCCTAATTATCATTTGGTTTGTTAAAGCACATACAGTACTGGTTATCGGTGGAGATTTTAACATGACAATGTCCCCTGGCAGGGATAGGTGCATACTATTTCCCACCACAACGGCCATCACAGCCAATCACCTCTCGACCTCCTTCCATAAACTCATGAGAGCACGTAATCTCCTAGATGTTTGGAGGATTAAACATACCACACATAAGCAAGTTACGTTCTACTCTCACCCCTTCTAGACTGGACCACTTCTTTGTATCCTCACCCCTTTTGACGTCTAGGGTTTCCTCAGAAATTAACCCCATAATCTGGTCAGACCACTCCTCTGTCCACTTAGACATTGCCCTATCCTCTGCCTCCTCCAGGATCTGCCACTGGCGTCTCAACAAGTCCTTACTACGTATTCCAGAGACTAGGGACCACCTATCCACCAGCCTGTCTGAGTTCTTTCAATTCAATGAAAACATGGTCTCTGAGGCCTCCACCTTGTTGGAAGCTCCAGCTTGAAAAGGGATGCAGCGTTCCAATGCTTTTCTATCCTGATAAAACTCCGCAAAACTGAGAAGCTCTTGGTATCTTCCCCCACGGTGGTTAGACTCCGAACTGTTATTTTCCTATGAAACCAACTCAGATCCCTTGATATGAAGAGAATCGATAAATCTCTTATGTGGTCCAAACAGAGATTTTACGAGTACTCTAACAAACCTCATAGAATGTTGGTAAATAAATTGAGGCCCCGCCCCTTCAATTCATCCCCAGATTTTCTCATGCAAACTGATGGTACTCCCACCTACTACCCTTTTACCATGTCCAAAGTATTTGGAGAATTTTATCATAAATTATACAATTGTCTAAAAACAGACCCCAACTAACATTTCACACAAGAAAAATTTGACTCCTTTTTTGAATCCTTACATCTACCTAAACTCTCTCCAGACCACCTTTCATCCTTGAACTCTACAGTTACCTCCGAAGCTGAAGTATTTAAAAACCTCCCAGCTCATAAATCCCTTGGCCCAGATGGTCTACTTTACTCATATTATAAAACCTTCCTCACGATTTTAAGTGCACACTAAATATCCTTATTTACCTCGTTACTCAAAGGAACCTTACCCCACCCCCAATTCCTCCACACTCACATCTCCATGATTCCAAAACCTGGTAAGGATCCCTCCCTATCTGACAAATATAGACCCATTGCTTTGCTTAATTCGGATTACAAGATCTTAGCCAACAGACTGTCCCTCATAATCCCTAGACTCTTACTCAAGGATCAAGTAGGCTTTGTGCCTGCTAGACATGCTGGCGACAACATGAGATGCACCATTGATCTTATTGACTTGTTAAATAAAATGACACGCCCTGTCCTAATTTTAAGTCTAGACGCTCAAAAAAGCTTTTGATAGGCTCAGCTGGCCCTTTATGTTTGCTTCCCTTTTCAAATATGGATTTGAAGGCCCCTTTTTAGCAGTGCTACATGCCCTTTACTCCCAACCTTCCTCCCAAGTTCAGATGTCCTCCTTTTTATCTCCATCATTCCCTTTGAGTAATGGTACCAGATAGGGCTGCCCACTATCTAATTTGCTGTTCATTCTATGTGTAGGACCTATAGCTGAAGCCATCCGCACTCATCCTGACATCCATGGGATCTCGTTATACCAGAGAGAGTATAAACTTTCTGCCAGACTTTCATGTACCTGATCGATGAGCCCAATGGAGCAAAGGAAGGTCTCCCTTATGTGTCTGACTCGCGGCCCCTGGTAGTATGAACAGGAGGCACTGGAGTGCAGGAGTGCAGAGTGGTACTAGAGCCTGGCGGATAGTAGCAGGAGAGGCGGCTCTGGATCACAGATGCAGAGGAGATGGAGTCCAACTGGACAGCAGACAGGCAGGCAGGTACACTGGCAGAAGATGCTGAGCAGTAACAGAGCAGACAGGTCGGGTCACAGGAAGGGTCGGCAACAGGCGGGCAATGAGGTACAGAGGAGCAGACAGATTCAGAGTCAAAGGCAGGCCGAGGTCAGGTGTGGGCAAAAGACAAAAGGATAATCCAAAGGGCAAGCCGGGTAGTCAGGAGATCAATGTTCAAGACAGATAACAGGAGAGGGGTCACAGGGAGCTGCAGATCAGACAGCACCGATCCATAGTGTACTGTCAGTTCAAATAGACTGATTGGCGCCAAGCACCATGCGCGTATGCGCACCGACATGCACAGGGGCGCGCGCACCCACGCGCACCCACGCGCACAGGCGCCCGCACACCAGCACGCACACTAGCGTGCACAGGAGCACACGTACCAATGCACACAGGCGCACACAGGCACGCACCAGAGCAGCCAGCATTGCGTCTACCATGGGAACTTTCCTGACACTTTCCTTTTTTGCAGACGACATCCTACTGACACTGACCAACCCCCATACCTCCCTCCCGAATCTCCATGACTTGTTAAAAACATTTGGCACAATCTCTGGGTACAAAACCAATACGAGCAAGACAGAAGCCCTGCCACTACACATCCCTTTCCCGACTCTTGTTACTCTACAACAGAACTACCCCTACAACTGGTGATCACAAACTCTCGAATACATAGGGAAACTTAACCTCCTCGTATCCCCCCCTTTACCGGGCCAATTTCCCTCCACTCTTCCGAGACATTGACTGACTTTTGCACCAGTGGAACACTTGTCCCCTCTCTCTCTTGGGTCGGATCAATGTCCTGAAGATGTCTAACTTACCAAGACTCCTGTACTTGTTTGAAACATTACCAGTCCCCATATCCATGTCACAGGTCAAAGCCACGCAGAGATTATTCCTTAACTTTATATGATGCTAACCCCTCGCTCTAGCGGGGGTACGGGAGCCCCGAACCTTATCAAATATTACTTTGCCACCCATCTTAAACCGATTATCACACGGTCTACTAGAATGGCATCCAGTGTTTTGTCAGAGGTAGAAATGAGTATAACATGCCCGGTCCACCCCTGTTCCATGATCTGGTCGACCCTAGAGACCTCTATTGCCCAACTGCGGGACCTCTGCCTACAACCGATGTTATTCACAATCTCTATATGGAAGAGATGTTCTCTACAATTCTCTCTCTCTTCTCCATGTCCACCTTTACTAAATGTGCTTTTTAACCCTGATTTACCAGATAGTCTATCCTACACCCGAATGTACCCCTGGTTACAGGCTGGAATTTTTCAGCTTTGAAACATAGTGCATCCATTAACTAGTAGCCTTCTATCTTTTGCGGAAATTCAACAAAAACACCAGATGCCCAAACAACTATTCTACTCCTATCTCCAATTCAAGCACTACTTCCTCTATAAATCCCAAACCCTTACCCTAGATAAACCCACCCCATTTGAGCTTTTATGTGCCCAAGGCCCATACCAGACCCACCTTATTTCAGATATCTATATGTATCTCCATAATACCCTCCCACTCACTAGCACACAATATCCATACATGCAGAAATGGTCTCAGGTTACCCAACGAACTATCTCTCTCCCTCAATGGCAGAAGATTTTGGAGGCTGTTTCCAAATCATCAAGATACGTGGAGCAGAGAGAGACAGCTTATAAGATACTGTTCTTTTGGTATAGAACCCCGGAGATCCTACATAGATTTGATCCTAAAGTTTCCCGGGTGTGCTGGAGGTGCCTGGGCAACATTGGCTCACACTTTCATAGTTTTTGGGAATGTCCCCTCATCCAACCATTCTGGTCTTCTATTCAAGCCAACTTACCAGACCTTCTTGAAATTAATCTACCCCTGGACCTGATTCATTACCTACTGGGTCTGTTGTTCCCTGGCATCTCCAAGCACACCCAAAAATTAGCTGCCTTCATCCTCTTGGCAGCCAAACGGGCTATACCTGTGAGATGGCTATCTCCCTCCCCACCTACCCTCTCACAGGCTTTACTGATAATGAAACACTTTACAGCGGTAGTACACGACTCACTTCCTCAGTTTTCAAAAATTTGGGATTTATGGGATCACTCCAGGCTTAACCCTGGTGCCATACCAATACGATCTATATGATCATTACCCTTTCATGTTATTATGCTAAACTTGTCTTCTCAGACTTCCTGACTCTTTTTGATTATCTCTCCATGGTGTTTCCCCCCACCCCCCCTCCCTCTGTTAGTCTTCAGCGGAGTGCCTCAGTCCCTCAGTTTGGGCGCTCTGGGAACCTTACAGATAGTTGATCTAGAGAGTAACATTTTCTGTTTGTGTGATATACTTATGCCAGTTTGTTACGCCTACTCTCCGGGTCCTTTCCCCACCTCCCCATTTGCACTGTATGAAGTTTTATGATAACTATATATAGGTATTATTGTATATTCAATCTGATATCCTATGTATATGACTTGTGTCACATTGATGATTGCGAATCTCACAATCTACTTTCTGTTTTTTATGTATTTTTGTGAAAAACCTAATAAATACACAATTAAAAAAAAAAAAAAAAGCACATACAGTACAGTAACAATTTCCATGTTAAAAGATACTTAAATACTTGCTTTTACCTTCATTCTTTGTTCCTTCATCCTTCATTTGTTGTTCCTTTTCAATACTGCTGATCTCTTACAGCCATTTCCTCTCTACATTAGATGTGCTGCTCAAAACCTCCTCTAAGATGGCGCCGGCCCTCTCCCCCAAGCCAGGGACACCATGGACGCCACGAGCCTCCAAACACACCCGGCTTGAGATGCTCCAGAAGAGTCAGACAATGAATATGGTGTAATCCCCTTAGCCCTCCAATTTGACAGATCACAGCCCAATCTGCTGAAACAGTTTGAGAAGCTTCTCACTAAAGTCCTGAAGCATACCTCAGAAACAATAACTGAATGGCTGACACGTGAAATCAAAGACCTAGGTCGACGCACCTCAGCATTAGAACAAAGAGCCGATGAAGTTGAAATCACCCATAACCACCCTGAGGAATTAGAAGCCCTGCATGAGGAAAACCTTTCCCAACAGTCCCGTCTTGAGGACTTTGAAAATAGGGCCAGGCATTCTGATTTGCCATACGTGGCATCCCAGAGACAATCACCAACATACAATCTACCATCACTGCACTATTCCAGGAACTGGTGCCCTCTATCCCTATAGAGCACCTAGAAATCGATAGGATCCACCGCACTCTGGCACCACGTTCTGAAGAGGGTAATGTAAAAATGCATACAAAAGCAAAAGAGAAGGCCTTCAAAAAATACAAGGTTGAGAGATCATCATCAGAATTCAAACTTTATAAATAATGCAACAAGAAATGTAAGGGTGCAATTAGGGCGGCTAAGATAGGACACTAAAAACACATAGCGAAGGAAAGCAAAAAAAATCCCAAGAAAGGATGGGGAGATGGCGAAGATATTGACTTGATTCTTCTCCTTAGTCTTCACAAGGGGAATGCCAAAGGGAAGTCCCCGTGCGTCAGAGGGGGGCGGGGTCACTGGGTGGCCCTGCCCTCCTTTATTTAAGAACCGTCAGAAGAGGAGAAGCGTCACACAGTGGGAGCCTTCCATCCATCATGGTGGATGCGGAGCGGCCCGAGAAGAAGGGAAGAAGACGCCGCGGAGGAAGATGCCAGACGAGAACACCGGAGGCAGAACCAGAAGAACCAGAAGAACCAGAATAAGAAGAAGATGGAGGAAGAAACCGAAGGAAGATAGAAGATAGAAGACAGAAGATAGCAGATAGAAGAAGCATTTAAATAAAGGAATTGTCAAAAACTGTCTCTTGTCATTTTTAACATTCTTGACACTTTTTTTGTGAAATGGTAGGGGTACTTTTGTACCCCCTTACCATTTCACACAGGGGGGAGGGCCGGGATCTGAGGATCCTCTTGTTAAAGAGGGCTTCCAGATTCTGATAAGCCCCCCGCCCGCAGACCCCCACAACCACCGGGCAAGGGTTGTGGGGATGAGGCCCTTTTCCCCATCAACATGGGGACATCAACATGGGGACAAGGTGTTTTGGGGGCTACCCCAAAGCACCCTCCTAATGTTGAGGGCATGTGGCCTGGTACAGTTCGGGGGGGCGCTCTCTCATCCCCCTCTCTCTTCCTGCGGCCTGCCAGGTTGCGTGCTCGGATAAGGGTCTGGTATGGATTTTTGGGGGGACCCCACGCCATTTTTTAAAAAAATTTTGGGGCGGGGTTCCCCTTAAAATCCATACCAGACCCTTCAGGTCTGGTATAGATTTTGAGGGGGACCCCACGCCATTTTTTTTTTTTTAATTTTGGACGGGGTTCCCCTTAATATCCATACCAGATCTGAAGGGCCTGGTATGGAATTTAGGGGGACCCCCGCATCATTTTTTTTTTTATTTTGGTTCGGGGTTCCCCTGTGGGGAATTCCCATGCAGTTTTTATCAACAAACTTTTATGTGTATTGTTGGAACGGCAATTCATTAATAACTGAGTAGTTTTAAATGACTTTTTTCCTTTGAAATGTCATTTTGCTGTCAGACTGTTCTAAACACGGGAAACATGCGCCCCTTTACAGGCATACTATAGACACCCCCCAGGTAGGAAATTTAAAGGAATATTACACTTTTATTGTTTCACCTTAAGCATTATTAAAATCACTGCTCCCGAAAAACCGTCAGTTTTTAAAACTTTTTTTTGTATTGATCCATGTCCCCTGGGGCAGGACCCAGGTCCCCAAACACTTTTTATGACAATAACTTGCATATAAGCCTTTAAAATTAGCACTTTTGATTATTCATGTTCGTGTCCCATAGACTTTAACGGTGTTCGTGTGTTTGAACAATTTTTTTGCCTGTTCGCATGTTCTGGTGCGGATCGAAGAGGGGGGTGTTCGGCTCATCCCTACTGGTGACCCCACAATAGGGATGAAACATTTTTGCGGAAAGGAGTTTAATAAGACACGTGGGCACTCATTAAAATTAGAAGAAAAGAGGTTTAACCTTAAACTACGTAGAGGGTTCTTTACTGTAAGAGCGGCAAGGATGTGGAATTACCTTACACAGGTGGTGGTCTCAGCGGGGGGGGCATCGATAGTTTCATAAAACTATTAGATAAGCACCTGAACGACTGCAACATACAGGGATATGCAATGTAATGCTGACATATAATCACACACATAGGTTGGACTTGGTGGACTTGTGTCTTTTTTCAACCTCTCCCCCTATTTAACCTACTATGTAACTATGACTTTGTTGTGAAGCTACATTACTTCAGTACCTAAAAGCAGTTGCTGACAGCATCACAAAGAATCATTGATGTTCCAAGGCCATCGCTACCAGATCTTCCATGTCCTTTCTCAGGTGACCCTGGCAAAATGTAAAACCATAAAAACGTCCCCTACAGATCCTCCAAAAGCACCAAGTCACTTATCAGTGGTGGTTTCCCTTCTCTGTTCACTTCTCCTACAAAGGGCCATCCTACCAGTGCAAATCGGTTGAAGATCTTCAATCAACACACCAAGAACTTCAACTGGCACCTCAAGACCCTATGGCTATGGGATCCCATCGCCGATCTGTATCTCGTTCTCCAAGGAAGCTCCGAGCCTCTCCTAGACCGAAAACATCCTCATGCATACATAATCCTGGAGGTTTCACCTATCCCAGCTCCTGAAGACTCAATGGACTGATCTGCTCTTTACGAACAGTCAGCTCTTACCCCTTAACTCTTTTAGCGCTCTCTAATGAGACTTCCACCTTACCGTGACTATACCCTGAAACCTCAGGTCTGATTGCTATATTCAGTTATGTATGTCGCCTATTAATTTTCTCTTATGCGCAATGTGAATTTGTCCATATTTCCCCATACCACCCTACCTTCCTAACCCTCCCACCCCTCTCCCCTTCACTTCCCCCCCATGCCTACCCCCCCTACACCCAGCCCCTAAAGATATGTTTTTATTCACATGTGTTTAAGTTTGGTTTAGTTCACTGTGTTCACACTCCTATATAGTCTGAGTCACCAGGTCCAAATAAGAACACGGTACCTCATGATTAGGCCTTATGCCTCACAGCCCATTTAAATTATACCTGTTGATTGTTTTTGACAATACTCGCAATTACTTTTAATACTTAACTAACTTACTTATAGTTCTATGTATTACTTCAAGTTTAACACTATATAGTTCTGTGTGTTACTGCAAGTTTAACGCCATATACTTCTGTGCATTACTGCAAGTTTAACGCCGTATAGTTCTGTGTGTTACTGCAAGTTTAACACCATATAGTTCTGTGTGTTACTACGAGTTTAGCAATGTATATGTCATTGTGTTACTGCAAGTTTAATGCTGTATATTTCATTGCATTACTGCAAGTTTAACGCCATATATTTCATTGCGTTATTTCAAGTTTAACTCTGTATATTTCATTGTGTTACTGCAAGTTTAACGCCATGTAGTTGTGTACGTTATTGCAAATTTAACGCTGTATATTTCATTGCATTACTGCAAGTTTAACACCATTTAGTTCTGTGCGTTACTGCACATTTGACGCAGTATATTGCAGTATATTATAGTGTATCCGTGGAGTGTGTCTGTGTTGTGAATATTCAAATAAAAATGCACCAAACACCACTTTCCATTAATTAAAGTGCATTCACATACACATTTACACATCTTTATTACATTTTGTTAATTAACCACACCCCCACTCCTCCTATCATGTCTAGAAGGACAGCAAGGAGAGGTAGATGTCCCCATGGCACTGTAAGGGGGCCAGCAGTGTATGTGTCCACAGGCAAAGGTGGACATGGTCAGTCCTCAGGTAGGGCATAATTTCCTCTGTTTAGTGATGTTGCCCATGCTATCCAGCCACAGCATGCAGAGGAGGTGGTGGACTGGCTTACTAAACCGTTCTCATCCACCGTCACCCAAGCAGAGACTAGTGTGCAGTCCCCTGCAGCTGGCAAAACCTGCCTCCTTGTCCACAGCTATTCCTGCCATAGCCCCAGCATCAGGCATGGAGGAGTCAGCAGAGTCATTTGAACGCATCGTCAGCCACTTGCACCTTGACGATGCACAACCATTACTCAAATTAGATGTTGGTTGTGAGGTTGAGGAATGCAGGAACATGAGCCTACAGAGAGGGAAGGACACTGGTACACAAATTGGCAGTCATGTTCCCCCAGCCGCAGCATATTGCCAAGTTGTCTCCAGTGGTGATGAGGATGGAGGAGATGATGATGAAGAGGTCACTGACTCGACTTGGATGCAGGATAGAGCAGAGGAGAAAAGTGAGGGTGAGGCACAACCCCAACGAGGCAGCCATTATGGAAGAGTAGAGAGCAGCCACCCTATTCCATCACATTGTGGAGCTGTTATCTCCCGGCCCTCTTCCCACAGCTCAGCTGTCTGGGCCTTTTTAGTACATGTGCAGCCGATCGCATTGTTTGCTATTTGCAAACTTTGTCTCAAGTGCATCAAGCGTGGCAAAAACACCTACCATTTGGGTACCACATGATTGACAAGGCATTTAACCTCCAACCACTCAGCCCATTGGCAAGAGCACCTAAAAGCCATACAAAAGAGGCAGAAATCTGTCCCTCCTCCTTACTCACCTCAGTCTGTCCCTGCTATACCTCATAACCTCTCAGCAGCCTCCACTGACAGGGATGATGGTACAGTGCAGGGTGTCCCAAGTCCTTGCAGCACATCTGCCAGCTGTAGACTATAGTTGGCACATTTCTCTGCCCCATCTGCTGCAGCAGAAAAAATACAGTTCCTCCCACCCACATGCCCAGCGTCTAAACGCAAGCTTGTCAAAGCTGCTGGCTCTACAACTTCTGCCTTTCTGCCTGGTGGATTCTGCCCCCTTCCGTGAATTTGCAGATTTGCCATTCCATCTCTCTACCATCACTTGGAAGGCAATGTTGTGGCATCGTTGTGCAAGGCAGCCAGCCGCAAAATCTATGTTACTGCTGACACGTGGTCCAGCAAGCATGGGCAGGGACGATATATTTAGTTTACAGCCTACTGGGTAACTCTGCTTGCAACTTAGAAGGATGAAGGACAGAGCTCAGTGCTGTGGCTTGTTGTGCCCCCAATTCTCCATACAGCTGGTGATGATGCCAGATTCATCAGCTCTACCCCCTCCTCCTTCTCCATGCCCTCCTCTGCTGAATTGTCCTATGAAGCTCAAGTACCCCCTAAGCGTTCAAAGGGCTATTCAATGAGTCAGGCTAAAAGGTGCCATGAAGTGCTTCAGCTGGTGTGTCTAGTAGGCAGGAATCACACTGGAGCAGAGATTCTTGCAGCTCTGCAGGGACAGGCCCAGAGGGGGTTCACGCCATGCCAGCTGGTTTGTGATAATGGCACAAACCTCCTCTCCACTCTTAGACAGGGAAAGTTTACACATGTGCCATGTCTGGCACATGTCCTCAACCTGGTGGTGCAGCATAACCCAAATAGATACCCAGGGTTGGAAGATCTGCTAAAGCAGGCCAGAAGAGTGTGTAGCCACTTTAGGTGGTTAAACACAGCCAGTGCTTGGTTGGCTTAAAATCCAGCAGGAATTCCACCTGCCAGTAAACCGCCTGATTTGTGACATGCCCACCAGGTGGAACTTGACTTTGGCAATGCTGCAGCGGCTCCACATGCAGCAGTGGGCCGTCAATGAGTACCTGTGTGAGTATGGCACAATGACAGGCTTATAAAGGATGCATGCACTGTACTGTCACCATTTGAGGAGGCCACAAGGATGGTGAGCCATGACAATGCATGCATCAGTGACACAATCCCTGTTGTGTTCCTGCTGGAGCAGACTCTGCATGGCATTATGGACAAGACACTCGAGGCAGAGCAGCGGGATGAAGTGGAGGACTTCCTAACCTCTTAAGGCCCGCTTTATTCAGACACCATTGTTCCTATGTCGCAGAACACACAAGAGGAGAGAGAGGAGAAGGATTCTGGTAGTTTCGGAGGCATTGAAGCAGAGGAAGACATACGTCAAACAGTAAGAGATGGTTTTTCATCCGCAGAACCCTTGGGAATAGTACGTGGCTTGGAGGAGGCAGTTCCAGATACTATAATCCTCAGTGACCCCGAGGAGTCTGCTTCTCATTCCTCCACAAATTCGGGGTACATGGGCTCCCTCGTGCTTCAAAGCCTGTGAAAGGAACCAAGAATATGTGGCGTAAAGGAAAAGGATCACTATTGGTTGGCAACCCTCCTTGACTACCGTTATAAGGGGAAAGTCTCAGAACTCATCCCGTCCCCACAGAGAGTAAAGAAGATGAAATCTTGAGGACACCCTAACCATCTCAATACAGTGCACTTACACCCCCTTCCTGTCCAGACCAATTTTCAGCTTTCAGCGCTCTCACAGTTTGAATGACAATTACTCAGTCATGCAACACTGTACCCAACTTGCTTCCTTTTTTCATACAAATAGAGCTTTCTTTTGGTGGTATTTAATCACTAGTGGGTTTTTTATTTTTTGTGCTATAAATAAAAAACATATATTTTGTGAAAAAAATGCCTTTTTCTTTGTTTCTGTCATAAAATTTTGCTAACTGGTAATTTTTCTTCTAAATTTTGGCCAAAATTTATACTGTTACATATCTTTGGTAAAAATAACCCAAATTAGTGTATATTATTTGGTCTTTGTGAAAGTTATAGAGTCTACAAACTATGGTGCCAATCACCGAAAATTGATCACATCTGTTTCAGTACATCAGGTGAATCTCATTTCTTGAGACACTAACAAGTCAGGAAAGTACAAAAAAATCCCAAATGACCCTTTTTTAGAGAGTAGACATTCCAAGGTATTAAGTAAGTAGCATGGTGAGTTTTTTTAAGTTGTAATTTTTTTCCCACAATTCTTTGCAAAATGAAGATTTTTTTTTGTTTTTTTTTTTTTTTTACAAAATTGTCATATTATCAGGTTATTTCTCACACACAGCATATGCATACAACAAATTACACCCCAAAATACATTCTGCTACTTTTCCTGAGTATGGCAATACCACATGTGTGAGACTTTTACACAGCCTGGCCACATACAGAGGACCAACATTGAAGTAGCACCTTCAGGCGTTCTACGAGCATAAATGACACATCTCATTTCTCAACCACCTATTACACTTTTGAAGGCCCTAGAGCACCAGGACAATGAAATTGTCCACAAAATGACCCCATTTTGGAAAGCAAACACCCCAACGTATAATCTATGAGGCATAATGAGTCTTTTGAATGGTTCATTTTTTTTCCAGAAGTTTTTGGAAAATGTGAAAAAAATGAAAATGCATTTTTTTTTACACAAAGTTGTCAATTTATAAGATATTTCTAACACATAGCATGTATATATATAGCAAAATTTACACCCTAAAATTTTGGAAAGCAAACACCCCAATGTATATTCTATGAGGCATGGGCTGCAAATAGGTACTTGGGTACTCTGATGGGCTGCAGATAGGTACTTGGGTACTCTGATGGGCTGGAGACAGGTACTTGGGTAAGTTGATGAGCGGCAGACAGGTACTCGGGTACTCTGATGGGCTGGTGACAGGTACTTAGTTACTCTGATGGGCTGGTGACAGGTACTCGGGTACTCTGATGGGATGGTGACAGGTACTCGGGTACTCTGATGGCCTGGTGACAGGTACTCGGGTACTCTGATGGCCTGGTGACAGGTACTCGGGTACTCTGATGGCCTGGTGACAGGTACTCGGGTACTCTGGTGGGCTACAGATAGGTACTTGGGTACTCTGATGGGCTGGTGACTGGTATTCGGGTACTCTTGAGGGCGGTGACAGGTACTCAGGTACTCAGTACACATATGAACTGTGACAGGTACTCATATGGACTGTGACAGGTACTCAGGTACTCGGGTACTCATATGGACTGTGACAGGTACTCAGATACTCATATGGACTGTGACATGTACTCAGGTACTCGGGTACTCAGATGGACTGTGACAGGTACTCGGGTACTCTGATGGACTGTGACAGGTACTCGGGAACTCTGATGGACTGTGACAGGTACTTGGGTACTCAGATGGACTGTGACAGGTACTCGGGTACTCAGATGAACTGTGACAGGTACTCGGGTACTCTGATGGCCTGGTGACAGGTACTCGGGTACTCTTATTAGCTACAGATAGGTACTCTAATGGGCTGGTGACTGGTATTCGGTTACTCTGAAGGGTGGTGACAGGTACTCAGGTACTCGGTACACATATGAACTGTGACAGGTACTCATATGGACTGTGCCAGGTACTCAGGTACTCGGGTACTCATATGGACTGTGACAGGTACTCAGGTACTCGGGTACTCATATGGACTGTGACAGGTACTCATATGAACTGTGACATGTACTCAGGTACTCGGGTACTCAGATGGACTGTGACAGGTACTCGGGAACTCTGATGGACTGTGACAGGTACTCGGGTAATCAGATGAACTGTGACAGGTACTCGGGTACTCTTATGGGCTACAGATAGGTACTCTAATGGGCTGGTGACTGATATTCGGTTACTCTGAAGGGCGGTGACAGGTACTCGGTACACATATGAACTGTGAGAGGTACTCATATGGACTGTGCCAGGTACTCAGGTACTCGGGTACTCATATGGACTGTGACAGGTACTCAGGTACTCGGGTACTCATATGGACTGTGACAGGTACTCAGGTACTCATATGGACTGTGACATGTACTCAGGTACTCGGGTACTCAGATGGACTGTGACAGGTACTCGGGAACTCTGATGGACTGTGACAGGTACTCGGGTACTCTGATGGCCTGGTGACAGGTACTCGGGTACTCTTATGGGCTACAGATAGGTACCCTAATGGGCTGGTGACTGGTATTCGGGTACTCCGAAGGGCGGTGACAGGTACTCAGGTACTCGGTACACATATGAACTGTGACAGGTACTCATATGGACTTGCCAGGTACTCAGGTACTCATATGGACCGTGACAGGTACTCAGGTACTCATATGGACTGTGACATGTACTCAGGTACTCGGGTACTCAGATGGACTGTGACAGGTACTCGGGTACTCTGATGGACTGTGACAGGTACTCCGGAACTCTGATGGACTGTGACAGGTACTCGGGTAATCAGATGAACTGTGACAGGTACTCGGGTACTCAGATGAACTGTGACAGGTACTCGAGTACTCAGATGAACTGTGACAGGTACTCATATGGACTGACAAGTACTCAGATGAACTGTGACAGGTACTCAGATGAACTGTGACAGGTACTCATATGGACTGACAGGTACTCAGATGAACTGTGACAGGTACTTTGATGGGTAGTGACAGGTCCTCTTTGTTGGGGGGGCAATCAGTGTGGTTGGTGTACACTGTAAGAGGTAACGAGATGTTATCGCAATCTCCTTTTCACACGCGATCGGTATGTGAGAAGGAGAACCCGGTAACATCTCGTTACCGCGGTTTGTTGACATTTAGTGATTGGCTGTGAAAGGATCACAGCCGATCACTTGGTAGACAGTCGCTGGCCAATGGCTGTTTACCAGCATCGGTGATGAGCAGTGTTCCCGGGAACACTCTGCCACTGACGTGCACGTGCAGCGCGCTCGTGATCACTCGCATGCGCCGTGCAAAGTGGGGCGGTACCACCTGTGATCGGCCGTGACTTCATCACAGCCGATCACATGTTAAACAGCCATGCCCAATGGCTGTTTACCCCCCTCAGTGGCGAGCGGTGTCTCCATGACATAAGGCCACCGAAGGTACAGGGATGCGCGCACACGATCCCACACATTCCCTGTTTAAATGGACGGACGTCATATGACACCCACCCAGAATGAGAGCTGCGCCACCTGGCTGTCATATGACAGCTGGTGGGTGGCAAGCGGTTAAAGAGAAGTTAATCTAACACTTTTCCCGACTCTGGTAGGTTACAGTGTGGTGGAAAACGCAGTTTTGAGGCTTCTGTTGGTCAAGAGAGGAGCGGTGAGGAAGTCAGCCACCTAAGTGATGCATTTCAGAGTTTTTTTTAGTCCTCGCTGCCCAGGGCTGTCAGCTTCTACATCTCATCGGCAGCGTCTGCATCACATGGTGGATGATTATCTAGGAGTGAAAACAGAGATGGAAAGCTTTCCAGCTGACGATCCATTGGCTTACAGGGTCAAGAGAATAGATCACTGACCAGAACTTGGCCAGTATACTATTGAGCTGTTGGGCTGCCCTACATCCAGTTTGCTTTCCAAATGGGCATTCAGTGCTGCTGGAGGTTTTGTTACTGATCATAGAACGCGTCTGTCCAGACACTGTAGACCGTCTGACTTTTATCAAAATTAATCAATCCCGGATTACTAGCAGCTATAAAGTCCCTGATGCCGATGTCGCCGATTAAGTGTTTTTGGAATGTGGAATCTCTGCAGGACTTCTAGGCTGCCTAGTACTGTGAGTGTTGATTTCATCTGGAAGAATGTTTTAGTGTAGGTTTCAGGGACACAATTAACACCCAAAGACCAATTTTTATGCACCTCTTTGACAGGTGCATATCATTACAATTTTTGTTACCCTAGTTTTTTTTCAAATAAGTGTAACATCTTACAGTACAGAACAAGCATCCAAACATGGATATGCAAGGAGCCAAGATTGATTCCAAAATTCACAAATCTGTGGAACTTGCACAAAACATTGAAATGAAATATGAAGAATTGTTTCAGGTGTATAGTCGCCAAAAGGGAGGAACAGACAGGCAAAGTAAAGAAATAATAATAATAAAATAATAAAATAAAAATATTAACAAGCAGTACAACTTTAAATTGAACAATGAAATGATTGGTCGGTACCAGAATGTGGTCTGAAAGGCATTTTTGCATATACATTCATATTTAACGTCAAAATAGATGTGAAACACCGCGCTAACAAATGTGACTAAAGGGAGCTGCTGCATACAGTCTGACAAAAACATTGAACCTACATATAGAAAAAATGCAGTGCATAATAAGTATGTGAAAAAAACAGAACTCATAAATTCTGAATTTGGTGCTTAAAAATAATGCTTATAAAACAAAAGATATAAAATGAACATAGAGTCAATAAGTGAAAGTGAATGTCCCACTGCACAGGAAGGTGAGTATAAACCAAGAGGTGGTGATATTCCAATAATTGTCAGAAGTAAATTTTCACCATAAACCGACATTTCGACTGGATGGACCAATCGTGGCAGAAGTAATGTATAAAGACTCTTACCAGATCCCGTGGATTCCCGTGTCAGCGTCAGGGAATCGCATGAGCAGTGTGCCACCAAAGGTGTGGAAAAGGAAGTCTTGACACTCGGATCCTCTAGGCTGTAGTCTGCATGGATCTCCGGGGGCCACCAGGTAGGTCCTCACAGTAAACCATCAAGGAGTGGATCAGGAGGGCGAGAACGTCACTTGTAAAGCTATTAGAGGCACTTGACCTCATTCAGAAGATGTGGAGAGAGAAAAAATATGCCTCCACATGGTGCAAGTAAAAAGGGGTGTTTTTATTTATAAAACAACCATAAACAATAAAAACGTGATCACGGTAAATAAAAACAAGTGGGCAACATGGAGGATGGTGTATGGGACCGACGCGTTTCGATCTAGGGGTCTATGCCCCTGTTGAAGACATCTAGGTCGAAACGCGTCAGTACCATACACCATCCTCCATGTTGCCCACTTGTTTTTATTTACCGTGATCACGTTTTTATTAAATAAAAACACCCCTTTTTACCTGCACCATGTGGAGGCATATTTTTTCTCTCTCCACATCTCCTGAATGAGGTCCAGTGCCTCTAATAGCTGTCTATCCTGAGTGAAGAAGCTGGACAACTGAGAGGACCCGTCATGGAAGGATCATGCAGAGTGCTGGTCTGGAGAGGGGCCTGGTGACTCGGTTGGAGGATGTATCCTGTAATCTTACTGCATA
Source organism: Aquarana catesbeiana (assembly GCF_042186555.1). Classification (NCBI taxonomy): domain Eukaryota; kingdom Metazoa; phylum Chordata; class Amphibia; order Anura; family Ranidae; genus Aquarana; species Aquarana catesbeiana. The sequence goes on along the minus strand of NC_133324.1, from coordinate 841,644,540 downwards.
GTACTGCCGGGTTGGCTTAAACGTTCAAGTACTGCGTTTGACGTTCATCGCAAACCATTACATCCTGTGGCAGAGGATCGTACGGGTTTTATTTCAAACAAGTCTGTGGCAGAGACTTTTGTTTGTGCTACGTACTGGCTGCTAGACAAGTGAGAGAGGTCTATCCAGGCGGGCAAAGATTGAATCCCACAAGGGGAGCGCATTCAACTACAAGTGTTCAATTACTAAGAATGTTCTGAAGAATACTAAGGAAAGGTATTTGAGCTTCCCTGCAGCTTTCCTTCTGCCTCTTTCTTGCTACTTCCTTTATTTGTTCATTAAAGCATTGGAAAAACTTATTCAAGTGTTTGGTGCTTATATCGTCCAGAGGTAAACTCAACGGATCCCTAGACCCGGTGCCGGTGAAACAGAGGTATCGAGAGTGAAGGTAACAGTTTGCTTTAAACCAGCAGCTCCACCGAGAGTTAGTGCTACACATGTACAGAGGTACCATGGTTAAAATATCCTAGGGAAATGGATAAATCCTAAAGGATTGTGAAGTAAATGAATCATCGACATTGAGGTAATGTTACAGTGCTTGTTACCCCAACATTTCATATTCCTGATATGTGTGTGCTGTACCATGTACTTGTATGAAAAAGTATCCTGTTCTCTTTGTATTGCTTCCTTTGAGTGAAATCCCTGGTTTTCCTGCCAGTCCCTCTGCTTTCCTATTAAAAACTGACCACACTAAGCAGGAGAGCACACCGTGGTCAGTTCTCTAGCTATGCTGGGAACTCAGGTTGTTCTCCAATAATCAGACTTGTCCTGACACCCCCTCTCTTCCTGCACAGCCTTTCCCTGAGAAGATCACTGTGCTGCTGTTTTTTCTCCTCTAGCTCTTATGCAGCTGAGAACAGAGGGAAAAAAGGGTATGTGATTACTTATAAGAAAAAGGGAAAAAAAAATATTTAACATTTTTTTTTTATCTATACACATATATGTTTTTCCTTTTGTTTCAATTTTAAACTGAATGGGTTGTTTTACAAGATGACCATTTACAATCACTTTAAGCAGGAGAAAAGAGCTTGTTCACACTGGATGAGACTGCAAAAGTGTAGACAAAAAGGTAGGGTGTAAGGTAATGCAAAATAGGTAACAGCCAACTTAGATCAAAACCTAAATCATGTATATTAGTATATGTGACTTTGGGCTGTTGTTAAGACACTTCTTCCTAGTACCTTAACCTAAAGCTCTCATTTATAGTGCAAGGATCAGGAATATCCCTTGCAACAATGAGTATATAACATAGATCAACAAGCTTCTTCAAGGCAGATAGAGTCGATAAACAATAACTTTCTCTTTCTTCTATCAGAGACACTCGAGCTATTTGTAGAAAGAAGAATGAATGAATTCTGTGCTGCCCTGGCACTGCCAGTAACTTCTCCAAACGAGACATCAATTATTAATTACTGAATTTCCCTGACCACAGCATTTTATTAAATTCTTTCTGGCATGCTGCCCCGCTTTCTTTAGCCACTGTTGTTGTTTTTTTCTGTTCTTTAAAGTAATCATTTATTCTACATGGCACCTTTCGGTTCCTTTGAAATTAATATTTAATCAAAATGATATTACAAAAATAAAACACCACCACATTAATATTGCATGTAAGCTCCAGGCTGCGTTAGGCTTTCATACATTTCCAAAAGGTCATTGAAACTTAAAATTTATAGAACTATAGCATCAAATTACTGTATGCTAAAATGTATTTTAATTTTTGAATGTTAATTGCTTTTATCTTGTAACAAGATGTGTGTGTATATATTATATTATATTTTCTGTGTGTTGTATGTATTTACGTGTATAAATATGTACAGTATATTGGGAGGTACTGGCTAGCAGGAAGTGTGTATGTTACCTAGATTTCTCACCTATGTTTATAATAAGGTGCTTTAGTGTTTAAGGCAAATGTGAAGAAAACAAAATTTTATTTCAGAGCCTTAACAAGTTCTGTTCTGGGTACTGGGGCCCAGAGGCTTTGTAGGGTTTGGGTTGGGATAAAGCCTCCATTCCTCAATCCATATCTGATCTAACAAGACTTTGTTGTTAGCATACCTCACAACTTTTTGAGATGGGAATGAGGGACGCCTATCAGCAAAAGTATGCAGGCATAGGACACACCCCTTGCCACGCCCCTTTAAAGGAAAATTTTACAAAAAAACAAGTTTTGTTAAACCCACAAATGTTTTTTTTTTTTACCACTAATATTCCTTTATATTGGCTTTTGGAATTTACAAATGCAGCAATTTAGAAATCAGATGAAAGGTTTAGCGCTGGAAACACTTTTTGATAGATAAAAAGTGCATTTTACATACAACTATATAGATCAGATCAAAATGAGGGACAAATGAGGAGGAATGAGGGACAGAGGGACATTGCTCCAAATCAGGGACAGTCCCGCGAAATTAGGGACAGTTGGGAGCTATGTTGTTAGTCTCAGCTGTCCATGGGTCTGATTGAAGCTCTAACACGTTCTGTCTTTCTAGCTCTCCCTGTTGTGACAGCCTGCTGATGTGTGAAAAAGCTGACTGAACACTAAAAAGGTACAAGTGATGCCTGTTTGCTGTGGGGAACCCAATAGGGGTACAGTGTTAGGCTGGATACACACTATACAATTTTCTGTAGATTTTTTCCTTCAAATTTACCAAAACCATATAATATGAGGTTAAACCTTAGGAGTTTCAATTTATATGTAATCAGGCATCCCCTTGTACTACATGGTTTTGGTAAATCTAAAGGAAATCAGACAACAAAAGTTGTATAGTGTGTATAGGGTCTTAGTCAAGAACTGACCTGAGTTTTATTAGAAGTTCAGACAAGCAGATGGTTTGGTTGTTTTATACTATGGACTTGTATAAAGCCTTTCTGCACTGAAACAGTGCTTGTTTGCTGCCTTGCTGAATAAAAGAACAGGGCAAACCTGCTTGGGCTGTTCCTAGAAGTTCCTATCATGGATTATGACTGCCAATACCAGTTGAGTCTGTCACCCTTACTACAATATATATTGCGACCTGGGGAATTGTTAGCTCAGTGGTAGATGCATTGCTTAGTGAAGGCCATGTCAGACAGAACTGTGTTTAAGGACCTGGTAACCCACTTTTATTAAGCTGCAGAAGACAAAACAAAAGTCCAATATAACGTTTCCAATGCAGGGTGTCTTCTCCAACAAAATATACCTAATGGAAAATTGCTCTTAAGGCTCAGTAACAGGCTGTGCAGACTAACTCTTGGCCTCTAGGAAGAAGTTCTCCTGACACCCCAGGCTTTCCCACTTCTTCAAGACTCACGGTTTACTCTGGTCCCCAATACTCTCTCCCAGTTGTCTCAGCTATAGTCTCCCAGACTCTCTCAGCTGGCCCAACTCTCAGTCCACTGACCTGGAACCTCTCCCACAAGGAGTGCCCTCTTGAGGATATTGCCTTGGTCCTTTAACAGGAGCGCACCTCCCTCCTCGCTGCAGCACCCGTTCCAACACCAACTCCTACTCCACCTTCTTCTGCAACTCTCACCAGACCATCATTATAAGGGCTGTGTGGACCTGGTTGTGCACAAAACCCAGACACTTGGTTGGAAATTTCTTTCCTACCAAGGCATTTTGAAATGTCCAACCTACATATACCTAAATCCATAGAACGCTATAATCTATAGTCCTGCACTCGGCAAATGTGCAAATCCTTTGTCCTTTGTGTGTGCCCACACTATGACCTTTATATTAAGCTCAACATGCAGATTAAAAAATACTGAAAATTACTTTTACATTAAAGTGGATGTAAACACGATTCATGAAATTTGAATGGGCACAAATATCTGAAGTGTTTTATTATCTCTCTTCAAATCACTAAGTCTCGTGGATTCTCCTGCCCCGTTCTTCTGTTATCAGCATGTTAACTTCTGACAAGTTCTCCAACACAGAGGATAAAACTAGACTGAAATTTGTGTCGGGGTGGGTGCTATAAATAGATTAGCAGACAGCTTGACTTGTCACAGCACAACTCTGAAAGTCTATGTCTATCTGGAGGGGGTGTGTGTGCCTTTCACCCAATCAGCTTTCTCCCAGTGTAATCCAACACTACACTGCAACTGCTGAATGAGGAATTGAAAATTCTAACACAATGTGCACTTTCTAAACAGTATATAAAGCTGAAGACAGCAGATATACAAGTATAACTTATGTAGGAGAACATGTTTCATCTATGTGTATCATCTGAGGCTGTTCACTTCACTGGGTATATGTGGGGGTTTACATCCACTTTAAGTACATTTCAGCAAGTGTCAACTTTTGCGGTGGTATCTTTAATGCTGGGTTCACACATGTCCGATGCGAATTGTATGTCCGTTTTTCCTGCAAATAAAAAAAGCATTTGCTCAGTGGTTCAGGTGGTTCCGAATTTGCAAGGCTCAGGACCTTATTTTTGTCACAGCTGCATTTTCAGTGCTGGCCAATATATAGTAGATAAAGGGTGCCAACTCCTTTAGAAGAAGAGCAATCTGTGCTGAAATTCTGAGCTGAATCCTGAACAGAATCCTGAACTGAATCCTGAACACAGCTGAACACATGTGCGATTCAGAAACATTCCCATAGAACTCAAACAGCCTGGAATTCGTACCTGAACCGCACATCAGTTCTCAGAAAACTCGCAGAACTCTTTTTAAATTTGCATGGCAGATGCACCCTATAAATGTAAACAGCTTCAATGGAATGTTATTTCACACGTCATGCGAATCAAATGCGGTTCAAAACGCATCCAATTCACATATACAGTATGTGAATCGAGCCATACTACAGGAAAGATGCTTGTTATTTTCTTTGGTTGTAGGATCCTCAATGAAGAGTGTATGTTGATTGTCAGACAATTTAAGGGTAGATCTAAAAAAATGCACTGGAGAATTGGTAGATTGGGATTAGTTCATAGGAGAGCCAGGTTATTGTTGGGAATAGTGGTTGCTATGCTATATATTATAAGCAATATACTACTTGTTGCAGCACAGATTTCGCTTTCTCCACTCTTATGTCACTCCATTAGGCACTACAAGCAATCCCTTAATCCTTCATTCATTATCCCTCTGTTAGACTCATTTACCTCTAGGCACTGAGCCCTCTACATACTCTCCATGTCTTTCCTTATTCTCCCAACCACTGTCATATCATTGCAGTTTTCCATACAATGTGCAGCCACTTAGTTTAAATAATGTTGGATAATGTGGATAATTTCCAGTTTGGTCCTACACCTACACCTTATCTACACTTTTATTTTTTTTGAGAACCACTGTTCTAGAGACTATTTTCTGTTTAAAGTGTTACTAAAGTCAAATTATTTTTGTGTTATGTTATACTCACCTGTCCTGTGCAGTGGCCTGTGTGCTTCCGAGCTGCTCTTGTAACTTCCTGTGCAGTGAACTGAAGGGGGGAAGGTTACCAGCTTTTTTGACTTTTTTGCTTTAAAGCGCAGTTCCTCCCGCCCCTTAGATTGTGCAGGCGAGCCGCTCTTTCATGCCTGGGGACCGCAAACACCCTGGGGTAGGACCCAGGTCCCTAAACACTTTTTATGAAAATACCGTGCATATAAGCCTTTAAAATTAGCACTTTTGAATTTCTCCCATAGACTTTTAAAGGGGGTTCCGTGGCTTTCAAATTTGCCGCGAACACCCCAAATTGTTCGCTGTTCGACGAACTTGCGAACAGCCAGTGTTCGAGTCGAACATGAGTTCGACTGGAACTCGAAGCTCATCCCTAATGTGCATAAACCATGATAAAATACATACACTATTACTCTACTATACAAACAACAATAATGATGATGTTTACATAAACCAACAGTGCATATATATATATACATTAGAATGAAAGTCCCTAAGGTGACTCCAATATATAAAGTGACTTGCAAGATAAATCTGTGAACTAGTTTGTTGATAATCCACCACCAAAAGGAAGGAGGCTTACCAGACAAGTTGAACCCAACTAGGCATACACCTGATGAGTCAACAGAGCTTGTGGTGTAACACACCCAGGGAAGAAAATCAGCATACACGGTTTCCGATGTAGACCAATCAGGCAGGGGTCCATCACAATGCATAACATCAATGGGTATCCACCAAGGGAACAGTGACCAAAGATCAAGAACGGATCCTCCCAGTATTATATATGGTAAAAGGAAAGAAAATGGGCCACATAGTGTGATTCCATTTACATAAAAGGCATTTTATTGAAATAAGTAAAATGGTCTCTCACATTTGAGAATGCATTAAAAGGCATGTAAGTAAAATCAAATATCGCAGTGGCATCAGCAAAGCCCGTCCCAACCCCAGATGATGTCTTATTGAGACGAAACCAGTCGGGACCGGCTCTGCTGATGCCACTGTGATATTTGATTTTACTTACATGCCTTTTAATGCCTTCTCAAATGTGAGTGACCATTTTACTTATTTGAGTAAAATGCCTTTTATGTAAATGGAATCACACTATGTGGCCCATTTTTTTTCCTTTTACCATATATAATACTGGGAGGATCTTTCACCTTTGGTCACTGTTCCCTTGGTGGATACCCATTGATGTCATATATTGTGATGGACCCCTGCCTGATTGGTCTACATCGGAAACCGTGTATGCTGATTTTCTTCCCTGGATGTGTTACACCACAAGCTCTGTTGACTCATCAGGCGTATGCCTAGTTGGGTTCAACTTGTCTGGTAAGCCTCTTTCCTTTTGGTGGTGGATTATCAACAGACAACTAGTTCACAGATTTATCTTGCAAGTCACTTTATATATTGGAGTCACCTTAGGGACTTTTGGTCTAATATATATATGCACTGTTGGTTTATGTAAACATCATCATTATTGTTGTTTGTATAGTAGAGTAATATTGTATGTATTTTATCATGGTTTATGCACATCAGTAATGGTTTGTTACTAGTTTGATCCCGTCAGGGGAATCTCACTTTCACCTTCACTTTTAGCGCTGCACTTTACTACTTTCCCAATGAGACGAGGTCTAGCTTCTTCAACATTCGTAATGGCACACAGCAGGGCTGCCCCTTATCTACTCTGATACTCTCGTTGGAGCCCTTCTTTGCAGAATTCAGGTGGACTTGGGCATCACTGGCTATCAAAAATCTTCAGGGTCCCATAAGGTGGCCGCATTTGCAAGTGACCTAATCTTTTTCCTAACCAAACCGCTTACCTCTCTCCCGAACTTGCTCCAATCTCTACAGGAATATGGGGCTCTCTCTCTATTTCAAATTAACCTGTCCAAATCCTCCTTCCTTAACATTACAATGGGTAAGGACACTGTCAAACGCCTGTGTTCAGTGTTCCCCCTTCGCTGGGCGGCCAGCTCTATTCATTACTTGGGAGTTGACATTACTTTCGACCCTTCAGACCTGTATATGGCAAATTTCACCCCACTACTGCTCCATCTCAGAGCGGACCTCCCCCATTGGCATTCCCTTACGTTAACGTGGTTTGGCCGCTGCAATGCCCTCAAGATGACCATGTTGCCTAGGGTATTGTGCTTGCAAGCGAGTCGACTCTATGTTTTACAATATCGTCTGGTCCCATCGCAAGCCGCGCATTAGACTTCAACTTCTCCATTTTGTAAAACATAGGGGAGGGGTGGGTCTCCCGCACGTGAGAGCCTATTACAGGGCGGCTCATCTCACCAGGTTGGTGGACTGGCATTGCCATGCAGAGGCAAAACATTGGGTGGCCATGGAAATAGAAGATTCTAATGACATGGCTAAGAGCTGGCCCTGGATCACCTCTACTCTGCCAAAAAACCTCACTGATCACCCTACATTGGCAGCACACTACTGGTGGCCAGAGAGGCTTTTTGACACTCTTCAGTGTCTCCACTACCCTCCCCTATGGTGCCGGTTCTGGGTAATCTGGAATTTGCACCCGGCCTTCAGAATCCCCACTTCAAGCGATTGGCTGCGGGCGGCCAGCTCCACTTGTGTGACTTTGTCGGATCAGACAACCAACTCTCCTCAGAAGCCGGGGTGTCTGCTACAGACCCCCCTTTGGACTTCTGGAGTGGCCTTCAGCTGCGTAACTTCCTTCGCAGGTGTTCATGGATCCCTGGCATTTCCCATCAGCTTACGGAACTGGAACACATGTGTCATTGGGGGGAGCCGGTCCATCATAGTCTCTCACTAATCTACGCCTCTCTGACTCGACCGGTGGAAGGGTATGTTCCCCTGTTCCTCTCCAAATGGGATCTTGGATCAATTCACTGACTCTCAGAAGGAGAAGATTCTTCATTTTGCTCAGAAGTCCTCCATAGCTACCAGAGTCCAAGAGACCTGTTACAAGATCTTGACCCGATGGTATAGGGTACCCAATACTCTGCACTGTTTTTCTCCGCAAGTCCCTAGTCTGTGTTGGCAATGTAGCACTGCAGAAGAAACGATACTACACATCTTTTGGAACTGTCACAAACTCGGACCCTTTTGGCGCGAGGTGACCCGTGGTGAGGTGAGGTGGCACAATCAAATACTCAACCAATGTTACTCTGGAGGGGAACCCCGCAGCCTGCTTTCTTTACCTTTCAGATCGACCAAGAAATACAAAGCCTCCCTCACCATCCAGCTATTGAATGCTGCCAAAGCATGCATCCCCCTTTGTTGGAGAACACCTCATGCTCATGTGCTGGGTTTCACCTGCATATGTAAACAGTGATTGCACCACAAATGTAATCTGTAAAGGCTTTTAAAGTGTTGCCTCTGGATAATGTAGGCTAAACTAAAAAACAGTACCACTTTAAAACTCCAGAAGGTAAGTCGTTTGGCTGGTGACACTGTTTGCTCATGCTGGTTGGGATAAAAGGCTTGAGAGGCCCAGCTAGGATTACAAGAAAATGGCGCCTGGCCGCACACAGGATCAGCAGACTCTACAGCTAAATTAGTGAAAGATGATAAGAATTGGCTTCAGCACAGTTCTCCATCCATAAAATAACCTCCCCAATGCATTTCATCTATGTGAAGCTTAAATATAGAGGCCACTATGATTAAGCCCCCACATTGGTGAAATACATTAAAGGGGTAGTCACCTATGGATAATTTTAGGTATTGTAGTTTGTCATAATTTTACAGGTGTGCCCAATTTTTAATCTTGACAAATTTGCTATCTGTTTACTTGACACTACATCATCATTTATATTTTGACAAAAAAATGGGTATTGTATTGTGCTTGTGTGCTCTAAAATTCATTTAAGTGTATTTTTTCCTGAAAATTTGCATTTGATAAATGGCTATGCAAATATGATGTCACATAAAAAATTGTAACAGCATCATTTTATTCCACAGCGCCTTTACTTTCAGAAAATATATATTGTGTGGGGGGCTTCTAAGTAATTTTCTAGCAAAAAAAAAAAAATGATTTTAACATGTATGTACACAAGGTCAAAATTACCATGGATTTTTTTAAAGTTTTGGATACAGTGAAGGGTTAGATCCCCTGCCAGGTAGTTTTATTCTCTCTGTCTCCACTGGGGAGAATAGCTCTCCTTATGTGCCCTGGCTACCATTGTCATGAGGACTAGAAAATGGGGAGAAATCTAACGTTTTTCATTTTTACTGGAACAGAATAGAAGGAAAAACGTCCAAAAGGGACACATGTTCCATTGACAACTCTCTACACTGGGAATTTTTCGAAAGATTTCCTTTGACTTCCTGTTGTGACTGCAAGACAGATCATTTTGTGAAATATAGCCAGTGGGATTCAAATGAAGAAAAGAAAATGTGACAGGGTATTTATCCATTCCCTACTCCATCCAAAATTTAAAAAAAGAAGAAGAAACATGGGTTTTAGATAAAGTGCATGAAATTGTGAAAATTGTTTATGTATGTTTGAACTAAGCTATTCTGAACAATACCCTATATCTACACATTTTTAATTGTTTCTTTGACTCCGTATTGCCTCGGATATTGTAATGATGTATAGAGTTTATTGAAACAGTATTGGAATAGGTGTGGCAGAGGATGCATACGTTAAAGCGGTGTTCGGCCGAAATTATACTTTTTAAATAAAAATATCCCTATAATACACAAGCTTAATGTATTCTAGTAAAGTTAGTCTGTAAACTAAGTTACGTTTAGTTAGTTTATAGCATTAGTTTGTTACTTTATAAACTTCCAGCAGGCCATGGCCATTTCAAGTGTGGGCATCTGAAGACAGAGACTGTATTTCTTCCTGGATCTCATCCTTGCAGATCTCGCACATGCTCAGTGCAGCACAAGCATTGTAATGGGTTGCAGGTCAGGTTTCCATAGCAACAGCAGTGTCAGAGGAAGTTGGCGCCCTTTAGCTATGCACATCACGCTGCCACCATTCTCGTAGCATTGCCCCGACACTGCGCCCATCACACTGCTCTTTTCTTCAATAATTGCACATGCTGTGGTGTCCCCCTGGATCAGCAAATGTGCTTACTGCTCTCAAATGGCAAATAGTTGCTTGTCTTCTTATCCTACACACGAATCGACCGTATCCACCGCCGCCGATCTTGCTGCTTTGGAATCTAGGGTAACAATGGCAACAAAAGCCAGGTTGCCCTTAATTAAAATGGTGCTGGCCGCCGCCTTGCATCGCCTCATTTCCGATTTTGAAATAACGCAATGCTACGGCCCAACGATGCCTATTGCCTCCTGGGATTGATGACAAACATCTCCTAGGAGGCATTGCAGACTGGAAATGACACGCTCGGCCACAGCAGAAAGGAGAAAATTATTATTTCATTAACAAATATAACAGTGAGTTTAAATATATATATATATTTTAAGTGCACAGAGCAACTTGGGATACTGAGCACCTAAAAATATGGGTGGAACTCCGCTTTAAAGGGGAGAAAGCACAGTGTATGTAAAGAACAGGCTTGCAACACTAGAGGAAGATACAATAAATTGGCCTAACACACAGATTACTGTCCAGTGAAAGTTAATATGCTGCTGCTAAGGACTACACTTTTGTATCATTGCTTAAGGCAGCCAAGCAGCCAGGAGATAGGAGACTGGCAAGGGTGACAATTCCTCTGGTAGTGGAAGGGGTTAAGTGCTTGGCACCTTCACTGGCTGCCAGTTCCCCACTTTCTCAGACTAGACTGCCAAGGGACCCAGCCAGGAGTCATGGAAGAGAGTGCATAGAGGGGTCCCTGCTGAAGAGAGCAAGCACAGAGGTCCGAGAGAGGACATTTTCTGTATCCCATAGCAACCATGGGATCTGTCAATGGGAGGGAGGTGACATGAACTGCTGGATTGGTGGAGCCCAGTACAGGCTGAGCAGTGCTGGCCTCAAAATGCTGCGCACCTGGGATTAGTGTCCTCTGAGCTTGAGAGTGGCTGAAGTGGACAAGTTTCATCAGTATATCAGAGTCAGCGCGGAGAGTAGGGAATTAATAGTGTTATTGCAGCTCGCTTCTAAGCCTGGGAGACCTGCTTTGATGTTGACTGTCACATGACTGCAGCTCCTAGCCTTATGTTCAGGCATTAGCTAGTGCAGTTCCAATTGTCCCCACTAGGATGCATAAGAACCACCCACAAGCTTACCACAGAGACATGGATTCCTCAGTAGAGGACATCCATTCAAGTTGATAAATTCAATTTTAATAGGTCAAAGAGTGCTCCAAATGAAAAATCCTTAATAGGCCAAAGTCTTTATTGTTCAACTGGTTACAGCAAGCCAGGCAAAATACATCCAATGCATTTTGGGGGCTGTACAGCCCCCCATCATAGAGGCTGGGTGAAATGCCAGAAACTTAAATTGACTCAAAAGTACTCCTAAGCAAACTGATCTGCAGGCAGAGGATGAAAGGTTTTTATTAAAGTAAATTTGAAAGAATATCCACAATTTTGAGTTTTCACAAGCAAAACAGATGAGAAATTGTTCAATGGAGACACCTGTACAAGTGACAACTGTATATGAGGGAATTTCCCACACTGTGGATAGATTACTTTTCAAATGTGTCAACAGGACAGGAAGTGAAATCTCCCAAATAGGATGCATATGGACAAAAAAATTGACAGAGTTTTATCCATTCCCTACTTTATTGAAAAAAAAAAGTTTAGGCTTTATATTTATTTTAAGAACTGTTGTTTTACAGTAAATTATACAAGAAACATATAGCGTAAGGAGATAAGCATATTTATGTTGTTTACTTGCAAAAACAATTACTTTAATGTTTTAGAAAAGATTTCATCTGTAGCAGTGTTCATATTTCCTAAATGTTTATCACGCTGGTACAAATAATAGGCAAGCGGAAAGCGTTATTTGAAAGTGATCATCATCTGTCTAAATAAAGATCTCTTAACTTTATTATTTTGCATACGAACTTCTTGTTGTATTGTATTACCTGTTTTCCTCATATCTGCATTTGCAAAAAAATACATCATAGAATTTTTCCGCTAATATGGCAATATTGCACAATATTTCAGCATACCACATTAGTGACTGAACTGGCACACAGAGAATAATTTAATGACTTGCAACACTAGGTGCATCACATGTGAATTTAATGATTCGTTTTTCACCAAAATAAACATTTTCATAATGTTACTCAATTCTGCTATTTTTAAGTCATTATGTTGAATGTACAATTATCTTCATTCGTTTAACAGTGTGTCTCCTGGAAAAATAAAGCAAATTCAATTTTCTATGTTTGCACACACACATCAATCCGTTGCATGTGCTATCTGTATGGCTCCCAGTTCACAACAATTTAAATGCTTTATGTCTGCATCTGTGATGCTTAGTGCTTTAGCGTTTGTACAACATTATAAAAAATTAATTAGATGAAAATCTTTATTACACCTAGCTTCACAGGGTATGCATACAGGGTCTGATATATATATTTTTAATTTGAAACTGTCAAATAAATAAGCAACTAATTTTCAAATTTGCACGCTTAATTCACTGTAAAGTACCATAATTAGTACAGGAGGACATATTCTTTATTCTAGGAAACTCTTGTGCAATTTTATAATATATAATAGAATTGTATATTTTCAAGATAGGACATTACCTTTCAACAGGTAAAGTGAGAAAAAAAGGTATTTATAATGACGGCATTATTGTGTTTATTTTCTGTCCCTTTGTTGTAGAACTCTGCTCCCTCATTTTACTCCTGAAGAAGCAGGGCACTGCAAAACATGTCACGTCTGGCTGATTGCATGTACTGTACACCTTTATTATGGATTAACATCTATATAGTGTGCGTTAGCATTATTTTGTGGATGTTACACAGCCATAAAAGAGGGATTTTTATCCTTAGATTTTGTTCTAATATTAAGCACATTTTTTTAATGATGTTATATGTAATAATAAAATGATGTGATTTTAATCTGGTGTAATGTCCTTAACGGTACCAAGAAAAAACTTGAATTTGTGAGAGTTTACTTATACTTTTATATAGTATGGTTGAGGAGGCGCATGCACGCAGCCATCTGAGCCAGACATGTCAACTTAGATCTCCGCACCATCCGGGACATGGCAGCCTTTACACCCGAGTCCTCTCAGCCTGAAATCTGCTCTAAGTGACTGACACCTCTGTGAGACTCCAGGGCACAACTTGGCACCATGTATAGCGGGAGAAAAGTGAAGCTTAAGACAGCAAAACTCCTTCACAGCTCACAGCTTCACACACAGAAACAGCTCAGGTCTCCCTCCACTACTCAGCGTAGTGAGCCTGATTTAGATTTTGGGTTAACCCCCATTACATTACAAAACTCCCCGCCTGCCTCTGATTTATTAAGCCAATTTGAAAGAGTTCTCCATAAGGCATTACAAAACACCTCAGACGCTATTACTGAAAAATTGACGTAGGAAATCCGTGAGTTAGGCCTCCGCATCTCAATTCTGGAACAGAGGGTGGACGAATTTGATATTACTACCTCTAGCCATGCTAAGGAATTATAAAATCTCAGAGAGGAATATTTCTCCCTTCAAACATGCCTTGAAGATTTTGAAAATAGGAACAGAAGATCTAACCTCCTAATCCGTGGAATACAAGGAGGCTATTGAAGATCTTCAATCAACAACAACAGCACTCTTTCAGGAACTCACTCCATCTGTCCCCATTGAAAGGCTAGAAATCGACAGGATCCATAGAGCTCTAGCTCCTCGCAGGGAAGATGGACCCCTCAGAGACACTATCATAAAATTGCACTACTTCCACACTAAAGAGCAATTGTTGGAAGCAGGCTGCAATAAGGAGACCCTTTAATTCCAGGGACATAATTACTAAATCTATCAGGATCTCTCCCAACAAATGCTCCAGCATCGTCACATTTCATATAGTTGGAGTTTTCCCTTCGCTGTCCACTTTACTTTCAAAGGAACCACCTACACCTGCAAAACAGCTGATGATCTTCTCACCACAATCCATGACCTCTGCCTGTCAACACCTGAACCTGCTACTGAGGGATTGAAACGTTGGGTTGATATTGGTTCTCCCAAAAATCAGAGTAACACTCCTGAACACCGAGCTTTTTCCAGCTTCCACAAAAGGAGTCACTTTGCTTCACCGCCCCCCGAGACGGATTCAATGGACTGACATTTCCTACGTGGGTGATATCATTTTTTAAAAGGCTTGCCCTTTTAGTTTGCTCATAATACACCTCATGGACTAAACTGCCAGATACAGAAATCTGTATTCTGAATTTTGGTTGGTTTTCCTACAATTCAGTACTCTAATTTGGTCCCCCCACTTGGTTTAATACTCCTCTAGTTACTAGATACCCTGTTTCCCCGAAAATAAGACCTAGCGTGATTGTCGGTGATGGCTGCAATATAAGCCCTACCCCCCAAATAAGCCCTAGTTAAAGTCCTTGTAGGTCTTATTTTCAGGGTAGGGCTTATTTTTGGGGAAACAGGGTAGGGCTTATTTGGGGGGTAGGGCTTATATTGCAGCCATCACTGACAATCACCCTAGGTCTTATTTTCGGAGAAACAGGGTAGCTTATTTACTTCACTGTTTCTTATTTAGTCAACTGCTTAAGGTACTTAGACTCTTACTTAGCACACTCATCAACACACAGTCTCTTCACAGTTGCCTGTTGATAATATACACAGCTTGACCTCTGTTCTTTTGCAGTAGACCTAATCATTCACTTTGTTCACTGTACTAAGAATCTGGGTCATAAGCAGTGGTTTAACTTTCTATGACCATTATTCTTCATTCATTTACCAGCTAACCATTGCACAACTACCCAGAGTTAATTTGCTCCACTCACTAACTGCGTACCCTATTGTTATCATGAGCCTGTCACATTCTTATGACTCGTTTGTTATAAATTAGTTATTTAGATTACCTCTTTGGTGGCTGTCGTAGTCCCATAAACAGCCCACTGCACCTCCATTTTTTCCTCGAGTGCCCCACATAGTTGTTTGGACACTTTTTGGACCAGTTGTATCCACCGGCTGGTGATTTTTATTTTCACCACCCCTTGGATACTTGCTCCAATTCGGAGCCACTTTTTTCCTATTTTTTTGTTACTTTATATATTTCTAATACTTATTACTCTCTCTAGAGTTAACTTATAATACTCCATTTTTGTCTGATCCCCTCCCTAATCCTACCCTTCTTTATTCCCTATCCCTCCCTGCTCTCTTCCCCTCCAGATAGGTTACACTATAACTTATTAGTCGGTATTCATGACCCTCAACTTTATCCTCATCGAAAGATGGCCTCTCTAAAAATATACTGACACTTAACGTTCAAGGTCTTAACTCTCCTCTAAAACGTATGAAAGCTTTTTCTCCAAACTCATGGCTCACGTGGTTTACTTACAGGAAACACACTTCACATCACAGTCCTCTCCCAGGTTCTTCAGCCGTGCTTACCCTCTGCTAAACACAACTTCAAGTGACAATAAACAAAGGGGTGTACTAATCACCTTCCATCGTACAACACCATTTACCCTCAGTAAGGAGCTCAAAGACCCTGAGAGTAGATACCTAATACTATTTGGTCTTCTGTTAGACAACAAAGTTACAATTGTCTCCCTCTACACCTCTAATAGAAACCCAATATCAGTTTTATCTCATTTATTATCTGTAGTGGAATCCCATAAACTAGGCACCCTCATACTCGTGGGAGATTCCAACCTAACATTATACCCATTTTTGGACAAATCCCCAACTCCAACGATCGCCCACCGCCTTTCTTACCAACAACTCATTGACACATGGCCTGAACAACACCCGGCTAGATGTCAATATACTCATTATTCCCATCCCCACAAGCAATTTTCCAGAATAGACCATTTATTTGTGAATATCAGCACCTCGGCACTTATCCTAGATACGTTTATTATACCTTGCTCTTGGTCTGACCATAATATGGTATTGACAACCCTTTCTTCATTAATCAAAAGTCCCAATTTCCAAACCTGGTACATCAATGATAGTATGTTGGCTAATCCTACCTATAGTCAGGATATTGAACAGGCTATTAAAAACTATCTGGTTAATAACAAAACCAGTGATACAGACCCCTTGACTCACTGGTAAGCCCTCAAACCGTATATAGAGGTGTCTGTATCAGTCAAGCATCTCATCATCGTAAGTTAAGGTGACAGTTCCAAAAATGATTGGAGCATGCATTTTATAAGGCTTCAAAGAATTTTCAAGCCTCGCCCCTTTCCGTCTAATTATTATATGATAAAATATGTTTGCAACTTGATCTTTTCTTGATGTAATCAGCAGAAAAAATTCTCCGTAAATCTAAACATGTTTTCTATATGAAAGCGAACAAACCAGATACCTTCTTAGCCCTGGCTTTACATAAGGCTGCCTACAATCTGAGATAATTACACCAGCAACCCACTAAAAATCCTCCATGAATTCCGCAGAAAACTCTCTGAACTATATAAGAACACTAATGCCCCGTACACACGGTCGGATTTTCCGATGGACAATGTCCGATCGGAGCGTGTTGTCGGAAATTCCGACCGTGTGTGGGCGCCATCGGACATTTTCCATCGGATTTTCTGACACACAAAGTTGGACAGCAGGAGATAAAATTTTCCGACAACAAAATCCGATCGCGTCAATTCCGACCGTGTGTGGCCTGTTTCGATGCACAAAGTGCCACGCATGCTCAGAAGAAATTCCGACACGGGACAGCTCGTTCTGGTAAACGTAGCGTTCGGAATGGATACAGCACTTTCGTCACGCTGCAATGTTCAAAATGGTTTAATACAACGCACTCTCTTCTTCTTTATAATGTGACAAGAATTAAGTAGTTTTGCTGCTCATATTCACACACACTTCTCACAAACTTATTTCGTTACTATTTATTGGGATTCCCTCAATATATTTTGATTTCTCACATCTGACAACAAAATTTTTTGTTTTTTTTGGACTTTAATGTAGATTCTTTTTTTGTGTTTCTCTTTTTTATTTTTTATTTTTTTTGGTGATTTTGATTTGTATTCCCGAAAATGTTTGTGTGTGTTTTTGGTGACAAGTTCCCACAACACCATTGATATGTTGTTCTATTTAATCTGTAGGAGATTGTTTGGTGTTGTTGTCCCTTGTTAATTTCACATTGTACTTTAGAAATGTACCTGAATCGTCACCAACAAACTGTCCTTTTTGGATGAAAACACACACAGGAGAGTAGAATTTACCCAAAAAAATTTTAGTAAGGGCTCACCACTAAACAAAGAGGGAGGCAACGCTGGAGAAACTGCAGAAGTGGGCGAAGCCTGGGACCCCCAGGGCAGACATCAATTATTTAAAAGCAAAATTGGTGGCCTGAGGAGTCCATATCATAAGGGAGGGCAGTCTGGTCCAGAAGTCCCAGAGATCCGGAAAGCAGCAGATGACATCTGTGTCCCCAGGCTGTGGTCATACGAGAGACTGCATCTTCTGTCAGACCAGACTGAACCCAGGGCAATCACTCTTTGGTCTTCCTTCCACGCTTCCTTACAGGCTTTGGCTGTGGTGGTGGAGTTGTGGCAGCAGGAGGAGGAGGAGGAGGAGGATCGTCCCTCTCAATGACATCTGTCTTGTGTGTCAGTTCCCCACTCTCCCCCTTACGAAGGACTTTATAAATCAGGTCCTCAGAGATCTTGCGTTGACCCTCCTGCATGCCCTGCAATTTTGTGGCAGCCATGCAGGCAAAGGCCTCTTCAGGACTGGGGAAGGCTCTGAGGGACGCAGAAGCCTCCTGGATCAGCCTGTACGCTGAATCCTGCACGGGACTCGGAGTGGCCTTCCTGGCTCATTTATATGGCAGGCGGAGGGGAGGGACCTGAGACTCAGTCAGGCTGCGACTTGTCCCAGGCTTCTCTTGGCTGCCACTTAGCCCCGCCTCCTCCTGGCTGCCACTAATCCCCGCCTCCTCCTGGCTGACACTAATAATCCCCGCCTCCTCCTGACTGCCACATTCCACAGCCTCCTCCTGGCTGAGGTCTTCCTGTGTATGAAAAAGGGACATAGTTTTAGTTTTTTATTCATCAATCACACACAATTTTCACCTCCTGACTGCTGCAAATTGAATGTTAACAAATATAACAGACTATCCTTCTGAGCCCAGCAGTTTTCATTCTTTTCCCAATTTTGGGTGCCCACTACTGTCTATTGATATGTAAAACACTTTCAATCAGCAATTAGTGATCAATAATAACATCTAGTAAACATAATTTCTTTATTGCCCAGAAATCTGTTGAAGAATGCTATACCTGACTCCAGCTGGGCTCCTCCACTTCTTCCTGGCTGGAAGGCCCAGGTTGGCCATCGGAAGCCTCAGCTGGGGTGGAAGGAAGAGTGGAAGGAAGAGTGGAGAGGGATTTCCTGACTTCAGTGTGGTCTGACAGAAATCGCAGTCTCTCATAGTACCACAGCCTGGGGACATAAACGTCATCTGCTGCAGCTCCGGATCTCTGGGAATCTGTGACCTTCTTGCGCTCCCTAAGATAAGTGCTCCTCAGGCCACCAATTTTAGCTTTCAAATAAGGGATGGTTGCTGTGGGAACCACCGGCTTCACCAACTCCAGCAGTTTCTCCAGCGCTGCCTGCCTCTTCTGTTTGTGATTATAGTGGGGGTGTCTCACTTGCCACAGACAGGGCAGCTCCCTGTACTTGTCTATGAACAGGGGCAGGAAATTGTGGTCGTTGAACCCATCCATTTTCTCTGCAAGACACAACACAAGACAAAGCCTAATGTCAGGCCAAACTCCCCTAATCTTGTTACAATATAGGCTTCCATTTCGAAGCAGTATAGGCCCAAGTTTAGATCCTACCTTCGTTAGCATGATCGGCGTCTCCGATGCTCCTTCCTCCGCTCACAGATCGTACGTAAGACACGTGCGTTATGATTTATACACACTGCGCATGCGTATAACTCCGCCCACCCCTGACGTTCTTTCTAGTCTATTCCCCACCCCTTTTCATTCGGCGCAGTGGGGGAAAAGCACATGGCGGATAGACAGCAGGATCGTGCTAATTGTAGCAACGAGGAGGAGGAGGAAAGGCTGGAGCCTGAAATGTCCCGATCCAGAAGGAGATTAAAGGACTCAAATATGTCCTTTGGGGAGATGTTGGAGATGGTGGACATCCTGAAGAAGGCCGACTATGATGGAAAGTATGGGCCTTACCCCAACCCCAATGTCAGAAAGGCCAAGGTCATGGCGAAAGTGGTCAGGAGTCTGCACCGGAAATTCGGGGTACGACGATCGAAAGATCAGCTCAGGAAGCGGTGGTCGGACCTGAAATTACGAGAACACGAGCAGTACAGAAAGATCCGGAGATTGCTGCAAAAAAGTAAGTAGTTGTGCTGTGTTCCTATTCTTTATGTTTATGACATTCGTGCTGCTCCATGTGCTTTTAGGAGCTGTTGTACAGTTTAAAATGGCAACTTTCATGTTCATGGGCACATTATTCGCTCGGATCACACATTGTTATTTCGGACGATAAAATACCATTGTTTAGGCCATATGCATTTGGCCACCATTTTGACGCCCTATACTTGTCTTCAAAGAATTGGGTTGTGTAGATGGCTTTGTTACTAGAATGAAATGCAAACTAGATTGTGTGTAAGGAGAGGACACTCAGCAGCTGTTTTCACATCTGGACACTGGAGCACTAGTGTGGGACACAAGAACACCATTTTTATTAGGGGGGCCACACAGGTGCCCCAGTGTATACTATAGGGAGGCTACATCTGTGAAGCTTTTACCAAACAGGTAAAGTATTGCAGCTTGACAAAGGGCACTAAAAAAGCTACATCTTGGAACTCTGCTAAAATAGACAATTGTACCCCACTTCCAAGCAATGTTTCATCTTTCTAGTTCTGCCATCAAATATCTGTGTGCTAATTATACCATTTTTGTTTTACATAGGGGAGAAAAGACTCGGAGGACACCCCTCATCCGAGGAGACCAGAGCCCCCCCCCCCTGGAAGAAAGGGAAATCCCCCCCAACACAAGCTGAGCAGGAGGAAGAAGACGTGGTGGAAGTAGTCACCACAACAGGTGAGTGTCTGCGACCACAGGCTCAGATAAGAGATGGATGGCGGCATTTTCTTTAGACCTAATTTATTTTGGGTTTCCTCTCTTTTTAGGTGATCGTGAGGTTGTGGATCCAGATCCTTTCACATTCGAAAGTGCCCAGATCGTGATCGGGGAGATCATGGGGTGTAATTTACAATTGGAAAACATCAAGCAAAACATCAATGATGTTATTCCAAAATATAAAAACATCATTGATGTTTTGGGGCGAGTTTAAAACCCCTCCAAATCACTTTCTTCTTTTGTGTGCTACAATGTACTAAATGTTTTTGTGATTTTTCCCAAAGCCAAATTTGGAGGATGCAAACAGTGTGCCAACATGTGCTATCTGCCATCACGGGAGATCAATGGACGCGTTTTGGGGGTGCAACACCTTCCTCAATAATAAAGTAGCGGTGAGGAAGGGCTTTCTCCCCCAAAACACGTCCCTTGATCCCCCGTGATGGCAGCTAGCACATGTTGACATTGTGAAATTTGTGTGCATCTTCCAAATTTGGCTTTTCCAGGGGTGATTTCCCCCCATCTGAACGCAATATCAAACACAGTTCCTAAATACTCATGTCTGATATTGCCTTCCAGTTCTACCAAATGTGAACTTTGTAAGATCAAGATTTGTGTCTTTCTTGTGGGTTTTACACAGGCCTGTTTTCTATAAAATGCACATTTTGATTTTGGATAATGACACCACAAAAATTGTTATACAACAAACATGTTGGTTTGTCAGAAAAACCTTGGGTTTGTGCAGGTATTAAAAAGATTGTTCATCAAGAATGTGTGGATTATTGTCTCAACGCTACAACACTTTTGGGGTGATGTAATTGTTGTTTTATGAGAAAATGGGGGTTATTTCCTAAGGGGAAATCCACTTTGCACTACAAGTGCAGTTTCAGTGCAGTTGCAAGTGCACTTGTAGTGAAAAGTGTCTTTGCATTTAGTAAATAACAGCCAACAGTGCTTTGTATAAGGTTACACAATCACGACATTTTCTGCACTCCACACATTTCTGTCAGGGTCAGCTCAAACAAACACAAGCAGTAAATGTCCACAAAGAAGAGCCTGGGGGGAGATGCCTGTCGAGAACTTGAGGTCCTGCAGGCTTCTCCCTGTGGCCAAATACCGCAAGGTAGCGACCAACCTCTGCTCCGGAGTGATGTCTTGCCTCATGCAGGTATCCTGCCTGCTAATATAAGGGGTCAGCAAGGCCAACAAACGGTGAAACACGGGGTCCGTCATCCTGAGAAAGTTCCTGAAATCATCAGGATTATTCTCACGGATCTCACGGAGCAAAGGCATATGAGAGAACTGGTCACGCTGGAGCAACCAATTCTTGGTCCATGAACTCCTCCCCACCCTGTTCATGGACTGGACTTGTGTCAAGGTCAGGACCCCAACACCAAGCCCCTGCACAGCACGAACTCTACGAGGAGTACGCATACGAAACATGGCTAGAAAGCGGTTGGCTGCTCAGAACGAAGTAACAGAACACACTGAAGAACAGCAAGGCCTGTGAAGAGCGACCTGAAAAACAGCAACGAGCAGGCAAGATCACACAGAAAACTCTGATACGAACTAACTGCACGCACTGAAGAGCAGATACAAACCCACAAGCACAAACTGAACAGCAGAAAACGATCTGAAAGCCACGAGTCTGAAAAAGCGCGAATCGTCTCTCACCAAACTTTTACTAACACGAGATTAGCAAAAGGAGCCCAAAGGGTGCCGCGCTTGGTTCTGAACCGGCCTTTTCTAGTCTCGTCGTACGTGGTGTACGTGACCGCGTGGTTGTCGATCGGAAATTCCGACAACTTTGTGCGACCGTGTGTAAGCAAAACAAGTTTGAGCCAACATCCGTCGGAAAAAATCCTAGGATTTTGTTGTCGGAATGTCCGAACAAAGTCCGACCGTGTGTACGGGGCATAATACGTTTGACCAATCCTGCCTGGATACACTTCTGTCCACTATTCGCCTCCCAGCTCTTTCCTCATACCACTGGGAATCCCTAGACGGTCCTATCACTAACATTGAGATTCAGACCGCTATAAGGTCATTGAAGCCTCGCAAACACCCTGGCACAGATGGCTTATCTGCCACCTATTATAAACACTTTGCAACACTGTTGTCCCCTCTCATGGTTGCTGCCTTTAATTCCCTCCTCAAGGATCATTCATTTCATACAGAGTTGCTCAAAGCCTCCATCTCTATGTCCCAAAACTGAATACAGATACTACACCCTGGTCCAATTACAGACCAATATCAATTCTCAACATAGATATTAAAATATTATATTAGCTAAAATTCTCACTATCCGTCTCAACCTCATTATTGGTACCTTAATATACGAAGATCAAACTGGGTTTAACCCCTTTAGGTAAATGGGTGACAATATCCGCTGAGCTATACTCTTAGCTCATGCAGCAGAACTCGCTGTGTCCCTGACTCCCTGCCTGCTTCCTCTCCCTGGATATATGAAAGGTGTTTGATTCATTATCCTGATCTAAACCTTATCCTTCGACATTGGGGGTTTTGTATTCATTTCCTAGGATGGATTGCCACCCTTTATCACCATCCTAAAGCTTATTTATCCTATTCGGGTTACTGCTCTGACACCTTTACCATTGAGAGAGGAACCCAAAAGGGTTGCCCCCTATCCCCTATCCTCTTTGTGCTTGTAAGTGAACCCCTGGCCCAACTCATCCAGTCTAACCAAAATATTAACGGTCTAGAGCTTGGAGGCTATCACCAAAAAATATGTATGTTTGCGGATGATGTTTTGATATTTCTCACATCACCTTTATTATCATCACCGACTCTGATGGATATCCTTTCCAAATTTGGACAAATATCAGGCTTAACCTTTAATCCACAAAAATCAAAAGCCTTAAACATATCAATCCTATCTGGTCTTCAAACCCAACTACACTATTCTCTCCCGTTCGCCTGGTCCACGACACATATCTCATACCTAGGTATCATCTTTACATTGGCCATTGGCATGGATTGGCACAATAACAGTGATCAAAATGTCTATCCTTCCTAAAGTTCTCTAGAATACTCTAAATAATCCCTTCATATTTTTTACGCATTCTACAACGCAAAACCATACAATTCATTTGGGACAAACTCAGACCACAGTTACCAAAACCAACCTTATATACCCCCGAATCCGTGGAGGACTTGGGCTACCAAACTTCATAAAATATTACTATGCAGCTCAATTGGCACAACTGCCCAAATACCATCTGGGTCCAGATCTGGCAGGCAACCAAATCAGCCACTCCAAACATAGTGGCTCTTGAAACCAATTATAAAGTTCTTACTATATGGTATTTAGTCCCTGCCAGGATATCCAAATTTTGCCCTTTAATATTCTTCTCACTGCTTCCGTGGTTGTACTACCCCAAGCACATATGGTTTCTGTCAGCTTACCTCCTGACCCAGCTGTAGCACTTCTGAACAGCAAACCATATCACATCACTCACCGTCAATTTAAACTTCTGCTCTTTGTAACCATGGCAGCAAAACAACCCATAGCGAAAGCATGGAAATCTACTTCACTCTGCATACTATCTGTTAAATTCCAGTAGAGAACAGTAGGGATTGATCAAGTTACTGATCTTCTCATCAGGATATGCCAGGCCATTGTGCTGGAACTTGGCTCTGATGAGATTTAACAACTTTCCCTTCTGTCCCTTACTAACTTCACCTATTCACCCTTTGGCAACTCTGCACCCTTCATACAGTATCTCACAAAAGTAAGTACACCCCTCACTTTTTTGTAAATATTTTATTACATCTTTTCATGTGACAACACTGAAGAAATTACACTTTGCTACAATGTAAACTAGTGAGTGTACAGCTTGTATAACAGTGTAAATTTGCTGTTCCCTAAAATTAACTCAACACACATCCATTAATGTCTAAACTGCTGGCAACAAAAGCGAGTATATTTACAAAAATGTGAGGGGTGTACTCACTTTTGTGAGATACTGTATTATGCAATGCTAAATTACAACCCAGAAAGAGGCAACACGTAAAAATAAATAAAAATTCAGAAAAGGAAAATATTAATAAAAAGAACTTATTGGCCACAGTGACCAAAAATAATAATCTGATGGGTCACTAAAGCTAGTTTCTAGATTCACACTTCTGCAATGTGCATTCTACGTGCAGATGGACTGTTCATCTCAATGGGCTGCCCTAACTACAGAATTATTATTATTTAGTGCATGCTAAAACACGCTGCGTTTTCTGATGCATGAGGGAGCCATTGACATTTAATAGCACCCCTGTGCATCTGCTAAAGAGCAACATGTTTTGCCTGGCACATGATTTTTGTAAGCATGAACCTAGGCTTACTGGGGGTTCTGTAGTGTTCTAGCATGAAAACTACTAACTCTTTTAGCCGCTACCTAGCCTCAGGGGAGGTTGAATTGGCTGTAAGAATGTGAAGAAGATAGAGGAACCTCTACATGCAACTTGTATTTAAAATTAAGGGCAAGAAAGACAAATAACACTTTGCTGCAGAAAGCTTCTCTCAGTCTTGGTGCATGCTCAATGGAGAGGACCTCTAGATTACGCTGCCCTGTACCTGGAGTAATTTGAGGTATCCTGGTTATATCTTACCCTCTCTTCTTGGAATTCTTTACAGCACATTATGTAAAAGACAAGGAAGTGACTAATGCCCATCTGTTCAACCACTACATGCAGAGGATTTGTCTTGGGATTTGGCACTGCCTGAGAGCTAAAGTAAATGAACAAGGAGTGTGGGAATGTAATTTACCAGGACCCAAGGGGTAATAGTGTTACATTTAATTACTGTGATTCTTATACACAGTTATAAAAAAAAGTGTTTTTCATTAGAGCTGTTTGGACGTTTTATCAAATTCTCTTTTTTTCCTGTTATCTAGAGTTATTGATTTAAATGCAATGTAGTTGAATACAGCCATGTGTTCCTTTAAAAATGCTTTATTTAAAACACATAAAACAGCCTGTAAGAAAATGTTGACTACAGCCTACAGGTTTGAAGTCATAATCTGATTCATTAAACCTTTTACTCAGGGACAAATGTACAATTTGTACTTCTTAGCATATAGCAATTACTAAAGCATTCTAGGTCAGTTCAGGTATAACAAGAATGCAAACATACTAGGAGGAAGTTTATTAAAAAAAATAAATAAATAAAAATAAAAGTTTACATAAAAAAAAAGATTTTAACCATTTTAAAATTAAATGCACATTTTTAATTCCTCTGCATCCCAAGCTGCTCTGCGCGCCTACAGCGATTTGGCATATATTAATAGTGTGTGTGTGTGTATATATATATATATATATATATATATATATATATATATATATATATATATATATATATATTTTTTTTTTTTTTTTTTTAACTCACTGTTATAATTGTGAATGAAATATTAATTTCCACCTTTTGGCCGCGACCATGAGTGTCATTTCCGGTCTGCAATGCCTCCTGGGAGATATTTGTAAGCTCGTTAGAGCTTACAATCTAGGAGGGACGGTCAAGTTATACAAAAGGGTAATAGCTGTGGGGGATGAGCTAATGGAGAAAATAGTGCAGTTGTTAGATGGAGGCAGGATAGGCTTCTCTGAAGAGGAAGGTTTTCAGGGATCGCCTAAAAGTGGATAAATGTGGAGACAGTCTGACAGATTGGGGTAGCGAATTCCAGAGGATGGGCGAGGCTCGGGAGAAGTGCTGGAGGCGGATATGGGAGGAGGTGATGAGGGAGCTAAAGAACAGGAGGTCTTGGGAGGTACGAAGAGGGCAATTAGGTTGGTATTTTGAGACTAGGCTAGTGATGTAGCTGGGGGCAGAGTTGTGGATGGCTTTGTAACTTATTGTTAGTATTTTGAATTTAATTTGTTAGGCGAGTGGCATCCAATGGAGGGATTGGCAGAGAGGTGTAGCAGACACTGAGCGGTTTGTAAGGTGCATGAGTCTGGCAGCAGCAGTCATGATGGACTGAAGGGGGGATAGTCTATTTAAAGGTAAGCCAATGAGGAGGGAGTTGCAGTAGTCGAGGCGAGAGATAACCAGGGAGTGAATCAGGAGCTTTGTGGTTTCATTGGTTAGAAAGGGACGTAGTTTAGAGATGTTGCGGAGGTTGAGGCGGCAAGCTTTGGAAAGTGATTGGATGTGGGGCCGAAAGGAGAGTTCAGAGACCAGGATAACACCTAGTACCCTGACATGTGGGGATGGGTGGATGGTTGTGCCATTGCTCTTGACAGAGAAGTCGGGGAAGAGGCACGTGGGTGAGGAAATATTATAAGCTCAGTTTTGGATAAGTTGAGTTTTAAGAAGTGGTGTGACATCCATACAGATATGTCTGTAATACCCCGTACACACGGTCGGACTTTGTTCGGACATTCTGACAACAAAATCCTAGGATTTTTTCTGACGGATGTTGGCTCAAACTTGTCTTGCATACACATGGTCACACAAAGTTGTCGGAAAATCCGATCGTTCTGAACGCGGTGGCGTAAAACACGTACATCGGGACTATAAACGGGGCAGTGGCCAATAGCTTTCATCTCTTTATTTATTCTGAGCATGCGTGGCACTTTGTGCGTCGGATGTGTGTACACACGATCGGAATTTCCGACAACAGATTTTGTTGTCGGAAAATTTTATATCCTGCTCTCAAACTTTGTGTGTCGGAAAATCCGATGGAAAATGTGTGATGGAGCCTGCACACGGTCGGAATTTCCGACAACAAGGTCCTATCACACATTTTCCGTCGGAAAATCCAACCGTGTGTACGGGGCATTAGAAAGTTAGTGATGTGTGAGGAGACTGATGGAGTGAGTTGAGGGGTGGAGAGATAGATTTGTGTGTCATCAGCATAGAAATGATATTGAAATCCATGAGAGGCTATCAGCTGACCCAGGGAAGAGGGAACAGCATGTGCAATTATTGAAGAAAAGAGCAGTGTGATAGGCGCAGTGTCGGGGCAATGTTATGAAAACTGTGGTAGAGTGATGTGCATAGCTAAAGGGCGGCAACCTCCTCTGACACTGCCGTTGCTATGGAAACCTGACCTGCAACCTATTACACTGCTTGTGCTGCACTGAGTATGTGCAAGATCTGCAAGGATGAGATCCAGGAAAAAATACAGTCTGGCTTCAGATGCCCACACTTGAGATGGACTGCTGGAAGTTTATAAACAAAGTTTTAAACAAACTAATGCTATAAACTAACAAAATGGACCATAGTTTACAGACTAACTTTACTAGAATAAGTTAAGCTTGTGTATTATAGGGGTATTTTTATTTAAAAAGTATAATTTCGGCAGGAACACCGCTTTAAGAGACTTCAGACCAGGCAAAGCAATTAAACAAACAAGATCCTTTACTGAGGAAGTTGCTGAACATAGTATAGTGTTCTCATTCACCGGGGGGTTGGGTGGATATCTGGAGCCCCATTTATCCTAAAGTGGGCTTCCAAATTACAATAGGTCCCTCTCACAAATGCCTACATCCTCTTGGGGGCCAAGTGTGGAGAAGAGCTGCCCAACATTTGGACGAGGTGCATTTTCAAGGTTTTTTTTTTTTTTTTAAGGAACAGTACACATTAAAAACGGGTTTCCCCTAAAAGTCCAACCAGACCCTTATTAAGCATGCAGCCTGGGTGTGCATGGGGGTGTGGCAAGGTACCTTGACCCAGTGTGGAGGACAAGGACCTCTTACCCAGATTTGGTACCCAAGAAGACATGAATGTTTGTGAATGGATTTATAGGATCTGGAAGCTTTCTTTATAGTAAGGGATCCCACAGATATCTGACCCCTCAGGGGAATGCGTATAATGGTACAATAATACCCCTTATCTATGCCCACAAAGAATATGAAATAAAAAAAAGACACTCACCATAAAAATAATTTTAGTAAAACTAAATTAAAGAAAAGGAAACAATGCCCCCTGATGCAAATCCAACGTCAATCACATTGTTCAGTGATGTAGATGCATCATTATTATGAAGACCAGCCGACCAATGATTTTTCCCCACAGCCTGGTGATGTTTCCCCACAGCCATGATGATTCGCTGTCTAACAGTAATCCTTCACTGTACTCAGGGGCGGACTGACAACCCATGGGGCTCCCGGGCAACAGGCGATCATGGGGCCCCCTGTGTCCCCACCTACACTCAAGCCACACCCACACAAAGCACCACCTACATATTGCATCTCAACTGACTAGAGAGGGCATTTAAATATCTACTGCAGCATAGCCTGCATGGAAGTTACTTGGATTTTATCCGTAGAAGGTTCCAGATTCAGCCATTTTTATGAAGCAACTAGGGGTGTTGTATGAAAGCATTTGGTCTGAGCACAAGATCATAATTTGGGCTCCAATGCCAAAGAAAGAAGTGTGGCGCATGCAGCACGCAGTGGCAAATATTGGGTATGGTTTGTCGGGGGGCTGGTTTTCATTGCCTTGTGTGGCCATTCAGCTACCACTTAGCTCCTTCCTTAACTTCCCCACAACATTTTTTTTTTTACACTGAGGAAACATGGAAAATCTACTGACAGAACGCGTTTTTTACTGAGAACCTGAAATTCGTCAGAAAACCCTGTTAGAAACTAGGAGGGTAAGAGGGGTGGAGGGAGAGGAGGGAGAGAGAGAAATGAGGGAGATTGGAAAGTAGGAGAGAGATGGAGGAAGGGGAGAGGAGGAGGGAGAGAGAGGGAGGTCAGAAAGGAGGAGGATGAGAGTGAGAGGGAGATGAGAGGGAAGGGGTTAAAGAGAGAAAGGTGGCGAGAAGGAAGGAGAAGAGAGAGAGAGAGGTGTGAGAGAAAGGGTGAGAGAGAGGGATGTAAGAGGGTGTGAAAGAAACAGATCCCCAATGTTGCAGTAAGATTAACACAGCAGTGGGAATCCTGGATAATGGTATTGACCATATTTTGTCTTGACCATATATGGACAATGATGTAACCCAATAACCTTTTTGATTTTTTATATTTCAGTAGTCAAGGATCTATCGTTTAGTGGTGGTTGTGCAGCAGGACATTACTGTCAGGCAGCGGCCATCTTGGAGACAGGGAAACATCTGGTGGCAGGGAAACATTTTCTTGTTTGAGGATGAATCTACAGTACATTGTTGGTTGACATGACTGAGATTACATTTACAGTTCAGTGACATCATTATGTTTTAAAATAAATGTTATTAAAGGGTTTTTTCGCTTTGCCCATATATTTACTTTACAATTTATTTACAATTTCAATTTTTGGGGAGAATAAGTAATAAGGGGTACTCATGTACCCCTTTGATCGCCCCCCTCTACGCACACCCACATCTTTTTGGGGGATGTAGGAAAGAAGCTCTTGTCCCTCAACACTCAATATTTTTTTTACTCTCACTTTTAAAATATACCACACTTTTCCATAACTTCACTTGCTGCTTAAAGTGGTTCTAAAGGCAAAAGGTTTTTTTTTATCTTAAAACATTCTATGCATTAGAATAAAAAACTTTCTGTGTGCAGCAGCCCCCCTCACCCCCCCTAATACTTACCTGAGCCCTATCTCGATCCAGCGATGTTGCACAAAAGTCTCGGCTGTCTGGGACTCTTCCTCCTCATTGGCCTCAAAGTCAGTGAGCCAATGAGGAGAGAGAGGGGGCATGGCCCAGCTATGGCTCCATGTCTGAATGGACGCACAGAGCAGCAGCTTGGCTCTAGGGCCCCTATAGCAAGCTGCTTGTTGTTGGGGCCAGGGCCAGCATTACCTATAGGCCAGGTACATTTTGCAAGTTGATTCCATTAAAATATTTTTTGGAAGAGTGACTCTCTTACAATATTTTAACTACAAAATGAATTAAATACATAAGAATGTCTTGCCATCAGATGTCCGAGTAACATCCGATATAACACATTGTGCCATTTATGCTTATTATAGAAAAATCTCTACCTGTATTGCTGAGATCATTTGTGAATTGCTGGAAAAGATCAACCTATAGCTATATGACTGTAGAACTTTGATTAAATTTACATTCAAAATAAGCATTGCGTAGCAACCAGATTTGTTCACATACTACTCAACCCTCTTTTTAGATGCAAAATAAATGTACTGTACATTGATAAATCCTAAAAAAAAAATCCCTTTTTTGTGAAATTACTTAACAATAGTGTTATAGATGTACTGTACACCCAATCTTTAACTTATTTTATAATTGTTAACATAATGATGTTATCTCAAAAGTCAGTTTAATGTTCTTCTGCAGCTTTTATTATAAAATAGTACCTGGTGATCCTGCCATAAAGTGTCCTCTTTATCCAGTTAAGGCCAGGGCTTTTTTCCAGCGGGAACGCAGGGGAACGCAGTTCTGGCACCTTCAGCACTGAATGTATGTAATGGTAAGCGGTGCTGGATTGTGTTACAGTGTCTATTGATGCTGGCTGCTGGGGGATCTATTGTTACTGGAGGTGCTATTTTTTGCAGGGGTTAATTGTTGCTGGGGAGGTCTATTGTGACTGGAAGCAATCTATTTTTGAAGGGGGAGGTCTGTTGTTGCTGGTGGGGGATCTATTGTTGCTGGGGGGCAGTTGTTGTTGAGGGGATTTACTGTTGAGGGAGCAGTCTATTGTAGCTGGCTGCTGGAGGGTCTATTGATGCTGTCTGTGGGGGGGGGTCTGTTGTTGCTGCCGGGGTCTATTGTTACTGGAGGGGAGTATTTTTTGCAGGTGGTCCATTGTTGCTGGGGGGGGGGGGGAGAAGGGGTCTATTGGTGGCTGCAGGGGATCTTTTTAATACTGCTTTTCTTGTTATCATTAACAAATTTCATACAAATGTTACTTGGTTCTGTATTTTCAAAAATTGGGAGGTGGATAGGGGGTAGAACTAAGTAACGGTGCTCGGAGGTGGGTAGGGTGGGTAGGAGCAGAGACAAGGGCTAACTCCGAAAGCCAGAGTTCCTGCACCTATTCTCTGAGAAAAAAAGCCCTGGTTAAGACTATAATTGGTCATACCAATGCACAATGTGCAGGCATGGTGTGCCATTGTTACCATCAGGAAGCCTGCCTTGGAAATGCAGCTAAGGATAGGAAGTGAAAAAATAATAATAATAATAAAAGAACCATGATGAACTAACACAAATTATAATATAGTCCAAAGCCACATATAGAGTTTTTGATTGCTGTAATGATAAATTCTGTGTTAAGTGTCACATTCCACAGACACTTAACACAGAAAATTACAGCAATCAAAAACTCTATATACAGCTTTGGAATATATTATAATTTTTGTTAGTTTATCACGGTTCTTATATTATTATTATTATTATTATTATTAATTTTTTTTCATTATTGTAAAGTTGGCACTTTAAAAGTATTTGCTGGAAATAATGTTAGGAGATAGCGCAGCATAGTAATTTTCTATTTATATTGTTTTCACACGACTTGACGTGATCAGTGCTAGCAGCTGTCGATCATTATTATTCATCTAGTATATTTTGTTTTCTATATATTTTGTCATTTTTAAGACAGGTAGCTCGCAAAATCCTCATAGATTTTTTTTTAGCTAGGAAGTGGCTGCCAAGAGGCTGCAGGAGATCAGAAGCAGTGAGATGCAAAAAATAATGCAAACAACTGAAAACTTTGTTTTCTAAAAAGCTAAATCATGGTAATTGTTTATGATATTTACTGCTTTAGCAAACTAATTGTTATCTTAGGGGTTCAGTTTATTATAAAACTTATGGGCGGGGGGAGGGGGCAGACAGGAGACAAGTCACAGTCAGGGCATTTTTTTACTTGAGTGTTTTTGCATGTGAATACAGCAGTTTAACTAAAGTAGTAAGAAGATGCAAAAAAAAAAAAGAGCTATGCTCTGCTCTGGACTGACTGGCAAGCAAACTAACATTTTGTAAAGCATCTACTACTGGTCTGATTCCTACTTCCTCTGCCCTTTAATATGCTTCTTCTACTCTTCTGTCTCACACTTAACCCACAGGCTGAACCAAACACCAAGACAGTGAGGTTTATACCTCCCACTCCCATTTTACTTTCCTCACTCTTCTTCTCATTATCTCTGGGTAAATCTCCCCCAATCCAGACCCTTCAATATCTCACTGCCACCCCTACACCCAACACCTCGTTCCTCTGGCAACAGCCATGATCCACTCGCATTAATCGTTATCCTCCTGCTTCCAAAACCATCCCTCCCCCCCTTTCTCATGTGCCATCTGAAATGCTTGTTCTGTCTGTAATAAGCTCAGCTCTGTCCATGACCTTTTTGTCTTCCATTCCTTTAACCTTATTGCCATTACTGAAACTTGGCTATCACAACAATCCTTCAGTGTTGCCTATAACTCTGTCTCCTCCTTTCCACTTCCTCTTTTTCTAGGGGTACCCCAAGGTTCTGTCCTCAGACCCCTTCCGCTTCCCCATCTACACCTCCTCCCTTGGTCACTTAATAAACTCCCATAGCTTCCAATACCATGCCTATGCTAATGACACCCAAATCTATCCCTCTCCCCACCTCACCCTTTCAGTCTTCTCTCGCATTAATAAATTATTAACTGACATATCAGTATGAATGTCACACTACTTCCTCAAACTCTATCTTTCCAAAACTGTACTAATAATATTCCCTCCCAACTCTGTCCCCTCCCCTAACTGCTACATTAAGATTAATAATACAACTATAAGCCCCCCAAGCCAGGGTGCTAGGTGTATCCTTCGACTTAGACCTGTACTTTCAACTCCAAATCCAATCACTGTCCAAATCTTGTGGACTTCACCTCCATAACATCTCCCATATACGCCCCTTTTTAACCTTTGAAACCACTAAACAACTCTTTCATTCCCTTGTTGTCTCTCACCTTTACTATTGAAACTCCTTTACGATAGGCCTACCTCTACACAGGCTATCCCATCTTCAATCTGTCATGAATGCTGCTTCCATACTCATCCACATTACCAACCACTCAGTGTCTGAACCATACCAAGCCCCATGCCCTCAACATTGGGATGGTACCTTGTTAGGGGTAACACCCCTGTAAAACACAGTGGGGGTCATTTACTAAGATGAATGCGCTGCGCCGGTTCATACCTTAATTGGTGCGCTGGATAAATCCTTAATTGAGCGTGTGAACTGGCGCACGCACAGCATTACCTGCCCGCGAGAATGTTTCCACCGCAATTCCATCGCGCTGGTTCTCGGTAAGGTACATCTCGCGCTTGCTGCAATAGGAAAAACACATCTTCCTATTAAAGCAGCACGAGAAAAAAACGGCATGGGTTCCCCCTCCAGGTGGGGCATACCAGGCCCTTAGGTCTGGTATGGAGTTTAAGGGGAACACCCTACGTCGAAAAATCGGCATGGGGGTCCCCTAAAATCCATACCAGATCCTTATTTGAGCACGCAGCCCGGCCGGTCAGGAAAGGGGGTGGGGACGAGCGAGCGCCCCCCTCCTGAACCGTTCCAGGCCGCATGCCCTCAACATAGGGGATGGATGCTTTGGGGAGGGGGGTGTGCTGCGGCCCCCCCCACCCCAAAGCACCTTGTCCCCATGTTGATGAGGACAAGGGCCTCTTCCTGACAACCCTGGCCATTGGTTGTCGGGGTCTGCGGGCGGGGGGCTTATCGGAATCCGGGAGCCCCCTTTAACAAGGGGGCCCCCAGATCCCGGCTCCCCACCCTATGTGAATGAGTATGGGGTACATGGTACCCCTACCCATTCACCTGGGGGAAAAAAGTGTCAAGAAAAAAACACACTAGACAGGTTTTTAAAGTAATTTATTAGGCAGCTCCGGGGGTCTTCTACCGACTTCGGGGGTCTTCTTCGGACTTCTCCACTCTCTCTGGCCTCTTCTCCCACTCTCTGGTTCTTCTCCCGCTCTCTGGTCTCTTCTCCTGGTGTCTGGTTCTTCTCCCAGTGTCCGGTTCTTCTCCCGCTCTCCAGTTCTTCTGCCGGGCTCCTACGCTATCTTCTGCTCTTTTGCCGCTCTTTTGCTAGCGGTGGCCTGGTCTTCTCCATTGTCTTGTTCCCTCTTCTCTTCTTCCGATGTTGACACAACGCTCTCTCCCGCTGTAATGCCGTCTTCGAGGTGTGCGCCGACTTATATATTTTTTTTTGGCGTAGGGGGTTCCCCTTAAAATCCATACCAGACCGAAGGGCCTGGTATGCTCTTGGAGGGGAACCCATGTTGTTTTTTTATGTAAAATTTGGCATGGAGTTCCCCCTCAAGATTCATACCAAACAGTGCCTGGCATTGGCGGGGATCCAAGTCGGATCCCCGTGCTTGTCACTCATTGGGAAAGGAAAAAACACTTTTTCCTTTCCCGATGAGCTAGCCAGCTTGGCGCTGCTATCCGCAGCTGACACAGTGCACTGCGATTACCTGCGGTTATGTGCGGATAGTTGAGCTAAATCGCTCCTGGATGCAGTCAATTCTATTTTTTCTATCCGCACCAAACCGCATGTAATTAAAACGCAGCTAAATGCAGTGTGTGAATGGGGCCATAGGAAAGCATTGTGTGCGTTTAGCTGCGGTAGACAACACAGCTTAAAGCACAATTCTATCTGTCCGTGTGAAAGAGACCTAAGGTCCCTTTTTTAGCGCCTGAAAAATGCCCTAAAGAAGTGGCTCCATTCACACTGGAGCGGTGCGCTAGCAGGACGGTAAGGCCCCCTTCACACTGGGGCGGTATGGGCATCTGCGGTCCACTATATTTAGCGCCACTTTACCGTCGTTTTAGCGGCGTTATTAGGCCACTAGCAGGGCAGTTTTAACCCCCCCGCTAGCGGCCGAAAAGGGGTTAAATCCGCCCCCAAAATGCCACGGGCATTTCAATGGGGAGCAGCTGTGGAGGAGCGGTGAGTTCACCGCTCCTTCACCGCTCCAAAGAAGCTGCTGGCAAAACTTTTTGTGACACCCTGCCAGCGCACCACTCCAGTGTGAAAGCTCTCACTGGAGTAAATGGAGCCACTTCTTTAGGGCGTTTTTCAGGCGCTATTTTTAGCACTGTAGCGCCTGAAAAACTCCCCAGTGTGAAAGGGGCCTAAAAAAAGTCCTGCTAGCAGCATCTTTGGAGCATATAAACCGCTTCTGCCCATTGAAATCAAAGGGACAGCGCGGCTATACCACCGGCAAAACACCACAGTGCGTTTTGCGGGTGGATTTAACCCCTTTTCGGCCACTAGCGGGGGTTAAAACCACTAGCGGCCGAATACTGCCTCTAAAACGACGGTAAAGCGGCGCTAAAAATAGCACCGTTTTACCGCCGCTGCCTTCACACGGACAGACCGTTCATGACCGATAGGCGGACCTGAACGCACACTCCTTAGACCTCTATGGAGGGTCGGATGTCAGTGGTGACATGTCCGCTAACATCCGACCCACTCCAATCCGAAAAAGTGTAATGTAGGAAAAACCTGTTTTTTCATCCGTCTGCGGATCAGATCGGGTGAGACGGACTCTACGGTCCGTCATCATCCAATCCCCCATAGAGGAGAGTGGCACTCTGACAGGTCCATCCCTGCACAGTGTGCAGAGACAGACCTGTCATCTGCCTGCTCAGCGGGGAGCGATCCCCCGATGAGCAGAGCGGGCTCCGTACATGGACACGTCCGTGTGAAAGAGCCCCAAGGCCAACGCCCTTTGTACAAAAATCCACGGGAAAATTTGTACAAAGTCCCATCGTGTGTATGAGGCTTAAACACCAGAAATTCAAGTTTTCATATCTTTAAAGGTCACCATACACTGGGCAATCAGTTAGATCTTCCATAAATTAGATTCAGTGCAAGAGCCTGTTTTATTTTCTACAATTAGAAGTAATTCTTACAGTGCATCTTCCTATTACGGCTTTAGCCTAATGCTCTGTTTCCACTATTTCAACCCCAAATTTGCGTGATTTACAATGTGCTTTTTCGGCTTGTTTTCCACTATTGTGACTTGTCATGCCACTTGGGACTGAAAAGTTGCATCACAAGTTCTACCCCATGATTTACGAGTACCGTGCAGAGGTGTGCGACTTCAAGTCGCAGCAACTTAAAAGTAGTCCCTGCATTACTTTGGTCCCACTTTGATGCGACTTGAGGTCCATAGACCTCAAAAATACACAGGCATTGCTTCAAGTTTCGGCAAAAGGTTGCAGGCAACTCGCAGCGAAAAACACGCGACATTGGACTTGCAATAGTGGAAACCGAGCCTTAATGCCATGTCATGCAACTAGTTCAAAACATCTGAGAAAAAGTCGCACTGAAGTTGGAACAAAGTAGTGCAAGAACTTTTTTTGGAGTTGCACCAATTAGAACGGGGGAAAATTGAAATACATGTGTTTTGACTTGTCCTGCGACTTCACATGTGTCAAGTCACACAACAACTCGCAGTAGTGGAAAGAGAGCCTAAGGCCACTTGGGACTGAAAAGTTGCATCAGAAGTTGTACCCCATGATTTACAATGAATAC
The DNA here is from genome assembly GCF_042186555.1 of Aquarana catesbeiana. Classification (NCBI taxonomy): domain Eukaryota; kingdom Metazoa; phylum Chordata; class Amphibia; order Anura; family Ranidae; genus Aquarana; species Aquarana catesbeiana. The sequence goes on along the minus strand of NC_133324.1, from coordinate 841,607,578 downwards.
CATTCATATGTGTGTGACTTGCTTGCGCCCATGCGCACATGCCATATACACAGCGGGCACACATCTTTATTACAGAAATCCATATTTTTCATGGAAATTAACCACTTGCTTACTGGGCACTTAAATCCCCCTGCTGTCCAGACCAATTTTCAGCGCTGATGCACTTTGAATGACAATTGCATGGTCATACTTAGCCAAATGTTTTTTTTTTTTAATTTTCCCACAAATAGAGCATTCTTTTGGTGGTATTTGATCACCTCTGTGTTTTTTTTTTCTTTTGTTCAAAAAAAAAGAAAAGATAGATTTTTATAAATAATTTTGGATATTTTTGGATATTTTGATATTAAATTTTGCAAACAGGCAATTTTTTTCCTTCATTGATATACGCTGATGAGGCTGCACTGATGGGCACTGATTGGTTACACTGATAGGCTGCACTGCTTGGGACCACTGGTGGGCATTGATAGGTGGCACTGGCAGGTGGTACTGGTGGGCACAGATGAGGCAGAATTGCCTCTTCAGGACTAATGTCCCCTGCACCTAAGACGGTGATCAGCTTTTATTTTTATCCTCATGCTGTCAGCGTGAGGAGAAAAAAATAAACAATTACCAAGCTTTAGTTTACATCATGTGATCAGCTGTCATCTAATCACGTCCTGGCGAATCCTGGCAAAGTAAGGGCCAGGATCGGCCCTTACTTCGATCTGTGATCACCCGAGTCTCAGTGACTCAGTGCGCGCTGCGCGCCCTGCAGGGAGCAGACGGGGAGCCCATCCCAATAACAGCCTTCCAGAAATTCAGGTGCACGCTGTGGACATCGTTTGGCTATAGCACAGACACCAAGTGGTTAATAGAATAACATATGCAGATTTCTAGGACTGGCCAAAAATAATGTTTAGAGTCAAAGGCAACTTATGACTTTCTATTAAAGGTCTAAATGGGCCATTAACATGCATCACAATTGAACTTGGAATATGTAAACTAATTGCAAAGTTAAACTAATTAGAATCCTTTTTTATTTTTGCTTGGGGATAGACTGCAGAGGGATTAGAAGTTTTGTCAGATGTCTACACCCCTGATAGGGTAAAGACAACTCCCAAATTTTGGCAATTTCTCATTCAAAATTATTCACTTCCTGTCACATAGCCGAAGAGGAAGTGAGGGTAAAACCCCACCTATGTATGTTCTTGGGGACACACAGGTCAATCTAAATAGGGGGGTACTTGAGGACTGAGGCTGAAAACCACTGCTCAAAAAGAAAATTGAATACTTACCACTCTGAAATGTTACTTTCCTGGTCACTATCCATGGCAGCATGCACACAATCCATGCGTGTGCTACCATGAAGGCACCAGGAAAGTAACTTAAAACTAAAAAAAAAATAAAAAAGGGATTTGTCTAAGACATGCCAATCAGCCTAGTTAAGCTGCAGCTGGGAAATCCGTTGCATGAAAAGAACACACATGAAACATAAAAAAATTTGAAACAATTTTATTGGTCCAAAAAAAAACAGGACTTGGAAAGAAGCAAGGAAAGCAAAATACACACATGTATGTTAATTTGAGACACTTTTAGAATATGTTTGAGGTTTGACCCTTTTGCAGTGTAAATTAACAGGAGTTAAAAGGAGGCACCCACAAATGAACATCTATTAAGGATTAAAACAAGATTAGGCACAACATCTTGAGAAAGAATTTTAAAAATAATGCAGCACAGACAGTTAAATCAAAGTGAACAACGTAAAAACAACAAACATTGCCAACATAAAAATGATTTCATGGTAAAATTACTTAAATTACTAACCCAAAATACACACTCTGAGCATGCCCAGAAACATCCAAGTGCCGTTCACACACAAAAAGCACAAAAAAAAAAAAAAAAGTCCCTGAGCATGCCCAGAATAACCCAAATGCAGCTAGCACAAAATAAGCCACCCCCTGTCCAAAATTAAGCACATCATCCACCATGCACCAAAATTACAGATGGGACAAAACACCCCCCAGTCCAGGGGGGCAACTAAAGAGCCTAACATGTGCAAAAGTTATACAACAAATACCATTGCAGTCTAAGGAATCTGACTTGGTAATTTTACTAGTCCCCACTTGGCTGGCTTATCTTCTAGTTATTGGCCTTACAATGGGTATGGGGGCCCAGGTCCCACCCTAAGGGACATATATCAATGTCACCAATTGGACAACCCCAAAAGAAACAAGGAGAAATGCCTTTAGATATGCCAAATTGCTAAAGGGCCAGTTCAATGTAGTCCAGTGCATCAAAAATGCATGGAAAGTCAGTTATTTGCTTTTCAGTGGCATAGTTCACACCAGTGCTTGCAGTTCCAGTGCGTTCCAGAACATGCTGCATTTTTTCTGCACTGGACTGTACTGGAAAGCTGTAAAATGCATCAAAAAGGCACTGGAACACACGGGACAGACCTAAATGCACCAAAAACGCACTGCAACACACTTGTCCTTATTTAACTGCTTGCCGACCGCCAGCCGTCAATTGACGGCCAGGCGGCGCAGCTCTCGTGGGTGCGCGTGCCCGGCGGCCGCGATGCCAGCCGGGCACCCGCGATTACCGGTAACACAGCAGGACCGTGGATCTGTGTGTGTAAACACACAGATCCACGGTCCTGTCAGAGGAGAGGAGACCGATGGTGTGTTCCCAGTACAGAGGAACACCGATCGGTCTCCTCCCCTAGTGAGTCCCCGCCCCCTACAGTTAGAAACACTCCCTAACACAGTTAACCCCTCGATCACCACCTAGTGTTAACCCCTTCCCTGCCTGTTACATTTATACAGTAATCAATGCATTTTTATAGCACGGATCGCTGTATAAATGTGAATGGTCCCAAATATGTGTCAAAAGTGTCCGATGTGTCCGCCACAATATCGCAGTCACGATAAAAATCACAGATCGCCGCCATTACTAGTAAAAAAATAAAAAAAATAAAAATGTTATAAATCTATCCCCTATTTTGTAAGACGCTATAACTTTTGCGCAAACCAATCTATATACGCTTATTGCGATTTTTTTTTACCAAAAATATGTACAAGAATACATATCGGCCTAAACTGAGAAAAAATTGTTTTAAAGAAAAAAAAATTGCATATTTATTATCGCAAAAGGTAAAAATGATTGTGTTTTTTTTAAAACTTGTCACTCTTCTTTTGTTTATAGCGCAAAAAATAAAAACCGCAGGGGTGATCAAATACCACTAAAAGAAAGCTCTATTTGTGGGGAAAAAATGATAACAATTTCATTTGGGTACAGTGTTGTATGACCGCACAATTGTCATTCAAAGTGCGACAGTGCTGAAAGCTGAAAAATGGCTTGGGCAGGAAGGGGGCGAAAATGCACTGTATTGAGGTGGTTAAGGTTAAGAAAAAAGAGGGGGGGGGGAAAGCACTGGACTGCATTAAAAACGCACCAATAACACATCAAAAATGCACTGGAACGCATCAAAAATGCACCTACATGCACCAAAAAACGCACTGCAACACACTTGTCCATATTTAAGGTTAAGAAAATAGAGGGGGGAAAAAAAGCACTGGACTGCATCAAAAACGCACCAAAAACGCATCCAAAACGCACTGGAACGCATCAAAAATGCACCTACATGCACCAAAAAACGCACTGCAACACACTTGTCCTTAATTAAGGAAAAAGAGGGGGAAAAAAAGAAAAAAAAAAGAAAAGCACCTGGAACGCGTAGGGCCAGTTCACACCATAGAAACGCAGTGCGTTCCAGGTGCTTTTCTGCATGCACGTTTTTGATGCGTTCCAGTGCATTTTTGGTGCGTTTTTTATGCAGTCCAGTGCTTTTTTCCTCCCTCTTTTTTCTTAACCTTAAATAAGGACAAGTGTGTTGCAGTGCACTTTTGGTGCATTTAGGTGCGTTCCAGTGCATTTTTGATGCATTTTACAGCATTCCAGTATAGTCCAGTGCATAAAAAATGCAGCATGTTCTACTTTTTTTTCGGGAACTGGAAACGCACTGGAACTACAAGCACTGGTGTGAACTATGCCATTGAAAACCATATAACCTACTTTCCATGCATTTTTTATGCAGAAAAAAATGCACTGGACTGCATGTGGTGTGAACTGGCCCTTAAGGAATAAAAGTTTTTTAAAAGTACTCGTGGCTATAATGAAATGTCGGTCCGGCAATACACATAAGAGTTCATTGATAAAAACAGCATTAAGAAAAAAACAAAATTAAGAAATTCCATACCAGGCCCTTCAGGTCTGGTGGTATGGATATTAAGGGGAGTCCCATGCCAAAATAAAAAAAATGGCGTGAGGGTCCCCCTCAAAATCCATACCAGGTCCTTCAGGTCTGGTATGGATTTTAAGGGGAACCCTGCGCCAAATTTTTTTTAAAAAATGGCATGGGGTCCCCCTCAAAATCCATACCAGACCCTTCAGGTCTGGTATGGATTTTAAGGGGTACCCCGCGCCAAAATAAAAAAAAAATGGCGTGGGGGTCTCCCCAAAAATCCATACCAGACCCTTATCCAAGCACGCGACCTGGCAGGCCACACGAAAAGAGTGGGGATGAGAGAGCGCCCCCCGAACCGTACCAGGCCACATGCCCTCAACATTGGGAGGGTGCTTTGGGGTCACCCCTAAAGCACCTTGTCCCCATGTTGATGGGGACAAGGGCCTCATCCCCACAACCCTTGCCCGGTGGTTGTGGGGTCTGCGGGTGGGGGGCTTATCAAAATCTGGAAGACCCCTTTAACAAGGGGACCCCCAGATCCCGGCCCCCCGTGTGAAATGGTAATGGGGTGCAAAAGTACCCCTACCATTTCACAAAAAAAGTGTAAAAAATGTTAAAAATGACAAGAGACCGTTTTTGACAATTCCTTTATTTAAAGTCTTCTTCTTTCCATCTTCTTTGGGTCTTCTTCCTTCTTCCTTCCTTCTTCCTTTGGTTTCTTCCTCCATCTTCTTCTTCCTCTGCTTCTTCATCCTATCTTCTGCTTCTTGCTCCGGTGTTCTCGTCCGGCATCTTCCTCCGCGGCGCCTTCTTCCCCGCTTTGTTCTCGGGCCACTCCGCATCCATGGGAGGCTCCCGCTGTGTGACGCTTCTCTTCTTCTGACACTTATATAACAGAACCGTGCTTCAGAGGGGGCGGGGTCACTGGGTGGCCCTGCCCTCCATTATATAACAAGTGTCAGAAGAAGAGAAGCGTCACACAGCCTGGTATAGATTTTGAGGGGGGCCCCCACGTCATTTTTTTTTTTTTTTTGGCGTGGGGTTCCCCTTAATATCCATACCAGACCTGAAGGGCCTGGTATGGAATTTCGTGGGAACCTCACGCATTTTTTTTCCTTAATTTTGTTTTTTTTCTTGATGCTATTTTTATCAATGAACTTTTATGTGTATTGTCGGACCGACATTTCATTATAGCCGCAAAGTGAACCAGCATTAAAAAAAAAAAAAAAAAGTTTAGAGGGGCGCCCGTTCAACCTATGCAAATGCATTTACGTTGCTTGACATTTACTAAAATTTTGCCGGCGCAGTGAACCAAAGCATTTGAACAAGCGCAAATGCCTTTTGCGCATGCGCGGTGCATAAATTGACCTCCCACAGTTCTAAATGTACTTGCCGGTGCAGCAGGCTTGTTCAGATAAAGTTGCTTTCTCATTCTATTTTGGGCATATTTGTTACTTGGGCAGTTATTACTATACTTCCTCATATCACCTACATTACCCCCATAATATTGGCACTTTCAGCTTGTTTAAATTTTAAGTTAAAGATGCCGTACGCCATGTCTATAGTGAGGTACTAATCGCCTCCTCCTGTGCGCCGGGAAGAGAATAGTAAATGGGGAATTGCGCTGTGTTACCGGCGCAAATGTTTTGTAAATACGAAAAAGTCCTTTGCACATCAGCGTGCGCCGCAACTCATGGTGCGAATGCTTCGTAAATCAGCCCCATTGTCTCCATGGTGATGTGGACAAGAGCCTTTTCCCTAAAACTCCAGTCCAGTCATTTTGGGGGTCTGTGTGTGGTGCCATATCGGAATATAAAAAAAAATAAATACAAAAAAATGTGGTTCAAGGGTCGTAGTTTGGTGACCTGAGGTCATAGAGACCCCAAAGTCCTACCCCACCACTGGTAAAAAATGTTTGGGGGGCTCCTACAACCTATGGTTATGGAGATACGGGGCTCCTTGTGCAGCCTGTCAGAAGCTACATACAGAGCGGCCAGTTTAAATACAAGCTGGCAGACTCTGCAGCAGACTGAGAGGTTGAGCTCACAGTGCCTCTCCTCACTTCTTGTCAGAGGCACTGAGCTCAATGAACAGCTTGGAGTCTTGGACCAATGGTAAAGTACCATTAGCCCCAGCTGTCCAATAAAAATGCTGCAGTGGAGGCACACCTCTTACTACAGTGTCATAGAAGGGGCATATGTCTAAAAGACAAATGCTCCCTTCCAGCCCAGCCCTCTTAACTACAAGGAAAAAACCTGGGTTTATGGGTATAAGATTTACCCACAATCCCATGTTTTTCTCACACAGTTAAGAGGGAGAATGAGAATCTGCTGCTGTTGAAAAGGTACTGTTATAATCAAGCTAAATCATATATTATTATGCTATATGTTATAGGATAATAATTTATTATTTATCTATTTACTGTGAAATTACTGGTCGGAAGTTATAACTTCAAACTTCAGTAATTTGTCCGTTAAGCCACCTGCTTGAGTACAGTTTTTGAAAATATAGTAAATTACCTTAAAAACAATTCATAATAATTATTTGTATATTACTTATGGTAATTAACCCCTTGCCACCAAGGTCAATTCTGATACTTTTCTCCTACATGTAATAATCATAATTTTTTTGCTAGAAAATTTCTGTGAACTCCTAAATATTATTTACATATATAAATATATATATATATATATATATATATATATATATATATATATATATATATTGTTTTAGCAGACACCCTAGGGAATAAAATGGTGGTCATTGCAACTTTTTACGTTACACGGTATTTGCGCAGCAATTTTTCAAACGCGTTTCATGAATATAAAAAAAAAAGACTAAAGATAACCCAATTTTTTTGTATAATGTGAAAGATGATGTTAAACCAAGTAAATAGATACCTAACATGTCACGCTTTAAAACTGCGCACACTCGTGGAATGGCGCCAACCTTCAGTACTTAAAAATCTCCATATGCGACGCTTTAAATTTCTTTACAGATTACATGTTTAGCGTTACAGAGGAGGTCTAGTGCTAGAATTATTGCTCGCTCTAACGATCATGGCCTATTTAACCTGTGTGTATCTGGCTCTGATACTAGCCAGTGCCTAATCAGCCACTGACCTCACTGCACGTCCCTGACTGCAGCGCTCAGGCATTTCCATGCTTATAGAAGCTGAACAGGGGTAAAACCAAAATGTGGTACAAAAGTGTCAGGCAGATTCAGAAACAGGGACAGTCCCAAGGTCAAGGAGTGCAGTGAACAAGCATGGTCAAATACTAACCAAAATTGGTAATCAGATAAGTAGGAATGCAGGACCACAGGAGCTAACACATATAGGGCTAGGAAATTACCCATTGCTCAGGCAACAGGTGTTGGCTTAACACAACTAAGGCTGGCTTCACACTGGTCCGACAAACGCTCCAACATTGGGAGCACATGTCGCATGATGTGTGAAAATCAATGTTTCCCTATGGGAGCCGTCTTAACTGGTCCGCCACAAGTCGGTCCGACTTTGAAAATGCTCCCTGTACTACTTTGGTCCGACTTTGATCCTACTTCATCCCATTGACTATCATTGAAGTAGGATCAAAGTCGGATCCTCGTCCTAACCATCTGACTTTGGCATCCGACATTGTGTTATTTCCTGCCCCCTGCTGTAGCCCCTCTCATTGTGTGTTAGTTTTGATTGGTCAAAGGACAAGTGTACTATCTGAAAAGTCAGATCAAAGTAGTATCCTGTTCATGAAAGTCAGATGGATGTAGGACCAATGTAGGATAAATATATATATATATATATATATATATATATATATATATTTTTTTTTTTTATACAAAATGATTTAAAAATATTAAACATCAATTTATAAACTCCTACTTTTTAATACAGTGTATGAATATAGAGGAGTGAAAAGAGTCAAAATATTAAAACAAGTAGGGATATTGAGGGCTCATTCACAGTATCAGGGGAATTCAAAATAGCAAAACAGATTTCTGGTGGTAGTTTCCTACCTGCACTCAATCCAGGCAAGCATTTGTGCCACTGCAGGTAATATTACCAACATGAGTAGTTCTTACTACCTCCACTTTAAGAACCTGTCCCTATGGCAGCGAAAAATCTTACAAAATTACCACAGTTCTCAAATTTGAAAAGTGGAGGTAATAAGACCACCTCTGAGCTGGTGTAACTCTGTGGTGGGAAACTGTCATGTATGTGACAGCTTCCTGCACACAGCTGAATCCAAGACCCCATTTAGCTTTTAGCTGGGAAATTAATGAATCTGGCCACTGCCATGCATAGTCAATCTTTTGAGTGACTGTGACAGATAGATGAATTGGCATAAGTACCTACACTTTCAGCATAGCACCCCAATGAAATTCTAAAGGGTGGCTTTGATACTATTTATGAATTCTGCCGTATTTACAGTGACTTTAATTTTTCCACACCAGATAAATGCAGATCATTGCTAGGCTAACTACTGCATAGAACCTAGAATGGGTGGTGTGAATAGGGCACAACTATTTTGTATGTGATGTGCTGTGGATTGCAGTGCAGAAATATGCATTATGTCTGCATTTTTCAGCAATTCACTGGATGACACATGTCACTGTACAGCAGAGCAGTACATCATCAAGTGTCAGCTGCCTGCTGTCAATGGTTGTTAAGGATGCTGGCAGGTGCAGGCACTGGGCCAGAATCCCTTGCCCCAATGTATGAAGGTATCTTTTGAAAAAATTATAGTGAAAATGGGCTTACATTATCTATTTCTCAAAACTCAATTTGAACTTAATGATCTCTATGTTGGCAGCCAGCATTGACAACCAAAATTCTGAAATGAATTCAATGGATTCTATGCCGCCAACCCTGTGAATCGGTGATAATTGGGCTTAACGATTCTTCAGACCAATGCAGGTAATGCAGGATATTCTTACACTGCTGAGTGAGAGCAGAAGAAAGACTTATGCCCTGTACACACGGTTGGACTTTCCGACGGAAAATGTTCGATGGGAGCTTGTTGTCAGAAATTCCTACCGTGTGTAGGCTCCATCTGACATTTTCCATCGGAATTTCTGTCACACAAAATTTGAGATCTGGATCTCAAATTTTCCGACAACGAAATCCGTTGTTGTTAATTCCGATCTTGTGTACACAATTCCAGCGCACAAAGTTCCATGCATGCTCGGAATCAAGCAGAAGAGCCGCACTGGCTATTGAGCTTCATTTTTCTCAGCTTGTCGTACGTGTTGTACGTCACCGCGTTCTTGACGTTTAGAATTTCCAACAAGATTTGTGTGACCGTGTGTATGCAAGACAAGTTTGAGCCAACATCCGTTGGAAAAAATCCATGGATTTTGTTGTCAGAATGTCCGATCGTGTGTACGGTTCATAAGTGGTCTATTTAGTCTGCCCCATGTTTTTTAAATGTATACATTTTTTAAAAATTAGGAACAAATCAGGAGGAATAAACATTGAAGGGATTTGGTGCAAAAAATTCCATTTGGAAGACCTCCCAAAGAAGCTCAGTTTGGGGAGAAAATAGTTAGTGCCCAAGCACTATGTGTATAGTTGATCAATTTTTCTTTCTTTTTTTTACAATATTTCTTCATTACTTTTATTTTTTAAAGTTATTAAAAGAACTATGCGAGAGGGACCATGCATAAATAATTGTTTTTTTATTCATCAAGACATTTCTGTGATACTTTTAACCCAGTGTATTTGTATAGTCTTAAACTTACAAGTGTCTTGATAGATAAAAACACAATCTTTTATGAATGATCCATCTCACATACAGTAGGTCTTTCATATAAGAATATGTAAACCCAACATTTCATATCCCTGAACCCTTCTGTACCATGTATTTGTATGAAAAAGTATCCTGTTCTCCTTGATCCCTTTGTGTGAAATCCCTGGTGTTCCTGCCAGTTCTTCTGCTTTCCTACTAAAAACTGACCACACTAAAGAGGATAACACACTGTGGTCAGTTCTCTATCTGTGCTGTGACTTCAGCCAGCTCCCCTCCAATCATCAGACATGTCCTTGCACCCCCTGCCCCCTGCGCAGCCTATCTTTGGGAAGCTCAATGTACTGTTGCTTCTCCTCCCCCAGTTATCATTCAGCTGAGAGAATGTGATCCTTTATAAAAAAGGGAAAAAAAGTACTTTACATTTTTTTTAATCTATACATAAATGTTTCACCTCTCATTTCTAATTTAAACGGAATGGGTTGCGTTACAAGGTGAGGGTTTACAATCACTTTAACTTTATATTAAGGGAATATACTTGAGTCTAGTGTGGGAATATACCCATGGCCCCCTAAGAATAAGGGTTTTTTAGGGCTTAAAGGTCTCCAATTATTGGTGACCATAAGGAGAATGGTGATTTTTGAAGGTGACCCTGTATATACATAAGTGTTTGTGTGTACATACATACAGTATATAGTTGGAAGGGGGGCCTGTAGAGCTGGGAAGGGTTAATTAGTGTTAATTTTGTCAACAAAATTAACACTATTTTAGTCTACTAAAATACAACAATTGAGATGACTAAAATACAACCAAAATTAAAGTGGCATTTTAGTTAAAAGACTATGACTAAAAAGTAAATTGAAATTTGACGTCAAAATTAACATTGCACTACCACATAAGAGTAAGTAAGGGGCATCTGCAAGGCTGCTAAAAGAAAAAAATAAGAAAAAGGCTTTTCTTATTTTCTTTTTTTAATATTTAATGTTAGCGATATATTTGGCCCCGTTCACACCTGAGCTTAAAGGGGTTGTAAAGGCAGAAGGTTATTTATCCTAATGCATTCTATGCATTGGGATAAGAAGCCTTCTGTATGCAGCAGCCCCCCTCAGCACCCCCTAACACTTACCTGAGGTCCCTCTCTGTCCAGCAATGTCAATGAGTGTCTAATTCGCCCTAGATTCTCCTACCTGATTGGCTGAGACACAACAGAGGCGCCATTGGCTCCCGCTGCTGTCAATTAAAGTCAGCTAGCTAATCAGGGGAGAGAGGGGCTGTGGGGGCAGCTTGGGGGTCCATGTCTGAATGGACACAGGGACCTGTGACTCAGCACAGGTGCCCACATAGCAAGCTGCTTGCTGTGGGAGCACTGAACAGGAGGGTGGGGTCAGGAGCATAGAAGAGGGACCCGAGAAGACGTGTATCCAGGCTGCTCTGTGCAAATCCACTGCAACAGAGCAGGTAAGTATAACATGTTTGTTATTTTTATAGGAAAAAAAACGAGCCTTTACAATCACTTTAAAGCTTAAAGCTTGTAGCTCTAAAATGCTTAACAAGCCAAATACCATTCATTTCAATGGCCCCTGTTCACATCTGAGCATTCTGTCGCCTAAAGGTAAAAGCCTAAAGCTCAAAAAAGTACAGGAGCTTCTCTTTGGCAGATTACAAGCGTTTTTGGTATCATAGTCTTCAATAGAAACTCCTGACTTGAGCGTTTTACAAGCATTTTACGAGCGTTTTCTGCTCAAATAGCAGCTCTCCGTCCCTAATTTCCTCTCCCTCCCAAAAATGTCTGAAGCTGTAAAACACTTGTAATACACTTTAAAAAAGCTTGTAAAAAGCTACAAAAAGCTTTAAAAAAATACCTGAAAAAGCCTGTAAATTGATACGCTCAGATGTGAATGGAGCCTTCATGTAATATGTGCAATGGCATTACAGGCAATAGGGTTTAACGTTTTGGAGGGTTTTCTTCTTCTGTTTGTCAAAAAGCAATTTTTTTGTTTGTTTATGAAACTTGGTTTTATTTATAGATGTTATATACAGTATATCACAACAGCTAAATCTGTGTCTGTAGCACACGTTCAAACCCTAAAGCGGAGTTTCACCCGTTTTTTAGTTTATTAAAAGTCAGCAGCTACACTTTTTTTTTTTTTAATAAACAGACACTCACCTGTCCCACGGTCCAGCGATGTGGGTGCCCGGAGCCTCGCTCCTCTCCCCCTCCTCTCCCAGCCACCGTCATAGCAACTGTGGGCACCCAGCTATGACAGCCTACGGCTTCAAGGCCGGGCGCGTACTGCGCATGCGCGAGTCACACTGAGCTCTGCTATTGGCCAGGCAATCTTCTGGGACCTGTGACATGTCCCAGAAGATTGCTAGCAGGGAGGGCTGCCTAGGGCGAGAGGAGGAGTTGCCTAGGCGGGCTAGAAAGAGGAAGTCCCACATAAAAGAAGGTACCCACCCCCCCACCCCCAAAAAAAAGACATATACATACAAATATGGCATGTAAGTGGGCAAGGAGTGCTTATAGTGGAAGTTCCACTTTTGGGTGGAACTCCGCTTTAATACCATAAATAATAACATCCAGGAGTATATAATGAGTTTGTTAATTCTAGAGAAATGCTTAAATAATGCATGATTTTAGTCGACCAAAGCATACTAGGGATTTTAGTCAACTATAATGTATTTTAGTTCACTAAAATACAACTAAAATAAAACAATTCAGATGGCTAAAATATGACTAAAACTTAAATAGAACTTTAGTTAAAAGACTATGACTAAAACTTTAAAAGTTGTTGTCAAAATTAACGATTTGGGTTTTAAGTACTCTGTACATAACTAGAATTAACAACATAATTTTGCAAGTGTTAGTTTACTGTTCCTGAGGATTTGCAACTTTCCCTGAAGTCAGTTTTTTATTCACTTTAGTTTTCTACTTCAGAACTTAACATGTTGTTCTAAAATTGCTAAATCGATACGTGCACTGCAAAATCTTTCAGCCAGGCCAACTATGAATGATACTTCTAATAGTGCTTAAAATGACATTAAAAATAAAATTTTCACTGAAATAAAGAAATAAAGTAACTAACTGAAGAGAATTATTACTTTTGCCATTAGTGAAATACTGGGTCAATGATCTTTTTACTTTTCTCATTACTTTTTTTCAGGTTTGGCCTTTTCTGTTCACATACATAATTTCATTTATGCATCGAGCCACAACTTCCTTGTTGCTATGGAAACCTAAAGAAGTCTGTGAAAAACAAAATGACTTTAATAAGCCATAAGGTATGGAAGTCTAGAGTCAATTTATTTGAGGAAAATATATTTCCTTGAGCTGAACATCATTTTGTTCTACATTGCTGTAACCATTTTACATGAAGGCATGTTTCTTGTAGCAATATAAATGTAAAGTATTTCAGAGCATTGCTCCTTTTGAATTCAGTAATGTGTTTTGCTTCTGTCAATAGGGCATAAATAAAAAGTAATTAGTGGAATGTTCATCTGAAAAAGAATCCTGGTTTCTTGTAACGTTAATCCCAATAAGGTGCTGCATCTACCAATCATGTTATCTTAGGAGCAGTTAAGGTGCCACTCCAGGCAAGTAAAATGAAAACGCAACCTGAACACTCAATCTAGGAATTAGTATAGCTGTAAGGCTTGTATCGTTGAGCTTTTATTCAAGTCAGAACTGAAGAAGAAAAAAAACTTCAGTAGGCTGGGGAGTGTGAGAGTCATGTTTCAGATTATACAGAGATGCATAGTAGTCACTAAATGTGTTGGCAATGTTCTGGGGTTTGGTTAGTAGCTGTTTCGAAGTGGGGTGATGTTAGGAGAAAGTTTTGGCTTTCAGATGCTGAGCCTTGACCTCTCTGGCCAAAAGTTGCACCTGCCTTGTTGCCCAAAGCGTAGAAACTAGCTGTGGAATATTTAAGGTTGCATTCAAATTTAGTTTTTGTTTTGTTTTACCAGATGGGCAATTTGCATAATGACATCTAGCCCTCTTACTTAGTTTTATAAAAATACAACATATATAGGCCTTATAGGCCGACCAAAGCGTAAACCTGTCTATACCATGTACAGTGTCTTGAATTCATACCCCTTGAAATTTTCCAATTTTGTCATGTTACAACCAAAAACATAAATGTATTTTATTGGGATTTTATGTGATCAACCAACACAAAGTGGCCCATAATTGTGAAGTGGAAGCAAAATGATAAATGGTTTTCAACATTTTTAAATGTTGGCACCCAGCCAATGACATGGCGCTAGCTTGACAGCTCTTATATAGCTGAGGGCGGGCCACCCGTCACGTGAACCCGTCCCTCTTTGACAAACGCAGGGATTTCCCAGTGACTTGTACGGGTGACCCTGCCCCCCTCTGATGCAACGGGAATCCTGCATTGCATTTTTGGGGGGAACCCCACGCCATTTTTTTTTTTAATTGGCGCAGAGTTCCCCTTAATATCCATACCAGACCTGAAGGGCCTGGTAATGGAATTTTGGGGGACCCCTACACATTTTTTTAAAAACATTTTCAATGACTTTCAATGACTTTTATGTGTATTGTTGGGACAGACAATTCATTAATAGCTGGCACTAGCGCTAGTACTTTTAAATGACTTTTTTTCCTTTAGAAATGTCATTTTGCTCTCGGACTGTTATAAACACGGAAACATGCCCTACTTTACAGGCATACTATAGACACCCCCCCCCAGGTACGACATTTAAAAGAATATTTTACTTTTATTGTTTCACTTTAAGCATCTTTAAAATCACTGCTCCCGAAAAAACGGGCGTTTTTAAAAAAAATGTTTGCATTGATACATGTCCCATGGAGCAGGACCCAGGTCCCCAAACACTTTTTATGACAATAACTTGCATATTAACCTTTAAAATTAGCGCTTTTGAATTTTCATGTTCGTGTCCCATAGACTTTAACGGTGTTCACGTATTCGAACAAATTTTTTGGCTGTTCGCATGTTCTGGATGCGAACCGCCAGGGGGTGTTCAGCCCATTCCTATTGGTAAGGTGTTTATAAATCTGTCACAACTGCTGCCAGCATCACTTCTGCTAAGTGTCGGCGTCTTACAGAGAGAGCTCTGTCTGCAGAAATTGGGAAAGTAATGGAAACTTATCAGTTCCAGGACTTAAAGCAGTTGTAAAGCCTAAACTTTTTTTAACCTTAATGCATTCCCTGCAGGGAAATGGATGCAGATTTCCATTCATGCTTGTTTAACACACGTTGACTTGCATTGATCTGCATTTCAGTGCACTTGTAAAAAAAATGTTTTCTATGTGTCCTGTTCACACTACAACACTGTGTTGATCTGCGCACATAGTGCATTTTAAAGCAACACAAGTCAAATGCATTCCAGAACAGACAGCTGCAAGTGCGGTAAAGTGCTCCTGCAGCTCTCCGTTCCCATGTGATTGCTGTGCGACTCTTCCTTCCTAACAGTCCTCCCTCCCATACATCTACAGCAGACCCTTATCTGAGCATGCAGCCTGGCAGGCCAGAAAAGGGGGAGAACATGTGGCCTCTCCTCCTGAATCATACCAAGCCACATTGGCACGTCAATCATGAAGAGCGACTCCTGACCATATTTGGTCAAGTATGTCATGCTAACTCCACCCCTTTTTTTACACGGGCAGCCATTCTCTACCAGTAAATAAATATGGCTGGGTGATGTTGCTGATTTCCAACCCACCACTTTCTTAACAACCAGTGACAGCAAGAAAGAGTCCAGTGTTCAGATGAAAGCATGAACAGCCAAAGTCAGGGGAGTTGCTAGGGCTGCAAAAGATCTGGAGCTAGATCCCAAAGCAGCGGTCACAAACCTGGGGGTGGGGGGGCAAGCCGGTGGTAAGCAATTTTTCACAGGCAAAGGAAGGCTGGTGTTGGCGTTTCAATCATCATGGCATCATAGCTGATATGGTGTCAGGGTGATCGAAGCGCATTGTTTCTATTGTTACATTGTAGAATATAATGAAGTGGTTCAACTCACCATAATGCAGAATCAGTGGGAGCCCTGGGCATGTCACTTGCCACCGTCACCTGCCACTAGATGTGGATTGTCACTTGCCATGTCACTTGCCACCATTTGCAGATTGTCACTTGCCACGTCTCCTGCCACCATTTGCAGATAGTCACTTGCCACCATTTGCAGATTTTCACTTGCCACATCACTTGCCACCATTTGCAGATTGTCACTTGCCACCATTTACAGATTGTCACTTGCCACATCACTTGCCACCATTTGCAGATTGTCACTTGCCACCATTTGCAGATTGTCACTTGCCACATCACTTGCCACTATTTGCAGATTGTCACTTGCCACATCATTTGCCATCATTTGCAGATTGTCACTTGCCACCATTTGCAGATTGTCACTTGCCATGCCAACCAGTGCCACCAAATATGCATTGTTTCTGCATTGGTGGCAGGCTGGCAGCACAGGTCCATTTAGTAAGGGCAGGAGAGCAGAGAAGTGTGGCTGGCAGTGAGAGATGATGTAATCTCTCTGCTCCCCGCCGCACCTCCGACATTTAAAAGGCCCGCGCTGTGAGGACAGAAGAGCGCTGATGTGTGGCGGGCAGTGAGAGATGATGTCATCTCTCTGCTCCTCGCTGCACATCGCTCCCACGTTGAAGTGGCCCGGCTGTAAGGGCGGAAGAGTGGTGACGGGCGGGCGGAGAGAGATGATGTCATCTCTGCTCATCCGCCCGCTCATTTCTCATCCACCTCCAATGCCGCCCGTCGCAGCCAT
Organism: Aquarana catesbeiana; assembly: GCF_042186555.1. Lineage (NCBI taxonomy): Eukaryota > Metazoa > Chordata > Amphibia > Anura > Ranidae > Aquarana > Aquarana catesbeiana. Next base: position 841,590,847 of record NC_133324.1, on the reverse strand, counting down.
GACCCGCTGAGACTCAGGGCCATGGCCTCCACATTCAGGGCTCCAGCCTGGATAGCCACACCCTGGTGACGCCTATGGCTAAAGTTCAAACTGAACTTTGAATCTCTATAACTAGGCGTGGTCCTATCAAAGATCTAATAAATGTTCACCCAGGCTTTATCTGCAAAACATTTAACTCACAGTATGCCGCAATAGAACCTTTTCAGAATGTGCCATCTCCATATAGGTTTCTAAAGGTTGTAGCTTTTTCTGGAGTAGTGACATTCACAGGAAGCCTCCCCATGTCACCTATGCCAGTAGCAGCTTTAGAATCTGGGCACTGCTTATTTCCTCTTGGTTCTGCCAGCGTATAGCTTCAATCACATAAAGTTTACATTGGAACACAGCATTGAAAATGTGAAGCATAATTCCACATATGCCAGAATATTTAAATGTTGAATTATTCAACTTCTATAACTCTGCATATGTCTGAAACAGGAAAGTTAAACTTGACAACATAAGATGTTGAATGATGCTGCTGATTCAAGAACTAATCTAATTTCTGCATGCTGAAATTAGAATGACCCCTGCTACTCGCCTTAATAAAGAAACACTTTTCAGACTAAGATGCAAGTCTTTTATTAAATCCTAAATACATATCTGACAACTGTATGACAGATTTTTTTTGTCAAATTAATACAAAAGGGAATAAGAAGTATACTGGGTAGGAAAATGCCAAATTAAGTGTGAAGTAAAATCTGCCTTTTTTTATTTCTTTAGCACATTTCCTTTGGGATAAACTTTCATTAAAATCATTTCCATTAAGCCATTTCAAGGTAACTGAAATGTTATTACTGTAAGAGAGGGAACTTGAAAGTTTTTGATTTTAAAACATTGTGTTTTATACTATCAGACAACTTCCTGTTGCTCCAGGTACACGGAATTTTTTCTCAAAACAATAACCATTTTTTTAATAAAAGAAAATCTTGTATTTTAAAATAGAGTCTTCTCTGTAAATACAAGTTTCAGGTAAGATACTTTTGAACATCATGTTCTAAATAACACAGAGGTTACACAACAAACAAACATTTTGACATTAACATTTTGATTCATTTGTTAATGTTTTTTTTTTTTTTTTTCAAAATCTGAGAGTGACAACTATCATGATAGAAGTAGCATCTGTTGTGTTAGGCACATTGATGCAGTTAACATAACCAACTGAGAGAACGTGTGATTGCACCTGCTTTTGTCAATAATAAGGTGTTTTTGCCTTTGTTGTGAGGTTACTCAGCTTTCTGTTTGCCTTCTAACTGAACCTTTGCCTGAACTTGTTTTTTGGTTGTTGATGTCAAAAATCACAGAAAATGACAAAATATCTTACTTTATCTGTTGCAAGTTACTGAAGAAGTGTTTTAGGAGTCAGTGTGGCCACTATAAAATTTTTACCCTGCGTATGGCTCCTTTTCTATGAGCTCAGAGATGTTAGAGATAAAAATAAGCTCTGTTAGAGTTAGGAATGAGTTCTGTGATTCCATATAGTAATGCACCCTACTGGCCAAAGCTGTTTTAAAGTGGATGTAAACCCAATGTCATCCTTTCTAAACTACTGCCATAGGGGTTATCTATAGGGATATACATGCCTCCTGCATGTATCTTTACCTGTCAAATGTCTCCCCTCTGTCTGTTATGAAAGCCAAAAAACTGCAGATTCTGTGGGTGGGCCTGTTGTCTGGAGCTCGGTGGGTGGAGTCGTGATGTCAGTAGACTGCCCGCCCACCTCTACACTCCCCTTGTCAATATGCATTTTCTCCTGTGTATTTCTTACACTGAACTTCTGCTATGATCTCTAACATCCAGTGAAAAGACAGGAAAGTAACCACATGACTTCAGCATGCCAAATCATGCTGAGGTTTGGAACAGCCAATCCTTGCAGAGCTGCTGCAGAAAGGAGTGGGGGAGGGAATTAAAAAATAATGCCTGTGTCTTAGGCTAGTGTACGAGATATGTAAATCACCTGTCACTCACAGCAATGGGGAGTATTTGACAAAGTTTTTGTCAGTTTGTCAAGATTTCTCTCACTGAACAATAAAAGAGGATTGCTCAGAGATGGATTAACTCTGTGTGGCAAGACTGGGCTCAAATGATAGGAAATCTTATACTCTACAGTATGATATCAAAAAAAAATTCGGGTTAATATCCACTTTAAGAAATAGGTGGACCAGGACAAAAAATATTGGTTGGCCATCCCATTTCTCAAAACCACCACCAGCCCCTACCTTCCAACAGCCCTGGATTCTGATCCTGGCTAAGTGCAAAATGTCATTTGCTACTTTAAAGCTAATCTACATGTTTTAGTAAAGGTTAAATAGTTTGTTTGGACCGAGCTGGTCCAAATAAACTTTTACCTTCATTACTATATATGTCTACTGTGTGCTGTAGCCTCAGCTACATACAGTATACAGCACTGTGTCCCAGCAGTGGTGGAAACTTTCTATACTACTTTTGGGAAAAAAATTGAGTGCTGCTCAGTAATTCACAGGGACCTTTGTATTCTATGGGGGAATATAAAGCTTCCTCTGAATGACTGATCAAAAGCTCATGAAAATGAACAGAATAAAATAAAATGTGTAAACTGCTACACTAAATTATGGAATTGATTTTAAATCCCTAAAGAAGTCAATAGCCATAAGCTTGAAATAGTGTGGTGTGCTGGTAATGGGCAGCAGACCAGGATGGTTTCACACAATCACAATCCCAGCTTGTGTGGAGCAAACCTAATGATATGTATCTAGCTAACAGGAGAACAAGGGACTCCAATTAGTAGTAAACAACCACTTTATTGAAAATAAAATATCCACTTACATGTACACTCAGCTATGTGCACTTGGGGAGATAATGATGTAATTTTTCCAATTCTCCGCCTCAGCCAATCAGAGGACGTTTTGTATATATTGATACGATACAAAGCTGCCTGTGAATGGCTGAGCAGCACTCAGCCTGACTCAATTTTGATGCAGGAGTGGCGCGGGAGGTTCTTGTTCCTCTGACAGAACACAGCTCTGTTTAATGTATGCAGCTGAGGCAACATACAGTTTATACAGCACACACACTGGGCACATCTAGCAGTGAAGGTAATAGTTCATTTGGAGCAGCTTGGTAAAAATGTATGATTAAACCTTTACTAAAACATGGAGACTGGCTTTAATAACAGAAATTAAACAGCCATACAACAAAAATCTGTCTCCCATTTTCTACACAGTAACTGATGTTCGCAAATCAAGAAATGGTAACTTATCTCTGCATGCTGAGATTCTAACTAGGAAGTACTCCCATCAAAAAGCCTCTCAGCACCCAAGTGTATGCTGCTATGTTTAAAAATCTGTGATGGATAATTGCAGTAGACGTCAAGAGCTGTTTTCTGTGTCAAGGGGGTTATAGGGAGACCAGCCAGTGTAGCATCAAATGCACACATGGTGTCAGGAAGGCTTTGCCAGAAGACAGAGTAATGCCCACAGACAAATCCCTGTCCCTCAAACCTCTCAAAGAAGAGGTGCATTAACGCGTGCTAACGTGCGTGTGCATATGCGCTGGAATGCGAATGAATATGCGCATGCATGCACAAATGTGTGCAGCACATCACCGGGACAGATAAGGGTGCCAAACGGGCTATTTAAGCTGGATCAGCACCCAGGATCAGTGCTGTCTCGTCTGCAGCATTCTGTGATTGTCCTGTTCCCTGTTAGCTGCACCTGCTCTTGAAATACTGACCCAGCTTGTTCCTGACTGTTCCTGTTTTCCACCTGCATCAACCCCAGCTTGTTCTTTGACCATTCTCCTGGCTCCGCATCTGTACTTGATCTGATTGTTCTGTGTATGATCAGGCTTGTCTGACTCTGCTTACATTCCAGTCCATTCGGAGCTCCCAAGTTACTAGCATCTGTCCATCTGCCACTGGGACCTGCTCTTTGGCTAGTTCCAGCCTGGTCCTGCCCTCAGGAGATTTGCTGCCATCTGGTGTACTACTCAACCAGCAGCCCAGCAGCAAGTACATCTACTGGCACTTGTGCGATTCTGCACTCCTGTGCCACCTGTATACTTTATAAGGGGCCCTGAGTCAGAGGTGTAAGAGAGGCCTTCCTCTGCATAAACCAGGCTCTAACCACCAGGTACATTACACATGGCTGCAATATGGCACTAATAGTGATCTGGAAAACTAAAAGTATCCATTAGTATCCAGTATATTGGCCTGATCCATATCTAGTTCCCACAGATTAGTTTGCTTATCTGGCTACACAGAAAAGAAGGTAAGGATATGGTCTTTATTTTTTAAAGTTTCAAACAGAAGATGCACCTTTATGAATTAAAGTTTGAATCTAAAGGCCGCCATACACAGCTTGGATTTCAGACAATTCCTGGCGGAGCATGGGTGGCCATGCAAGTGCCACACAGCTCAACAAAATTTGACTTAAAAAGAGTAAAAATTTACTGATGTTTACTGTATACACGGGATCTTGCTGGTAAAATATCCTGAATAAGGCTGGGTTCACACTGCTGCGGTGGCAGACATCGTATGTGATTCGCAGCGCACTGCTGTTCACATTACATGTGATGTCTGTGCTGTGCGATATCAGCCATACAGATAGTATGGCTGATATCGCACCGCATTCGGTCCAAACTCGCACAGGACCCTTTTTTTTGTTCGGACCAGAATTGGATCGCATGGGTGTTCACACCTATGCGATCTGAAAATGTCCGAATTGTCAGTTCGCAGTGCGATATGCGGGCTGAACTGGGGGTGTCATTAACATTGTATGACACTCCCCAGCAGTTCGCATATGGCAGTGTGAACTGCCGTGCGAGTTGGTGCGATGCGGGAACCCGCAGTAAATTCGCTGCGTTCCCGCACCGCAGCAGTGTGAACCCAGCCTTAAAAACAAAATGTATGCCTACAGGCAAATAAATGTGCTATCATTTTAAATAGACTAAAAATTTTGCCTTTATTCACTTTATCTGTTTAATGAGCTGAACTCACATTTGTATGCATTTGTATATATATATATATATATATATATATATATATATATATATATATATATATATATATATATATATATATATATATATATATATATATATATATACTTTATTGGTTAACTGGTTCCAGATGATATAATGGATATATATATATTAGGTCTTGTGCCTTCACATTTGTATGTATTTGTATCTGTTCAGCCCAAAACTGTTACCTTCAATACTTTGGATACCATGTCATTTTTATATTTTGATTAAACATTACTTTTTGTGCAGCAATCCCCTCAAATTTCTTTATATATGGCCTGTGGGAGGGCCTGATTGCTTTGCACTTGTTTTTCACCGCAGTGCACCTCACCCTTTGAACCATATGATATATACTGTATAAAATGTTATGTTACAAAACCAAAAAAAAAATCTAGAGAAAACACACAAAGATTAGACTGAAAAGCATAAAAGCTTATTGTGCTTTTCAGAGAAATAAAGCTGCCAGAGTGTCTTCTCCATCTGTAATTTCTATAACACTTTGTACCAAAGGAACTTTTGATAAGAGTTGAAAAATAATGGAAGTTCAAGAAAGTGTATGTTGTCAGAAAAAGGTTATTGTTTTTGTGCCCAAGGCATCTTGTCACGAATCTAGCAGCTGGCATGTTCCTCATGGTGTCAAGTGACACTTTTTTTGTTGTATGCCGCAGGGAAAATTTGAATTAAATATATGGTTCAATACATTATCATGTGTGTCATAGACAGATATCAGAGATCACAGTACATTCATTTAAAGCTATGCATGAATTGCGACAGTCAGCGGGAGATATCTTATTTCAATCCTGGTAATTGTGTTGCTTCTAGAAAACTTTGAAAAGCATTTTTTTTTTTCCCAAGTACAGCTAACTTGTATCATTTGACTAAATGTTAGTTTAAAGTAGGACAGGTAAATTAAAATAGATTTTTCGGTTACCTTCATTCGTGGTCTCCTTATTAGTTAGGGCTGTATTCAAACATCAAGTTAAGGCAGAGATAAATGATAATGGACATTTGTACAGTAAAACCTTGGTTTGAGAGTAACTTGGTTTGAGAGTGTTTTGCAAGACAAGCAAAATTTTTAAATACATTTTGACTTGATATACAAGCGATGTCTTGATATACAAGTAGCATCATGTCACAACTGAGTATAAAAAAAGAAGAGAGGCGCCTCTAAGTGTAGCAATATGGTTACAGTTAATGAAGGTACAACATTTAGCAACATATTGCTACACTTCGAGGCGCCTCTCTTCTCTTTTATACTCTGTAGCTCCTGCTGGATTTTTGCATCTAATCCCCTTGTGGAGGTTTCCATTTATGGATGGACATTTTATGGCTACATAACCTGGTCGACATTGCTATAATCTTTTTATACGGACTATAAACTGAAGGACCTATGAATACATGGTTGTGGAAAGAATCATTTGAGTTTCCATTATTTCTTATGGGGAAATTAGCTTTGATATACAAGTGCTTTGGGTTACAAGCATGATTCTGGAACGAATCATGCTCGCAATCCAAGGTTTTTACTGTATTTTTTTTACAATACACAAGCAAGTTTGTGCTTTTAGGACAACACACTTCTTCTTTTTTGCTTTCACAGCTACAACATAAAGCAGTATTAAACCCAAAAGCAAATATTTATTATATTGCAGCTTACAAATTCTTAGATCTGATGAAAGCATTCATTTTCTTTTTTAGGCTTTCTTTCCTTTATTTTCATCTGGTGATCCAGCCAGTAAGTCTGCTGTTTTTCAAAAGAACAAGCTCTCTTCCAGATGTATCAATTTACAGAGATGAGACAAATCATTTAACGCTGCCAGGGGTGCTTATAATCAGAGCCGAGTCTAGGGTCACAAATGCCTCGGTGCAGAAATATTTATGGCGCCCCCACATGGGTGTGGTCATCTTTCTAACTCCTCCCCTTTACAAATGTTTCTATGGCAATGACTCACACACAGAGATGCTCCACGAAGGAGTCTTCTTTCACCTTCCTGCTGATGCTGGAGCAGAGAGGAGATTGGAGGAGACGGAATCCAGGCTTTGGAACTCAGGGGATGCTTTTGATCGCCACTTCGGGGGTCAAGGAGGCTGTAAAGCTCTTCTCTCTCCTGGGCTCCCAGCTGCCCTCTGTTTTCACCTTCCACGCGGATGCAGCCTCCTTCTGCAGGGCCGCCCACTTACCATGTGGAGATGCCTGCACCCAGAGGATGCTGCCATGCCACACTCCCGCCGCCACCCACCTGACATTGCAACAGGGCTGGTGCAAGGATTTTTGACACCCTAGGCAAAACCTAATTTTGCCACTTTTGCACATTGAAGGCAGAAAGGATCACTATGGCACATGGAAGGAAGGAGCACTATGGCACATGGAAGGCAGGAAGGAGCACTATGGCACATAGAAAGCTGGAAGATTATGGCACATGGAAGGTTAGAAGACTATGGTACATGGAAGGCTGGAAGATTATGGCACATGGAAAGCTGTAATACTATGATACATGGAAGATTGGCACATGGAAGGCTGAAAGACTATGGCACATGGAAAGCTGGAAGACTATGATACATGGAAGATTGGCACATGGAAGGCTGGAAGACTACGGCACATGGAAGGCTGGAAAACTGGCACATGGGAGGCAGGAAGACTATAGCACATGGAAGGCAGGAAGACTATGGCACATGGAAGGCTGGAAGACTATGGCACATGGAAGGCTGGAAGACTATGGCACAATGGAAGGCTGGAAGGCTATGGCACATAGAAGGCTGGAAGACTGGAACATGTGAGGCAGGAAGACTATAGCACATGGAAGGCTGGAAGACTGGCACATAGAAGGCTGGAAGACTATGGCACATGGAAGGCTGGAAGATTATGGCACATGGAAGGCTGGTACATGTAAGGCTGGAAGACTTGAACATGGAAGGCTGGAAGACTGGCACATTGAAGGCTGAAAGACTGGCACATGGAAGGCTGGAAGACTATGGCACACTTAGGGAAGAGAGAGAGGGGAGAGATCACTCACCCAGGGCTGCAATGCTGCATTGTCTTCAAAGGCTCAATCAGCAACATCAGGACAGGAGCACTGGGCTAACTTCTTTGAAATCTCCCGCCCACACCCCATTCCAGGCCCAGATGTCAAAAATGACAGTGCCCTGACACTTCGGCGCCCCCTCCCCATGCGGCACCTAGGTGTGGTTCACCCTGCGCACCTGCCCAGGATCGGCCCTGCTTATAATGATCAACTTTTATTTTTTCATGTAAAACCTTTATACTAAAAAGAAAAAATATGATTATAAAGTATGAGCTTTAGTTTGGCTTCCATTTGTTAGTATATTTAAATCTGCTAGTATGTCTAACACTCCCCTCCCCCCAGCCTGACAATGCTGCTGACCAACGGTGCTCCCTGTGCTCCTTCTTCCAGAGTGGAGGCAATCTAATACAGAATGTGTGCTACTGGCCAGATCACCAAGTGAAAACAGGGGAAAAAAAAGCCTAAACAAAGAAAAGTAATACAGCCACCCCATCCAATGATTTTGGTTTTGGGTTTAATACCACTTCAATTTTACACATCACTAAGCAATAGAAAAGGAAGATGGTTTCATGTTGCATTTGCTACAGAGAATCTTGTGGCTCCATTTAATATACTTGTACCTCTGCCTCTTCACAGTTGTTTTTAGGATTTATTCATAGGTTTAGAGCCTCGTATGCATTATAGTCTCTTGCTATGATCATTAGTTCAGTTGTGCTAACTAAATTGTTAGAGATTTTGCTAGAGGCAGCAACTTTTCACTAAACTAATGGGACAAATAGCTACCTATGGAGTTAGCTACACAAGTAGCAAGTAGTTGCATTTTGTAGTAATCATTCACATATGACTGAAGCATTGGCAATCATGTGAGGATGTTACTACTTGTTACTACTTCCTAGAAAGGATATTTAAGTTTGGGTATATATAAAAAGTATTCTTTTCTTTTAACAAACTATTATAATATATCAAATGCTGCAATGTGTTAAATATTTTAATCTCAAAAAGGGATGAGCCGAACACCCCCCAGTTCGGTTCGCACCAGAACCTGCGAACGGACCGAAAGTTTGCGCGAACTTTAGAACCCCATTAAAGTCTATGGGACTCGAACGTTCAAAGTCAAAAGTGCTAATTTTAAAGGCTAATATGCAAGTTATTGTCCAAAAAAGGGTTTGGGGACACGGGTCCTGCCCCAGGGGACATGTATCAATGCAAAAAAAAAGTTTTAAAAACGGACGTTTTTTTCGGGAGCAGTGATTTTAATGATGCTTAAAGTAAAAAAAAAGTGAAATATTCCTTTAAATATCGTACCTGGGGGGGTGTCTATAGTATGCCTGTAAAGTGGTGCATGTTTCCCATGCTTAGAATAGTCCCTGCACAAAATGACATTTTTAAAGGAATAAAAGTCATTTAAAACTGCTTGCGGCTTTAATGTAATGTCGGATGAAAATCATTGAGACAAACAGGATGGGTACCCCCCCCCAGTCCATTACCAGGCCTTTTGGGTCTTGTATGGATATTAAGGGGAACCCCGCACCCAAATTAAAAAAAGGAAAGGCGTGGGACCCCCAGGCCCTATATACTCTGAACAGCAATATACAGGCGTTGCAAACAAGACAGGGAATGTAGGTTTGTTGTTAAGTAGAATCTGTTTGTAATTTTGAACTGGTACATTTTTAAAGTGTAGCTCCAGCCAAAAAATCTATTTTTAAGCTTTTTGGAAAACATAAGGAAGGGTTATCACCCCTGTAACATTTGTTTTGCTGTCTGTGCACCTCTTCAGAAGATTTCACCTCACTTTCTGTCCCAATGACCAATGTTTTTTGAAAATTTGGGGGTTTTAGTGAAACAAGGATTGGTGATAAAGCATCAGTGGAGAGGAGACACCTTTTTCCCATATTAAATCTTACAGGAGAGAATTTCCCTTCCTAGGGGTAGATTTCAACTCACTTCCTGTTGTCTCCTTCCGTGTGCAAGTAGGAGTCGTTTGTAAGTTGGATGTTTGAAAGTAGGGGCCTGCCCTATATACTCTGCAGAAATTGGGGCCTTAGGTGTTGGTGTTGCCACAATACTGTAAGCCCTCACAGTTACTCTTGGTGGGCGTAGGAACAGCAGTGCTGTGAAATATTTGATCAAGAATTCTAATTACTTGCCATTGTTGAACAGTGGTAGAAAACTTGGGCCTTTGGTGGTGGTGGTGGTGCTGGTGCCACAACACTGTAAGTCCTCACAGTTACTCTTGGTGGGCGCTGGAACGGGCCCTGCTGTGAAATATTATATCAAGAATTGTAATTACATGCACCTGTTGAACAGGGGCAGAAAAAATGGGCCTTTGGTGGTAGTTGTGTTGCCACAACACTGTAAGCCCTCACAGTTACTCTTGGTGGGTACAGGAATGGGCCCTGCTGTGCAATATTAGATCAAGAATTGTAATTACATGTCCCTGTTGAACAGGGGCAGAAAAATTGGGCTTTAGGCACTGGTGCCACAACACTGTAAGCCCTCACAGATACTCTAGTTGGAGCGCAGGAATGAGCTCTGCTGCAAAGTATTGCATCAAACATTGTAATTATGCGCCCCTGTTAAACAGGGGCTGAAAATGTGAGCCTTGAGCACTGGTGCTGGTGCCACAACACTGCAACCCCTCACAGATACTCTAGTTGGAGTGCAGGAATAAGCCCTGCTGCAAAGTATTGCATCAAAAATTGTATTTACACGCCCCTGTTAAACAGGGGCTGAAAAATTGGGCCTTGGGCACTGGTGCTGGTGCCACAACACTGCAACCCCTCACAGATACTATAGTTGGAGCGCAGGAATGAGCCCTGCTGCAAAGTATTGCATCAAAAATTGTAATTACATGCCCCTGTTAAACAGGGGCAGAAAAATTGGGCCTTGGCCACTGGTGGCAGTGCCCAGAACCAAAAATGTTCTTACAAGCTATCAGCATGAAAATTGAGGAGGAAGAGGATTGTCACTCAGCATAATGGGATAGTCACTCAGCATCAGCATAGGCAGTCTTGAAGGGATCTCACATTTAAAAAAAAAATCAATCGATTACATCAGCATCAGGTGCTTGGTAGCTGGTAATCCAAGACTGATTCATTTTTATGAAGGTCAGTTAATTGACCAATTCGGTGGACAGCTGTGATCAGTTACAAAGCCTCCAGCAGCACTGAATGTGTGTTCCGAAAGAACGGTGGATGCAGGACAGGCCAGTAGCTCAATTGCATACTGTGCAAGCTCTAGCCAGTGATCCATCCTCAAGACCCAGAAATCCAGAGGATTTTCGGTGGGAAAGGTATCCTAGAGTTTGCCTCTAGGTTATCCTGCACCATGTGAATCAGACTCTGACGATGGTTGCTGGAACGGATCAGACCTTGGGGCTGCAGACTAAAAAATTGCACAAACCTTTCTGCGAGGCCTCCCGAAGATGTTTCATCCTCTGTTCCCTCTGCGATGGCAAGATAAGGTCCTCAACCTTACCCCTGTAACGTGGATCAAGGAGGGTTCCAGCCAGTAATCATCCATCCCCTTGATACCACAAATACGAGGCTTTGCAGGATCAGGGAGGCCATGCAGGGTAGGTTTGCTGAGGCATTCGGTCCAGAGTCCTCTGGGTCACTAAGGGCGACATGATCTGCAGCCACCTCCTCCCAGCCATGTACAAGTCCATGGGTTTCTTCAAACTGTAAATGATCCCTTAAAGACTGCTGCTGATGCTGAGTGCCAGGCTCCATCTCCATGCTGACACAATCCTCCTCCTCTTTCTGTGTGATTGGCGGGCATGCAGGAACACTGTCTGGATAAAGGGGGCCTTGAGAGGTAAGGAAGTCCTCCTCCTCCTGCCTCTGTTCTGCCTCAAGTGCCCTGTCCATTATTCCACGCAGTGTGTGCTCCAACAGGTGGACAAGAGGGACAGTGTCACTGATGCATGCACTGTCACTGCTCACCATCCTTGTGGCCTCCTCAAATGGTGGCAGGACAGTGCATGCATCCCTGATCATAGCCCACAGACGTGGGGAAAAAAACCCAGGTCCCCTGACCCTGTCCTGGTGCCATAGTCGCATTGGTACTCATTGATGGCCCTCTGCTGCGTGTGCAGCCACTGCAGCATGGCCAATGTTGAGTTCCACCTGGTGGGCATGTCACAGATTAGGCGGTTCTTGGGAAGGTTAAATTCCTTTTGTAGGTCAGCCAGCTGACCACTGGCATTATACGACCTGCGGAAATGCACACAGACTTTCCTGGCCTGCCTCAGGACATCCTGTAAGCCCGAGTACCTGCCCAAGAACCGCTGCACCACCAAGTTAAGGATGTGAGCCAAACAGGGCACATGGGTCAGTTGTCCCTATTGAAGGGCGGAGAGGAGGTTGGTGCCATTGTCGCAAAGCACCATACCTGGCTTAAGCTGGTGTGGCGTCAACCATCTCTGAACCTGCCCCTGCAGAGCTGACAGAATCTCTGCCCCAGTGTGGCTCCTGTCCCCCAAGCACACCAGCTCAGGCACCGCATGGCATCTTTTTGCCTGCATGCTTGCATAGTCCCTTGAACACCTACGGAGCACCGCTGGTTCCGAAGACAAATCAGCACAGGAAGAGGCCATGGAGGAAGAAGAAGAGGAGGGGTGGAGGAGAGAGGTGTGGCAGAATCACCACTAGTAGAATTTTGGAGGTGTGGTGGCGGAACAACCTCCAACACTACTGCACCCTGTCCTGCATCCTTCCCAGCTGCCAGAAGAGTCACCCAGTGTGCAGTGAAAGATAGGTAATGTCCCTGTCCATGCCTGCTGGATCATGAGTCAGTGGTAATATGCACCTTACAGCTGACCGCCCTGTCCAGCGAGGCCAAGACATTGAATTCCATATGCCGGTAGAGAGCTGGAATCGCCTTTCATTAGAAAAAGTGGCATTTGGGAACCTGCTACTGAGGAAATCGCACATTCCACAAACCACCGTCTCCACGACCAGCACTGTTGCCTCTAGACACAGAGCCTGCTTGCCCTCTTTTATTGGCTTGTGACTGTCTGCCTCTCCTTGTTGGCCTTCCAGACATACTAATGGCCTGCAGATGTCACTGCACAAAGCTGGGATGTATATATATACTGATACTGCAGCTAGCAGAATCAACTGCCTGCGTGTAGTATTATTAGTATGAGAACACCAGCAATTGTCTTCAGGTAGCTGTAGGTGCACACTGTGCAGAGGACACAGTACGCTAACTGTAAATACTGCAGCTGCCTGCCTGTGGTACTAATAGGATAAGAAGAACACCACCAATGTTCTTCAGGTAGCTTTAGGTGCACACTGTGCAGAGGACATGGTACACTAACTGTAAATACTGCAGCTGCCTGCCTGTGGTATTACTAGGATCAGAACAACAGCAATTGTCCTCAGGTAGCTTTAGGTGCACATTGTGCAAAGGACGCAGTACACTAACTGTAAATATTGCAGTTGCCTGCCTGTGGTATTAATAGGATCAGAACAACAGCAATTGTCTTCAGGTAGCTTTAAGTGCACACTGTGCAGAGGATGCACTACACTAACTGTTAATACTGCAGCTGCCTGCCTGTGGTACTAATAGGATCAGAAGAACACCACCAATTTTCTTCAGGTAGCTTTAGGTGCACACTGTGCAGAAGACGCACTACACTAACTGTAAATACTGTAGCTGCCTGCCTGTGGTATTAATAGGATCAGAACAACAGCAAATGTCTTCAGGTAGCTTTAGGGGCACACTGTGCAGAGGACGCACTACACTAACAGTAAATACTGTAGCTGCCTGCCTGTGGTATTACTAGGATCAAAAGAACACCAGCAATTTTCTTCAGGTAGCTGTAAATACTGTAAAAACACCTGCCTGCCTGTCAGTAGGAAGAGAATAACAGGAACGGATCTAGCTAAACTGAATACAGTATATATATATATATATATATATATATATATATATATATATATATACACAACACCTAGGATGCATATATATACACACAATACACTGTAAGTGCAGCTAACTAACCTGCCTGCCTACTCTATCTAACTTAAATCAAATGACACTGTCTCTCTGCCTATCTCTCCGCCGCCGCAACACACTACACAAGGCCGCCATGCAGGCGGCCTTATATAGTGTGGGGCGTGTACTAAACCCCCTGAGCCATAATTGGCCAAAGACACCGTGGCTTTGGCCAATTACGGCTCTCTGTACAGACGGCGCTGTGATTGGCCAAGCATGCGGGTCATAGTGCATGCTTGGCCAATCATCAGCCAGCAATGCACTGCAATTGAATTTGACGCGAACGGCCCATACTGTTCACAATTCAACGAACGGTCGAACATGCGATGCTCGAGTCGAACATGGGTTCGACTCGAACTCGAATCTCATCCCTAATCTCAATGTTTTACCCCACTAAGATCCTGATAACTAGGGATGGGCTAACGGTTCGGCCCGAGCATAAGTTCGAGCAGAACTTTCGTTGTTCAGCCGTTCGGCGAACAGCCGAACAAACAGGTTGTTCGACCATTTGTTCGGTCCCCTGATCCGACCACAATGCATTGCAGCGCTGAACGGTTCATTGCAAGCCCTGATTGGCTGAAGCAGTGAAAGCTTCAACCAATCAGGGCACAGAGCACTGTCAGAGTCATGATTGGACACTTTCATCATGACTTTATCCAATCATAGCTCATTCCCGCCCCACAGTATAAAAGTATTCTTTCAATGGCAGCCATTTTCACTGTGATTTTGGCATGGAGAGAAATAAAACAGGGCTCTGTTCAGTGCTATTAGTTAGTTAGTGTGCTATACTGTGCTTTTTTGCTTCAATTGTCAGTGTAGAATATTAGTTTAGTGTCAGTCTAGTTATAGTGTGAGTGTAGTGAGGAGGACCATCATTCAGCTTTGCATCGTCTGCAGCTAGAGTAGGGACAGCTCAGATAGTTTCAGTGTAGTGTAGTGAGACTGTGTCATTCATACATACATTAGTGTAGAGTAGGGACAGCTAATATTTGTTCCAGTGTAGTGTAGTGGGACCGTGTCAGTAATCTTTACATAAGTGTATAGCTAGAGTAGGGACGATTCAGATAGCGTCAGTGTAGTGATGGTTGAACACCGTCTATTTGATTGAGTTACTGCCAGTTTAACACCATTTACTTCTGTTTGCGTTACTACCAGTTTAACACCATTTACTTCTGTGTGCGTTACTGCCAGTTTAACGCCATATCGCTTTGCATGCGTTGCTGCCAGTTTAACGCCATATAGTTCTGTGTGCGTTACTGCCAGTTTAAAGCCATATAGTTTTGTGTGCATTACCACCAGTTTAACTCCATATAGTTCTTTTTGTCACTGTACGCTTGACACATTTTATTGCAGTATATTATAGTGTATCCGTGGAGTGTGTCTGCGTAGTGTGAGTACTCATATTAAAGTGCACCAAACATATCTTTGCATTGATTAAAGTGCATCTACGTATAGATTTTAACTTCCTCTTTACACTTGCTTATAAGCACTGTCCCCTCCCTCCCAATAATGTTGGCACTGTAAGGGGGCCAGCAACAAATGTGTCCACAGGCAAAGGTGGACGTGGTGGTCAGTCCTGAGGCAGGGCATCATTTCCTCTGTTCAGTGAGTTTGCCCATGCTATCCAGGCACAGCATGCAGAGGAGGTTTTGGACTGGCTTACTAAACCTTCCTTATCCTCCTCATCCTTCTCATCCTCCTCATCCTCTGTCACGTAACGAGAGACAATTGTGCAGTCCCTTGCTGTTGTCAGAGTGGATAAACCTGTCTCCTTGTTCACATCTATTCCTGCCATAGCCCCAACATCAGCCATTGAGGAGTCAGCTGAGTTATTTGACCACAACGTCAGCCACTTGCACCTTGATGATGTCCAGCCATTACTGGATTCAGATTCAAACATGTTGTTCGACCATTTGTTCGGTCCCCTGATCCGACCACAATGCATTGCAGCGCTGAACAGTGCATTGCAAGCCCTGATTGGCTGAAGCAGTGAAAGCTTCAACCAATCAGGGCACAGAGCAATGTCAGAGTCATGATTGGACACTTTCATCATGACTTTATCCAATCATGGCTCATTCCCGCCCCACAGTATAAAAGTATTCTTTCAATGGCAGCCATTTTCACTGTGATTTTGGCGTGGAGAGAATTTGACCACAGCGTCAGCCACTTGCACCTTGATGATGCCCAGCCATTACTGGATTCAGACGTTGGTTCTCAAGTTGAGGATGACAGGAACATGAGCCTAGAGAGAGGGAGGAACACTGGTAGACAAATTGCCATTCATGTTCCCCAAGCCGCAGCGTATTGCCAAGTTGTCTCCAGTGGTAATGATGAAGATGGAGGAGAAGGAGATAATGATGATGATGAGGTCACTGATGCGACTTGGGTGCCAGATAGAGCAGAGGAGGAAACTGAAGGTGAGGCAGCACAACCCCAAGGAGGCCGACATCAAGAAAGAGTAGAGAGCAGCCTATTCCATCACATTCTGCAGCTATTATCTCCCGGCCCACTCCCCAAAGTTCAGCTGTCTGGGCCTTTTTCGGCACATCTGCAGCAGATCGCAATGTTGCTATCTGCAAACTGTGTCTCAGGCACATCAAACACAGCAAAAGCACCAAACATTTGGGTACCACATGCTTAACAAGGCATTTAACGCCCAACCACTTAGCCCATTGGCAAGAGCACCTAAAAGCCACACAAAATGGGGCACAAATCTGTTCCTCCTCCTTCTTACCCACTTCAGTCTGCCCCTGTGATACCGAGTCATTACCTTTCAGCAGCACTGACAGGGATGATGGTATAGCACAGGAGTACACCTCCAGCTGTAGATGGTAGCCGCCAAATTTCTCTGCCCCATCTGCTGCAGCGGGAAAAAAATAGTCCCTGCCACCCACATGCCCAGCGTCTGAATGCAAGCTTGTCAAAGCTGTTGGCTCTCCAACTTCTACCTTTGAGCCTGGTGGATTCTGCCCCCTTCCGTGAATTTGAGCAATGTGCTGTACCACAATGGCAGGTTCCCAGTGGCTACTACTTTTCACGCAAGGCAGTTCCATTTCTCTACCATCACGTGGAAGGGAATGTTCTGGCATCATTGGGCAAGGCAGTCATCCTAAAATACACCTTACTGCTGACACATGGTCCAGCAAGCATGGGCAGGGACGATATATTTAGTTCACAGCACACTGGGTAACGCTGCTGGCAACTCGAAAGAATACAGGACAGGGCTCGGTGTTGCAGCTTGTTGTGCCCCCACGTCTCTATACAGCTGGTGGTGATGATTCCAGACCTGTGAGCTCTACTCCCTCCTTCTCCGCCACCTCCATACCCTCCTCTGCAGAATTGTCCTATGAACGTCAGGTACCCCCTAAGCGTTCAAAGGGCTATTCCCAGAGTCAGGCTAAAAGGTGCCATGCAGTGCTTCAGCTGGCGTGTTTAGGGGACAGGAACCACACCAGAACAGAGATTCTTGCAGGCCCAGAGGTGGTTCACACCACGCTAGGTAGAGCCAGGAATGGTGGTGTCCAAATATGGCTCAAACCTCCTGTCCGCCCTTAGACAGGGAAAGTTGACACATGTGCCATGCCTGGCACATGTCCTCAATTTGGTGGTGTAGTGTTTCCCAAGTACATACCCAGGGTTGCAAGATGTACTAAAGTAGGCCAGAAGAGTCTGTAGCCATTTCAGGCGGTCATACACAGCCAGTGCTTGGTTGGCAGTAATTCAGCGGGAATTCCACAATTTCCCCACTCCAGTGGCTGATCATTAAGGATGCATGCACTGTATTGTCACCATTTGAAGAGGCCACAAGGATGGTGAGCAGTGACAGTGCATGCATCAGTAACACAATCCCTGTTGTGTTCCTGCTGGAGCAGATTCTGCATGGCATTATGGACAGGGCACTGGAGGCAGAGCAGCAGGAGGGAAAGGACTTCCTTTCCTCTCAAGGCCCACTTTATCCAGACACCATCATTCCTATGTCACAGAACACACAGGAGGAGAGAGGGGAGGAGGATGAGGAGGAGGATTCTGGCACTGTCAGGAAAAGCCCTCTTGTAGTCATTCCAGCAAACAGAAGATTAAAAGAATGCCTGTAAGCGCCATCCGGCGCTCGCGCGCGCGCAGTAGCGCCGATGGCGCTAATGGGCGAACGCGCGTGCGCAATAGCGCTAATAGCGCTAATGGGCGAGCGCGTGTGCGTAATGGCGCCAGTGGTGCTAATGTGCGAATGCACGTGCGCAATAGCGCCAATAGCGGCGCACGGGCGCCCCCTGTAACTCACTTGGCGCCAAGATGGGCTATTTAAAGGAGACTGTTCCAATGCTGCCTTGCTGTCTGGTCTACAGCGTTTCCTGAGACCTCTGCTCCCTTGTTACCAGTTTCTCTGTATCCAGTACTTACTTGGCTTGTTCCTGACTTACCTGTTTGCTGCCTGCCCCGATCTCGGCTTGGACTCTGACTATTCTTTTGGTTTGCCCTCCTGTACCTGATCTGCCTGCCAGTACCTTGACCCGGCTTGTCTACACCTCCCTGCTGTCTGCAACCTGCTACAGGACTACAGTGCACCTCCCTGCTGTCTGCAACCTGCTACAGGACTACAGTGCACCTCCCTGCTGTCTGCAACCTGCTACGGGACTACAGTACACCTCCCTGCTGTCTGCAACCTGCTACAGGACTACAGTGCACCTCCCTGCTGTCTGCAACCTGCTACAGGACTACAGTGCACCTCCCTGCTGTCTGCAACCTGCTACGGGACTACAGTGCACCTCCCTGCTGTCTGCAACCTGCTACAGGACTACAGTACTCCTCCTTGCTGTCTGCAACCTGCTGCGGGACTACAGTGCACCTTCCTGCTGTCTGAAACCTGCTTCGGGACTACAGAGCACCTCCCTGCTGACTACAGGATCCAGCTCTCTACTCCAGTGTTCCAGCCAGGCACTTGTGCCCCTCTGTACTTCTGAGCCCCTGTTCACACCTTCAGGGGTTCCTAAGTCAGAGGTATACGAGAGGCCGTTCTCTGCACTCCGGGCTCCACCTACCAGGTACGTGACAGGCACGTTCATAGGCTTCGAAGAAGAGGAAGACATGCGTCAAGTTCCAGATGCTGCCATCTTGAGTGACCCCGAGTAGTCAGCTTCTCAAGCCAAATTTGAGGCGCATGGGCAACCTCATGCTTCAAAGCCTGCGAAAGGACCCAAGAATATGTGGCATAAAGGAGAAGGATGATTACTGGTTGGCAACCCTCCTTTATCACCATTATAAAGGGAAGGTCCCCACAGAGAGTGCAGAATATAAAATCTCTTGAGTACATGTTAAAGAAGATTTTATTGAACGTTTTTCCTGACTCCAGTAGGTTACAGTGTCGTTTTGAGTTTTCTTTTGGTTAAGAGAGGAGCATTGGAGAAGGCATCCGCCTAAGTGAGGCATTTTAAAATTTTTTTAGTCCTCGCCGCCCAGGGCTGTCAACTTCCACATCCCATTGGCAGCGTCTGCATCACATGGTGGACAATTACCTCAGGGACAAAACAGAGATGGAGAGCTTTCCAGCTGACGATCCACTGACTTACTGGGTTATGAGAATAGACCACTGGCCAGAACTTGCCCAGTATGCTATTGAGTTGTTGGGCTGCCCTGCATCCAGCGTGCTTTCAGAACGGGCATTCAGTGCTGCAGGAGGTTTCGTACTGATCATAGAACATGTCTTTCCACAGACTCCGTGGACCATTTGACTTTTATAAAAATGAATCAGTCCTGGATTACCAGCCATGAAGCCCCTGATGCCAATGTCACTGATTAAGAAGAATATTTTTGGTATAGGTTTCATGGGCACAATTAACATCCAAAGACCAATTTTTCAGCACCTGTTTGACAGATGCATATCATTGCAATTTTTTAAAGCAAGGCCAATTCTTGCTTTTATCAAGATTACCTCTATAGGGTTACAGTAGGAAGGTGCCCCCGACACCCAAAGAGTAATTTTTCTGCACCTGTTTGACAGGTGCATATCATTGCCATTTTTTAACAGCAAGGCCAATTCTTTCTTTCATCAAGAGTACCTGTATAGGGTTACGGTGGGAAGGCACCCCTGACACCCAAAGAGTAATTGTTCTGCGCATGTTTGACAGGTGCATATCATTGCAATTTTTTACAGCAAGGCCAGTTCTTGCTTTCATCAAGAATACCTCTATAGGGTAACGGTGGGAAGGCGCCACCGACACCCAAAGACCAATTTTTCTGCACCTGTTTGACAGGTGCATATCATTGCAATTTTTTACAGCAAGGACAATTCTTGCTTTCATCAGTACCTCTATAGGGTTATGATGGGAAGGCGCCCCCGACACCCAAAGAGTAGTTTTTCTGCACCTGTTTGACAGGTGCATATCATTGCATTTTTTTATGGCAAGGCCAATTCTTGCTATCATCAAGATTACCTCTATAGGGTTACGGTGGGAAGGCGCCACCGACATCCAAAGACCAATTTTTACACACCCGTTACTTCTATCCAAAGTCAAAGTGACACCAGAATGTATCCAAAAAATCTCTAATCTTGTTCCCAGTACATCAGTGGCCTCATCATACACACTGGATGCCCAACTGTTGCTGAGCAAAATAAAGGCAGCTTGCAGGGAAAATGTCTTTTTATTTGGCTTTATAAATGCAATTATTGCTGCAGCAGCTTCTAGACATGGTACAGATCTGCCACTTTACAGGTAGACTAAGGGGAACCCCCAGGCACTATATTGGAACAATTTTTCATTTTTATGCTTTCACTTTAAAAATAAAAAAATCACTGTTCATTTAAAAATGCAATTTTTCACAAATTTTTTTTTTTTTTTATTGTTACATGTCCCCCAGGGCAGGACCCGGACCCCTATAGCCATTGTATGCCCAATTACTTGCATATAAGCCTTCAAAATGGGTACTTTTGATTTTTGACATTCGGGTCTCATCAACTTTAATGACTTTAATGGGGTTCATTATTCAGGTCCAAACTTTCACAGTGTTCGAAAGTTCTGGTGCAAACTACTCCCAACTACTCCCTACATCCCTACTGATAACCAGTTAGCTATGCCTATCAGGTGAAACATGGCAACTTTACATTTCTGAACAAGGGATGAGTGAAAAAATTTGGCTGCAATGGATTTTTTTTTCCACAAAATTATCAATTTCACATTTGTCAAAATTTCACTGAAATCAGCCTAAAATATTACCATGCAGACTGCTGAGGTGATTTTTTTTTTAAATGGGTACTAATTCATAAGGCTGCATTTACACATCAGTTTTGAATTGCGGGCAGATTTGCCACAATTCTGCCTGTGATTTGAAAGCGCCGATGTGTGAATGACAAATCTTGGGACTCACATTTGAGATGCCATTCATTCATGAAGCATGTTGCCCAAAAAAAGGAGCTACTTTTGGGCTACATGCTTCACGCATTTCGGGTTGCTGCGATAGCAGTGCGATTTATCACAATTGCGGCAGACCCGCCCCATGATTTTAGGTGTCATTCAAATGAATGGCATCTCAAATGTGAGTCCCGCCATTTGTCATTCACACATCAGTGCTTTCAAATCACGGGCAGAATCGTGGCGAATCTGCCCGTGATTCAAAACTCTGAAGTGTGAATGCAGCCTCAACAAAATATAATATACTTTAGCTTACCAATCTTTAAAGTGATTGTAATGGTACATTATTTTTTTCTTAAACAACAAACATGTCTATACTTACCAGCTCTGTGCAATTCCATAGCACAGAGCAGCCACTAACCTCCTTTTTTGGGGTCCCCCAGCGGGGCTCCTGGTCTCTTCCCTCTGTCCACTCCTGCATGCTCACACCTGATGCATCCATTGATGCAGACAGTGGGATTCAGCCCTGCCCCCCCCCCCTCCCCACTCCCTCATCACTGGCATTGATTGACAGCACTAGGAGCTAATGGCTCCCGGTGCCCCAGCAAAGCCAGCAAGGAGAGGGGAGAAGAAGTAACATGCTAGCAGAGAACCCGCTGGGATGAGTGGGTATTTTTCAATCTTGTTTTAGGCCTTTTGTGCAATGCTGGGAAGATGGAGGGCAAGTGAAAAGTCTGAGATTCCGACATGGAAAGCTCCCAGCTTATGTTTCCCAATGTCTGAAAATACTTCAGCAGTGGCAGGTGACAGTGGAGGATATCAAGTCCCTCCCCAGGAAGCTTCTAGAGAAGAGGATTTTGAGCTCTGCTTTCAGTGTGTCACTGGCCTTAAGGGATTGTCCAGGCTCTGAGGGAGGGGTTGCATTTAATCAATTTAGAAAAAATCCCTTTGAAGTTTAGGGATCAAGCCTGGCTTGCTTTCCATAGAAGGCTCTATGTGAGAGGGAACTTGAAGCATCACCCTGTGGATGATCGGGATTGTCCTAGAGCGGAGTATGTTGGTAAAGTGGAGTCTATGGACCTCTTTTTGCTGCAGTATCCCTTTAACATAGAGGTATATAAAAGGGTGGGGAGGGCTCTAGGCATCCGCTTTTTCTATCACATGAGTTATGCGGAGTGGGTCTACAGGGCATTCCCGACTCACTGGAATTTTGATTTTGATACACTTTTTCTAGTTAGTATAGTTGTCCGTTACTTCACGTGGAATGCAGGTGCCAGATTACCCTGCGGAAGAAAGTCCTCTCTTTTGAGGTGGTGGTGCACGATATTCTAGGTGAGGTTGGAAAATTTGGAGTCTTGAGAAGGACAGGGAGCCTCGGGCAATTTGGAAAAGGGCGTGGAGGATTATCAGACCTGCCTTTGGTGAATTGCCCATCTCTGGGTGAGGAGCTCTTTCTTTTTTTTTTTCTTTTTTTTGTTTTTATGCTTATTGATTGCAAGACTTTTAATTAAAAAAAATTGGGAGAAGAAGTAAGAGGAGAAAAGAGCTGCAGATGTGCATGGCCTTGGAATGAATGAGGGTTTAGATATGTAAAAGGGGGGGGGGGTGAGGGAGGATGCTGACACCTAAACATTTTTTACCTTAAAGTGGATGTAAACCCTCACATATACCCAGTGAAGTGTACATCCTCAGGTGATACACAGAGATGAAAAAAATCTCCCTACATAAGTTTTACATGTATATCTGCTGTCTTCCGCCTTATATATTCTTTAGAAAGTGAACATCGTGTTATAGATTTTTTCTTCCTATTCAGCACTGGGAGTGGATTCTTAGCATACAGCCAAGACAGCTGATTGGAGGAAAGGCACACACCCCCACTCTACATAGGCAGAGACTTGCAGAGCTGTGCTGTGACAAGTCACGCTCTCTGCTAATCTATTTATAGCAACCTCCCTCAACACAAATTTCAGGCTGGTTTTATCTTGGTTGACAGAGAACTTGTCAGTTATGCTGAGCAACGAAACATCAGAAACATATGAAACACACGGGACTCAGGGCTTTGGAGAGAGATAAGAAAACACTACAGATATATATGCTTAAGTCAAATTTCATTAATCAGATTTACATCCACTTTAATGCAAGGAATACATTAGGGTAAAAAATGTTTAGGCTTCACAGCCACTGTAAGTACGTTGGCTGAATTTGTTCTCTTTTTGTTTTATTGTGCCTTTTTTCCCTTTATTTTCAACTGATTAGTCAAACAGTAACACACTTCCTGTTTTAGAGTGTCTCCACTCTGGCTAGAGAAGCAACAGAGACACTTATGGAGGGCAGCAGTGTTAGATGGGGAGACGGTAGTGTTAGATGCAGTAGCAGATTTAGATAGAGTTGACTAACAAATTAAAGAATATGTTACCTGAACATTTCATATCCCTGATATGTGCCTGCTGTACCACATACTTGTGTTAAAAAGTATCCTGTTCTTTTTGTATTGTTTCCTTTATTTGAAATACCTAGTGTTTCTGCCAGTCCCTGTCCTCTCCTATTTCAGACTGACTACGCTAGGCATGACTGCACATCCATCTCAGTGTGATCAGTTTTTTGGCTGTCCTGGGACAACAACCTGCATGTCCTCCAATGTCTGCACAGCCATCCACTGGGAAGATCAGTGTTCTGCTGTTTCTCTCTACTAATACCTCTCCAAGCCCCTTAAGCAAATAAGAATGGAAATGATATAATCACTTAAAAAATAAACAAAAAGTATTTATAATGATACATATATATACAGTAAAGTATTTTGCCTTTAACTTCTTTAAATTGAATGAGTTGTTTTACAAGGTAAGGGTTCACATATATTTTAACTAATAAATTAGCAGTAATACAGCTAACACTTTTTAAGCAGTTACAGCATTTTTTTTTAACTTTTCAGGTGAAAGTGTTACCTAATTAAATAAAATGGATCATTGCAAGCACCCCTGTCAATGTTAAGGCTTAGTTCACAGAGGGGGAACACGACTTGCAGGCCGACTCTGTGAGGCGGCCAGCACACGACTTCAGCGGCAACTTGCAAAAGACTTCTGTATAGAAGTCAATGCAAGTCGCCTGAAGTCACCCCAAAAGTAGTACAGGAACCTTTTTCTAAGTCGGAGCGACTTAAGTCGCTCCTATTAGAACGGTTCCATAGTACAGAACGGGACGCGACCTGTCAGGCGGCTAAGTCGCCTGCAAAGTCGCCCCTGTGTGAACCGAGTGTAAATGGTTTGTCTTAATCCTCTAACTGCTTGGTCTGTTTAAGGAAATTGAATAACAGATTTACTGGCCAGATCACCAGGTGAAAACAAAGGAAATAAGAAAACAAATGTATCCAACACATCAAAGAATTGGAAAGCTGCAATACCACATTAAAGCCACACAGCCTTGCTTTCAGATTTGTGTAATCACCAAGTTGGCTTTGTTGAGGAACAAATCTGCCACTGTATTAATTTCTAGGTGCATTTGTTGTGCATTTAGAAAGAAAAATACTGTACACAAAAAAAAAAAAAAAAAAAAAAAAGGGAACTACTACAACTATTTATATTCAGAAAGCCGAAAAATGTGTGCAGGTAGGCTGAAATTCTTTTTTGCATGGGGAACTAATATGGTTTTGATTCCATTTTATTTAAGTTAGTTTTGTTTATTATGTTTATATGTAAACTGATGTTTTACATCCTTTTTTTTAAAATGCACGTAAACTTTGTTTAGTCAAAATTGTTTGTATTTCCTTCCAACCGTACATGGCCTGTTCCTAAGGAACATAATTGTGACCACATATCAAGCAAAACACTTACATAAATTGCAATTCATTAGAGCTGGCTCAGGTCACACAGCACCACTTCCTCAAACTTCCTGTAGTGGAGGACGAGCCTTGGGTACCTCACATGTTCAGTGTACTTGGAACAGCGTAATCCCCAGCCGTTGTCAAACACTCACTTGGAGGAGGGAGGAAGGGGCAGGAGGGGAATGGCTTGCTGCTGAGAATATCTGTTCTGGTGAAGTCAAGGAGACTTCTCTGTATTGCTAGCTGGGATCATGCAAGCAAAGGAGGCCCCACGGGACCCTGTAAGTGGATAGAGTCAGCCAAAGTCAGGAAAAAGGAAAGAGAGCATTTTGAGAGAAGTAAGTAAAGGCAACTACATGTTTAAAAAGAAAAGCAGACAAGCAAATATGGTAAGTACTGAGGTCTGCAGCACTATATGCTTTTTTGCTAGGGTTTAATACCATTTTAAAAGGAGAATTCCATGCTGCAAATATATTATAAATGGACCCATGTTGCAAAAATCTAAAATGTGCACTTATTATTTTTTTCGCAAAAGCCTTACAACCGCGATCAGTGGACCATAGGTACAATGCGCTGGCTTCTAAAGGCTATTCCTTAAGTTCATGTCTGTACATAGGCACAGCCCATCAGCTCCAAAGCTGGATAAAGTATTAATGGACTACAAGTACAGGGACACTGCTGCACTTATGCTTCATTGAAAAATACAGTACCTTTGCTGCGGTAGCAGATGGGAATTGTAGTTTTTTCATTCACAACTCTCTGGAGTCACACCAAATTAAAGTTTTACAGTAGTTGTCTCCTTTAGTGGATATGGGGTGTGAATGATAGGGACCATCAAAAAGACAATTTTCCTGGATTTGTAGTTTAAAAATAGTGAAGCATAATCAACACATGTGGAATTTTGTATAATATGCTATAGTGACAAAATTACTAATTCATCTCAAGAGATTGAACTATAATAATACTGTGCTTACTATATAAAAAAAAGAAGTTAAATTAAGAGGCTGACTGGTCTCTGTTTACATTTATAAACATTACAAAGACAGAATAAAAAGCAGAATAAAGACTGAATTTGACAACAATGTAACACCATATGGATTTTTTGTTTAATTGCTTTGTGTATTTTTTTTTTCTTTTCTTTTTAAAGTGACAATAATTTCCTAACTAATTAAAGACCAGCTGCTACCAAGAATGCCAGACAGTCAATTAAAAATCAGAAACCAGGTAAACAACCTTTGCTGCCAGCTAGCTAAGGAAACCACCTTCTGTCACATATAGGCAGCGTGATTGTTAGTTTTATTTCATAATTACTTACTAGCTGTCATATTGCACACATAGGTTCATGACAGATACAATAATTGGGCATTGAATCAATTTGTGTTTTTAGAAATGTTTCCTACTTTTTATTATTCACATCTTAGTTTTAAAACAAATTGCCCTACATACATATAATGCACTGCTCTCTTGTCACCAAAGCATTACATGTTTTCTTTTTTGTTCATCTTTTTCTGTTGCATTAATATGAATAAGTTGAGTAGATAAGATAGACATTTACAGTTTCATATATAGTTTTATTATAATACACCCACTCTAATGCCCTGTACCAGACATGGACTGGCCATCGGGACTACCGGGAGCTCTCAGGTGCGGTCCTGGAGCCGCTCCTCTCTGACAGTGAGTGGTCACGATTTCACTCCTGTCAGGAGGAGCTGCTTCCGTCACTTGCTGGAGAGATCATTCGGCGTTATGCTACCTCCAGCCTGCAGGGGGAGATGGACAGCCGGCAGACTTTCCTTCCTCTCTCCCCTTAGAACTTGTTATCACATGACTGGAGAGAGGAACGAGAAGCTGCCTTCAAAACGGTGAGTACATGTGGGAGGGGGAGGAGAGGGAGGACTCTCTGATGTGAAGGGGACTTCTGATGGGGACTCTGATGTGAATGGGACTTCTGATGGGGACTCTGATGTGAAGGGGACTTCTGATGGGGACTCTCTGATGTGAAGGGGACTTCTGATGGGGACTCTGATGTGAATGGGACTTCTGATGGGGACTCTGATGTGAAGGGGACTTCTGATGGGGACTCTCTGATGTGAAGGGGACTCCCTGATGTGAAGGGGACTGCTGGTGGGGACTCTGATGTGAAGGGGACTGCTGATGGGGACTCTGATGTGAAGGGGACTGCTGGTGAGGACTCTGATGTGAAGGGGACTGCTGGTGGGGACTCTGATGTGAAGGGGACTTCTAATGGGGACTCTCTGATGTGAAGGGGACTGCTGGTGGGGACTCTCTGATGTGAAGGGGACTGCTGGTGGGGACTCTCTGATGTGAAGGGGCTTCTGATGGGGACTCTCTGATGTGAAGGGGACTGCTGATGGGGACTCTGATGTGAAGGGGACAGCTGGTGGGGACTCTCTGATGTGAAGGGGACTTCTGGTGGGGACTCTGATGTGAAGGGGACTTCTGATGGGGATTTTCTGATGTGAATGGGGCTTCTGATGGGGATTCTGATGTGAGGGGGACTTATGATGGGGACTCTGATGTGAAGGGGACTTCTGATCGGGACTCTCTGATGTAAGGGGTGCGCTGTTGGGGACATTCACAATTAAAGTGGGCCGGTCATGATGAAGTCCAGGGCCAAATTTTTGTCCCAGTCCAGCCCTGCCCTGTACACACGATTGGCCATTGATCGGACATTCCGACAACAAAATTCATCAGATTTTTTCCGACGGATGTTGGCTCAAACTTGTCACACGGTCGCACAAAGTTGTCGGAAAATGTATCGCTCTGAACGCGGTGACATAAAACACGTACGTCGGGACTATAAACGGGGCAGTAGCCAATAGCTTTCGTCTCTTAATTTATTCTGAGCATGTTTGGCACTTTGTGCGTCGGATTTGTGTACACACAATCGGAATTTAAACGATCGGATTTTGTTGTCGGAAAATTTTATATCCTGCTCTCAAACTTTGTGTGTTGGAAATTTCGATGGAAGAAGTCCGATGGAGCCCACACACGATCAGAATTTCCGACAACACAATCCGATCGCACTTTTTCTGTCGGAAAATCTGACCGCGTGTACAGGGCATTACTGTTCCTCTTACTCTATATCATGTTCTGTCTGTATCACTGCATATAAACTGAACTTTAGAACTTTTAAATGATTGTTACTTAAATTAAGTAACACCCACTATCACATCAGGGGTACTTCACATCTAAGTCACACTGCATATATCGATGTATGGAATTATGTGGATTAGAGCCCGTCTTTGTCTTGATGTGTGTAAAGCTGGCCATACACTAGTAGTACTTATTTTTTTTCCACAAAGAATTTTATTGAACTAACACAGGTACATGAGAAAAGGAGAAGAAATGCCCCAGGGGGCCAAAGCCAACAACATACAGATTATACAGCGTACATGAATGGAATACCATTTCAAAATAGTCTTACAAAGTAAGTTAACGATTACAGAAACAGTCTATGAACAGGAATAGATACTTGGGGTAAGCTGACATACAGCTAATAAGGACCATAGAAAATGGAGGAGGAGCAAGCCCCTCTAAACTGAGCCGGAGTCCCAATGCAGTGGGGGCCTAAGCATCTGAAAGACAAAGGTTTTTGGGCAGGAATGAATTACATCAGGAAGTACCCCGGCATTATTTGTGTGAGAAGAGAATGAGTAGAGAGTGAGTTGGCAGTCAAACTCCAAAGGTGGGGGTGGTGTCTGATTAGCCAGGAGTGTGAATGTCAGCAACAAGAAGAAAAGAAAAAGATGAGGGAGCATAGGGGAATGAGTGAGGAGTGAGGAAGAAGAGATGAAGAGGAGGAGAAAGAGAGTGTAAAAAAAAGGGGGGGGGGATAAAGAAAGAGAGGGAGAGATAAAAAGAAGGGTGAGGAGAGGGTAGGGTGGGGAAGTGGAGGGGGTGGAGAGGGGAGAGTAACAGGGGAGCAGAGTGGGATGAAGCTATAGGATCTAGGCAAGGAGCAGGAGTGAGGGGAGTGACAGGTTGAGTGTGCATCACATGCTTGAGGCACCCTGCCTCTCCCTTCAATCCCCAAGTCTTTTGCAGACTCTAACAGATTGCCCTGTATTTGGCTCCATCCATCTTCCCATCAACTCTGACCAGCTTCCCTGTCCTTGCTGAAGAAACGCATACCCACAACATGATGCTGCCACCACCATGTTTCACGATGGGGATGGTGTGTTCAGGGTGATGTGCAGTGCTAGTTTTCCACCACACATAGCAAACTCCTACAGGACTTCGTATGGCTTTCTTTCAACCATGGCTTTCTTCTTGACACTCTTCCATAAAGGCCAGATTTGTGGAGTTCACAACTAATAGTTGTCCTGTGAACAGATTCCCCCACCTGAGCTGTGGCTTTATACAGCTCCTCCAGAGTTACCATGGGCCCCTTTGCTGCTTCTCTGATGAATGCTCTCCTTGCTGATCCTGTCAGTTTAGGTGGACGGACATTTTTTGGTAGGTTTGCAGTTGTGCCACACTCTTTCCATTTTTGGATGATGAATTGAACCGTGCTCCGTGAGATGTTCAAAGCTTGGGATATTTTTTTATAGCCTAACCTGCTGTATACTTCTCCACAACGTTATCCCTGACCTGTCTGGTGTGTTCCTTGGCCTTCATGATGCTGTTTGTTCACTAAGGTTCTCTAACAAACCTCTGAGGGCTTCACAGAACAGCTGTAATTATACTGAAATTAAATTACACACATGTGGACTCTATTTACTAACTAGCTGACTTCTGAAAGCAGTTGGTTCCACTAGATTTTAGTTAGGGGTATCAAAGTAAAGGGGGCTGAATACAAATGAACGCCACACTTTTCAGATATTTATTTGTAATACATTTTAAATAACCATTTATCATTTTCCTTTAACTTCACAATTATATGTCACTTTATGTTGGTCTATCACATAAAATCCCAATTAAATATGTTAACGGTTTTGGTTGTAACATGACAAAATGTGGAACATTTCAATGGTTATGAATACTTTTTCAAGGCACTGTAGTTGTGAACTTAGAGATGTTGTCATGTGCAGTTGCGATGAGGTTTTCCATATCTGCTATTTTGTGAAGACGTGTGAGCCAGTCACGCACAGTTAGCGCACGACTCAAGCCCCATAAGACAAGAACACAGTCTAGAGTATCTCACAAAAGTGAGTACATCCCTCACATTTTTGTAAATATTTTATTATATCTTTTCATGTGACAACACTGAAGAAATGACACTTTGCTACAATGTAAAGTATTGAGTGTACAGCTTGTATAACAGTGTAAATTTGCTGTCCCCTCAAAATAACTCAACACACAGCCATTAATGTCTAAACCGCTGGCAACAAAAGTGAGTACACCCCTAAGTGAAAATGTCCAAATTGGACCCATAGTGTCAATATATTGTGTGGCCACCATTATTTTCCAGCACTGCCTTAACTCTTTTGGGTATGGAGTTCACCAGAGCTTCACAGGTTGCCACTGAAGTCTGCTTTCACTCCTCCATGACGACATCACGGAGCTTGTAGATGTTAGAGACCTTGTGCTCCTCCACCTTCCATTTGAGGATGTCCCACTGATGCTCAATAGGGGTTTGGGTCTGGAGACATGCTTGGCCAGTCTATCACCTTTACCCTCTGCTTCTTTAGCAAGACAGTGGTCATCTTGGAGGTGTGTTTGGGGTCGTTATCATGTTGGAATACTGCCCTGCGGCCCAGGTTCCGAAAGAAGGGGATCATGCTCTTCTTCAGTATGTCATAGTACATGTTGGCATTTATGGTTCCCTCAATAAACTGTAGCCCCCCAGTGCCAGTAGCAGTCATGCAGCCCCAGACAGGGGCAAGAAACACTTGTCTTTGTACTCCTTGCCTGGTTTCTGCCACACACGCTTGACACCATCTGAACCAAATATGTTTATCTTGGTCTCATCAGACCACAGGACGTGGTTCCAGTAATCCATGTCCTTAGTCTGCTTGTCTTCAGCAAACTGTTTGCAGGCTTTCTTGTGCATCATCTTTAGAAGAGGCTTCCTTCTGGGACGACAGCCATGCAGACCTATTTGATGCAGTGTGCAGCATATGATCTGAGCACTGTAAGGCTGATTCCCCCCCCCCACCCCTTCAACCTCCGCAGCAATGCTGGCAGCACTCATACATCTATTTCCCAAAGACAACTTCTGGATATGATGTCGAGCATATGCACTCAACTTCTTTAGTTGACCATGGCAAGGCCTGTTCTAAGTGGAACCTGTCCTGTTAAACTGCTGTATGGTCTTGGCCACTGTGCTGCAGCTCATTTTCAGGGTCTTTGCAATCTTCTTATAGCCATCTTTATGTAGAGCAACAATTCTTTTTTTCAGATCCCCAGAGAGTTCTTTGCCATGAGGTGCCATGTTGAACTTCCAGTGACCAGTATGAGAGAGTGAGAGCGAGAACACCAAATTTAACACACCTGCTCCCCATTCACACCTGAGACCTTGTAACACTAATGAATCACATGACACCGGGGAGGGAAAATGGCTAATTGGGCCCAATTTGGACATTTTCACTTAGGAGTGTACTCACTTTTGTTGCCAGTGGTTTAGACATTAATGGCTGTGTCTTGAGTTATTTTGAGGGGACAGAAAATTTACACTGTTATACAACCTGTACGCTCATTACTTTACATTGTAGCAAAGTGTCATTTCTTCAGTGTTGTCACATAAAAAGATATCATAAAATATTTACAAAAATGTGAGGGGTGTACTCACTTTTGTGAGATACTGTAGCTGCATTGACAATATGCATGCCAACGACAGAAGTGTGGTGAATTGGGCTGGAGTGAAATCCAGTGTGAGTGTAGAAAATGAAGAGATAATGCGATGAACCCCTGACCAGTAAACCTGAATTAAGGGGCACTCCGACCAAATGTGTAGTAAGGAGCCTATGTTCGAGCCACATCACCAGCAAAGCTTGGAAACTGAGGGTGAAAACTTGTGGAGCCTTTCCGGGGTTCTGTACCACCGAGAAAAGATTTTATATCCATTCTTCTGGGTTGTAATATTGACAGAACTTTTATGGGTGAAAGCATAAATATGTTCCCAGTCTGCGTCCAATAGGGTAGTGAACAAATCTCTTTCCCAGGATTGTGTGCTTTAGGCGAGTAAGTGCTAAATAATAATGAGTAGTTGGCTGATATTAGGTATCTTTGAGGCAATGAGCTAGAGAAGATGGATTTGAAGGGGGTAAGGGGGCGCTTTCATTGATTTCAGTAATCCTGGTGTTTGAGGAAATGATGTATTTGGATGTAGATACAGTGTGGGAAAGTTTGTCCAAGCATAGTAGAAGCTAAGGATGCATGGCTCAGAAGATCACACTGTGAAAGAAATGTTTGGCAAGGATGTGGCGGTGGGGCCAAACACCAGCAAGGAAGTTTATTGTCAACCCAGGGGGCAATTCTGCGTTGAAATAGATGGGAATCAGCGGTCCTGGGGAAGATGATAGAGAGGTGGCCTTACAAATCATATGGAAGTAATGCACAGTGGGTCCTATGAGTGGGTGCTCTAGGAGAGTCCAGGGGACAGACTTAAGGGTAAGCCAAGGTATTGATGCTAGAGGTATGTGAGTGAATTCTGCGTTGAAATAGATGGGAATCAGCGGTCCTGGGGAAGATGATAGAGAGGTGGCCTTACAAATCATATGGAAGTAATGCACAGTGGGTCCTATGAGTTGGTGCTCTAGGAGAGTCCAGGGGACAGACTTAAGGGTAAGCCAAGGTATTGATGCTAGAGGTATGTGAGTGAAGGATTCTTCTAATCTCACCCATGCCTTGTTTGAGTAGTGGATATTCCAGTCCACTATCCAGGAGAGATGGCAAGCCCAGTGGTATTTTTGAATGTCTAAGAGCCCTATTCCCCCTTTGGATTTAGGGAGGACCAGGTGAGTGTATGAGATTTGTGGGCATTTTCAACTCCAGAGAAATTGGGTACACCTCCCCCTATCCTGTGTGTACTCCTCCCACTCCTATGTAGCCTGCTGCATGCTGCCTATAAAAAACACTGTCCTGAGGGATCGAATGGCTGCAGCTTGTGAGAGCAGAAGGCGGAGTGATCTGTACTCCGCCCCACCTTTCAGTGCAGACCGACCGGAAGCTTGTTTTGACGCTGTGTGTCACTGTGACAGAGAAGGGTGGTGCAGATGATTGTGGATAGTGTGGGCAGGAAGCCAGGCGGTCCTCCTCCTCACTAGCCTCATATTAACTGGTCTGCACTGGAGACAAGTTTTCTGGTGTTAACAAAATGCTGCTGAATGGGGCTGTGCTGTGTCTTAGCTGTGAACTGGGCTGGGCCATCTCTTTACTGGACTGGGCTGGGCGTTCTCTGTGCTGGACTTTGATACACTTGGAATCTCTCTTTCCTGCACATTTGGGAATGTCTATTTGCTCAACATATGGGGGCGGGACTGTCTGGGCATGTTTTGGTCCGTGTGAGTCACAGGCCTTGTGTACATCCAGCTGCCAGTGCCTGTATACTTATATTGACACACATGTATTGATTTCTAAAGAGTTTTAGCAGCAAGCTGTACCTGTGACTTGAAGGCACCCAACTACGCTCTTTTTTTTATGTATGGTTCAGAGCGCTGGTGTGCATGAGCCCTCAACTCCCGTTTCAGCATGGTACAGTTGTGCACAACACAATAACAGCATGCATTGAGGTTGGTCTGAGGTCCGAAGGTGCATACATTGGCGCTAATCTGAGGTCAAAATTTGAAATTTTCCATTTGTTTGCTCTCTCAATTAGGATCTCAGAGGCCTGCAGTCTGCATGGCTGACTCCTACATATCTGCAGCCCTCACATGTACAATACTTCTACTGTTCAACAGGTATGTCAAATTTAAATTCCATACAAATTACTTGTATAGCCCCCGAATTATACTTGGTTCCCTGTTCTCTAAAGAGGCAGTTCTAGGGGACGGATCTAGGGACGGTTCTGGGGGCAGTTCTAGGGAGTGAGTAGGGGCGTGACCTGGGGGGGTGAGTTCCTGCACCTTTTCTCTAAGAAAAAAAGCCCTGGCAAGAGGTATAGGAGACAGGGGAGAATGTTCAACTTCAGTATGGCTGCCCTTCCGAACCAAGAAAAGGATGGTGTGCCCCAGCGCTTTAGATCCAATTGTATAAGTCGTAAGACTGGGGTAAAGTTAAGATCGTAAACTTTAGAGAGTCTGGTTAAGAGTTGAATACCTAAATATGTGATGGAGTTGGACTTCCATATGAAAGGAAAGTTGGATTGACAGGAGGACATGGAGAGCATAATATTTAAAGCGTACAATTTAGTAAAGTTTATCTTTAGTTTTGAAATACGAAAGTGGTAAAGTCTTTAAGCAAATTCGGAATTGTGATGAGGGGTTAGATAGAAAGAGTAGGAGATCATCCACGAATGCAGCTATCGTATATTCATGTCCTGCATGTACTTTATGTCAGTGTTGGAGTGTAACCTACAGAGGAATAGTTTGAGCGTCAGAACAAACAGTAGCGATGAGAGTGGGCGTCCTTGGCATGTTCCATTCCTGATGGAGATGGCATTCGACAGGTGGCCATTCACACAGACTTGAGCACTGTGGTTGGAATAAAAGGCCATGATGAAATTAAGTATTTTGTTTTGGAAACCTAAGGCCTGAAGGACCGTCTCTATATAGTCCCATGCCACCCTGTCGAATCCCTTCTCAGCATCCAGGGTGAGAAAGAAGTCACTGCGTTTTGATGTATGTATGCTGTGGAGGAGGTTCAGAGCTTTTACAGTATTATCCCTGGCTTTGCTTCCAGGAATAAAACCTACTTGGTCATTTGTTATTAGAGAGGGAAGGATAGGAAGGAGGCGATTAGCCAGTATCTTAGTCTAGAGTTTGATATCTTAGCGTAGAGTTTGACATCTACGTTCAGCAACGCTATGGGTTTACAGTTAGCTACAGAGGTATGGTCCTTATCACCCTTCAGGATTAAAGCGATATACCCTTCCAAGAGGCGGTGTTGAGAATTCAGGGGGTAGATAGCGTGTTGAATGCCGACAGGAATGGGGAGGATAATAGATCTAGAAGGATCTTATAGTAGGCTCCCGAAAGGCCATCAGGTTCTGGGCTCTTGCCTGATTTCATTTATTTTACCACTTGTTCTAGCTCTATGGGAGTAAGCTGGTGGTGGTAGCAGAGACCGGCTTTGGGCGATACTGTCTCAAGAATTCTGTGATCATGTGGGGTCCGGTGTCCCCATGGTCATGTTTTACAGGCTCAGGAGGAAGATTTTACAACTGTGTATGATATCGTTTGAAGTGGGAGGCAATATCTGCATTTGAGGTCGCTATAGAGCCATCGTTCCCTCGTATTTGGGGTATCGTCATGCTTGTTTTCTTTGCAGAGAGGGCTCTCGTCAAGAGCTTACTGCATTTATTCCCTTGCTCATAAAATAGCTTTTTAAAACATAAAAACATAAAAAACATACTTGTCAAAGCGGGAAGTAGTTAAAGTCTAGGGTATCACGAGGGAGTAAAATCGAGAAAAGAAAAAAGAAAAATGTACTCTTTTTCTTCTTTTTTTTTTCCCTTTGTTTCCCCCTCCCTCCTTTTCCTCTCTTCTCCTCACTTTTCCTCCTCCATTTATTTAATGTGCTAAGATGAAATGAAGAGAGAATAGGCCGGAAGGGGAGGAGAGGGAGCCGGGATAGATATATTAACATGTCTGCTACTGAGAGGCATCTTGTCAGTAAGCCTAAGGGGCTTGAAGGAAGGTGGCCTCCAATTGTCTATGCTTATCTGTAGTCAAGAGGTAGTAAAGGGTGTGTAAAAGGGGCCTTGTAGGTTTGATCAGGTAAGGAAAATTCCTTCCATGTCCATTTATATGCAACAGTGAAATGTTAGCATACACAACTTAACATATACAATGAGAAGGCATATATTTGATAGTGAGGGGTTCTGTTAAAATCAACCCTTTTACTTCAGGACACAGGCGGTGAGGGCAATATAATGAACATATATACAATAGATGGTGCTGCGCTGTTACATAAGTAGATGACAAAATAACACAAATAAACAAAGTACTGCAAATGTAGATAAATTGCTGCATGCTAAAGTGACAATATGTGATAAAAAAGATATCAGTCACACTGAAGATAAAAAACACGAATAAAGTGCTAAGTGCTAAAGGTAGCAGTTTAACGTGATAAAGTCTACATTGTATATACAAAAGTCCATAAACAATGATTATATGATGGAAGGGAAGTGGAAACCGGTGCTGGATTCCCTCTAACACTTTGTGCAGATAGAAGCAGTGTGTAAAGTGACTTATCCTCTTCTGTGCAGAAACACCTCAGTGCAGGGTGGCCTTTTACCTTACAGCTGTAAGATAACAGTGTGTGTGCTTAACAATGGAAATCCTGGATGATGAAATAGATCACGCTAGTGGCTTCTTATGGGTTAATCTCTAGGGAGCCTCCTTGTCATATGTGTCTACTCTCTTGGAGTCAGTAGCAGCAATGGTGTCCCTCTCCAGATTGGTCTGTATGTAATATGGAGGAAAGAAGGGGGATTCCAGATAGTGTAATATGTAAAACTAAAATGCTTTATTTCTAAAAACAGCTGGGGTACTCACATCTTAAACAAAAGCTAAACACCACGAGCAGCGAGCTCGCACGCCAACGTTACTTTCGGTGCCTGTTTGTCCCAATGTGTAGCGTCACACTCACATGACTTCATCAGGGGATTTCTGCACAGAAGAGGATAAGTCACGTTACACACTGCTTCTATCTGCACAAAGTGTTAGAGGGAATCCAGCACCCATTTCCACTTTCCTTCCATCATGTATTCATAGTTTATAGACTTTTGTATATACAATGTGGACTTTATCACATTTATACTGCTACCTTTAGCACTTTATTCATGTTTTTTATCTTCAGTGTGACTGATATCTTTTTTATCACGTTCATATTGTCACTTTAGCACACAGCAATTTATCGGTGTTTGCGGTACTTTGTTTATTTGTGTTATTTTGTCATCTACTTATGTAACAGTGCAGCAACATCTATTGTATATATTTCTCACCTTGTGGCTAAGAACTGACCATTTTGGTGTTTTCAGCAGTTATTAATAGTATATATTTCTCTGGTAGCATGGGAATACCTATACATTTTAATATAATGAACATGATCTGCTCAAAATAGAGGGCTCTACAAGGAGTCCTCAGAGAAAATAATGTGATATATAGTGTAGAAACCACCACTCGTCGCCTGTGTCTGAAAGGCAGGCACATGGATTAGGATCTAGAAGGATATATAGAGAATGGTACAATCAGGAAATACCAATATCCAAGGTTTATAGTAGCAATTTTCAAGCTTGGTTCACACTTAAACCACTTAAACCGCTGTCCGTCCCTGTTCTCTGTTTCAGTAGTTATTGAGGTAAGGTTTCCTGTATCGGGGATAGGTGGGACAAATGCAGGCTAAACAAGCCTATTGAATGTGGGAGTGAGTGTCCGAGGGCATTTACAACACAAATAGGGTTTGCCATCCTACCCGACAAGTGGTATATGTCCTCAGTCACTAGAGAGGTTAAAAATGCACATAATATGATAAGCGTTAAGGCTTAGGAGGGAGTTAAGGGAAAATGCAGCCTGGAGCCATAGGTATCAACAATAGGGGTCTTGTGAGTGTCACATGGGTGTATTCAGTAAGCGCGTTTCTGCTTGGTAAACAAGGTAAGATAAGGGTTAGATAGCACTTACAATATGATCATTGTTGCTTGTGGCTCGGCCTGTGGCGCATGTAGAACTGTTGGGAGATGAGGCTGGGAAGCCTAGTGGGGGATAAGTTTATGGGAAGCACGTATCAAGCAGGTTGTAAAATGTATGACCAACTGACTTTCACTTAGCTGGAAGCATTGAAAAACAGTCTGGCATTTTAGCAGATCAACAGTAACAAGAACTGGTTGAGATTGTCAAGTGGAATTAAAGTTGAATGGTTCAGCTGGTTGGCATATGAAACTGAGCCGAGTTTTAAACTGGGGTAGCAGATAGTGTGTGCAGTATATGCAGTAAAGCAAAATATATATGTATATAATGGAAAACAGAATGGGCAAATGCTCGAGCCTGATTAGAGCTAGCAGCAGCGAAAGAACTAAAGGAGAGAAAAAAGCTTAGCTCTTAGAGTTTAGCTGCTAGGAATGTGCATTCTGGCGTCTTGAAGGGCCCTCTGATGTGCTGGTGAGGTAGTTGGGCTACCCCCTGTTGGAGCTCTGTGATAGATATGCAGTAGTGGGGTTGCAGGAGATGATCTGCAATGACAATGACGTTGACTCTGCCATTCCATGGGATCCTCCTGTGTGTTGGAGCTCCAAGATGGCTGAAGGTGTAGAGATCGATACCAATCTGGGACGTCGACTTGTGTTTCGTATCGCAGTGTATCGCAGAAGTTGGACAGGTCTTCTGGGGCCCTCAGGTGTGCCGTCTGGCCAAGTGCAGATGCTGATAGGCAGAAGGGGTACTTCCATCTGTAGGTGATGTTTTTGGAGCAGAGGACTTCCAGAAGGGGCCCTAAATCTCTTCTATTTTGTAAAGTGATGTTGGAGAGGTTCTGATTAATCTGAATCTCTGTCCCATGGTAAAGAATGCAGCATCTCTCTATGGCTCTCCACAGAATGTCTTCCTTTTAAAGGGAAGCGTACAAGGCAGCACACAATGTTACGTAGAGGGTCAGTGTCTCAACCTCTGGGGCGTAGGGCCTGTGAATGCGCTCCATTTAGATGGGAGTCTCAGGTGGTCGTCCAAGCAGGTCATTGAAGATTGACACTACTGCTTTGGGCATGTCACCGAGCTCGATCGATTCAGGGAGCCCCCGCACCCTGAGATTGTGCCTGCATCCCCTGTTATCCAGGTCTTCTAGATGTCGATATATATCACTGAGGTGGTGGAAGTGGTTGTCTGCTGCTTGTGTTGTACCTGTTGTATGACTGCAGCATGGCAGCTGGTTGTAAGTTCAACTTCTTCCAGTCTAGAGCCCAGGGCTTGAAGATCCCCTCTGAGGTCAGCTAAGGCTGTGGAGAAGGTCTCCTTTATATCTGAAACAACAACCTGAAGATCCCCCAGGGAGAAGGAGTGTGCTGCAGAAGGGATGTCATGTTGTTATCAGAGGAGGAATATGCAGCTCCCGAAGGGGAGGAAGATGGCGCCTGTGATTCCCAATTTCTGGGTCTGGAAGAGAATATTGCAGCTCAGCTGGGTGCCAGAGCCTCAAGGAGAGCGGGAGCAGGATGCCGAGGCGCTCTGGTCTGATTTTCCCATGTTGAGCCGGGGTTTAGTCTACTATACTGCTGCTAATGAGGTCAGACCAGGCCCTCGTACATTTTCGAATTGTTAATGAAGTTGAATCAACATTTATTTGACTGCAGGATGGAACTTCTAACAGCATTTATGTTTTTTAGGAAATTCCATTTGTTCCAAAACCAAGTGTTAAAAGCCAACGCAATTTCAAGTACTTTCAAACAACATTTGTCAAGTCATTAACATAAATGAGAATTATTGTACAAATTGTTGTACAAATGTTAATGTAAATAACAAACATGTCATAATTACCGGCCCCAATCTTCTTCTTCTCGTGTCCCCCCGCTGATGCTCCTGTCTCCTCCCCCTTGACCATTGCCCCCAATAGCATGCAGTTTGCTATGGGGGCACTGTTGTGTGCTTGTTCCCGAACTATGCTCTATGTATCCATAAGACATGGCCCCACTCTCTCCTCATTGGCTCACTGGATGTGATTGACAGCAGTGGGAGCCAATGGCTTAGTAACACGAACCATCATATTTGTTTTTATCTGCTAGGGACAGAAATTATATCTTTGCTCCCATATCTCATTTTAATTGCATGTTCAAAAACAGCTTGATATAAGACCACTTGCTAGCATTATGATTAACATATCTGAAACCTTCAATCCTGGTGGACTGGGAAAGCATATAGAAAGTCAGAAACGTTTGATTCAATTTATCCGTTAGCAAATGTACTCCAAATGTTACCCTTAAGATGTTCTGCACAAGAAAATGGCTAATGAGAGAGTGATGAAAGGAAGGGATAAAGAAATTGGGGAGAGGGAGATTTTGGGGAGGTCTCAATAGATGATTGGGGGGTACAGGTATGAGCGTCATTTCTCTCCGACTTTATCTGAATTAGTACATTCACAATGGTAATATATAACAATAATAATAATGAGGGTTATCCTATGTAAACATCTGAGTAACGAAATTCGAACCAAGGTGACCAGGTTTTATGAAATCTGTCAACATCATCCAATGCCTGAGCCAGCGTCTCTTCTATTTCACAAATTTCAGAGACCCGAGCCAACCATTCCGAGACAAATGGTACTTGTGTAGTCCTCCAGAGGGCCAGGATCAGTGCCTTAGCTGTATTCAACAAGTGTTTGGTTAATTAATTTTTGTAGCATTTGAGCGGGAAGTTTGAGCTATGAAGAAGACAACAGGCAGCATTAAGCACTAATTTGGTTTCTGTAATTTGCTTAATTAATTCCCTGACCTGACACCAGAATGTGGCCAGATGAGGGCAGTGCCACCAAATGTGTATAAGGGTGCCTGTGTTGGTCCCACATCTCCAGCAAGCATTCGAGGTCTGTGC
Organism: Aquarana catesbeiana; assembly: GCF_042186555.1. Lineage (NCBI taxonomy): Eukaryota > Metazoa > Chordata > Amphibia > Anura > Ranidae > Aquarana > Aquarana catesbeiana. The sequence goes on along the minus strand of NC_133324.1, from coordinate 841,549,983 downwards.
ATTCCATATATGAAGTTTTGCTGGTGTGGCATACCAGTCAGTTAGCAATTTGCATCCTAGTGCTAATAGAATACTTGTGTGTTAAAATGCAGGCATTTTTCCACTAATTGTCCATTATAGTTATCTTAAGTGCATTAGACCATTGTTTCCTGAATGTATCCTCAGCGTTAGGATTAGTATATTGTAGCCATGCATAGGTTACTGAGGTCGCCCTCTGAAAGTGTGTGCCATCAGCACAGACCTTCTTTAGGGCTGCCAGGTGTCTGGAAAAATTCCCATGTTTGGCTTTGGTTCCAATGTAACTATGTAATCTGAGGTCCAAAGTGATAGATTGGGGATTCCCTTGTCCCTTTTCAATACCACATAATGCTTGAGCCTACCTCCTTGAAACCAGTCACTGGCTAGTAAAAGATTATTAGCAATCGGGTGGCGGAGCGATCGGTTCCCCATCCCCGGGGGAAGTCTGGGTTGTCATTTATCTGTGTTAGGGGCTAAGCAAGGTTAGTCACTGAAGAGTGTTTTGCAGCTTCTAGGAAGACTGTCAAAGTGGCCTCCACTAATGGGTGTTGTTTTAAAAATTGTTCGTGTCAGAGCCCTGGTTTCCATAGTGAAAAATGTAGCGGGTAGGGACTCAAACCATCTTCCAGGGCCACCCAATCTTTAGTGTCCCCATGGCAATACTAGTCCACTATTTTCGTCAAGTGAGAAGCCAGGTAATACTTCTTAAAGTCAGGAAGTCCCATCCCCCCAGAACTTGATTCTGGGCTTTTTATGTGTCCATACAAATTTCGGGAGGATAGTATGTGGTTTTTTGAAAAACCTTTGTGGAATTTTAACCGGTAAGGCACACAGTAGGTACAGCAGCCTGGGCAGGATGGCAGCTTTCCCGAACCAAGAAAAGTAGCCTGCATTCCATAGTTTAAGATCCTTCTGTATTATCTGAAGTAATGGTAGGAAATTTGAATCAAAGATCGATATTTGAGTGCTGTTCCCTCCCATTTAAAGGGTCAGTTTATGTGAGATGTGAGATGACTGTGGGACAACGTCCAAGTGAAGAGTACGCCATCTGAAGGACCCACGTGTGAGAGGATCAGAACTATACCTGTAAATAAAGCTCAAAGCTAGTTAACGTACAACCCCTGATAATGCAAACATGGGGAAGTGGGGGATCAGGAGGGATGGAAAGAGGAAAGTAGAAAAGGAGTTAAAAAGAGAAGAGAAGGGGAGATTTATTAGGGCACTTTAGAAAGTATTAACAATGCTAAAGTATATAACTAGTTGATCGTGGGTCGAGGAATGTCCCCTGCCCAGGACAACTTTGTGGTAGCGTAGGTAGGCTGCAACAGAGATGTAATAGAAAATTATCACCAAATTATTTAGAAGGTGATAGGTTCAATGTTCTAAAAAAAAACAAGCAATAATAGAAATATAGCATAGCCATAGATAGAAAAAACCCAATAGCTAGTATGTTCCGTTAACATAACAAAACATTACCTGGAATGACAGAGATGTAATAGAAAATTATCACCAAATTATTTAGAAGGTGATAGGTTCAATGTTCTAAAAAAAAACAAGCAATAATAGAAATATAGCATAGCCATAGATAGAAAAAACCCAATAGCTAGTATGTTCCGTTAACATAACAAAACATTACCTGGAATGACAGAGATGTAATAGAAAATTATCACCAAATTATTTAGAAGGTGATAGGTTCAATGTTCTAAAAAAAAACAAGCAATAATAGAAATATAGCATAGCCATAGATAGAAAAAACCCAATAGCTAGTATGTTCCGTTAACATAACAAAACATTACCTGGAATGACGATGAATTAACCTTAAAAGGAAAAAAATAACTTTAGAACCATCTTGAATATGGGCAGTACTGTACAAGTGTACGGCCTAGTGTAACAGTAAATGTCTAAACATGTTCAACCAGGCAGACAACGTGTACCTTGTCTTGTTGTTATGAGCCATATTTTACCCAAAAGCATGTGTGGCAGACGCCATCACCAGGAGTGAGCACCTATTTGATCCTCATCCGGAGCCCTGGAGGGGGTAGGTCTCGAGTTGGGAGTACCCCCGTGTGAGCCTGTACTATGATTATGCTTCATCTTTTTTGATGATTGTTTTTCAGGAGAAGAGAATAGTGATCTGCTTGGGCCTCCTTCAGCTCACGGGAGCGCCAATTCCTGGTACCATTCTGGGAGAGCTATGAGGTCTAGATTCAAGGACTCACAGAAGTCGGGCAGTTCCGTCGGGAAAGTGCTGCTTACCAGCCTGGATAACAATGAGGGCGAAGGGGAATCGCCATGTGTACTTCAGGTCATTCTCTCTTAGTTTGTCCAGCAGAGGGCGGAGTGCCCTGTGGTTCCTCAAAGTTATTTGTGAGAGGTCTTGAAATAGCATAATGGTTTCCCCATTGAAAACAATACTATTATTTCACCTGGCTTTGTTCATTATGGCTTCCTTCAGTTGGAAATTTTGCAAGCAGCAAATGATATCACTTGGTGGGGCTGTGTCAGGTCCTTTGGCTCTAAGGGCTCTATGAGCCCGCACAAATTCTCAACATCCTCTTGTCTCTCTAAGAGGCTGTTGAACACTCTTTGTAGTGCAGGAATAATTTGAGCTGTGTCCACTGACTCCGGGATCCCTCCCACTCTAATATTGTTCCTTCTGCCCCTGTTGTCCAGGTCCTCTAGATGCCTGTTCATTTTAATTACATTGGATGAATGGGATGCAGCCAAACATTCCAGCCTGAGCAGTTTCCTATCCCTGGGTTTCCCAGTTGTCTCTATTGCAGCAAGCTTCTCAGTAAGGACTAGCAGGTTTGATTTAAGGTCTGTTATGGCCGTGGAGAAGGTGGATTTTATGTCCACTGCGAAGCCTGACATGTCATCGTAGGTTAGGGGTTGATCTGCCTTCTTGTATCCCCTACCTGTGTCCTCTGCTGTGGACTGTGAATCCTTGCTGAAGTCCTCCTCCTCCCTCTGTGCCCACGACAATTTGTTCCCTGCCATGCTGCCACAGAGATCGACTGGTATTTTAACAAATCCCATATGTTCCGGGTTGAGGTAGTTGCCGCGCTGTGCCGGGAACGGGACTGCGGTGTCTGGTGGAGCCGTTTGCCCATTTCCAGGGTGATTTGTGTCAGGTGTCAGGCTGCAGGCCAGGTTTTTTCACAGAGCTTTGCTTGCGTGCGTCCATCTTCGCTGAGCGCCAAGCCACTCCCCCAATAATATACTTTAATGTTGATTTCCTGTTTAAAATCTACCCAGTGTTTACCTCTGAAACTGCAGACTACTAAAGCTGTTTATATGGCAAATGTTTCTGTGTTTTTCTGTGGAAATATAACAATCTATTTCAGGCTTTTGTGTGTGAAATAATACACTCTTTTTTTTTTCTTAAAACCTTCCTAATCTCTCCTTCTAAAATAGTGGCCAACTAATGCCACTTACAAGGGAATCTATTAATAAAGCATTCATTGGACTAATGCCACAAGCATTTGTCCAGGCTGCATGAATTTGATTATATTTCCGCTAATACTAATGCTTTCTATGATTTTCTGCCCCATCAAATGGTCAAAATGTGGTATATTTGCTAATTGAGGCATTTTAGAAAAAAATACATTTTGGCTACTAGAGCTGATGATCATAGGAAGTAATACTATTAGAGAAAATATGGGAGAAAATTTGTGCAGCCTGGATGAATGTTTGTGACATTCATCCGACTAATGTTTTTAAATAGTTCCCATAGTTTGTGTATCAATTTTTTACATTTCAGACTTTTGTCTGTAAAATTATACACTCCAATTTTGATATCTTGACTAACTTCTGAGTCTGTACAATTTGTGTGGCCTTTTTATCTGTGAAATAATAATAAGAGTCTCTGGAAATGGCTTACAGTGGGTATAGAAAAGAAGCACCCCCTTTAAAATAATCACATTTTGTTGCTTTGCAGCCTGAAATAAAGACAGACGCAATTTTGTTTCATGCAGCTGTATTTAGTGTAACTTATAACATCCAGGTAAAACTGTTCAGTCAATCGGGTCCTTTGTGGCTGCAGCTGCCTTCAGCTGGGCTAAAAAATATTGTCTACCTCTGCCATGATGAAAGTGCTCCTCAACAGCGTGGAAACTGCCTGTTCTGTTTTCTCTCTTCTGATCCCCCACTGATGCCTGAGAGACCCGCATCCCCCTTAAGTAAACGTCAAAACCCCTCCCTATCCTGCTTCTCCACGCCAATCCTATCTTTTCCTTGCTTTTCCAACTTTACTTTCTTAACCCCATAATTGCCTTCCCTTATCACCTTGTCGTGCCGGCCCTTCACTACTTTCCATTACATTTCTATCGCTCTAGGCCTCACTATCCAAGAACAAACCTTATGGTCCATGCCTGCAGACCTCAGCTTTTAGATTAAGCATTTTTAGGGGACTGTATCAAATGCTTTTGCAAAATCCAGATACACCACATTCGCAGGCCTCCTCCTATCTAAATGGCAGCTCGCTTCCTCGTAGAATGTTAACAGATTGGTCTGGCAGGAACGACCCTATGTAAACACATGCTGATTACTACTAATGATACTGTTTTCATCAGCAAATTCTTGGAAACAGTCCCTTATCATCCCCTCCAACAATTTACCATTACTATTGATGTTAGGCTGACTGGCCTGTAGTTTCCAGGAATATGTCTCTGCCCTTTTTTGAATATTGGTACCACATTGGCTTTTTTCCAATCAGCTGGTACAATTCCTGTCAGTATGCTTAAGGAAAATCTGCTACCCTCTGCCAGAAAGTTGTCAATGGGAACAGGACAATGACCCAAAGCACACATCAACAATTACCACACAGTGGTTGAAGGAGAAAAATGTCCTTACTTGGCCTAGTCAGAGCCCAAACCTAAACCCCATTGAAAATTTGTGGAATGACTTGAAGACTGTCCACAAATGGTCACCATTTAATTTAACTGAACTTCAGCAGTTCTGCAAAGCAGAGTGGGCAAAAATTGCAAAGTCTAGATGTGCAAAGTTAGTAGAGACATATCTCAACAGACTAAAGGCTGTAATTAAAGCAAAAGATGGTTCAACAAAATACTGACACAAGGGGTAATCCCTTTTCCAACTCAGTGATTCTGTTTTTGAATTTTTGTTATTATTTTCTGACATGTTGGTGTTGGATACAGCTGGATAAAACAAAAACGGTGTCTGTCTTCATTTCAGGCCGCAAAACAACAAAATAGTATTATTTTAAAGGTGGATGATTATTTCCTATACCCACTGTATATCAGTGGTGGCTGCTCATGCAGGACGCAAGGGCACTGCCCCCCATAATCCATGCGCCCAGCCCCTAATCTATATGCAATGTTTTTGTTTTTTTAAAGCACATTATTAGAGCCTGAGGCTCTAATTGGCTTCAAAAAGGGTGGGTTTCGAGGGCAGAGCAATGCGCCCCAAGCCCACCCAGTTGTGTGACATTAGCAAATTAATATTCGCTAATGTCTTCCTGTTTCTCCTCCCACACCAATCAGGAAGCTGGTCATAAGACACGATTGACAGGGAGTCCTAAGATCCAATTGGCCGCAAGTGCTAAGTCCCGATTGGCTGGGAGGAGAAGCAACCACTGGGACTTGGGAGGAGACGCAGGAGGGGAAGCCGCCAAAGCCGTGACCTGGATGGGGTAAGTGTGGGGCTGGCGGGGGCCTGGCCGCCGATGGGCGAGTGATGCAGTGATCGAGCGACAGTGGGGAAGCAACAATCGATTGAGTGAGCGCCGGGGGGGTGGTTGGTTGGCTGCCTGGCTGGCTGGGGGGATGGCTGGCTGGCTGGGGGGGGGGGTGTGGGCTGCACCCCCCCAAGAAAATTGAGCACCAGCCGCCACTACTGTATATGCTCCTGAAAAGGGGGAGGAGGAGGATGAATAGCATCTAAAGGAAATGTCATGATCTCCAGGTATTATTTTAATGGGATATGCGGATAAAAAAAGGAATTAAAATTACTTTTGAAATGTACATGTTAAAGCTTACAGTATTGGATTTACATCTTCTTTTAAAGGGGTACAATAAATAATGTCTGTATTGACCAAAAATGAAGTTCAGAAAATGATTTAATACAATGACATTGCCTTCCTTTTTAACACTTCTAAATTCATCCTGGCATTGCTTTTGTATATCGCTCAGCAAATCCTTGTAACCCACTTTCTTATTATGCACACCCCTGGCCATTTATAAATAAATTATTCACATCCTCCATTTGCCTGCATTGAAGTTTCATAGAACCTCTGTTTGCAGTCATTTTACTGAGAAAAGATTCCCAGCACAGAATAACTAGCAAAACGGAGCAGTTCAACCTACAGGCAGCTTGAAAACCATATCTGTATCAGCACTGTAATAAAGGGAAGTGCTTTTGTGGATACTGTATATATTTATCATGGTAAAGACTACAAAAATACAATTTTTTTATTAGTTAGATATATGCAACTGTGCATATGAATATGTTATAGTCTTATTTGCAGCCAGAAGGTTGAAGTTTATGCTCTCTTTAATAGGGATGAGCCCAATGTTCGCCTGTTCGCCGAATAGTGAACAATTTGGGGTGTACGCGGCAAATTCGAAAGCCGCGGAACACCCTTTAAAAGTCTATGGGAGAAATCAAAAGTGCTAATTTTAAAGGCTTATATGCATGGTATTGTCATAAAAAGTGTTTGGGGACCTGGGTCCTGCCCCAGGGGACATGTATCAATGCAAAAAAGTTTTAAAAAAGGCAGTTTTTTCGGGACCAGTGACTTTAATAATGCCTAAAGTGAATGCTTAAGTGAAACAATAAAAGTGAAATATTCCTTTAAATTTCGTACCTGGGTGGTGTCTATAGTATGCCTGTAAAGTGGCGCATTTTTCCCGTGTTTAGAAAAGTCCCTGCACAAAATGACATTTCTAAAGGAAAAAAGTCATTTAAAAGTACTCGTGTCTATAATGAATTGTCGGGTCCCGGCAATACAGATAAAAGTCATTGAAAAAAATGGCATGGGATCCCCCCAGTCCATTACCAGGCCCTTTGGGTCTGGTATGAATATTAAGGGGAACCACGAACCAAAATTGTAAAAAAAAATTGGGTGGGGGTTCCCCCTAAATTCCATACCAGGCCTTTCAGGTCTGGTATGGATATTAAGGGGAACCCTGCGCCATTTTTTTTTTAAATGGCGTATGGGTCCCCCTCAAAATCCATACCAGTCCCTTCAGGTCTGGTATGGTTTTAAGGGGAACCCCACGCCACAATTTAAAAAAAATGGTGTGGGTGTCCCCCCAAAAATCCATACCAGACCCTTATCCGAGCACGCAACCTGGCAGGCCACAGGAAAAGAGGGGGGATGAGAGAACACCCTCCTCCTGAACCATACCAGGCCACATGCCCTCAACATGGGGAGGGTGCTTTGGGGTAGCCAAGGGCCTCATCCCCACAACCCTTGCCCAATGGCTTTGGGGGTCTGAGGGCGGGGGGCTTGTCAGAATCTGGAAGCCCCCTTTAACAAGGGGACCCCCAGATTCCTCCCCCCTTTGAAATGGTAACGGGTACATTGTAACTATTTTCACTGAGGCAGTCTCTGTGAGGTAGATGGACCAATAAGACTTAATCGCTTGCAGACCGCCCACTGCACATATACTGCGGCAGGGAGGCCACTCTGTTGACACATCTGGGTGTGGGGCAGACACGCGTGCCGACGATGGCCCACTCCCGCTGTGACTATACACAGCGGGAGCTGATTCGCAGGTAAGGTGGACCCGATGTCCACCGGCTATGTAAACAAGGCAGATTGCCATGAAGGGTGGGTCATCTTCTGGAGGTCAAGTAGTTAACCAGAAAACAGAGCCTGCATATCGAACTGACAAATTCCCCCATGAGCATAAATAATATGGCCACCATATAAACCTTTATGCAAAATGTTTTAATTTGAAAAATTACCTGATAAGATTATGTAGCTAAGGGTTTGCTAATATAAGGTATTACAGTTGTTATTGTTTCAAATGAGTTTACCTCCCTCTAGTGTCTTTTTAATGCTGTTAGGACTTTCATTTAATTCCTGAGAAGAACGCAGCAAGGCATTGTGGGAGATGTAGTTTGGAGGAGGAAGTGCCTCTGTTAGCTGGATCAGCCCTGAACTACAATATTAACAATGCAAAGCATGTAGCACTGCATGCTGGGAGCAGGATCTTTCAGCCTCTCTGGATGCCATTCAATACCTGCCAGCAGGTGGTCTGTGTGTGTGACCAGGAGTGAGAGACTGCGGCCTGTACAGTGTGGAGCCGGATCGCCAGCCTCTGAGGTATTTCTGAATACAGCCCTGCCAGCTTAGCAAGCGGATTGGTTTGCAGTACCAAAACATCTGGAAGTTTCCTGCACTTCAGCCATCTGGAGTAGCGGTACAGCGCAGTGGCGTCATCTTTTCACCAGATTGAGACATCAGGAGGGGAGTCCGGACAGAGCCTCACAGCCTCTGAGTCTATTGTGGTGAGAGGGCACCTGCCCATCGGAAAATCCGACCGTGTGTACGTGGCATAACAAGGGATAATTTTTCCTTTCCCTGAAGTTTAGCTTCAAGGTCCATGTATTATTACTAATATTATAATGTTTATAAACATTATTACTGATTATGGATGAGGAGGACCATTTTGATTTCTTTGATTTTTATTTTTTGGCATATAGTTAGACAGGTTACAAGATACAGTAGGTGTATCCAATGGTAGATATATCATATTATATAAATATACATCTGTTAGAAGTATGACATTATTAGTACCCTTGATATACACATTCTTTGTTCCATGCCAGTAATCAATAAAGGAAAAAAGTAGCCAGCCAAGAAAGATTCATCTTTAAAACAAGTCCGCTTTATCATGACAGATTACTTTCACCTACTGTATGTCTATAGATGCAAGCAGATACTGTATATACTATATAATATACTGTACATGTGTATATATATATATATATATATATATATATATATATATATATATATATAATTTTAGAGTTGATAAAATATCAATTTTTTCAGGAAAAGCTGTTACAAGTTCAAATTGAGACAGTTGTTGATACGGTAAAAAGTGGTATTGCTTGTGCTAAGCTGACCACTTTGATATGCATTTCTAAAATCATAAACATTGTACAGTAGTTCCACTTTCAAGTACTGTGCAGAGAGATAGCTGGCTTGTGTAATATTGGAAAGGGTTCTTTACAGTAAAAGCTGTTAAAATGTAGAATGGTCCTCCTTGGGAACTGGTTCCAGCCAAATCAGTAGATTGCTTTAAAAAAGATCTAAATTATATTTCTTCCCTGTTAGAGCAACTTAGACCACACTTTTCAAGAGTCTTTTCTCTAAGCAGCAGGTTTATGATTTCTACGAATGCAAGGTTTTTACATATTTATGTTTGTCATTTGGTTAAGCTTGATGGATATATGTTTTCAACCTCACTGAATAACTATTTAAAAGATAAAGTTTGCACGCCTCAAAATGCAGTTTATCTGCTAACTAAAACCTTATAGCAACTTAGCCCTCATATCAAGTACATACTTTTGCTGCAGGTTAGTGGGTGGGCAGCTCAAGCATAGCAGTATCTTTGATGCCTTCCTCTGAGAGATTTTAACAGGAGAACAAACTAAATGATATTAAATCATTCCTCACCCAAAGCAATGAGACAGTCAGGCTGCTTTTACAATATGACAATTTTTTATTGATTGAGAGGACAGAGTTGGACGGCTTGGAGGAAAAAAAACACAAAAAAACAAATAGATCCACAGTGTATAATTCATTTTATGTCCACTTCATTTGCTTAACAATTTATGGAGTACCAAATAACAGTTTTCACATTTTGTATTGCTTTAAATAAAAATGTTATAAGCTGAAATTTTCCTTTAATTGAAAGTATATACTCAATGTTATAAGTGAAAATTGCTTTTGAATTACAGGCATTCATTCTGGTCTTTTCTGTTTTTGCGAAAAACTAGGTTTAGCTCCTTGATAACATTCTGTGGCAGTTGTGCGTTGGCTGACAGCTCTTTATTCAGTTGATCAGTGGGATTGTGTAGTCTCTTGACATCTATTGTGTTTAGTTCTTTTGTGTCACCACTGTAATTCTTAGGACTGTCAAGGTCAACCAAACTGTAGCGTTTCTTCTGGTTTGTAAGCCTTTCTTCTTTACTGTTCAAAACCTCTGCCATCAGAGACATTCTCTGTTGCATTGTGCTGTTGAGTCCTTCCTTGGATATTGCAGGTCGCACTTTTCTCCTTGTTTTTTCAGACTTTTGAATGGTAAAACAGAACACATAAATAAATGATGTAAACTGTATTGACCTCACCAGCATATGTGAGAGAACAACTGTATATCCAGTTAAAAACATTTCAAGTATTTTACTGGTTTGGGTTTGTCAGTGTCTTCCTTCATATAGATCTACTTTATCCTGGACAGTAAGTATTTTATTTTCAATTTAACCCTGAAATCACTTCTTTAGTGGTCCTAAATAATACAAATTTTAAATAAGTCCTAAAAAAAACTAAAACAAATGTAAAATAATCTAAAACCCAAAACGAAAATCTAATATATAGTATCTCACAAAAGAGAGTACACCCCTCACATTTTTGTAAATATTTTATTATATCTTTTCATGTGACAACACTGAAGAAATGACACTTTGCTACAACGTAAAGTAGTGAGTCAACAGCTTGTATAACAGTGTAAATTTGCTGTCCCCTCAAAATAACGCAATACACAGCCATTAATGTCTAAACCGTTGGCAACAAAAGTGAATACACCCCTAAGTGAAAATGTCCAAATTGGGCCCAAAGTTTTAATATTTTGTGTGGCCACCATTATTTTCCAGCACTGCCTTAACCCTCTTGGGCATGGAGTTAACCAGACGTTCACAGGTTGCCACTGGAGTCCTCTTTCACTCCTCCATGACAACATCACGGAGCTGGTGGATGTTAAAGATCTTGCGCTCCATCACCTTTGAGGATGCCCCACAGATGCTCAATAGGGTTTAGGTATGGAGACATGCTTGGCCAGTCCATCACCTTTACCCACAACTTCTTTAGCAAGGCAGTAGTCGTCTTGCGTTTGGGGTTGTTATGTTGGAATACTGCCCTGCAGCCCAGTCTCCGAAGGGAGGGGATCATGGTCTGCTTCAGTATGTCATAGTACATGGCATTCATTGTTCCCTCAACGAACTGTAGCTAACCAGTGCCGCCAGCACTCATGCAGCCCCAGACCATGATACTCCCACCACCATGCTTGACTGTAGGCAAGACACACTTGTCTTTGTACTCCTCATCTGGTTGCCGCCACACACCCTTGACACCATCTGAACCAAATAAGTTTATCTTGGTCTCATAAGACCACAGGACATGGTTCCAGTAATCCATGTCCTTAGTCTGCTTGTCCTCAGCAAACTGTTTATAGGCTTTCTTATGCATCATCTTTAGAAGCTTCCTTCTGGGACGACAGCCATGCAGACTAATTTGATGCAGTGTGCGGCATATGGTCTGAGCACTGACAAGCTGACCTTCTGCCCCTTCAACCTCTGCAGCAATCCTGACAGCACTCATATGTCTATTTCCCAAAAACAACCTCTGGATATGACGCTGAACACGTGCACTCAACTTCTTTGGTCGACCATGGCTTGGCCTGTTTTGAGTAGAACCTGTCCAGTTAAACCGCTGTATGGTCACCATACTGCAGCTTAGTTTTAGGGTCTTGGCAATATTCTTATAGCCTAGGCCATCTTTACATAGAGCAACAATTCTTTTTTTCAGATCCTCAGAGAGTTCTTTGCCATGAAGTGCCATGTAGAACTTCCAGTGACCAGTATGACAGAGTGAGAGCGATAACACCAAATTTAACACACCTGCTCCCCATTAACACCTGAGACCTTGTAACACTAATGAGTCACATAACACCGGGGAGTGAAAATAGCTAATTGGGCCCAATTTGGACATTTTCATTTAGGGGTTTACTCACTTTTGTTGCCAGCTGTTTAGACATTAATGGCTGCGTGTTGACTTATTTTGAGGGGACAGCAAATTTATAGTTATACAAGCTGTACACTCACTACTTTACATTGTGGCAAAGTGACATTTCTTCAGTGTTGTCACATGAAAAGATATAATAAAATATTTACACAAATGTGAGGGGTGTACTTACTTTTGTGAGATACTGTATTCCAGTTTGCCAGTCATTAGATGCAATTTTTTATTTTTTTGGGGTTTTCCCTTTATTTTCAACTAGTATTTGTGCAGATAGCACACCTCCAGAACTAGGATGACAATACTCACTCACCATGCTGTGGAAGATTTACTAAAACTGGTGCACAAAGAATCTGGTGCAGCTGTGCATAGTAACAAGCTTGTAACTTCAGCATGTTCAATTAAGCTTTGACAGTAAGGCTGGGTTCACCCTAGTACGACACGACAGTCATACGACTGTGGATCCGACTTTGCCCAGCGACTTGAAGTTCAACTTCCATCTGACTTCAATGAACGGGATACGATGTTGACGCAAACAATACCAGGCCCTTTGAGTCTGGTATGAATATTTAGGGGTGAAACCCCACGCCAAATGAAAAAAGACATAGAGTACCCCTCCAAGACCATACCAGTCTTTCAGTCTGGAATGGATTTTAAGGAGAACCCGCACGCCAAAAAAAGGCGAGGGGTTCCCACCAAAATCCATACCAGACCCTTATCGAAGCACGCAGCCCGGGAAGGTCAGGAAATGGGGTGGAGATGAGCGAGTGCCCCCTCCTGAACCATACCAGGCCACATGCCCTCAAAATGGGGGGATGGGTGCTTTGGGGCAGGGGGGCTCTGCGCTCCCCCACCCCAAAGCACCTTGTTCCCATGTTTATGGGGACAAGGGCCTCTTCCTGACAACTCCTGCTGGTGGTTGTCAGGGTCTGTGGGCGGAGGGCTTATCGGAATCTGGAAGCCCCCTTTAACAAGGGGTCCCCCAGATCCTGCCCCCCCACCCTATGTGAATGAGTATGGGGTACATTGTTCTTCTCCCTTCTCTCCCCACTGTCTTCTCCCTCTGTCGGTTCTCCTCTCTCAACTGTCTTCTCCCTCGGCCAGGTCTCTTCTCTCTGCTGTCTGCTCCCTCTGTTCTTCCTCCGATCTTCTCTCAATGCTCTCTCCCGCTGTAATGCTAGGTTTGCCATGTGCCGTCATAAGGGATGGTGCCTTCCGATGACATCACTGGATGACCACGCCCCATGGCTATATAAGTAATGGCACACTGCGGACCCAGCATTACAGTGGGAGAGAGCGTTGAGAGAAAATCAGAGGAAGAACAGAGGGAGAACAGAGGGAGAAGACAGCGGAAAGAGGAGACTCGGCAGAGTGAAAATACAGTGGAGAGAGGAGAACCGGCAGAGGGAGAGCAGAACTGGCAGCAGAAGAAGACATCAGCGTAGGGAGAAGAACCAGAGTAAGATGTCATCAGTGGAAGGAGAAGAACTCTTTTTAAATGGGGCTTCCAGATTCTGATAAGCCCCCCGCCCGCAGACCCCAACAACCCCCAGCGAGGTTGTCGGGAAGAGGCCCTTATCCCCATCAACATGGGGGCAAGGTGTTTTGGGGTGGGGGGGCAGAGCCCCCTTGCCCCAAAGCACCCCCCCATGTTGAGGGCATGTGGCCTGAAAAGGTTCGGGGGGGCGCTCGCTCGTCCCCACCCCCTTTCCTGACCTGCCGGGCTGCATGCTCGGATAAGGGTCTGGTATGGATTTTGGGGGACTCAAAAAAAGGCATGGGGTCCCCTTCAAGTTCCTCAGAGCAAAAGTTGCATGCCAGAGTCGGATCAGTTAAGACGATGATTCGACTTTGATCCGACTTCAATGATATTCAGTGGGCTGAAGTGGGATAAAAGTTGGACCAAAATAGTGCAGGAACCTTTTTCAAAGTCGGACCGACTTGTGTCGGACCAGTTCAGATGGCTCTCATAGGGAACCATGTGACATGTGCTCTCAATGTCAGAGCGTTTGTCATACCAGTGTGAACCCAGCCTAAAACCTAGAAGCTGATTGGTTACTATGTACAGCTGCACCAGATTCTGTGTGCACCAGCAAATCTCCATCAATGGATCCATGGCGGAGCACGTTGTCATCCCAGGGCAGGACAACAGAACATTTGTTCCTCTCCTCTTTTTTATAATGTGGAGGGAGAGGTTCTGGAGTCCACAGACAGAACAATGCTAAGTAATAATACTCAGCACAGGAAGTTATCAAATTTCCTGCATGATCACAATTTTTTTGTGCACATCAAACAGTTAAAACCTTTTAACATTGGTATTTTAAGAACTAAAGGGACCAGATAAGAGAAGTAAATTTTTTGGTTTTACCCTAACTTCAGACAGCTTTTCATAGTTTTGGTTAAACCTGGTCTTTATAAAATTTCTGTCAAGTTCTATTGCTGTCTGTGACAGATAAGGGATTTTATGTTGTTCCATGCCCTTTTGAAAGCAGGATAAGAACTGAGAAAAACAGCTGTCACTGGGACAGAAAGGCACAGACAATAATAATACCTAGACCTTCTCCTATTGTACTGAAACATGTTTTTGCTTCAGTCTATGTCTACTGGAGACAATGTCCATCACTTCCTGTTTCCACATGGAAAGAGGGAAAATTTCCCCAATTGGCACACACAACAATGCATAACTTTGAGAGTTGTATCCCTTCCTCAATCTGTTCAAAACTGAAAAGAACTCCATGCTTCTGTTGGGCTTCAACATCGTTTTTATTTTTACACTCTTACATCAGCCTCTAAACATCTTTTCTACTCAACACCATTACACGGGTCTAATTAAAAATCCCATTTGATATGGCGAGGATCAGGTGATTACATATAACAGAGTAAAATTACAATGAATATGCATTCCTACCATATTCCTACCATATTTCTTCAAAGTGGACTTAAAGCTAAATGACCTCCATCTCCTCACCTCCTGATACCCACTTTCATGCTTGTTAAAAAAAAAAAAAAAAATACTAAACTGCTGATTACAAATTTACTAAATTATTTGGGACGTTACATGTACCTCCTTGGGTATAATAAACACGGACCACTTATATAAAAAAAAAAGCTGTTTTACATGTCGTTTTTCAAAATATTACACAATATCTAAAAAGAGGTTAGTTTTTAAAACAAATGATCACATTAGTTGTCCAGGATGGTATTGCCTTGTTCTTGAGATCTCATTTTTTTGTAGCCAACACATTTCGCAGGCTGACCAGCTTCATCAGGGTTTTTTTTCTATATAATAATTTAATACTAACTATATTGTATAACTAATGATTTATACATGATACTCACCCTCTTTTGTGAATCCTTGCAAAGGATAGGATTTTTTAAAAAACTTTAACTGTCAAATGTCTGCTGGATGTAATATACGATGTGATTGATTGTCTCACTTGTGATTTTTTTCTTGTATAATATCACAGTATTTGACAAGATCTGACGCCCTGACGAAGCGGTTCAGCCTGTGAAATGTGGTGGCTACAAACAAATCAGATCTCAAGACCAGGACAATACCATCCTGGACAAGCAATGTGATAACCTATTTTTAGATGTATAATATTTTGAAAAAAAAGACATGGAAAATTGTTGGTGGTCAGTGTTTATTATACACAAGGAGGTACATGTAAAGTCCCAAAAAATTTTGCAGTTTTACATTAGTTTCTTGAGGGATGGTACCTCCTGATAGTAAGAATTGATTTATGCCCTTTCAAACTGCAGGGTATGTTGTTTATATGTACTGTATATACTGTACTGTTGGCGCTATATAAATCCTGTATAATAATAATATATACACACATAGTACATATATATAATATTTAAACACTTCAATACAGGGCACTTTCCCCCCTTCCTGCCTGCCCAGGACAATTTTCATCTTTCAGCGCTGTCAATGATAATTGCGTGGTCATACAACACTGTACCCAAACTAATATTTTATCATTTTCTTCCCACAAATAGAGATTTCTTTTGGTGGTATTTTATCATTACTTTTTTTTTTATATTTTTTTCTAAACAAACTAAAAAAGACCAAAATTTAAAAAAAAAATGTTTTTTCTTTGTTTATTATATAATATTGTTTTCTCCTTCACTGATGAGCACTGATAAGGTGGCACTGATAAGGTGGCACTGATGGGCACTGATGAGGAGGCCCTAATATGTAGAATTGATGGGCACTGATAGGTGGCACTGATAGGCAGCACTGATGGGCACCAATAGGCTACATTGATATGCAGCACTGATGGATACTAATAGGCGGTACTGATGGGCACTAAATGGTGTCACTAATAGGCGGCACTAATGGGCACTGATAGGTGACACTGATGGGCGCTAATAGATGGCACTGATAGGCAGCACTGATGAGGAGGTACTGAGAGGCATTACTGATGGGCATCTGAAGGGCTCTGACATGTGTTGCTGATGGGGTACTGATTGGCACTTTGGGCACTGATTGGCAATTTGATGGGCACTGATTGGAGATTTGGGTGGGCACTGACTGGCAGCTGATGGTCACTGATTGGCATTGTGGTGGGCACTACTGCTGGGGGCTGTGTGGATAATCAATGTGCTGATTATCAGTGCACACCCCCCCTCTGACAGGAGAGCCGCCGATCAGCTCTCCCTGTCAGCTCTAACCGAGGAAA
The DNA here is from genome assembly GCF_042186555.1 of Aquarana catesbeiana. NCBI lineage: Eukaryota > Metazoa > Chordata > Amphibia > Anura > Ranidae > Aquarana > Aquarana catesbeiana. The sequence continues at coordinate 841,533,291 of NC_133324.1, read as the reverse complement.
GCCTTCCTAGTTCACACTGTGATCAGCTGCGATTGATCACAGCTGATCACATGGTAAAGAGCCTTCATCAGAGGCTCCTTACCAAGATTAAAGATGCAGTGTGTCAGAGTGACACACCACCAATCACCATGCTGCACGGCCCTATGTGCGCGCACTGGCTTGTTATCCTGAAAGATGTTCAGTCAGGATAACTGAACCACTTCCCAGCCGTCATTCTGTTTTAGGCCGGGCAGGAAGTGGTTAAATATTGCCAAAGAAAATAGCATATAACCTTTAATTTAGCATGTTCCACATTCACCACTACACTATCATTTTACAAGTACACAATGGCCTTTCAACCATGTTCCACAATTAATATTATTACATTTGAATTCACAAGTGCTTCCTGGGATTTGAACTGGGAACCTCTACTGCAGTTTCAAGGATTAATAAACCCTCTGAATGCCAGGTTTCAAAAATATCTCCCTTTATGTATAGAACATTTTTTGAGTATTTTCCTGACCTAGCCTATATTAATTATAGCTTTTGAAGTTGTTGACCTAGACACAATGCAAATTACTTTTTTTTTTCCTCACACAAGAGCTACTCTTGATACATAATAAACCAGAACACTGTTTAATCTTAAGCACATAATTGATATTATTATACCCCCCTAAAATACATGTGATTTAATGTAGTGTATTGCTGTTACTAAGTACATAATTATTTGGACAAAGCAGCACAATAAAAGCTTAAATATGTTAAATATCGAGCTTACCATTGGCACAGGCTGAATTGTAGCGGCGTCCTTTTGTTTGTTTTCATACACCCCTCTCATCTGTAGGTTTTTTACTGTTAGGATTTGTTCAGTTTTACTTTTTGGAAGAAATTCACCAGCACACTGTATAATATAATTTTGATATGCAGTATATTAATACATTGATTTAATCCATAAAAGGCAGCTTCAAAATGCATACACATGTATCTACAGTGTATCTCTTAATTGTTAAAGCAGAACTTTAATCAGATAACACAACACTAAATCTTGCAGGTATGTGTCATTAAAATTGTTAAGTGTATTTATAAAAGCAACTGGTGCAGGTACCTAAATTTGACTCAATATCAGCACACTTGTAATCTCCTGTATAGCAGATCTCAGTTTGGGAGAGGTAGAAACAGCATATGAAGCCAATCTATATGCTTAGAGAAGGAAAATGTAATGTGACAGAGAGATGAGCTTAGCATAGCCTTCTGCTTTTCCTTCCCTGTGCAGATGCATGGGGGGAGATTTACTAAAACTGGTGCACACAGAATCTGGTGAAGTTGTGCATAGTAACTAATCAGTTTCTAACTTCAGCTTGTTCAACTAAGCTTTGACAATACAACCTGGAAGCTGATTAGTTACTATGCACAGCAGGCACTAGATTCTGTGTGCACCAGTTTCGGTAAATCTCCCACCGTGCTGGCAGATGGAAAAGATTGAAGTACAAGAATTAATTGCAGTAGAGTAGAGTCCAGGCTTACTGTGCTATGTGGCAGAATTGTGCCAATTTTAGGATTAGATGGGCAGGAATATAAATCCTTTGGTAGGTACAACAGATCTTATATATGTAATTTATCTGTGTATGTAGCTGTTTTTCTGAAGTTTAGCTTAAACCCCCATAAACACTTTCGGACTTTCCGACAGGATATTTTGGCTGTCAGGCTGTTGGCGGAAAATCCAACCGTGTGTATGCTCCATCGGACAATTGTTGTCGGACTTTCCGCCAACAAATGTGTGTTGTCGGATTTTCTGATCGTGTGTACACAAGTCAGTCGGACAAAAGTCCAAAGTACAAACACGCATGCTCAGAATCAAGGATGAGCCAGAAGTGCTCTGTTTTGTAAAACTAGCGCTCGTAATGGAGCTATCACATTCATGACGCCGCAAATTATGAAATCTCTCAATGCAGCGCATTCTCTTCTACTTTATAATGGTATAATAATGAAGCTGCTTTGCTGGTGATATTCACAGAGTTCTGACAAATGTATTTATTATTATATTTTTTTCTAGTGATCTCCACAATAATATATATATATTTTTTTTGTTTTCTAGTGATCTCCAGAATAATATATACCACAACACCATTATTATCTTGTATTTTTTAACCTCAAAAATGCAACTATGTTGGTGTCCCTTGTTAATCTCACATTGTATTTTTGAAATGTACCTGCCTACTCACAAACTTTTTAAAATAAAACATATAGCCAAGTATTTTGCAAAATCAAACATTTTAATGCAATATGGAGCACAAAGTCGTATAAAAAATCAAGAGGAAGGCAGCGATGGAGAAACATTTGAAATTGGAGAAGCGTTTGCACCCCAGGGCAGACATCAATTATTTGACTGTCAAAATTGGTAACCTGAGGAATCCATTTAATAGGGACCACAATACGGTCTAGGACTCCGAGAGATTGGGAGCAGCAGAAGATGACATATATGTCCTGAGGCTGTGGTCTTCCAACAGCCTGCATTTTTTGCCAGACCACACCAAACCCAGGCCATCTCTCTCAACATTTCCTTCCATACAAATGAAAGAAATTAAATCAAAAATGCAATCTTTGCTCCCAAAAAAAAGATAAACTCAAATTAAACAAAAATCTAATTATAAATGATATCGGGGATAATCCCCAGCCCAGTGGCCTTGTTGGGGTTGTTGCTGCATTGGCCATGGTCATGCTGCTGTGGTGGGTGGGGTGGCTGTGTTGTTGGTGGAGGTTGTGGAGGAGGATGATCAAATTTGCAGAGGTGTGTTTTAGGGGTGATTAGGCCCTTCTCTTCTTGTTCAGGACCTTGAGGATGATTTCCTCACACATAATGCGCTGATCCTACTCCATTTCTTTTAATGTATTTTTTGTCATGCAGCCAAAAGCCTCTTGGGAATCAGGGGCCGAGCTAATGGCAGTTGTTGCGTGGAATGCAGTCGTGGTATCATCCAGGTTTTTGTTTTTCCTGGCCCTTTTTGCTGGAGGGTGGAGGGGAGGAAGCTGGCATTCAGTCAGGCTGTTTGGCACAGCCTCCTCTTGGCTTTGGCTGAGGCTGAGACTATCCTGTGTATGAAAATGGTACATAGTTTTAGGATTTTGAGCTCATGACTGTTGCAAATTGAATGTTAACAAATAGAAAAAGACTATCATTCTAACCCCAGCATTTTTCATTCTTGTCCAAATAATTTTTGGCCACTACTGTCTATTGATATGTAAACCACTTTGTTAAAGCAGAATTTTAGGATCAATAACATCTAGTTAACATCATTCAATTTTTGACCACAAATATGTTCAACAATGCTATACCTGGGTCAAGCTGGGCTCCTCCACATCTTCTTCCTGTGTTGAAAGCCCAGGGTGGACCCCAGGAGCCTCAGCTGATGTGGAAGGAAGTGTTGAGAGCGATGGCCTGGGTTCGGTCTGGTCTGACAAAAGATGCAGGCTGTGGTAGTACCACAGCCTGGGGACATATATGTCATCTGCTGGATAAAGTCAGGGAGGAGGTCAGGGGCAGTAAATGTATCCACCATTTTATCTGCAAGACACAACACAACACAAACCCTAATGTCGGGATAAACTCTCATAATCTTGTCCCAATATAGGCCTCAATCTATAAGCAGTATAGGCCACTAACCACTGATGCCCCAATTTAAAATTGTACCTTTGTTTCAACGTTCTTTTGCGCAAAAGCGATCTTCTGTCCTCCACTCACATATTATACCTATGTCCGTTACAGCGACCGCTCGTTATGCCTTATATACACTGCGCATGAGTCAAACTCTACCCCTGTCCTTCTTTCTAGTGTATTCCTGGCCTCTTCCCTTTCGAGCCAGTGGGAGAGCAAATGGCGGAGAGACAGCAGGTAGGTGCAGAAAGCATCAACGAGGAAAGCCCCAGCAAGGCAGTTCCCAATCCAGGAGGAGATATAAGGCCTCAAATATGTCCTTTGAAGTGATGGTGGAGATGGTGGACATCTTAAAGAGGACAGACTATGATGGGAATCATGGACCGTACAGAAACCCAAATGTCAGAAAGGCCAAGATCATGGCTAAAGTTGTCAGAAGGAGTGCACAGGACTTTTGGGGTATGACAATCCAAGGATCAATTGAGGAAACGCTGGTCAGACCTGAAATTGAGGGAGCAAGATCAGTATAGAAAGATCAGGAAAGTGCTGCAAAAAAAGTATTTGTCATGTGTTCCTATTTTTATTATTACCTTTGTGCTGGTCTGTGTGCTTTTCTTTACTGTCGTACAGTTAAAATGCCAAGTTTGAAGTTCGTGGACACAGGAATCGTTCATATTAAACATCGTTCTTTCGACTACTAATACGTCGCTTTTGGGATATTTAGGTTAACTACATGTGTTCAGGCCTTTTTTGATTAAAATAAGTTTATTACATTGTTGTCTAGATGTGTTTGAGACTATAATGAAATAACAACTTTATTCAGTGTCAGGCGAGGACACTCAGCAGCTGATTACGCATCTGGATGCAGGAGCTCTAGTGTGGGACACCATAACACCCTTGTTATAGTGTCTCACATAGGTGATCTAGTGGATACTAGGGATCTCTCCATGTGTGAAACTTGCACAAAACAGGTAAGTATTCCAGCTTATGAAATGGAAAAAATCATGTATTCAGCTTGGAACTCTGCCAAAACAGATAATTGGAAGACACTTCCAAGCAATGTTTCATATTACTATTTCTAGCCTAACATATCTGTCTGCTAAATATACCTTTTTTGTATTCACATAGGGGAAAAAAGAATAGGGACATCTGAGGACACCAGTAACCCCACACCTAATGAAGAAAGGCAATTCACCACACACCCTGAAGATGTTGATGCTGATGTTCAGGAAGTGCTGGGTGAAGTGGTAGAAATGGTGTCGACCACAGGTCAGTGTCTGAGACCACAGCTTCAGGTAATAAATGGATGCCTGCATATTTTTAATACATAGTATGTTTTTTATTTTTAGGTGATGTGGATGTTGTGGAAGAAGAAACTCACTTCAGCAGTGCAAGTGCACAAATCCTGATCAGGGAGAGTGCACTTGTAGGGCAAAGTGGATTGGCCTTTTTGAAATAAGCCCCAGTGTGTCAACATGTGCTAGCTTCCATCATGGGGGATCAATGGATGTGTTTCAGGGGTGCAACCCCTTCCTCTCACCTATTTTAGTTTGGAGGAAGGGTTTGCACATATAAGAAACACAAACAGTAAATCAAATGAAATAGGAGTTTAGTTTTTTAAAAAAAGTTTTATTGCACATCTGCCACATATTGCTGTAAAGCAATTGCCCCTCAACCCACGAAGTACTCAACATAGTAGTTTGTATGGATAGGCGACAGTGTCAAAAAAGTGGCACCAACATCCCTGAAGAATATATAGAGAAGAAGATGATTTTGGTGGAATTTTAAGGGTGCCAAGCAATAAAGTTACTGACAATACACCAAAGTGTAAAAAAATATATAACACAATTTATTACACCAAAGACAGATTTAAAAATATTGGCTGTACATATATTACACAGACATAAATACATATCTAGTCAAATGATGGAACAAATGGTCATTCAACAATAGTATGGAGTGGCATATCCCGACACGTTTCGCCTTTTAGGGCTTCCTCAGGGGGTGTTTATTGAGAGGTAGATGTGATACTACATAGAACAGAGTACAGTTAAAAACAATACAAAAAAAATATAAAACAAAAATTATAATCAAAGAAGATAAATATGCTACTGACCACCTGGCCCAATACCCATCAGCCACCCAACAAAAGATGTTTTACCTGCGACTTGATGTTGAGCCAAATGGAAAAACGGACACTAGGCTGCACACAAAAAGACTGGCCGAGAAGAGCCCAGGGACAGGGCCAAAAGGCCCGTCTCTGTCTGGTGAACAAGAGTGTAAGTACGAAGACCAAGAAAAAGGTAAGGGTCACTGTGGTGAAGAGAAGTGAGGGGAAAGGGGAGGGGGGAAAGAAAAAAGGGGGAAGGGAAGAGAGTAGAAGGGGTAAATGGGGGGGAGAGGGAAAGACAGATAGGGGAGGACAAAGGGGGGGGAGAGAAAAGGGAGGGAACGGGGAGGAAAGGTAGGATATTGGGTGGGGGAGGAAGAAAGGGGGGGAGGAGGGAGGAAAAAGGGGAAGGGAAAGAGGGAGTGAAAGGGAGGATAGAAGAGGCTAGAAAAGGTGGATAGGGGAATGGAGAGGAAGGGGGGGAAATGGGAGAAAAAGAGGGGGGAGAGGGGAAGGGGGGGAAAGGGAGAGGGGGTGAAGGTAGTGAGGGGATAGTGAGAGTAAAATAGAATGTCAGTCCCACTGGGGATTAAGGAGGAGGTACACAGGGGACCAAGGGGGAAATGGGGATGGACACCAGTGTAAGAATATGAGGTGAAAAGGATGTGAGGATATAAAACTTAGTAAAGTATACTTACAAATGACAAAACTGGGTCTATGAGGAGGCCAAGGGTGCCTAAATTACAAGGTGTTATCTAATTGGAATGGTATAAACAGTAATAAGTATCTGTTTCAATTGGAGATTTGGACACACAAAGTTATGCAATGAAGCTCATAGATACACCATGCAATGGGTATAATCATTGAGTTCAGATATAGATAGTGCCTAAATAGTACATTAAAGTATGCACCATTACATAATCATAGAATTCTAGATTAATACATGGAAATCAATAAATAGAAGAGAGAAGGGAAATGGGGATAAAGGTGTAAGGAGTGGGACTGGGGGTAAAAAGGGAGGGGGGAGGGAGAAGGATTGAGAAGAAGGAAGAGGGACGAGGAGAAAAGAAGGGGGAGGGGGAGGCGTGGGGGTTGGGGATAAAGACAGAGGGGGTCAGGAACAGGTAATCTGACCGTTGAGAATATAGCTAAATGGTAGGGTTACAGGAAAGGTTTGAAACTAACAGTTTCATTGAGGCCAGGGTATATCATGGCCTTGAGGCCATGTATCCATCTGAAAAAAAAGGGGAAAGGAAGGAAAATAAAGCTCATCCAAGAAGAGTCCTGCAAAAATAGGTCTCAGGGATGTATGTAAAATAATACACTCATCGATGAATTTGACGACCTATAGAAAAATATTAATTGGTAACCGTTACCTGGAAATAATAAGTTTAAAGCTCCAGGATAGTGATCCTCTGAATAAAAAGGGCATAAACACAAAAAACAGGAAAAATGGTTCCCAAAGGTGTTTTTCAAAGAGGATTCATAGGTTTTGGGACTAATAATCTTTATTAAATATCCACAAAAATAGAAAAATATATACATACAATATGAAATAAGAATATAAATACCCTCCTCCAAAGCATTTAGTTTAAAATTAAGACAAGAAGGTCTTAAAAGAGACACCAGTGTCCACCACAATCAGCCATACACAGCTATCATCCACCCCATCCAAACGAATCAACTCAACAAGAAGGGGAATTCTAATATAGGCTTCGCTTAGCCAGTCAAGGTGCGTGGAAACACTACACTGATTCTAAAAGACAATTAGATAATAGGTGGCCTTCAGAAATCCTGCTGCTTGTTGAGAGTTCAAAAAATCCATTCAGAAAAAAAGAGTGTTATACTGAAGATGTATTCTGAATGGGACTCGGAGTGGATAGATAAGATGTAAGATGCTTGCTTACATGTTTCGCTTGTGAACCAAGCTTCCTCATGTAAGCAAGCAAGACACTCACATGTTTTCAGTGGTGTGAGCACCGATTTGTCCATCCACACGGTGAACCCTATCTATCCACTTCGAGTCCCGTTCAGAATACATCTTCAGTATTCAGTTTCTTACGGATCGATCAGGCAGATCTGGACTGGACCACTTTGTAGCCTATGCATGGCATGCATAGACATCTGAGACACCATCTTATGACAATTTTGTTTGGAGAAACTCTTGAAGAGGAATATTATCCATCTATGTAATAAAGACTCTTATCAGAATCTTCATTGATGATTCCAGCCAGACTTCCTAGTGGTTTCATCATTAAGTGAATCTTCATTGATGATTCCATCCAGACTTCCTAGTGGTTTCATCATTAAGTGTTTGGATCGCATCTATGGACTTAAAATATAAGGAATGCAAACACTCGGTAAAAGACGTCTAAACAGTGAGCTGTACCAGTACCCCCTAATCTAAAGGGGAAAACATTTATTGCATAAATACCGTGTTGTTTCCCTGATTGATGTTACCCTTCACATGTCCCTCTGCGATCCACACCCATACACATGACAATCATTCAATAAGTGTGTCTCTGCCGAGTATCTCATGAATGAACACCCCTCTGCATTTGCCTTCCATTATTCAAATATGCCTGAGTGAAGACCAAAGAAATTATACTTAACACTCTTTTTTTTTAATTGATTTTTTGAACTCTCAACACACAGCAGGATTTCTGAAGGCCACCTATTATCTAATTGTCTTTTAGAATAAGTGTAGTGTTTCTATACACCTTGACTGGCTAAGCGAAGCCTATATTAGATGGGATGGATTATAGCTGTGTATGGCTGATTGTGGTGGACACCGGTGTCTCTTTTAAGACCTTCTTGTCTTAATTTTAAACTAAATGCTTTGGAGGAGGGTATTTATATTCTTATTTCATATTGTATGTATATATTTTTCTATTTTTGTGGATATTTAATAAATATTATTAGTCCCAAAACTTATGAATCCTCTTTGAAGAATACCTTTGGGAACCTTTTTCCTGTTTTTTGTGTACATGTATCCATCTGGTCTCGAGCTGTAGTAAGGCATGGTCCACACTACCTCGTCTGGCATTCAGAGGTAGATAGTCAAGGGCGGAGAAAGAGATCATTTAAGAGTTTGACAGGTCACTTTATATCTAATGGAGTATGTTTGACCATTGGGGAGGAATATATCACTACTATTGCTAATAAAATGGCATACATCACATCCACCACATGAAAAAGTCCCTGTTTTGTCAGGGGCTGTGTTGGATACTACATTATGATGACTATGCATTACGCGATCTTTTATAGATTTTGCTCTGTTATAGGTGATGATTGGGTGCGGTTTGATATATTAGTTAATCATGGGGTCTGCTGAAAGTAATGGCCAAAATTTTTTTAGAACTGCATGAATTTGTTGATGCTGCTTGCAATACGGGGTAATGATTCTAATGCATTCATTGGCTTCCCTGTTATTATTTGAGTAAATTAGAGAACTTCTCTTTTGTTTTTGAGTTTTGTTAAAGGCCTTTTTCAGACAGCTATGGCTATATCCTCTATTGCAGAGTCTTGAATATAGATTATATGCTGCTTTAAGAAAATCTCCATCATTGAAGCAATTCCTTCGTATACGAAGGTATTGGCTATATGGTATGCTCTTTTTTAACGGAACTGGATGAGAGCTTGCGGCATGCAATATGGTATTTGCTGCTGACGGTTTCCAAAACAGGGAGGTGCCCAAAGAGCCATCACTGTTAGGAAAAATCTCAAGGTCTAGAAAATTGACTTTAATGAGGTCACAGTTCATGGTAAACTTAAGATTGTATTGGATGTTTCCAATGGTAGTCATGAACAAGTCCAATTCGTCCTTGGTGCTAGTCCAAAACATCAATATATCATCAATATATCGATGCCAGGCAGTGACGTGCCCAAGCAAAGTTGGCACGTTGTCCCTGGCAAAAAGTTCCTTCTCCCCCATAGGTACAGGTTGGTATACGATGGGGCACATGTCCCCATCGCAACCCCCTGCACCTGGAGGTAGTGGGAGAGTCTAAAAACAAATACATTGCATGTGAGAATGAATCTCAAGAGGTCAACCACAAATTTATTATAGTCGTTGGCTAATTTACCCCTCTCTTTCAATTGGCCTTTGATTACTGATAAACCCTTATCGTGCGGGATAGCATTGTATAAGCTTTCGATATCAATAGTTACCAACCATGTATTGGAGGGAAGGGTAACACCTTCAAGACTCTTGAGCAGATCCATTGTATCTTTGACATAAAAGTGAGTGACATTACATGTGGGTTAACATATTGGTCTATGATACTACTGGTGTTTTCAGTTAGGCACTCACAACTGGACACAATGGGTCTGCCCAGTGGCAATGTTAATAATGTGTGAGTCTTTGGAAGGGCATAAAAGGTTGGAATTTTCTGTTTTTTTACATGGAGGAGGTGCCAAGTATTTTCATCAATAATGCCTTGACTGTGGGCTTTTGTGATAATACTGTAGTATTCATTATTGTAGTGATCTATCACAGTTTTGGTAATAGGTCTGTACCAATCTTTATTTTGCAAAATCTCTAAGCACATAGTTTCATAAAATGTAACATCCATTATTACCAAATTTCCACCCTTATCAGCTGGTTTTATTATTATTGATGAATTACTTTGTAAAGAGGTTAGTGCACGTTTTTGTTTAGTTGAAAGAACTTAAAAGAGGAGGGAGGGGGGAAGGTCAGCCCTCCCAGGCCATCCAACGAAAATTCCTCAGAAAGGATGTCTGGCTCGGTGTGGTCCCCCTCCCATAGCTCCATAAGATCATCGAGTACACAAAGTTCCTGTACATTGTAGATGCCAGAACCAATGGATCCAGATGGTTGTATGGGTTTATCATAAAAAGTTTTGAACATAAGTCTATGTGCAAATAAATGGATATCTTTTATTTTTGTAAATCTGTCTGCATCGGAGTCTGGGCAGAAGGTCAGGCCCAACTGAAGAACCTAATTCTCCGCCTCAGACAACCGGTGTGGAGACAGGTTTATTATTTCAAATTGGGTTGCTCTCCCGATTGTTGATGCAGGGCGTCCAAGAATGGGCTCAAGCCCATCTCTTGTGCCTTCCCTAAAAAAATGGGTGCAAGCTTTGGATCTGAGTGTGAGGAATTAGTGGAAGAAAACATGGTATTCAAAATGCCTACCTTATTAGGTAGGTTATTAGCTTATATTGCAGTGACGCACATGCACACAAGGATACATTTGAATCCGTGGTTAAAACCGGTGTAGAAGTGCCGGACACAATATTAGACAGTGAATGCTGTAACATGGGTGATTGTGGTTGTATACTCCTTGGACGGCCTGGAGGTCTATGATTCTGTGTTACTCCAAAGGTAGGTTTGAAGGACTCCAAAGATTGGGCATCCGGATTTCCTTTTCTTTTTTCTGGTAATCTATCTTCAGATAGGTCACGGTACAATGTGGATTGACTGGAGGAGATTGAAGATGTGGAAGAAATGTTAGGAATGATATTATTTCCATTAGAGGGTGCATATGTTCTTTCCCTAGGGAAGTGTCTAGGTTGTACATTTGAATTCTACTTGTACGCATAACCTCCCTCATGTGCCAACTGATCCCACAAAAATTGATGTTTAGGTAAAAACATTGTTTGTTGGGTGGCTGATGGGTATTGGGCCAGGTGGTCAGTAGCATATTTATCATCTTTGATTATAATTTTTGTGTTATAATTTTTTGTATTGTTTTTAACTGTACTCTGTTCTATGCTGTATCACATCTACCTCTCAATAAACATCCCCTGAGGAAGCCCTAAAAGGCTAAACATGTCGGCATATGCCACTCCATGCTATTGTTGAGTGACCATTTGTTCCATCATTTGACTAGATGTGTATTTGTGTCTGCAAAGTACTCAACATATTTTTCTCTGACTTTGCGGGCACTTTGGGGGGGTAAGCCAGGACGGCCACTTTCGAGAACTGTCATTGCTGGTGTTGTTCCCCAGAGCAAAGGCCTCATCCATGACAAAAACAAAATTGAGGTCCTCCACATTCTCCTCTGGAGGTGGCAACCGCAATGTGCCATTTTGTAGCCGCCTGTAGAACTCGGTCTGGGCGATCACTCCTCTGTCAGAGTTTCTGCTGTTCTTCCCAACGACCAGGTAGAGAAACTCATAATTGGCTGACACCACCACCAACATCACAATACTACAAAACCCCTTGTAGTTGTAGTAATAAGACCCCGAGTTGGGTGGTGGTATGATCCTTACATGCTTCCCATCAATAGCACCACCAAAATGGGAAGTACTTTTGCACATAACAATGCAAGCAGATTAGACACAAACATTCTTGGCCAACATAAGTATAACATTTCTTGAAATTAGTATTTAAAGACAAAAGTATAAGGTCAACTTATCAGATTCCTCACCCCCCAAAATTTGAAAAATGTTATGGGGGGGGGGGGTAATAGGTAGATGTTTTGGACAGGTAACTCTCTCCACTTCATTAAGAGTTGAATGCATAAATAATGTGTGTTACTTTGGCCAGCCCCTCCTTACTTACACTATTGGCAGCCCAGCCCACTGGACAGGTAAGAAGTGTCATAATACAAAAATATGGATAAACGCTGTCCAAATTGAAGCACGTTTTTACATTCTTTTATTACCTATCAAGATAATAGGAGGCCAAAACTTTCAACAGTACCATTTGAAAATATTCAGGCAGGCCACTACATGCTTTGGTAAATGCATCCATTAACATGACCACAAAAGAGGTTTAGTGTGTATGGGTTTGGCAAAGTCAGATAGAGTTTTGGTATCGGTTGACTTAGCGGTTGGGGGAGAAGGAGGGTTCCAAATGAGTTTGGGCCCCCCAAAAAAAGCATCTTGCACTCTGCCTAAATTTAAGGACAACAATAACATTTGTACACATTTTAGGGGGTGTTTAGGATAAGCACTAAAATGGAGCTGACAAAATACATTGTTAAGTTACTAGGCTAGGTGTGTATGGGCCCGGGATAGCATGCTTGGGAGGTTAGTGAAGGCAAATATGCATGAATGACAAAAAAGGAACATTATAAGCTTACAGCAAGCATGAGGACAAAGAGGACATTCACAGCATATTACAATAATGGTAATTATGGAATAAAGAGATTAATACAATACATTATCAAACATTAAATACATAGAATGTGATGTAAAAGGATAAAACTTACCCGAATATAGTCCTTCTGCAGGACTTGAATGATGGCAGAACAGGTCTCTGGAATAATGATTCCCAGAGCCTGGTGGAGATCCCAGTCATGATATTGATGTCCTGGAGACTTCTCCCCGCCGCCAAATACCGCAAGGTGGTGACAAGCCTTTGCTTGGATGGCTTGTCGCATGCATGTGTCCTGCTTAGTAATATAGGGGGACAGCAAAGCAAATAGATGGTGAAAGCAGGGGTCCGTCATCCAGAGATAATTCCTAAAATCATCAGGATTATTCTCCTGGAGCTCCCGCAGCAAAGGCATATCAGAGAATTGGTCATGATTAAGCAACCAATTCTTGGTCCGAGAACTCTTCCTCCCCCTGTTCCTGGACCGGACTTGGGTAAAAGCAATAACTCCAAGTCCAACAATAGTAGCACGATATCTCTGACGAGAATGCCACATGGCTAGTTTACGAATGGCCGTTCAGAATGAACTGAGAGAACGCACTGAAAATCAGAAAGGACCAAGCACGACCTGAAAATCAGAAACGACCTGACAAGCACGCACTGAAAATCAGATGCGACCTGACAAGTATGCACTGAAAAACAGAAACGAACTGACAAGCACGCACCGAAAAACAGAAATGAACCGACAAGCACAACCTGAAAAACAGAGACAGACTGACAAGCACAAGGCTGAAACCGCAAATCGACACTCATCAAACTTCTACTAACACAAGATTAGCAGAAGGAGCCCAAAGGGTGGCGCATGATTAGTAAACTTCCTTTTACTCGGCTCGTACTACATTTAGTACGTCATTACGTTCGTAATTGTTGGCCAACATTTGTGTGACCGTGTGTATGCAAGACAAGTTTGAGCCAACGCCCTTCGGACAAATTCCACGTTTTTGTCGGAAAGGCCAATCGTGTGTACGAGGCATTAGGTTCTAAAACATGCATACTAGGGAATTATTTGTTTAACCACTTCAGCCCAGGAAGGATTTACCCCCTTCCTGACCATAGCACTTTTTGCGATACGGCACTGCGTCACTTTAACTGACAATTGCGCGGTCATGTGGCGTCGCACCCAAAAAAATTTGACGTCCTTTTTTCCCACAAGTAGAGCTTACTTTTGGTGGTATTTGATCACCTCTGCAGTTTTTATTTTTTGCACTATAAATAAAAAAGAGCGTCAATTTTGAAAAAAATATATATATTTTACTTTTTGCTATAACAAATACCCCCCAAAAATATATAAAAAACAAACTGCTTTCTCAGTTGAGGCCGATATGTATTTTTCAACATATTTTTGGTAAAAAAATCGCAATAAGCGTATACTGATTGTTTTGCGCAAAAGTTATAGCGTCTACAAAATAGGGGATAGATTTATGGCACTTTTATTATATATTTTTTTATTAGTAATAGAGACCATCTGCTGTTTTTATTTTGACTGAGACATTATGACAGACACATCGGACACTTTTGACACTATTTTGAGACCATTGTAATTTATACAGCGATCAGTGCAATAAAAATGCACTGATTACTGTGTAAATGACACTGGCAGGGAAGGGGTTAAATACTAGGGGGCGATCAAGGGGTTAAGTGTGTCCTAGGGAGTGATTCTAACAGTGGGGGGGATGGGTTCACTAGAACATGAAAGAGATTACTGCTCCCAATGACAGGGAGCAGTAGATCTCTGTCATGTTGCTAGGCAGAACAGGGAAATGCCTTGCTTATATAGGCATCTCTCCGTCCTGCCGCTCCGTGACATGATTGCGGGCCCCCGGCGGACATCGAGTCCGTTTAAAACATTTCTCTGCATATAATTAAATGTTTGACTTGTACAAGTCTCTTTCCACCTTAGTAAATGTGATCCCCGACTACTTAACCAGTGTTGAAAGTGTCATAATGTTTATGTCATTCATTTTTCAACTCCACTATCTCCAAGCCCCACAATTGATCCTATAAGTTTAGAGTGCACTTTTTAATGTTGCTGATGTTAAGGTTTAAGAAACTCCCCTTCCTTTCCAAAAGCCAAGGGTGAAAAGCACTGACTGACAGATTACACCAACCCATCTGCTTAGATAGTAGATGATGAAGGAACAACATAAATTCTCATACATGCAACAGCTCTGATTTTGGTCAGTATTTAAAGTGGTAGTAAACCCTCATTTGGATTTTTGCCTACAGATAAGCTTATAATAAAGCTTACCTGAAGGTAAAATGAATATATCCTAAGCATGTTTAGGAGATATTCTAGTGAGCAGCAGCCAGTGATGTTACCTGAGCATGCCCTCTGAAGAAACGGCATACGCGTGCTGCAGACGTGACTCCAGTGTGCAAAAGCAAGAGTGACGTCATCGTGGCTTGTGTGTGTGTGTGTGTTAACCTCCCTGGCGGTATGATTATTTCATTTTTGATGCTGAAAATGGTACAATTATTTTGCATGGAAATTTAGCGTTTTATATTGTAGGCCTGTAATTCTTAGGAATAACTCACTTAAATCTGTCCAAACAAGAGTCTAGTAGACATCCCGGGTATGATAAAGTTTGAAACACGAAATCATAAATTATAATATAATAAATAACTATAAATAATTATACCAAATAATAATATAATAATAAAAATTATTCAATAATGTAATCAAATCAAAAACACTGAAATTTGCTCAGTTGCAGAATTGTCGCTGTCATTACTTTTCAGTGTTTGATGACGGAACTCCCCACAAATCACTATCGCTCAATTCTGCGAGTGATTCTAATTTATTATAGCTTTCTAGCTGGTCTAAAACCACTTTTGATGTAAAGGGATGGTTTTGGTTGCTATGGACAATATCCAGTTTCCAGGCAGAAAGAACAGGTTTTATAATATAAAACTGCATGCAGGGCACTGGAGAAACCACTAGGGACAAAAGGGAGGTAAAATAATTTCATACAGTAATGTAATCTGTAAGATTACAGTGTACTGTATGTATAGCGTGTTTTTCACTCTTTGAATTTGGCGCCGTTCTACGTCCCCGTGCATCGCAAAGCTTGCAGGGAACGGAGATCGGCTCTGTGATGAATCGAGTGGAGGACGAGCCGCTCACACTGCGGGGAGACATCGCAGGATCCAGGGGACAAGGTAAATAAGCTCTTCCTGGATCCTGCGATGAGATCCCGAGTCTGGCTCAGGGTTACCGCTTTTGGTTCTGAAATTCCACCCCGAAATTCCACCCCGAGCCAGACTCGGGAATACCACCAGGGAGGTTAACAATAGCCTGAGTATCAGTTCTACTTTCTAAAAAAAAAATAAAAAAAACTGTGCTTTGATTGCCAGACCCCTCCCAAAGTCCATAAATAGGAATAGTTGGAAAAGGGAACTGTATGGATTAAATGTTTGCACATGTATTTGTATAGCTATTATCTCCACAGCAAAATCTGGCAGATTTTATTTCATATACACTATATTACCAAAAGTATTGGGATGCATGCTTATACACGCACATGAACTTTAATGGCATCCCAGTCATAGTCAGTCTGTAGGGTTCAATATTGAGTTGGCCCACCCTTTGCAGCTATAACAGCTTCAACTCTTCTGGGAAGGCTGTACACAAGGTTTAGGGGTGTGTCTATGGCAATGTTTGACCATTCCTCCAGAAGCGCATTTGTGAGGTCAGGCACTGATGTTGGAGAGAAGGCGTGGCTCTCAGTCTGCACTCTAATTCATCCCAAAGATTATCTATTGGGTTGAGGTCAGGACTCTGTGAAGTCAAGTTCCTCCACCCCAAGCTTCCTCATCCATGTCTTTATGGACCTTGCTCTGTGCACTGGTGCACAGTTGTGTTAGAACAGGAAGGGCCAACCCCAAACTGTTCCCACAAAGTTGGGAGTATGAAATTGTGCAAAATGTCTTGGTATGCTGACACCTTAAGATTTCCCTTCACTGGAACAAAGGGACCAAGCCCAACCACTGAAAAATAACCCTACACCATAACCTCCCACCACCAAATTATTTTGACCAGCACACAAAGCAAAGTCCATAAAGACATAGATGAGCAAGTTTGGGGTGGAGGAACTTGACTGACATGCACAGAGTCCTGACCTCAATCCAACAGATAACCTTTGGGATGAATTAGAGTGCAGACTGCGAGCTAGGCCTTCTCTCCAACATCATTGCCTGACCTCATAAATGCGCTCCTGGAAGAATGGCCAAACATTCCCATAGACACACTCCTAAACCTTGTGGACAGCCAGAAGAGTTGAAGCTGTTATAGCTGCAAAGAGTGGTCCAACTCAATATTGAACCCTATGGACTAAGACTGGGGTGCCAATAAAGTTCACCTGCATGTAAAGCCAATATATTGCTAATATAATATAGAATTATCACATGTCCCCTTATACATTGAGGCTTGGCACCATTTCCCATTACTCACTATGTAACGTCATTGGTTCTTCTCAAGCCTATGCCTCTGTATATATGCAACTGCAGACCTATTTGTATACGACTGTTGTATTTAAAGTGTTACTAAACCCAGCACCCTGCGTTCACTATATCTGGTCTCCCATAGTACACAGAACATGAAAATGCAATTTTTTAGTAATTATAAACTCTGCTAAATACCTTATTCTTAAATTCTTATCAGCAGTATATAGCAGGCCTATGACTTCTATCAGTGTCTGACATAGCACTGGTTAAAGCTTGTAGAAGGGGCTTTAATTCTCCTCTGACTGTCCTATGAGCCTGCATGACCCCTGACCCTCTGTCTGGACAGTGCTTATTGGCCCTGTGCTGATCACATGCATCCTCCCAAAAAAATAAAACCTCTCTAGCAATACACACCAAAGTGAGCATGTGCAGAGTTCCTCCAAAGCAGATGGATTGGGGACTGTGGAAGAAGAGCATCAGAGCAGTTTTACAGCACTGATCACTGTATAAATGTCAATGGTCCCAAAAATGTGTCAAAAGTGTCTGATCTGTCTACTGAATGTTGCAGTCCAGCTAAAAATCGCAGATTGCCACCATTACTAGTTAAAAAATAATAATAATGCCATAAAAATATTCCCTATTTTGTAGACGCTATAACTTTTGCGCAAACCAATCAATATACGCTTATTGTGATTTTTTTACCAAAAATATGTAGAAGAATATATATCTGCCTAAATGGAGGAAGACATTTATTTTTTTTATTGCTTTTTTTCATGATCAAATACCACCAAAAGAAATCGTCAATTTTGTTTGGGTACAACGTCGCATGACCGTGCAATTGTCAGTTAAAACGACTCAATGCTGTATCGCAAAAAATGGCCTGGTCATTAAGGGGGAAATTCTTCCGGTCCTTAAGTGGTTAACAAGAAGTATTACATGTGGTTTTAATTCAGGTAGTGTAAATAATACTGTCTTTAAATAATCTTACTATAATTTCCTAGACATACGAATGTGAGAGGGCTCATCAACCATTAAGGTTCTACCATGTTGCACAATGACATTGGTCTACTACTTGGAGAGAAGTGCTAGGCCGAACACCCCCCCCCCCCCGGTTTGGGTCGCACCAGGACATGTAAACAGACAAAACATTTGTGCGAACCTGCAAACCCTGTTAAAAGTCCATGGGACACAAACATGAAAAATCAAAAGTGCTCATTTTAAAGGCTTATATGCAAGTTATTGCCATTAAAAGTGTATGGGGACCTGGGTACTGCCTCAGGGGACATGTATCAATGCAAAAAAAAGTTTGTAAAACTACGATTTTTTTCAGGAGCAGTGATTTTAATAACGCTTAAAGTGAAACAATAAAAATGAAATGTAAAAAAATGTGTAGCGCTAATATAGACGAGTAAACTGAAAATAATCAAAATGTAAATCTGTGTGTACAAAGTGCCTAAAACATTATTGTGACGCTCAAAACAAAAATATATATAATGAAACATATATATATTAACACTCATGCGACTGTATAAAAACTTACAGTCGCAGAAATCGCTATGTCATATAGAAAAAATATTCCCTAGTAAAATGTGCAAGAATCAGTGTGGATAATACTAGTGACAAGAATATATCTACAAATCGCAGTGAGTCTCACACCTTCAATGGAAAACAAATGAAATTAAAAAGGGAACTAAGAGACAGCTCACTGTGAATGGTTAATCTTAAAAATCACCAAATACCAAAATGTGCGGACATGGGTGAATAGATGCTAGTATGAACCGCACATACCTAAGGTGTCAAGATAATATATGTCACAAACACAAATAAAGTGATATCATGTGGACATAATATTTAGCATCTAGATGCTAAATATGTTTGTGACATAATGTTTTTGGCACTTTGTACACACAGATTTACATTTTGATTATTTTCAGTTTACTCGTCTATATTAGCGCTACACATTTTTTTACATTATCACTTAACAATTAGTCTGATTGTTGTGTTGGCTGCTCATGTTTTTAGAGTAGGCGCGGCAACATCATTACACATTTATTAATAAAAATGAAATATTCCTTTAAATATCATGCCTGGGGGTCCCTTTAGTCTGCCTGTAAAGTGGCACATCTGTCTGATGTGTTTACAGTGCCGCAGCAAAATTAAATTTTTTTTTTAGGAAAAAATGTAATTTAAAATTGCTTGCGGCTGTAATGTATTGCCGACTCCCGACAATATAGATAAAAATCAAGGAAGAAAACAGCGTGGGTTCCCCCCCTCCAGTCCATACCAGGCCCTTCGAGGCTGGTATGGATATTAAGGGGAAACGCCAAAATGTGAAAGAGAATGGCGTGGGGTCCCACCCAAAATCCATACCAGACTCTTATCCGAGCAAACAGCCTGGCAGGCCAGGAAAAGGGGGGGGCCATACCAGGCCGCTTGCCCTAAACATGGGGAGGGTGCTTTGGGGTCCCCCAAAGCACCTCATCCCCATGTATGTTGATGGGGACAAGGGCCTCGTCCCCACAACCCTTGCCCGGTGGTTGTGGGGGTTTGTGTGTGGGGGGCTTATCGGAATCTGGAAGCCTCCTTTAACAAGGGGCCCCCAGATCTTGCCCCCCCCCCGTGAATGGGTATGAGGTACATTGTATCAATACCCATTCACCAAAAAAAAGTGTCAAAAAGTAAAAACAACAATACACAGTTTTTGACTATCTCTATTACAAAAGGAAAAAAAATAAGTGTCCTCCGATGTACATTTATCGTCAATCACGCCGCCTGATGGACCCAAAAATTAAAAAAAAAAAACGAAAAATCTCCGCCTCCATGGGAGGCATCCTGCTGACTGCTGTCTTTTCGCTGTGACAGCTGTTTATATGGGCAAGGGCCGGGCCACCCACTGACGTAACTGGATGACCACGCCTCCTCTGACGGCACATGACATCAGAAGGGACGGGGTCACTCGGTTACATCACTCGGTTACATTACTGGGTGGACCCACCCTTACCTATTAAACAGCTGTCACAGCCAAGAGACAGCAGGGCGCCTCCCATCGAGGCAGGGTTTTTTTTTTTCTATTTTTCGGGTCCCCTACCCATTCACCTAGGGAGGGGGCTGGGAACTAGGGGCCCTCTTGTTAAAGGGGGCTTCCAAATTCCGATATGCCCTCTGCCCACATACCCCCACAACTACCAGGCCAGGGCTGTGGGGACCCCAAAGCACCCTCTCCATGTTCAGGGCAAACAGCCTGGTATGGTTCAGAAGGGAGGGCGCTCGCTCGTGTCCCCCCTAGCCTGGTCTGCCTGGCTACTTGTTTGGATAAGGGGCTGATATGGATTTTGGGGGAGACCCCACACCAATTTTTTTAAAAATGTTGGCATGGAGTTCCCCTTAAAATCTAAACCAGACCCAAAGGGCCTGGTATGGACTGGGTGGGGGGGTCCATGCATTTTTTTTCTTAATTCTGTCATAGGGTTCCCCTTAACCACTTCAATACATTGTATTATATACTGTACACTGACTGCACTGTATATATGTATATATATATACCGTATTTATAGGTGTATAACACGCACCCCAAGTTTAGGAGGGAATTTTAAGGAAAAAAAACTTTTAGGAGGGAAGTTTAAGGGAAAAAAACTTACATTTAAATGCCCATCATTGCAGCCTTCTCAGTGCAGCCTTGCCCCAGTGCAGCCATGTCAGTGCAGCCTTGCCCCAGTGCAGCCTTGCCCCAGTGCAGCCTTGCAGCTCGCAGTTTGAAAATGGCGCCATTCCCCTGCGATCCTGTGATCCCCTACGATCCTGAGCTTCAAAATCGCCGACCGCGATTTGAAAATGGCGCCGAAATACACAGAGCCGGTCCTCGGCTCTTCTCGGCGGCTCTCATTCCCTTTCGGCTCCACTCGTAGTCCCGCCCGGGATGGGCGTGACTGTGAGCGGAGCTATCCGAACCTGTTTAGGCGGTGCTCGAGTGAAGCCGAAAGTGGCCGAGAAGAGCCGAGGACCGGCTCTGTGTATTTCGGCGCCGGCGGCGCCATTTTTAAATCGTGGTCGGCGATTTTGAAGCTCAGGATCACAGGGGATCCGCACCCGCGATTTTCCCCTGATTTTAAGGGGAAAAAAGTGTGTGTTATACGCCGATAAATACGGTATATATCATAGCCCATAGACTATTCGGATAACCAATATTTGACATCAGCCTCATTTGTTTATTACTCATATGTCCTTTTAAACACCTTCTTGAGGCAGTGGGTGCAAAAGGAAAAATGCACCTTTGTACATAACATATTCGGTACTATGAACTGCTATTAACGCTCTTATGAGAGATTACCTTTGATATGAAATGGAAATGAATCTCAGAAACACAACCTATGCAATTTTTTTAGAAGTAAAGCTTAATTTCAGAACTGATGGCTGATACACCATACTGCAGCTGAACTAATACAAATGATTTTCACAGTCTCAATTTTTTTTTTTCTTTTTGACATGGAGCAATGGAAAAATACAAAATTATTTACACTGAATTATTCTAACTCACTCGTCAGCAAAATTTACAAGAAATATCTATTCGCTTTTGCTAGCTTTATGTATTAAATTTATAAAAAATATAGCAAATCAACCATTTTCTGACTTGTTTGAATTGCATAGCTTTTTTTTCTGATAGGAAAAACAAATCACAGATTCCATTCTAGTGAGAAAAAGAGATAAAATATTACAGTAACTTGTTTGTTTATTTGCTTTCCCCAAAAGTTGAGAATTAGTTTTATCATTATATTTTAGTAGCATGCCAACATTATATTCCATAGATCTGTTTAGAGCCACAAGGGGAAAATATACAAATAATGTAAAGTAGAAATAGCAACTTTGTTGAATGCTCTGTCTGTCTGAAGAGGGTATGCAATGAATAAGAATTAGTTACCGAACTTCCAAAACAAAACACGAGTTCCAGGTGCTTACTTATCAACTCTAGGTGTTATTTTTACAGGCATTAAAAACCTTTAAACTATAATGCTGCGTACACACGATCGCACATTCCGACAACAAAATCCATGTTTTTTTTCCGACGGATGTAGACTCAAACTTGTCTTGCATACACACGGTCACACAAATCTTGTCGGAAATTCCGAACGTCAAGGACGCAGTGACGTACAACAAGTACGACGGCACTAGAAAAGGGAAGTTAAATAGCCAGTGCACCACCCTTTGGGCTCCTTCTGCTAATCTCGTGTTAGTAGAAGTTTGGTGAGAGACAATTAGCGCTTTTCAGCCTTGTGCTTTTCCGATCGTTACTGCTCTTCAGTTTGTGCTTGTGGGTTCGTATCTGGTTTTCAGTGTGTGTAGTCAGTTCACATTTGTTTTTCAGTGTGTTTTTTTATAGTACGTATTTGAATCACAGTGTGTTGTTGTCCGCACGTTTCTGATTTTCAGCTCACTGTTCTCAGGCCTGTCTGTTTTTCAGTGCTTTCTGTTAGTTAGTTCTGACCAGCCGACCGTTTTGAAGCCATGAGGACCCTCACCCCGGACCAGAGGGTTTTTAACGACTGGCTGGCCAGAGCCAGAAGAGTGGCGAAGAACGCTTTCAGGATAATGGCCAGCCGGTTCCACTATTCCTTACGGCAATCAACATGGCGGAATATAAACTTAACCATATAATCCTTGCATGCTGCTTTCTCCACAACTCTTTAAGGAGAAATTCAATGAACTATGTTGCCTCAGTTGGGCCTGAGGTCGGACTTCAAGAAGAAACCCTGACGGCGTGTGAAGCTGGCCGTCCTGGCTTGCCCCCCCAAAGCACCCACGAAGTAAGACAGAAGTATGTTGAGTACTTTGCGGGTAGGGGGGCCATTGATATGCTAGAAAATGTTTAAAAAACATTTTCAAAATCAATTTTTTAGTTAAACTGAAATAAGATTTACTTAGATTTACTGCTTGTGTTTCTTTTAGCTGTCTCCTAGGTTCTCCAGTGGGCTTTTCTTTTTGGCCATTTTCTTCAATAGTGCAAATGTGATTTATTTGATACATGAGGTGACAATCTCTTCTTCAGCGAACTATTATTATGTTGTGGGTCTGCTACACACACACACCTTGTTTTTGTTGTTAATGTATGTAATGCTTTACTGATAAAAAATATACATCATTTTCCGCACCATGAATGAATTTTGGTGAGTCACGAAAATGGCATGATTGTGGCAAATTGTAAAGCACTGTGGGAGTTATTTACTAAAGGAAAATCCATTTTGCACTCCAAGTGCACTGCAAAAGTGCACACAAAACTGCACTTGAAACTGCACTGAAAGTGCACTTGTAGTGCAAAGTGGATTTGCCTTTAGTAAATAACCCCCATTGCAGTCTAAACACCAACTTAGTCCAAAAAATTATATTGAGCCTTGAAAGAAGAAGCCACACATTGTTGATTAGAAAACTTTTTACTCTGTGCACATTCACATGTACGTTAGAAAAGGGTTTTTGAACAAACCAACATATTTTAGTAATAACATTTTTTTTGGACAGTACAAATAGCCTTTTTTGTGTTAAAACAGGCATGTTTAAAACCATAAAACAATACACAACTCAAGAACTTACAAAGTTCAAGTTTGACAAAGTGAAGGCAATATTAGACATTAGTATGTCCAAACTATGTTGATATTGTCTTCATCAGATGGGATGATATCACCCCTGTGTAAGCCAAATTTTGAAGATGCACATGAATTGAGTGTCAAAATGAGGATTTCCCTCCTGATCCCATGCCTAATGTCAACATGTGCTAGCTCCCATCATGGGGGATCAATGGACATGTTTTGGGGGTGCAACACCTTCCTCTCATCTACTTTAGCTGTGAGACAGGGGTTGCACCCCCAAAACGCCTACCTTGATATCCCGTGATGGCAGATAGCACATGTTGACACACTGTGTGCATCTTCAAAATTTGGCTTTCAAAATTTTGGAGAAAAGTTAGAAAAATAGAAAGAATTTTATAAATGATGTGTTTTCGATTCTGCCTAAAACATCAATGATGTTTTTGAGTCTTTTTTCAACATCATTGATGTCTTCCTTAAACTTCTGTAAATCCCGATTGAACACCATGATCTCCCCAATGAGGACTTGTGCACTTGCACTTGTGAAATGTGTTTCTTCTTCAACAACATCCACATCACCTAAAAAAAAAACAAAAAAAAAAAACATGTATTATAAATATGCAGGCATCCATCTATTACCTGAAGCTGTGGCCTCAGACACTCACCTGTTGTGGTCACTATTTCGCCCACTTCATAAACCTCTCCTTCCTCCACATCCTCTGGTTGTTGTTTTTGGATTTCCCCTTCTTTAGGAGGTTGGGGGTCCCTGGTGACCTCAGACGTCCCGAGTCTTTTCTCCCCATGTGAATAAAATAAAGGTATACTTAGCACACAGATATTTGAGGCAAGAAATAGGAATATAAAAACATTGCTTGGAAGTGTCGTACAATTGTCTGTTTTGGCAGAGTTCAAAGCTGAAGACATGATTTTTTCTCTTTACAAAGCTGGAATACTTACCTTTTTTGTTAAAGTATCACACATGTAGAGACCCCTAGTATCCACTGGAGCACCTGTGTGGGACACCATAAAAAAAAATAAAGAAAATCTTGTGAGCCACAATGATCCTGTGCCAAACGTGTGCTAATCTCCAGCTGCAAGTGTAGATCATGTTTCATATACCGGGCAAGTTATAATAATGAAAAATATGCGCTGCGCTAGAATGAACCCAGTACTTCTATGTACTAAAAGTGAAAATTAATTGAGAATATTCAAAACTTATAAAGACGATAGATATGATCCTAGAAGTCTAATGTGTAAAAGTGCAATGTGCATATAAATAAATAATGATAATAGTAAATATAAATAAAAGTAAATATAAAAAACATCAATAATCCATATTGCATAAACAAATGCAAAAGGTGCTTAGTGCTTCGTAATAGACATCACAGATGCCATAATACTTGATCACAAAGTGATGATTGAAACAGTCTCATATAACAATATTAAATCTGTGCATAAAAATAGTGTCCTTATATGGTGTCATCCGTCATGCTCATTCATCCTAGGTGCTGCAAACCATGCTCCAGTGCACTCCAGTGGCCCCCTTAGGCTAATATGCTCACCTCAGAGCATGTGACCCAGCTGCTACCCTGGGTCAAATCACGCTTTGGAGCCACACCCGGGCTCAATGCTGATACCAGACTTAACTCTCCAGCTTGATTCAATGTAGCACCATGTATAAATAAGAGAAAAGACTATATGGTGTAATATTGTTGGGTAATTTATTAATAAAACACTTCCCACAAAGGGGTACAAAGGCTCACATACTCCTGGTGTGTAAGTACACCACTCAGTAAACAGCCTCACAAAGTAATAAGCCAAAATCGCTGGAGGTATGATGTAGTATGCTTCTCCTGTGTGGATACTGTGCTGCTCTCTCTGTCCTGACCCCTCCCCTATGTGTGTTCGACACAGGGATTCCCAACCACATAGGAATCAATATGGAAGGGGTTATCAATCTAATCGTACACCTTACTGCAAGGGTGGACAACAGTATAATTATTATTCAAATGGCCATCAGAACAATTGTGGCTACCAGCAAGGAATACCTTATGGGGGAGGTCAACGCCAGCCCTATAGGGGTCCCCCACAGGCGGAGTACCAGCACCAAGGATATTTTCCCCGTCGGAATGATGATACCCAAAGAGGGGGAGTTTATTATTCACCCAAACCGCAGCGTGTAAGATACAAGAGACCTCCGCATGATTATTATGGGGTACCTGTTCATAACAGTTACCAACCATTGGAGGATAATATAGATCAGCACGTGGATGAGTCTTTTTTAAGGGTAGACAGGGGGGGGGCACCCGCGAACTAAGGAAGGCAGAAAGAGGGGGGGAAGAGCTGGATGAAGGGTACAGCAAAAAAAGAAGGTGGGAAGATTAGGAGAAGGGAGCCGTATTATCAAGGGAGGAATTGCTAACCCTGGATAAGGGTATAAAATTTGCGCCAAAGAAGGGACTTAACAAGTTTGAAACATATGTTGGATTGCAAAAATTCATCAGGAAACTCAACATAAAAAAATACTATGCCCTATAAACCGGTTGAAAGAGCAACTATGGACAATAAGTTTAACAATTTAAGGAATAACTCTGTATTCAATACCCACATAACCAATAACAAATACGTGGATCTTTTCAAGAAACTAGTTACCACTGAATTGGAACAGTTACCCATTAGGAAGGTGTATGAGTGTAAATACCTTAAAAAAGGAATGGAAGCACTGAAAAGCAGGATTGACATAGTGATCAGACCGGCGGATAAAAGGGGGGGGGATTGTTGTATTGTCCCTAGAACAATATAAAGGTGAAATGAAAAGGATATTAAGTGACAGGGACACATACCAACTTTTGAATACCAACCCCTCCAAAGTCTTCAAAGACGAACTAGAGCTCATTATACAGTACGGTACGGATAATAGACTTCTCAGTAAACAGGAAGCTAAATATTTGATTCATAAGGTCAGTAAAATCCCGGTAATCTACTACCTACCAAAAATTCACAAAAATAGTACAGATCCCCCCGGAAGACCTATAGTGAGTGGGATCGAGTCTTTAACATCCAGACTAGGAGAGTATATCGATCTTCACTTGCAACCTTTAGTGAGAAAAACAGACGCTTTCCTCAAGGACACCAAGCACACTCTGCAATTATTAAGGGAATGCAATACGAATGACAACTTGATTATGGCCACCGGTGAGGTAGCCTCGTTATACACCAACATTGATCATGAAGGGGCCTTGGACACAGTCAGATGGGCTCTAGAGAAAAAAAGCGATGCAGTGGAAGAAGGCCTACATACGTTTATTTTGAAATGCTTGGACTTCTGTCTACAACATAATTTCTTCTGGTATGACAACAATTTTACCTGCAAATAAGAGGCGTTGCTATGGGCGCTAAGTTCGCCCCTAGTGTAGCGAACCTCTATATGGCCAAGTGGGAGGCTGAAAATGTTCTTGGGGAGAGATATGGGGATATCTTATTATACAAAAGGTTTATAGATGACCTACTTATTATCTGGAGTGGAAGTATGGAATCACTGATGAGGTTACTAGAGTCTATGAACGATAATGATCGTAATATCATGCTAACCTGGGATGTCAGTAGAGATCGAATACATTTCCTTGACCTGGAGATATTTAATACTGGAAGAGGCATTGAAACCAAATCTTTCTTCAAGATTATGTTCTGAAATTCTTATATCCCCACCTTAAGTTGCAATTTTGCACCATGGCTGGATACTATACCCAGAGGCCAGTTCATGAGGATGCGGAGGAATTGTACATAGGATGTAGACTTTGAAACCCAATCTGATATGTTGAGTAGGATGTTTATAGACAAAGGATATCATAGTGAGTTCTTATAAATGAAAGGGGTAAGGTAGAAAAGATCATACATAAATATTGGAATGTGTTAAGGCAAGACACGCACCTCAGTGGTTCACTATCTGATAAACCTAGAATTGTTTACAAGAGAGCACCAAGCCTACGTTATAAATTGGTGCATAATGTTGTAGAACCACCCCCTTCGAAACCTAAGATGTTTTGGGACTTGAAAGGTTTTTATGGTTGCGGAAGATGCTATAGTTGCATAAGAGTTCCAACCAATAACAAGAGGGTAAAAGAATTTCATAATCCCCATACCAATCATGTTTATACTATTAGGGATTTTATATCGTGTAACAGAGTAGGCGTTGTGTATGTGGTAAAATGTCCATGCGATTTTCTCTATGTTGGTCGCACCACAAGAGCTTTAAAGGATGAAATGGAAGAACATGTGAGAAATATACATAAGGGATTCGATAAGCATCATCTTTCTATACATTTCAAAGAGGCACACAACCAAAGTACGGTAGGGATGCAATTTTGGGGAATAAAGGCACCTAAACGTCATTGGAGAGGTTCCAATTATATTAGAGAAATCAGTAAACGTGAATAGTGGTGGATACACCAGCTTGGTTCTCTGTCACCGGGGGGGTTGAATAAGGAATTCAATCTCAGCTGCTTTCTTAGCAATTTTTAAACATGGGGTGATGACTCTTGGGTTGGTACTCTCTTTCAGCACTTTATTTGCAACCCTCTTTGGCCATTTTTTATGTTTGGGATTTTGAATATCTTATACAGGGAGTCATGTTTGGGATATTTACATTGCGTAGTATATTTCAGCATAATACATTGTAGGTGTGTAATTTAGATCCACACACAATTTAATAGACCTACATACTAGGCGATTCATTGTGATCGCGCACGCAATTGGTATTATGCGATTTAATTGTAGAGGTTATATATATATATATATATATATATATATATATATATATATATATATATATATATATATATATATATATATATATATATGTATGTATAATACTTTTTTTTAACATATTTTATTATTATCCAATAAATATATATTTAATTAACCGTTTATCGCCATGTTTATTATATTATTTATTAATGTTTTTAATGATACACTATGGCCATTTACTGCATATATTTGACCTGTCCTATCATTATATATATATATATATATATATATATATATATATATATATATATATATATATGCTTTTATTTTGCTATCTTTATGTATCATGTTAATTGAGGTATGTTGTGGTATGCGGGACACCAGAGCTCTGTCCTGGGATTTTTATTATTAGTATAAGGTCAGCTAAGCATTGATTGACAATTGTTAGACGTTGTATCTATATTGTTTGACACTCGTCTGCTGGCCATTAGTTAAGGTTTGTAGGCGGGCTTGTGCTTCTAAGCTTGGATGTAAGCTGTAGCCCAGCACTAGAGTGTCCGTGATCCAAGGGAAAATGGGCGCGGTCACCTGTATTTAAACCCATAGAGCATCCGTCCAATCATATCCCCCTGATGAAGACACGTGATCCCTGTGTCGAACATGCGTAGGGGAGGGGCCAGGACAGAGAGAGCAGCACAGTATCCACACCATACGTCCAGCATTTTTGGCTTATTACTTTGTGAGGCTGTTTACAGAGTGGTGTACTTACACACCAGGACTATGTGAGTACCCCTTTGTGGGAAGTGTTTTATTAATAAATTACCCAACAATATTACACCATATAGTCTTTTCTCTTATTTATACATGGTGCTACATTGAATCAAGCTGGAGAGTTACGTCTGGTATCAGTATTGATCCCGGGTGTGGCTCCAAAGCGTGATTTGACTCAGGGTAGCAGCTGGGTCACATGCTCTGAGGTGAGCATATTAGCCTAAGGGGGCCACTGGAGTGCACCGGAGCATGGTTTGCAGCACCTAGGATGAATGAGCATGACGGATGACACCATATATGGACACTATTTTTATGCACAGATTTAATATTGTTATATGAGACTGTCTCACTCATCACTTTGTGATCAAGTATTATGGCATCTGTGATGTCTATTACGGAGCACTAAGCACCTTTTGCATTTGTTTATGCACTTCAATGTTTGCAATATGGATTATTGATGTTTTTTATATTTAGTTTTTTCATATTTACTATTATCATTATTTATTTATATGCACATTGCACTTTTACACATTAGACTTCTAGGATCATATCTATCGTCTTTATAAGTTTTGAATATTCTCAATTAATTTTCACTTTTAGTACATAGAAGTACTGGGTTCATTCTAGCGCAGTGCATATTTTTCATTATGGGACACCATAATGTTCTGGTGTCCCACACTAGTGCTCCTGCGTCCAGATGTGTAAACAGCTGCTGATTCCTTACATTGAATCAAGTTTGCATTTCATTCTAGTTACAAACCCATCTAGACAACAATGTACTAAACTTATTTTAAGACAAATAGGCATGACCAAATGTAGTTAACCTGCATCTGCAAAAACCATCGTATTAGTGGGCGAACGAACGATGTTTACTACGAACGATTACTGTGCCCACGAACCTGAAAGTTGCCATTTTAAACTGAACAACAGTAAAGAAAAGCACACGGAGCAGCACGAACGTAATAAGAAGAATAGGAACACACGACAAAATACTTACTTTTTTGCAACACTCTCTTGATTCTTCTGTACTGATCCTGCTCCCTCAATTTGAGGTCTGACCATCGTTTCTTCAGTTGATCCTTGGATCGCCATACCCCAAAATTCTTCGGCAGACTTTTCACAACTTTAGTCATGTTCTTGGCCTTTCTCACATTTGGGTTTGGGTACGGTCCATGCTTCCCGTCATAGTCGGCCCTCTTTAAGATGTCCACCATCACCACCATCTCTATAAAGGCCATATTTGAGGCCTTAAATATCCTCCGGGATCAGGACGTTAGTGGCTCCGGGCTTTTGTCATTGCTGCTGTCTTCATGCACCTGTTGTCTCTCCGCCATGTGCTCTCCCACTGCGCCAAAAGACAAGGGGCGGAGAATATACTAGATAGAAGGTCGGGGCGGGCGGAGTTTCATGCATGCGCAGTGTATATAAAGCGTAACACGCGCGTGTCTTACGTACGATCTGTGAGCAGAGGAAGGAATATCAGAAGCGCCAATCATTAGAACCAATCATTAACTTGGTGCATCAGTGGCCTATACTGCTTCTAGATTGAGGCCTATATTGGGACAAGATTAGGAGAGATTAGCCTGACATTAGGGTTTGTCTTGTATTTTGTCTTGCAGAGAAAATGGATCTATTCAATAATGAGCACTTTATTGCCATATTCATTGCTATGTACAGGGAGCTGCCCTGTCTGTGGCAGGTAAACCACCCCTTCTATAACAATAAACCAAAGAGGAAGGCAGCACTGGATCAATTGCTGGAATTTGTGAAGCCGGTGATCCCCACGGCAGACATTCCCTATTTGAAGGCATGAGGAGCACTTTTAATAGGGACCAAGAATGTTCAGGATTCCCAGGGATCAGGAGCTGCAGCAGATGACATTTATGTCCCCAGGCTGTGGTACTATGACAGACTGCATTTTCTGGCAGGCCAGACTGAACCCAGGCCAGCACTCTCCAATCTTCCTTCAAGGTTTCCTTCCACCTCAGCTGAGGCTTCCGACGTCCAACCTGGGCCTTCCAGCCAGGAAGAAGTGGAGGAGCCCAGCTTCAGCCAGGTAAAGCATTGTTCAACATATTTCTAGTCAGATAATTAATGATGTTAACTAGATGTTATTATTGATCAGTAATTTCTGATTTTGCAAAGTGCTTTACATATCAGTAGACAGTAGTAGCCACAAATGATTGGGACAAGAATGAAAAATGCTGGGGTCAGAATTATAGTCTTTTCTATTTATTAACATTCAATTCAACAGTCATGAGCTGAAAATTGTGTGTGATTGATGTGATTGAACCAAAAACTAAAACTATGTACCTTTTTCATACACAGTCTCAGCCAGGAGAAGGCCGTGGAAAGTGGAAGCCAGGAGGTGGCCGGGCCCAGTAGCCTGCCCGAATCCCAGGTCCCTCCCCTCCGCCTTCCAAAAAAAAAGGCCCAGGAAGAGGAGTAACCTGGAGGAGGCTGCACTTGGGCTATTTCGGAAGGCTACTGCGGCCCTCAGAACCCCCCCAATAATCTAGACAACTAAGCCTACATGGCAGCCTGCAAAATGCAGGAAACAGAGGAGGGCCAACGCCTCTTCTGTGAGGGAGTGATCTTACAAGCCCTAAATAAGGGGTTGAGGGGCGAACTCACAA
The DNA here is from genome assembly GCF_042186555.1 of Aquarana catesbeiana. NCBI lineage: Eukaryota > Metazoa > Chordata > Amphibia > Anura > Ranidae > Aquarana > Aquarana catesbeiana. Next base: position 841,501,257 of record NC_133324.1, on the reverse strand, counting down.
GCCAAAGCCACATTTGTGAGTTCAACCGTGGTCCTCCTCCTGCCACAACTACAACACCAGAGCCACAGCCTGGAAGCAAGTGTGTAAGGAAGACAAGAGAGTGATGGCCTGGGTTCAGTCTGGTCTGACAAAAGATGCAGGCTGTTGTAAGTACACAGCCTGGGAACAGATATGTCATCTGCTGCTGTTCCTGATCTCTTATAGTCCTAGACCAGATTGTGCTCACTATTATAAGGACTCCTCAGGCCAACAATTTTGACTGTAAAATAATTGATGTGTGCCCTGTGGTAAAAGGCTTCACAAATTTCACCAGTTTCTCCAGCGTTGCCTTCCTTTTTATTTTGTTATGACTCATAATAAATGGCTATTTATTTTTTCACAAATACTTGCCTATGTGTTTAACTTCAAAAAGGACAGTTTATTTCAAAAATACATTGTCAAATTAACAAGGGACATCAACACCGACCAACCTCCTTGAGGTTAAAAAATACAAGCTAATAATGGTGTTGTGGTAAGTTGACACAAAACAAAAGAAAAAATTATGGAGATCACTATAAAAAAAAAATAGGAGATCTGGTTAAAAAAAAAAAAAAAACTATAACCAAAAATTCTAAACATTATTATGAAGATCTGATGAAAAAAAAAAAAATAAAATTATTTGTGAGATCACAAGAAATAATAAAGAAAGCAGGTTGTCAGAACTTTGTGTGAATATGAGCAGTAAAACAACTTCATTATTCTAGCATTCTAAAGAAGGAGAGAATGCGCTGCATTAAAAGATTTAAAAATTTGCAGCGTGACGAATGTGCTATCTCCATTAGGAACGCTAGTTTTAACAGAACGAGCGCTTCCGTCTCGTAATTGATTCAGAGCATGCATGGAACTTTGTGCGTCGGAATTGTGTACACACAATCGGAATTTACGAGAACGTATTTTGTTGTCGGAAAATTTGAGATCCAGATCTCAAATTTTGTTTGTCGGAAATTCCGACGGAAAATGTCCGATGGAGCCTACAATAGGTGTCTCATGGGCTCCCGCTTGTCAAACAAGGGCACTCGTTCTCAACAGATCACCCCGGACATCATACAAGAAAAGATTAAAAAAATGCCCACCATAGTAAATATCTGTGTATGCATTAAAAATATTTATTAGGCCATTGCACTTACAAGATCAAATGTAAATAGAGCCTATACGCTACACAAGGCAAGGACTCCAAATTCCAATCTCCAAACTGGCTACAAGTGCCTAGTGCATACGTAGTTATGCAACGTCATCAGGGGCTTAGGGTGCCGGCTGCCACCATGTTATTTAACCTCTTGCCGACCAGCCGGCACAGTTATACTGCGACAGGTTGACTCGGCTGCGCAAATCATCGTAGGTGTACGTCGGTCCCTTTAATGGCTATAGCAGGTGCGCACACGCCCGTTGCCCATCGCCGGAGCTAATGCACATGGCCGTGGACACGATGTCTGCCAGCCACCTGTGATCGCTCCACAGAGAGCCAGAATGGGGATCTGTCAATGTAAACAAACAGACCCCTGTTCTGACAGGGTAGTAGAGAGAGATTGTCTGTTCCTAGTAATTAGGAACAGTGATCTCTCTCTACTCCCAGTCAGTCCCCTCCACCCACAGTTAGAAACACCTCCCAGGGAACACACTTGCCAATGTCATTTATACAGTGATCAGTGGCTATTTTTAGCTCTGATCACTATAATAATGTCAATGGTCCCAAAAAACAGTCCGATCTGTCTGCCGCAATGTCGCAGTCCCGCTAAAAATCGCTGATCACCGCCATTACTTCTTACAAAAAAAAAATAATAATAAAAATGCCATAAATATATCCCCTATTTTATAGACGCTATAACTTTTGTGCAAACCAATCAATATATGCTTATTGCAATTTATTTTACCAAAAATATGTAGATAAATACATATTTGCCTAAACTGATTAAGAAATTTGTTTTTTTTTTTGTTTTTTTTAATTTGGGGATATTTATTATAGCAAAAAGTAAAAAAAAAAAAATCATGTTTTTTCCAATATTGTCAGTCTTTTTTGTTTATAGCGCAAAAAATAAAAACCACAGAGGTGATCAAATACCACCAAAAGAAAACTCTATTTGTGGAGAAAAAAAGAACATCAATTTTGTTTGGGTACAGCGTCGCACAACCGCACAATTGTCAGTTAAAGCAACGCAGTGCCATATCGCAAAAAATGGCCTGGTCAGGAAGTGGGTAAATCCTTCCGGGCCTGAAGTGGTTAAATAGAGCAAAGGGACCCACAGGGAGGATCAAGACACAATAGGACAGGCAATAGTAACCAGGCAGGTCCCAAATTTAATCTTGTGTCAAGATGGGTCTATGTTCAGCTGTAATGTTTGACTGCACTACTGCAGCGCCATCCAGTGTACCAGAGGCAAATGGTTAACACTTATAGATTGTACTAAAACATGCTGTGCATCATGATCAGAGAAAGTGCATATGTTTCATATCATTAGCACTCACACATTTGTGATGCAACACAGAGGAAATGGTAAGGCATGCAGTGGACACTGTGTGACCCAGAACAAGAAGTTCCCTGATCCTAGAGACAAGCTAAGTGGAATAATATATTAACATAGGGGGATTAAACTGCCATGAGGCTGCAAACTGCAGTCACAACATGTGAGCCATCTTTACAAGGCATGACAAACAAACAACATAAGGAATATAACTACAATAAGACTTAGTTAAAACAACGAAAACATTTCAAAGTATATAATGCCCTTAAGAAGGCATAGACAGAATTACAACAACCAAAGACCTTAACGTGATTGTAAGGGTAATTTTTTTAAACAACAAACATGTCATACTTACCTCCACTGTGCAGCTCGTTTTGCAGAGTGGCCCTGAACCTGCTCTTCTGGGGTCCCCCGGCGGCTCCTCCCCACATCTGATAACCCCCTCGGAGAAGCGCTTTCCCAGGGGGGTTACCTTGTGGGCGCGCTCCCGAGTCCAGCATTTGTGTCTATAGACACAGAATGCCGGACTTGGCGCCACCCACCCTGGCGCCATCGTCATTGGATTTGATTGACAGCAGCGGGAGCCAATGGCTGCGCTGCTATCAATCTATTCAATCAAGAGCTGGAACCCCATGGAGAAGGAGCCAACACATCCCCCCTGACTGAATGAAGGGGTTCAATTAAGTGAAACGGGGGGGGGGGGGCTAGGAGGCCGGTGACTGCCAGGTGTTTTTTCACCTTAATGCATAGGATGCATTAAGGTGAAAAAACATGTACCTTTACAACCCCTTTAAGGTGTTTTGCGCTAGCATTGCTTACTAATAAAAACCTTCTCAAGTCTCTGAGAAACCCCTAAGTATAAGTAAGTAAGCACATCTAGTGTAAAACAAGTTAAGGTCCTTGATTGTTGTTATTCTTCTGTCTATGCCTTCTTAAAAATAAAACTTACAACTGAGCAGTGAGCATCCATTTTTTTGCTTTGGAAGGTTTATAAATCAAAATTTGCCAGTCGATGAGTTTTGCCTGTGCAGTGAAATATGAAGAAGCTGAATACTCCATTGTGGCAGCAGTTTTCTAAGAAATCAATTAAGGAGTAGCTACAGGTTTATTTTAAAGGCTACTAAACAAATTGATGCAAATCCAGATTTTTAACCGCTTATCGACCGACCCGCGCAGATATACTGCGCCAGGGTGGCTGCTCTGTGCCATATCATGTACCTACGTGATCTGACACTTCCGGGTCCATGGCACGTGCGCACCAGCAGCGACCCTTTCCCACTATGATTGGACACAACGGGAGCCGATCAGCGAGAGCTGATGTCCGCTGGGACCCGTCGATCATTCTGGAGATCAGCAGAAGGGCGGTAAACAAAGCAGATCGTCGTTCTTTGAGAAAGGAAGACAGAGTTCTTGTGTTTCTGCTAAGCAACACTGATCTCTGTCTTTCCACAGTAAATGCACCCCCCACACAGAAAACACTCCCAGTTAACCCTTTGATCTCCCGTAATGTTACCCCTTCCCTGCCAGTGTCTTTAGCACAGTGACAGTGCATTTTTTTAGCACTGATCACTGTATTGGTGTCACTGTTTCCCAAAAAGCATCACTTATGCTGCATACACACGATCGGAAATGCCACCAGCAAAACTCCCATGAGAGCTTTTTGTTGGAAAATGCGATCGTGTCTATGCTCCATCGGTCTTTTGCTGGCGGAATTCCAGCCAGTAAAAGATTGAGAGCATGTTCTCTATTTTTCGGTCGGGAAAAGTTCCTATCCGAAAATGCGTTCATCTGTATGCAATTCTGAAGCGCAAAAAATCACGCATGCTCGGAAACAATTTGACGCATGCTCGGAAGCATTGAACTTCATTTTCTCGGCTCGTCGTAGTGTTGTACGTCTCCCCGTTCTTGACGGTCAAAAGTTCAGAGAACTTTTGTGTGACCATGTGTATGCAAGGCAAGCTTGAGCGGAATTCCGTCGGAAAAACCATCCAAGTTTTTTCTAACGGTGAAATCCCATCGTGTGTACACAGCATTAGTGGCAGATTTGTCCGCCGCAATGTAGCAGTCCCGCTAAAAATCGTTGATCAGTGCCATTACTATTACTAGTAAAAAAAAAAAAAAGTTCCATAAATCTTTCTCATAGTTTGTAGACCGTATAACTTTAATAACCATATCAGATAAGCTTATTGGATTTTTTCTACCAAAAATTTCTAGCAGAATACATATTGACCTAAATTTATGAAGAAATTTGATTTTTTTCCATTTTTTTATTGGGTATGTTTTATAGCAGAAAGTAAAAAATATTGGCAGTCATTTTTTTGTTTATAACGCAAAAAATAAAAACCGCAGAGTTAATCAAATACCACCAAAAGAAAGCTCAATTTGTATTAAAAAAAGAACATCAATTTTATTTGGGTACAGCATCACACGACCGCGTAGTTGTCAGTTAAAGTACTGGAATGCCGTATCACAAAAAATGGCCTGATCACGAAGGGGGGTAAACCTTCCGGAGCTGAAATGGTTAAAAGGTTCATGGACAAATATCTAAGGGCCACAGTGCATTTTTGCAGTGCAGTGCCTTATAGTAGTGCATGTTAACCGCTTCAGCCCCGGAAGATTTTACCCCCTTCCTGACCAGAGCACTTTTTGCGATTCGGCACTGCGTCGCTTTAACTGACAATTGAGCGGTCGTGCAACGTTGCACCCAAACAAAATTGATGTCCACAAATAGAGATTTCTTTTGTTGGTATTTGATCACTTCTGCGTTTTTTATTTTATGCGCTATAAACAAAAAAAGAGACAATTTTGAAAAAAACGCATTATTTTTTACTTTTTGCTATAATAAAAACAAAAATATATATAAAAAATATTTTTTTCCTCAGTTTAGGCCGATATGTATTCTTCTACATATTTTTGGTAAAAAAAAAATCACAATAAGCGTATATTGATTGGTTTGCGCAAAAGTTATAGCGTCTACAAAATAGGGGCTAGCTTTATTTATATAAACATTTTTATTATTAATTTTTTTTTTTACTAGTAATGGCGGCGATCTGTGATTTTTATCAGGACTGTGACATTATGGCGGACACCTCGGACAATCTTGACACATTTTTGGGACCATTGGCATTAATACAGCGATCAATGCTATAAAAATACATTGATTACTATTACTGTAAAAATGTCACTGGCAGTGAAGGGGTTAACACTAGGGGGCGATCTAGGGGTTAATGTTTTCCCTAGTGTGTGTTATAACTGAAGAGGAGAAGGGACTGTGCAGGGGAGATGACAGATCACTGTTCATACTCTAAATGAACAGACGACCTGTCTGTTCTCCCCTCAGCGAAAGGGAAACTGTGTGTTTACACACACAGATAACGGTTATCCGCGTGTCAGTGGCGATCCCGGCGGTGATTGTGACTGCCGGGCACTCGCATCTGCTCCGGGGGCGCACGCGCTAGTGGCCACAGGGCAAAGCGAAGTTACATAACGACGTTACGCCCAGCCATGCCATTCTACCGCAGTACAACTGCGGTGGCTGGTAGGCAAGTGGTTAACATATATTTATGAATGTACAATATTCATTTTGACTTGCACCCCAAAGCATTTCGACAACACTGCTCCATTGCAGCACATAACAAAGCACCCTAGCGCACTACTGCACCGTGTCAGAAAAAATGCTGCATGTCCGATTTTAATTTATCTGTGCATAATGGTAGCTGATTAAAAAAATAAACAAAAATTGGCTGCCTTAAAGTGGTTGTAAACCCTTGCATATACCCAGTGCAGGGACTGGTCTCAGGCGATGCATAGAGATGAAAGAAATCCTCCTACACATAGTTGTATTATCTGTCTGTCTGGAGTCTTCTCTACATTTGTTAAAAGTGCTGAATTTATAAATGTTGTCTGAGAGTTCAGAAAAAAGCTGACGTTACACTCTGCAGAGCACAGTGAGGAGAGCTCTGAGAGCTGATTAGAGGAAAGAGACACACCCGCTCCACATCGCTCCGCTTACAGGAACAGAGCTGAGGTAGCCAATCAGCTGGAGCTCCAAAGGTTTGTCTTCTGGGCATTTTAGATAATTGTGTTCATCTTACAGTATGTTCATGTTCTGACCGATTCTCTTGATATGGAAAAGTATTAATCTACCTCTATTATCACAAGTATTACACTAAGAGAATATGGTACTATTAAAGTACACAATCATTTATCAAGGCAGAGCATGCCTTAATACATTTTATAAAATACGGCAGCCATGGCTATACTCATTGGTTGTACAATAGCCTTAATCTTTCCCCCAAAGGATCTTTATCATGGATGTTCTTCTGCATGTTTAGGAGCCTGTTTTTACTCATGTATTGTATTTAACAAAAGTGAGTACACCTCTCACATTTTAAAAAAAAATATTTTATTCTAACTTTTCATGTGACAACACTGAAGAAATTACACTTTGCTACAAAGTAAAGTACTGAGTGTACAGCTTGTATAACAGTGTACATTTGCTGTCCCCTCAAAATAACTCAACACACCATTAATGTCTAAACCGCTGGCAATAAAAGTGAGTACACCCCTATTGAAAATGTCCAAATTGGGCCCAATTAGTCATTTTCCATCCCCGATGTCATGTGACTCGTTAGTGTTACAAGGTCTCAGGTGTGAATGGGGAGCAGGTGTGTTAAATTTGGTGTTATATCGCTCTCACTCTCTCATACTGGTCACTGGAAGTTCAACATGGCACCTCATGGCTGTCTTGCCTACAGTCAAGCATGGTGGTGGGAGTATCATGGCCTGGGGCTGCATGAGTGCTGCTGGCACTGGGGAGCTACAGTTCATTGAGGGAACCTTGAATGCCAACATGTACTGTGACATACTGAAGCAGAGCATGATCCCCTCCCTTCGGAGACTGGGCCGCAGGGCAGTATTCCAACATGATAATGACCCCAAAAACACCTCCAATACGACCACTACCTTGCTAAAGAAGCTGAGGGTAAAGGTGATGGACTGGCCAAGCATGTCTCCAGACCTAAACCACCTAAACCACAGAAGTGGGGAATCCTAAACAGAAGGTGGAGGAGCGCAAGGTCTCTAACATCCACCAGCTCTGTGATGTCATCATGGAGGAGTGGAAGAGGACTCCAGTGGCAACCTGTGAAGCTCTGGTGAACTCCATGCCCAAGAGGGTTAAGGCAGTGCTGGGAAATGATGGTGGCCACACACAATATTGACACTTTGGGCCCAATTTGGACATTTTCACTTAGGGGTATACTCACTGTTGTTGCCAGCGACTATAATGGCTGTGTGTTGAGTTATTTTGAGGGGACAGCAAATTTACACTGTTATACAAGCTGTATACTCATTACTTTGCATTGTAGCAAAGTAAAATTTCTTCAGTATTGTCACATGAAAAGATATAATAAAATATTTACAAAAAATGTGAGGTGTGTACTCACTTTTGTGAGATACTGTATATGTGGTCCTTTACTGGCCTTATAACATACTGTATAAAAAATTCCAGGTAAATCTAAAAAAATAAACCTGTATTGATCTGATAAATAATCTGTGTGAATGAGGTCTTAGGGCTCATTCACATGAGTGCTGTAACCTGTACAGTGTGAATCAGCATTTTTTATGTAGTTGGAGCTGTGTGCAGGCAGCTTATGTTCTGCTATGGGGATGCAGTGGCTGTAGGAGGAGAAGCCGGAAAGGGAGCATTTACTGCAACTGATCCCCTGCGGCTTACCTGATCCCCTGCGGCTTACCTTCAGAAGCTGAAACCTGGCAGGAGGGAGAGAAGGAGAAGCTGGCTTTTATCTGCTGCTGGAGGGGATCAGTTCCAGTAAATACCACCCCCCGATGCATCGATCACCCATTCCTGCTCACATCCCTTTCCCCCTGCTTTTCAGCTGCCTGGGCCCCCCGCTGGCATAAAGATAAAGTTGGCGCTTGCATCTGCCTTGGTGGGGATCCACCTGACTATTACATACCTAAAAATGAATGGGACTAATGGAAAAAAAACAAAAAACAATTGCAAGTAAATGACTGTATGAAGTCCGTAATATGACTTGAAGGCAGCCCAGTGGAGATGAGAAGCAAACTCTGGAGAAGGCTGGGGAAAGGAAGCACAGAGTAGGTTAAAAACAAGCATGTCAGTAATGAGGGAACAGCCGTCCGGGGAGGGAGTCCATCCGTGGCAGAACGCTGGGGAAGTGGAGCGGGTTGCGTCGGTGGTACCCACCATTCCTGGACCTCGTGCACACAGGATGCCGGGGATGACGTCACTTTAGGTGGGACAGTGGGTCAGTAGGCAGGCCCGTTGAACTGATGGGGCCCAGGTACCATATAGGAGGGCCGGTTGTACCCCCTTAAAGACAGCCCTGGTTCCACCACATAGGATGTGAGGAAAAAATCTTCAACAGTAACACAGACAACAAAAATCCTTTTTTTTTAGAGTAAGGTATAGCTAGAACCCCTGTCATGTTTTTATTGCTGTTGCTATCCTTGTTGTAGATTCTCATTACACTTCAACTGCTTGGTGAATCAGTTGTCACCATGACAATAGGTGAGTGAAAATCTCTCTAATAGAGCCCTGGATTCAAAAGTAAAGCAAAAAAAAGGCTGGATTTATATGTTAATGCTGGACTCCAGGCAAACAGTTTAATACATTAATGAAATACACATAAGGGTGCTGTTTTACCTGTATTATCTTTACTCAGCCCCAAGATTTACTGAGCTCTGCTATACAACACAGCCCTGTCTGGCAGAGCAGAAGAGCAGATGAGTCTCTGCTACTGTTTCATGTTTACTTACAGGTCTTCTTCCTCATCCCCACTGTCAGGACAGAAGCAGCACACTGATCAGTTCATCTCCTACTCATTCTTGCTCTTATTTTCCTATCAGCTTACTCCTTGTTGGCAGCACATCTGATTGACTCCTTGTGCAGCTTCTCCCCCTTCCTGAGTTTTGCTGTAGAGGGACTGCAAGGGGCTGATACCAAGTCAAAGAAAGGTACTTAAACTGCATGCATTCATGAAAATACGGTACATACAAAGATGTATTGATGATTATATAGCTGTATTTATTTGTTTCTTTTATATAGCCTGGAGTTCATTTAACCTCAGGGAATTAGAACAAGAGCCCCAGTTCTAAACCCAACCTTTAAAGCCAGACATATTTGTTTATTGCTCTTAGGGACTCTTTGGGCAGTGGGGGGCAAAATGAACAATCTACCTTTCCACTCACCATATTATGCATTCGTCCTGTTTGTGCTATCTTGATAGGTACCCTTCAATGTGGAATGTTGCATGTGGAATGTAGCTAAATCTCAAAAACACAATGAAGGAGATTTACTAAAATTGGTGCACACAGAGTCTGGTGCAGCTGTGCATAGTAACCAATCAATTTCTAACATCAGCTTGTTCAATTAAGCTTTGACAATAAAACTTAGCGGATTGGTTACTATGCACAGCTGCACCAGATTCTGTGTGCAGGGCCGCTGATAACTCAGTACAGTCAGCCTTCCTGTACTGGGCCGGGGCCCCATCAGTTCAAAAGGGGGGCCTGGGCACCTGCTGAGCAGGATGGCTGGCTGTACTGTTTCATTGCAGACATCGAAACTCTTCTGCCTGGAGCATTGATTCTAGCACATACACCACTTCCACCTATTGCTTGGGGCCCCCCTGTGTGCCCCTTTCCACTGAAGCGCTGTAGACTTCCCTCCTCTCCAGCTGTCAGCTGCTGCGGGCACACAGGAGGATGTGTTTCAGGATAGAGAGCGAGGGAAGGGGCCTGTAAATATGTAATTTTCTGACCCCTTCCTTTCCTGGATGAACACAGTGAGTGAGCAGTACCAATCGCCCCTATGTCCATTCATCACCGAAGCATAGTAAACTGTATTTACTATGTTTCAGTTTGTGAAAGATCAGGAAGCCTCAGAGCGCTTCATAATCATTTATCTGTGCAGCTGAGGTGGCAGAGAAAGGGACTAAATCTGAATCTATGTCCTCTTGGGGTTGGGGGGGCCCTGTCAGGTAGGCTGCATGGGGCCCCGTGATTTCTAACAGCAGCCCTGTCTGTGTACCCCCCCCCCCCCATATAAATTTGTGAGTCTGATACTCTGCTGCTAATATTATGATTACTATCTTTATTTATGTATTATTGTTATTATTATTATTATTATTTTTTTTTTTTTTTGCTATCAGCTGCTGATGCTCCTGCTATAATTGCTGTTTATAAATTACACTAATGCCACATTTATAGCAATAGTACAGATGCATTTTAATAAAAATGTATAAAAGATATTAGCAGTATCCAAAAATTATGTTTCCAAAATAACTAAATTAAATGAAAATTATTTTATTAAAAACCACCTAAATAGCAAAAATACTTGCAGTATACTCATTGTAAAATAAAGTATATAACATTGTCTGCAAAATGCTATAAATGGTGCCATTAAATCTTTTATTAAGTACATCATAAAAATGCAGGTGTGATTCCTATAGTAAATTTTAATTGATGTGTGCCTGGGAAACCTATAAACCTTTGAAAGCTAAGATAAAAATATATATATATATATATATTTAAAATAAATATGCATACAATTATTTTCAGTTAAATTTACAGAAAATAAAAACGTATAGGAAAAAAATATTTAAATGTATACTTATACTCTAATCCAGTGTTAAAATATCCCCACTTGGAATTTCAATTTCTGTATCTTCAAATGAATATTTAATTAGTATTCATCAGACTGGAGATGATTTATTGGTCATGATTGAATTCTACCCAAATTTTATGCATGATGCTTTAATGTCCAAATCATAAAACATGCCCAGCAATTTGATTTGTGTTTCTTCAATAACAGGTTTATGGCTGATATAATATTTTGAAAAAGAAAAATGTGCTTCTTTAAAATCAGTGAAATACGTTTATACATTGATCTGGCTGCCATCACTGTACCTGTGCATTGAGAATACTAATCATCCATTCCATTTGTGCCTCCTGTGTATCACAACAGAGATGCCTAAAAAATGAAGTATTAAAATCCTGTTAAATACCATGTTATTATTGTCAGTTTAGAAATCTAGATTTTACCAGGTTGTCAAATGTTTACAGTCATTTATTACACACTGAACAGATTTGCTATTGTTTTCTGCAGCCATGGAAGCCACCGTGTGACCTGTTCTTTTACAGTGACATGAAATGTTTTAAAACTTTTAAAACTCATTCCCAGCTAGGATTGGAAATCCACACAGTTGCAGGAAACATTGCATCTCTCTCATCCATGACATTAGAACTGTTTTTAAGAAACAAGTCTCTGAATAGGTCTATGATTTATGAAACCTCAAGTTACCAAGACACCATTATCTAACAAATGTACTCACAAAAAGAGAAGTGGGCCATTTGTATTTATTATCCATGGCTGCGCCAAACCTTTAGAGAGATTTATTTTTATTAAAAATTGTTTCCCATTTAATCTCCTCCATTTAAAATCCTCCTCTTTCTTGCTTTTTTTCTTTTGCTATTTTAACCTCTTTAGGACAGCCTGCCTGCATTAAACTGTGGACAGGCAGCTCCTACAGGCACAACGATGTACCTGTACATCGCTGGCCTCTTCTGGGTACAAGGCGCACAGGGAGAAGGAACAAATAGATTTTAAGTAAAAAGCAGCACATTATGCATACATTAACACTTGTTAGGTACGCACTTAACCATTTGATTACCCCAAGATGATAAACCCTTCCCAGCCAGTGACATTAGTACAGTGACATTGTATACAGTGGTATTATCACTGGTTACTGTACTAGTGTCACTAGTGATGTCAATCCCACTATAAGTCACTGATCACTGCCATTAGTAGTATAAAAAAATCCAGTTCATATACCAGAGTTTGTAGACGCTATAACTTTAATACAAACCAATTAATATACACTTATTGGGATATTCAGATTTTTTATTATCAAAGACATGTAGCAGAATACATTTTGGCCTAAATTTACGAAGAATAAAAAACAGTGGTGATCAAATACCACCAAAAGAAAGCTTTAATTGTGTGAAAAAAAACAACATGAATTTAATTTGGGTACAGCATTGCATGACTGCACAATTACCAGTTAAAATAGCACTGTGCTAAATAGCAAAAATGGCCTGGTCATGAAGGGGGTCACTTGAAGGGGAGATGAAGGGGGACACTTGCGACTGGGCCCTGGCATTCCACTACTGTTGGGGGGCCCCAGCAGGGTTGCTGGCCACAGAGCTGTGAGCTGAAAGCATCTCTCTCATACAGCCCAGAGCCTGCACTGATGGAGCTGATCTGCTCCTTCTCCTCCCACCCCTCTCCCCCTGTGTGTGCACCTTGGGAAGTGTGAAGTTAAGCAGCTGAATTTGATTATTTAGCTGCCGGGCTCCACACTTCCCACAGTGCACACACAATAGGAGGGGGGCAGGAGAAGGAGTAGATTGGCTCTCTCCTTTCCCATTCGTGCAAGGGAGGAGGGAGGGGGAACTGTCAGTGCAGGCTCTAGGCTGTATGAGAGAGTCACTCTCAGCTCAGAATCCTACTGAGGAGGCACTGATGAGGAGGCACTGATAGTCCGAACTGATAGGTAGCACTGCTAAACTGCACTGGTGGGCACTGATAGGCAGCACTGATAAGCAGCAATGATAGACAGAACTCATAGGTGGCACTGATGAGCAATGATAGGCTGCACTGATGGGCACTGATGGGGCTGCACTGATAATCAGGGCCCTTCATGGTTTCTTGCACGGGGGCCCTGGAGATTCTAGTAACACCTCTGAAGGGGGTAAAACCTTCCCAAGCTCAAGTGGTTAACTGCTGCTCAGTTTCTTACGGTCTGTCCAAGTGAAACTTCATACAGAGCTGCATGAACATGGGGAGGTCCCTCTTCTAATTGTTCAGCTGTGTGTGTGAGTTCTGAATAGTAGATCAAACAACAGGTTATTCTAAGCAAAGTGAAACATGACTCAATATATGCACTGATTAAATGAACAAATATTTATATGCAATCTTTCCTCTTTCATATAGTATGTACTATAAACTACTGGAAGGAATGATATGGGACCATATCCAAAAATTTGCTGATGAAAATAGTATCGTTAGTAGTAACCAACATACATGTACAAAAGTCTGTTCTTGTCAGACCAACATTTTGACAAGTATTTTGGCATTGATGATATTGTATGTACCCTGATAGAAAACTGGTTACAGGGGCAAATTAATGATTAATGGCATCGTTTCTGAATGGCTTATAAATGTGATCGGGGTACACCAGGGCTCTGTTCTGGGACCAATTCTGTTTAACTTGTGCGTAAACGATATAGAGTTTGAAATAGTTAAATTTTTGTGTTTGCTGATGATACAAAGCTAAGCAGGGCAAAAACTTTGCAGCAGGACATAGCAACTTTACAAGAAGACCTCAATAAATTAGAGGGGTGGCCAGCTATATGGCAGATGAGTTTCAACATTATAAAATGCAAAGTTATGAACTTGGGAGCAAAAAACATGCATGCAAGTCATTCAAAGATAGAACCTTTGGAGAAATCTAAGATGGAAAAGGATCTGAGGTCCCTGTAGATCACAGCCTCATCAATAGCATGCAATGCCAAGCTGCGGCAGGCAGGGCTGACAGACTATAAGCATGCATTAAAAATGATATCTACTCAAGATATAAGATTATAAGACAAGAGGAAGGATGCCCTTGAACTGGAGAGAGTCCAGAGAAAAGCAACAAATCTAATAAGGGGTCTGGAGGACCTCAGTTACAGTATGATGAAGGACTACAGACAAATGTATTCTCCCTGGAGAAGAAGCGCTTAAGAGGAGATATGATAGCGATATACAAATCTTTAAATGGTGATTCTAGCATTGGGAAGACACATGGCCGCGGGATTAGAAGTGTTTCAATCTTAAACTGCATATAGAGGTTCTTTACTGTTGGAGTGATAATAATGTGGAATGCTATTCCACAGCTGATGGTGTCAGAGGGGAGTGTAGAGAAATTCAAAAATATGTGTTTTTTTTTAGAGAACACAATCTACAACGCTATGGAAAATGGTAGTGACATACACACAATCACACATACACACACTCAGGTTGAACTGAATGGACTGGTGTCTTTATTCAATCTTAGCCACTATGTAACTATAATTACTGTACCTGCCTAAAATGAAAAAAAAAAACAGGTTCAATTCCTAATTATGAATATGTAACGCTTACTCCCGTAGGTGCCGCTGGAAACTTGCCCAGGTTCTTCCCCGTCAATTGGCCCACAGCCAAGCACACAAACTCAGCCACACTTTATCTCAAGCTGGTTATCTCCTTCTAACTTCTAAGGGACTCTTTCCTCCAGTGATACCAGACTAGATCTTCAGCAGACTGCCCATAGTCAGATCTCAGCAGCTCTAGCATACAGGCCCCAGGTCCCCCACCTGAAGCTTCATGAACAGCAAGCACATGGCGGCAATGCCCTGCAGGGCAGCTAGCCCTCCCGGCTGGACTGATCCTTTCCAGGGGGAAAAAAGCTCAGTGTGCTCAGACAATATATACAGTCTCCCAGTATGCGTTTAGTGCCCAGCTCCCTGGGATTGGACAGGGATATATAAATATTAATGCTACTATCTGCATAGCTCCACACCTATGATCCAGAAAACTTTTCTGGACAGCAGAGGGGGTAAACAGACTAGAAGCAGCTGAGAACACTGAGCAGACCTAATTAATCAAATGCAGCTGTACTATATACAGTGAGCAACTAAATTTACCTAACACAAAGATTACAGCAATGCTGATTGTAGTGTGACAGGCTAAATTTACCCATCAAAAACACAGCTCCACACACAGTGAGCACGCACTAAATCTATCTATCCAGTCCTAGCACCTATCTTGGAGGGTGCTACAAATGTAATATGCAAACACGCACATTTTTTTCAATAATAAATAATTCTAGTAAGATGAGACCACCAAAAGAATGTCTTGTTTATACCAAGGAAACAATATAGCTATCACAATATATGGTATCATAAATAATGATAAAATTGATGTGAAATCAACAGGCACATAAGCTTAAATGAAAAATGGGTCTGGTCTATTTATCAAGGGCTAGTGCTGAAGGGGTTTATATGCTAATATTAAGTTAACTGTATCTTCTATAAAAATAGTGACATATGAGTGACTTTGATGTGTACGTAAGTGTTATTCTTATTTATAAAACTTGCAGCAACTGTGTGCTGGTCGTGACAAAAGGCACTAAATGTGACAAGGTTAAATCAGGAAATGTGACTCAAGGCAGATTGATGTGAAATACTCCTTCTGTTCCTCCTTATTTTCTGTAAGTGTATTATAATACCTTAGTATTAGGGATGAGCCGAACACCCCCCGGTTCGGTTCGCACCAGAACCTGCGAATGGACTGAAAATTCGCACGAACGTTAGAACCCCATTGACGTCTATGGGACTCGAACATTTGAAAACAAAAGTGCTCATTTTAAAGGCTAATTTGCTTGGTATTGTCCTAAAAAGGGTTTGGGGACCCGGGTCCTGCCCCAGGGGACATGTATCAATGCAAAAAAAAACTTTTAAAAATAGCCGTTTTTTCGGGAGCAGTGATTTTAATGATGCTTAAAAAAAAAAAAAAAAAAAAAAAGGTGAAATATTCCTTTAAATATCGTACCTGGGGGGTGTCTATAGTATGCCTGTAAAGTGGCGCGTGTTTCCCGTGCTTAGAATAGTCCCTGCACAAAATGTAATTTTTAAAGGAAAAAAGTCATTTAAAACTGCTTGTGGCTTTAATGCAATGTCAGATCCTGTCAATATAGATGAAAATCAGTGAGACAAACAGCATGGGTACCCCCCAGTCCATTACCAGGCCCTTTGGGTCTTGTATGGATATTAAGGGGAACCCCGCACCCAAATTAAAAAAGGAAACAGCAGTATACAGGCTCTGTACTCTGAACAGCAGTATACAGGCGGTGCAAACAAGACAGGGACTGTAGGTTTGTTGTTAAGTAGAATCTGTTTGTAATTTTGAACTGGTACATTTTTAACGTGTTTAGCTCCAGACAAAAAATCTATTTTAAGCTTTTTGAAAAACATAGGGAAGGGTTATCACCCCTGTGACATTTATTTTGCTGTCTGTGCTCCTCTTCAGAAGATTTCACCTCACTTTTTGTCCCAATGACAAATGTTTTTTGAAAATTTGGGTTTTTTTGTGAAACAAGGATTGGTGATAAAACATCAGTGGAAAGGAGAAATGTTTTTCCCATATTAACTCTTACAGGAGAGAATTTCCCTTCCTAGGGGTAGATTTCATCCCACTTCCTGTTGTCTCCTTCCGTTTGCAAGTAGGAGTCGTTTGTAAGTTGGATGTTTGAAAGTAGGGGCCTGCCCTATATACTCAGCAGAAATTTGGGCCTTAGGTATTGTTGTGGCCACAACACTGTAAGCCCTCACTGGGCCTTGCTGTGAAATATTAGATCAAGAATTGTAATTACATGCCCCTGTTGAACAGGGGCAGAAAAATTGGGCCTTTGGTGGTGGTGGTGCCACAACACTGTAAGTCCTCACTCGCTCTTGGTGGGTGTAGAAACGGGCCCTGCTGTGAAATATTAGATCAAGAATTGTAATTACATGCCCCTGTTGAACAGAGGCTAAAAAATTGGGCCTTAGGCACTGGTGCTGGTGCCACAACACTGCAACCCCTCACAGATACTCTAGTTGGAACGCAGAAACAAGCCCTGCTGCAAAGTATTGCATCAAAAATTGTAATTACACGCCCCTGTTAAACAGGGGCAGAAAAATTGGGCCTTAGGCACTGGTGCTGGTGCCACAACACTGCAACCCCTCACAGATACTCTAGTTGGAACGCAGAAACGAGCCCTGCTGCAAAGTATTGCATCAAAAATTGTAATTACATGCCCCTGCCGGGGCTGAAAAATTGGGCCTTAGGCACTGGTGCTGGTGCCACAACACTGCAACCCCTCACAGATACTCTAGTTGGAATTCAGGAACGAGCCCTGCTGCAAAGTATTGCATCAAAAATTGTAATTACACGCCCCTGTTGAACAGGGGCTGAAAAATTGGGCCTTGGGCACTGGTGGCAGCGCCCAGAACCAAAAATGTTCTTACAAGTTATCATTGAGGAGGAAGAGGATAATTACTCAGGATAGTCACTCAGCATCAGCAAAGGCAGTCTTTGAAGGGATCTGAGATTTCAAAAAAAAATTATTCGGTTACATCAGCATCAGGTGCTTGGTAGCTGGTGGTGATCCAAGACTGATTCATTTTTATGAAGGTCAGTCGATCGACCGAGTCGGTGGACAGACGCACCCTGTGATCAGTTACAAAGCCTCCAGCAGCACTGAATGTGCGTTCCGAAAGAACGCTGGATGCAGGACAGGCCAGTAGCTCAATTGCATACTGTGCAAGCTCTGGCCAGTGATCCATCCTCAAGACCCAGTAACCCAGAGGATTTTCGGTGGGAAAGGTGTCCAAGTCAGATCTTGCCCCTAGGTATTCCTGCACCATGTAAAACAGATGCTGGCGATGGTTGCTGGAACCGATCATACCTTGGGGCTGCGGACTAAAAAATTGTCTGAACGCATCAGTCAGACGGCCACTTTCTCCACCGCTCCTTCTTTGACTGACCGAAGCCTCAGCAACACGTTGTCCAGAAACAGGAGTTTGTAACCTCCCAGTCTCTGGGAACGTGTTGCAGAGTCCTTTCTGCAAGGCCTCCCGAAGATGTTTCATCCTCTGCTCCCTCTGCGACGGCAAGATAAGGTCCGCAAACTTACACTTGTAACGTGGATCAAGGAGGGTTGCCAGCCAGTATTGGTCCTTCTCCTTGATACCACGAATACGAGGATCCTTACGCAGGCTTTGCAGAATCAGGGAGGCCATGCAGCGTAGGTTTGCTGAGGCATTCAGTCCGGAGTCCTCTGGGTCACTAATGACGACATGGTCCGCAGCCACCTCCTCCCAGCCACGTACAAGTCCATGTGTTTCTTGGGACTGATCCCTTAAAGACTGCTGCTGATGCTGAGTACCAGGCTCCACCTCCATACTGACACAATCCTCCTCCTCCTCCTCCTTGCCCTCGTCCTCTTCCTGTGTGATCGGCGGGCATGCAGGAACACTGTCTGGATAAAGGGGGCCTTGAGAGCTAAGGAAGTCCTCCTCTTCCTGCCTCTGTTCTGCCTCAAGTGCCCTCTCCATTATTCCATGCAGCGTGTGCTCCAACAGGTGGACAAGGGGGACAGTGTCACTGATGCATGCACTGTCACTGCTCACCATCCTCGTGGCCTCCTCAAATGGTGACAGGACAGTGCATGCATCCCTGATCATGGCCCACTGGCGTGGGGAAAAAAAACAAGCTCCCCTGACCCTGTCCTGGTGCCATAGTCGCACAGGTACTCATTGATGGCCCTCTGCTGCGTGTGCAGCCGCTGCAGCATGGACAACGTTAAGTTCCACCTGGTGGGCATGTCACAGATTAGGCGGTTCTTGGGCAAGTTAAACTCCTTTTGGAGGTCGGCCAGCCGAGCACTGGCATCATATGACTGGCGGAAATGCACACAGACTTTCCTGGCCTGCCTCAGGACATCCCGTAAGCCCGGTTACCTGCCCAAGAACCGCTGCACCACCAAGTTAAGGATGTGAGCCAAACAGGGCACATGGGTCATTTGTCCCTGTCAGAGGGCAGAGAGGAGGTTGGTGCCATTGTCGCAAACCACCATTCCTGCCTTAAGTTGGCGTGGTGTCAACCACCTCTGAACCTGCCCCTGCAGAGCTGACAGAACCTCTGCCCCAGTGTGGCTCCTGTTCCCCAAGCACACCAGCTCAAGCACCGCATGGCATCTTTTGGGCTGCATACTTGCGTAGCCCCTTGAATGGCTACGGAGCAACACAGGTTCCAAGGACAAAGCACAGGAAGAGGCCATGGAGGAAGAAGAAGAGGAGGGGGTGGAGGAGAGAGGTGTGTCACAATCATTAGTAGTGGCATTTTCGAGGCGTGGTGGCGGAACAACCTCCAACACTACTGCACCTTGTCCTGCATCCTTCCCAGCTGCCAGCAGAGTCCCCCAATACGCGGTGAAACTTAGGTAACGTCCCTGTACATGCCTGCTGGACCATGAGTCAGCGGTAATATGCACCTTACCGCTGACCGCCCTGTCCAGTGAGGCCAAGACATTGCCTCCCACATGCCGGTAAAGAGCCGGAATCGCGTTTGTGGCGTTTGGGTACCTGCCACTGAGGAACTGCACATTCAACAAACTCATGGAAGGGGGCAGAGTCTACCAACTGAAAAGGCAGCAGTTGAAGTGCTAGCAATTTTGCCAAGCTAGCATTCAACCGCTGGGCATGTGGATGGCTGGGAACGAACTTCTTTCGGTGGTGCAGCAGCTGGGACAGGGAAATTTGCCTGGTACAATTTGACGTCGGTGTACCGAAAGCAGATTGCCCACAAGTACTTGGCTGTGACACACCTAATTCTACACCTTCATTCCTCTCAGTGCAGGTCTCAGAGAGGACTGAAGGTATAGTGGGGTTGGAGATTTCAGCTGATGAGGAGCAAGGAGAGGTCCTTTTTGTTCTTTGGTGTGGGTCTTT
This sequence comes from Aquarana catesbeiana, assembly GCF_042186555.1. Classification (NCBI taxonomy): domain Eukaryota; kingdom Metazoa; phylum Chordata; class Amphibia; order Anura; family Ranidae; genus Aquarana; species Aquarana catesbeiana. The sequence continues at coordinate 841,481,143 of NC_133324.1, read as the reverse complement.
TAGATACACTTGCCAATCAACTGCATGGCAGGTCAACATATGTCTGGTAAAGCATGTGGTGCCCAAGCGGGAGATGTTTTGGCCACGCGAGATACGCTTGAGACATATGTTGCAAATAGCAGCGGTGCGATCTGATGCACTTGTCTCAAAAAAGGCCCACACCAAAGAACTTTTGGAATAACTCGCAGAGACAGCAGCGCCCTGCACATGCGGAGCTTTGGGGTGTGATGCAGTCAGTGTGCTGCCCTTAGACTGGCCCCTGGAGGGCATCCTGCCTCGTTGGTGATGTGCCTCCTCCTCCTCCTATCTCCTATCAGGCACCCACTTTGAGTCAGTGACCTCATCATCCCCTCCCTCCTCATCACTAGAGCAAACCTGGCAGTATGCTGCAGCAGGGGGAGCATGACTGCCAGATTGCTGTCCTTCTTGGGCACCCCCTCTGTCCGTGCTCACGTTACTTCCCTCATCTAGCTCAGTATCATCATCAGAGCCTTCTAAACGCTGGGCATCCTCCTGGAGCATGTACCCAACACTGTGGTCAAACAGTTTGAGGGACTCCTCAGGAGGACATGGTGGGGCTAGGGAAGGAGTCACTGATGCCATTGAGCCGAGGGAAGAGGCTGTGTTGGCAGCTGCTTTGCCAGACAAAGTACCCTGAGCATGGGTGAGAGAGGATGAGGAGGCTGAGGATGGCTTGGTCATCCACTCGACCAAGTCTTCCGCATGTTGTGGCTCAAGATGGCCAGCTGCCGAAAAAAAAGGCCAAGCGTGTCCCACGGCCACGTGCTGATGAGGATGCACCGTCTCCACGACCAGCACTGTTGCCTCTAGACACAGAGCCTGCTTGCCCTCTTTTATTGGCTTGTGACTGTCTGCCTCTCCTTGTTGGCCTTCCAGACATACTAATGGCCTGTAACTGCACTAAGCTGGGATATATATATATATATATATATATATATATATATATATATATATATACTGATACTGCAGCTAGCAAAATCAATTGCCTGCCTGTAGTATGAGAACATCACCAACCTTCTACAGGTAGAAAACTAACTTGTAGCTTATTTAGCTGCCTGCGGTAGTGATAGGATCAGGAAAACACCACCAACCTTCTACAGGTAGCTTTAGCTGAACACTGTGCAGAGCTCGCAAAAAACTAACTTGTAGCTTATTTAGCTGCCTGTGGTAGTGATAGGATCAGAAAAACACCACCAACCTTCTACAGGTAGCTTTAGGTGAACAATGTGCAGAGCTCACAAAAAAATAACTTGTAGCTTATTTAGCTGCCTGTGAACACTGTGCAGAGGTCGCACTACACTAACTTGTAGTTTTAGCTGAACACTGTGAGGAGGACGCACTACACTAACTTGTAGCTTTAGCTGAACACTGTTCAGAGGACATACTACACTAACTTGTAACTTTAGCTGAACACTGTGCAGAGGTTGCACTACACTAACTTGTAGTTTTAGCTGAACACTGTGAGGAGGACGCACTACACTAACTTGTAGCTTTAGCTGAACACTGTGAAGAGGACGCAATACCCTAACTTGTAGCTTTAGCTGAACACTGTGCAGAGGTCACACTAAACTAACTTGTAGCTTTAGCAGAACACTGTGAGGAGGTCGCACTACACTAACTTGTAGCTTTAGCTGAACACTGTGCAGAGGTTGCACTATACTAACTTGTAGTTTTAGCTGAACACTGTTCAGAGGAACGCACTACACTAACTTGTAGCTTTAGCTGAACACTGTGCAGAGGTCGCACTACACTAACTTGTAGTTTTAGCTTAACACTGTTCAGAGGACGCACTACACTAACTTGTAGTTTTAGCTGAACACTGTGCAGAGCTCGCAAAAAAATAACTTGTGGCTTATTTAGCTGCCTGCGGTAGTGATAGGATCAGGAAAACACCACCAACCTTCTACAGGTAGCTTTAGCTGAACACTGTGCAGAGCTCGCAAAAAAACTAACTTGTAGCTTATTTAGCTGCCTGCGGTAGTGATAGGATCAGGAAAACACCACCAACCTTCTACAGGTAGCTTTAGGTGAACACTGTGCAGAGCTCGCAAAAAAAATAACTTATAGCTTATTTAGCTGCCTGCGGTAGTGATAGGATCAGGAAAACACCACCAACCTTCTACAGGTAGCTTTAGCTGAACACTGTGCAGAGGTCGCACTACACTAACTTGTAGTTTTAGCTGAACACTGTGAGGAGGACGCACTACACTAACTTGTAGCTTTAGCTGAACACTGTTCAGAGGACATACTACACTAACTTATAGCTTTAGCTGAACACTGTGCAGAGGTCACACTACACTAACTTGTAGTTTTAGCTGAACACTGTGAGCAGGACACAGTACACTAACTTGTAGCTTTAGCTGAACACTGTGAGGAGGACGCACTACCCTAACTTGTAGATTTAGCTGAACACTGTGCAGAGGTCACACTAAGCTAACTTGTAGCTTTAGCTGAACACTGTGAGGAGGTCGCACTACACTAACTTGTAGTTTTAGCTGAACACTGTGCAGAGGTCACACTAAACTAACTTGTAGCTTTAACTGAACACTGTGAGGAGGACACACTACACTAATTGTAAATAGTTTAGCTGCCTGACTGTGGTACTAATAGGATCAAAAGAACACCAGCAATTTTCTTCAGGTAGCTGTAAATACTGTAACAAGACAAGCCTGCCTGTCAGTAGGAAGATAACAGGAATGGATCTAGCTAAACTGAATACAGTTTATATATATATATATATATATATATATATACACACAACACCTGGGATGCATATATATATATATACACAATACACTGTAAGTGCAGCTAACTCACTGGCTGTCCTGCCTAATCTAGCTAACTCAAATGAAATGACACTGTCTCTCTCTCTCTCTAAGCACGCCAGAACACACTACACAGGGCTTTCATGCAGGTGGCCTTATATAGTGTGGGGCCTGTTCTAAACCCCCTGAGCCATATTTGGCCAAAGCCACCCTGGCTTTGGGCTTTAATATTAGTGGCGGAACTTAAATAATACATAATTCTAGTGAGACCGGTCAATTGATTACAATAAGAAGTTTATTTAGTTGAAGCTCTAGCCACTCGCACAACAAATAAATAATTCCAGTTTTGTTCGCTTTACCTACATAGCTTCTGTGTTAGCAGTCTTTTAGCTACATTTGCTACAGTGACTGGAATGCTCCAACTATGTCATAAGTCTCCTGGGTATACTAGTGGTATAAATATCTTTCTAAAGGTGCTATTATTTTGTAATTTTTTTGTGTGTGTTTTGTATAAACATTTTGAAAAACTGCAAAAAGCTATTGAGACTTAGACGTACCATTGATGTTTTTCAAAACAAGCAGTCAATCCAAATCTGAAAAGACAAATTAAAAAAAGAATGAAATCATATTTAGAAATGTATTGTAATAAACACTAATATGATAACATGTAGTATAGGCTTATAATTCAGGGCTTGATATAGTAAGGTTATCATTTGTCCCTGTTTCCCAGGGACAGTTCCCATTGTGAGGGTCAATCCCTTGGAAACAGTCTTCCCTGGCTTCATCTACAAAAATCAGTGCAGCATAATCCTTATGCCGCGTACACACGAGAGGAATTTCTGCCGGGAAATGTTTGATGTGAGTTTGTTGTCGGAAATTCCGGCCGTGTGTATGCTCCATTGGACATTTGCTGTTGGAATTTCCGCCAACAAATGTTTGAGAGCAGGTTCTCGAAATTACACAAGTCAGTCGCACAAAAGTTCACGCATGCTCTGAATCAAGCAGAAGGAGCCGCACTGTCAATTGAACTTCCTTTTTCTCGGCTTCTTGTGCGTCTTGTATGTCACCGCATTCTCTCGTTCGGAATTTTTGGCCAACATTTGTGTGACCGTGTGTATGCAAGACAAGTGTGAGCCAACATCCTTCGGAAAAAAATCCACGGTTTTGCTGTCGGAATGTCCGATCAGGTGTACGCGGCATTACAGTGTGTTGGCATCCACTCAGTACTTGCATGCCTAAGCATCAATTGAAAATGACCCCGTGGGACAAGTGAAAATGGTGCTGCTGGACAACCTGGTGCCACTAGACAATTGCTGCACATGCACAGGCATCTCCGGCTGTATTATTTTTGATGCTTGACTGCTAAACTGGCGACTGTGTGCTGTTAGGTTTACTCTATGCTGCAGGGTGTCCAGGGACAATATTGAGGATTCCCGCAATATATCTACCAACGTGGGGAAAAAAGGTGAGGAAAACCAAGAAGAAAACCAGGTACAACCAAAGAGCCATCAAGCTAAAGGACAAGGTGCAATATGTTTGAAGCATACTGCAACTGCACATATTACCTTGCAACTTGTGTGTTACTTGCTCCTGGCCTGTGGTCTCTGTGTGTTACTCCTTAGCTCTGCTCTCTGTGCATTGCCTACACCTGGCCCCTCTACAGCGTAGACTCAGGTTTAATTTAACCTCCCTGGTGTTATGATTATGTCAGATTTTTGCATCTCAAAGCGGTACAATGTTTTGCATAGAAATTTGGTGTTTTATATTGTGGGTCTGTAATTCTTAGGAATAACTCACTTAAAGCTGCCTTAACAAGAGTCTAGTAGACATAATAAATAACTATAACTAATTATAACAAATAATAATATAATAATAATAACAACATTTATTCAATAAGTTAATGAAATTAAAAACACTGAAATTTGCTCAGTTGCAGAATTGTCGCTGTCATTACTTTCACTGTCTGATGACAAATTTCCCCACGAATCACTATTGCTCAATTGTGCAAGTGTTCTGATTTACTATCACTGTTTTCTAGCTGGTCTCAAATCACTTTTGACATAAAAGGAATCTTTTTGGTTGCCATGGACATTCTTAAAGTGACTGTAAGGGTTTGTTTTTGTTTTTGTTTTTTAATAACAAATATATCATACTTACCTCCACTGTGCAGCTCATTTTGCACAGAGTGGTCCCGAACCTCCTCTTCTGGGGTCCCCCGGTGGCTCCTCCCCACATCGGATAACTTTCTAGGAGAAGCGCTCTCCAGAGAGGGTTACCTTGATGGCGCGTTCCCGTGTCCAGCATTTGGCGTCCATAGCCGCCAAATGTATGACTCGGCCCCACCCCCAGGCACCCGCATCATTGGATTTGATTGACAGCTACGGGAGCCAATGGCTGCGCTGCTATAAATCTATCCAATCAAGACCCCCGGGCAGAGAGACAGCGCATCCCCGGCAGGTCAAGTTCCAGGGCTGAGGTAAGTAAAATGGGGGGGCTGTAGAGCCGGTCACTGCCAGGTGTTTTTTCACCTTAATGCATAGGATACATTAAGGTGAAAAAACGTGAAGGTTTACAACCCCTTTAAGTTTCCAAGCAGAAAGAACAGTATATATAATATAAAACTGCATGCAGGGCACTGGACAAAGCATTTGGGACAAAAGGGATTTGAAATGATTTGATACAGTAATGTAATCTGTAAAATTACAGTGTACTGTATGTGTTTTGTTTTTTACACTTTTTGAATTTGCCGCCGGGCTCTGTCCCTGTGCATTGCAATACTTGCAGGGAACAGAGCTCAGCACAGTGATTAATCGAGCGGAGTACACAGCTCACGGACACAGCGGGAGGACATCGCAAGATCCTGGGGACAGCGTATGTAACTTTCCCAGGATACTGCGATTCAATCCCGAGTTTGGGCCGGGGTTACCGCTTTTGGTAATGAAAATTCACCCTGAGCCACACTCAGGATTACCGCTAGGGAGGTTAAGCACCGTTCACTGCTGCTACAATTTTGGTTAGACCCACAATATGCATGCTACATCATTCCTCTACTCATGTGCCCAAGGGATTTTGTCTTTATACCCCTTGTTCCAAAAGTCTGTGACCAATTGTTTCAGGGCCTGTTAAAATGGGGGGTGTGGTTTTGTAGAAGTGGCTTAAAATGGGGGGTGTAATATGGGGATGTTGTTTAAAAGTAAGCATGGTCTGTAGCATGCCCCCAGATTTAATTTTCAAAATCTTGTAATCTTATGAAATAGACATATCACACAAAATAAAGGTGTATCACACATAGGCTTTTGTCAGTGCAGCTCAGTAACGGTGCCTCAGATATGTAACAAACATAGTTTTAGTAAAATGGATATAGATGACCTTAAATACAAAATGTGAATGACCCTACCATGCTCCTTTGTCAGCACTATTATTCATTCATATCTCTAAAGCTTGACCTGCTGAATGAGCTGAAATTCAAGCTGTGGGTGGACATGTTAGCAGCGCCTAGCTTGACAAACTTCAAATGAAAAATCAAAGGAGCCGAGCAGAAAATTGTTGGCTAAATAGTGATTGCATCTAATCAGATACAGTCACTGTTCGGATATTCAAGCTGGGTTCACACTTGTACGACAAACACCCTGACATTGGGAGTTCATGTTGCATGAGGTGTGAAAATCAATGTTTCTCTATGAGAGCTGTCTTAACTGGTCCAACACAAGTCGGTCCGACTTTGAAAATGCTCCCTGCACTATTTTGGTCCAACTTTGATCCTACTTCAGCCCACTGAATATCACTGAAGTCGGATGAAAGTCAGATTGCTGTCTTAACTGATCCGACTTTGGCATGTGACTTGTGCTCTGATGATCTTGAAGGGGAGCCCCACGCCAAATTAAAAAAAAACAGCATGGGTTTCCCCCTCCAAGACCATACCAGGCCCTTTGGTCTGGTATGGGTTTTAAGGGGAACCCCCATGCTGAAAAAACGGCATGGGGTCCCCGCAAAATCCATATCAGACCCTTATCCGAGCACGCAGCCCGGCAGGTCAGGAAAGGGGGTGGGGAAGAGCAAGCGCCCTCCCCCCTCCTGAACCGTACCAGGACTCATGCCCTCAACATGGTGGGTGAGTGCTTTGGGGCAGGGGGACCTGCACCCCCCCACCCCAAAGAACCTTGTCCCCATGTTGATAAGGACAAGGGCCTCTTCCCGACAACCTTGGCCGTTGGTTATCTGGGTCTGCGGGCGGGGGGCTTATCGGAATCTGGAAGCCCCCTCTAACAAAGAGCCCCCAAATCCCAGCCCCCCCACCCTATGTGAATGAGTATTGGATACATTGTACCCCTACCCATTCACCTAAAAAAAGTGCCAAAAATAAAACGCAGTGCACAAGTTTTTAAAGTGATTTATTAAGGCAGTTCAACCAATGTTGTTTTTTTTTTTAAGTTTGGCGTGGCGTTTCCCCTAAAGATTCATACCAGACACAGTGCCTGGTATTGTAGGGGATCAAAGTTGGATCCCTGTTCATTGAAGTCGGATGGATGTCGGACTTCAAGTCGCAGGGCAAAGTCGGATCCACATTCGTATGACTGTCATGTTGTACCAGTGTGAACCCGGCCTCAGACAGCAGCAGGACCTGTAGGAAAAAGAGTAGAGCAGGGTGTTAGTTTAGTACCAAAACAGCACACACCTTTATTAAGAAGCAGCGCTCTTACATTTGAAGAATTCAATAATCAGCCTGGTCGTGGGGAATGCAGTACGTCACAAACCCACAGTCCTTGCTGTTATCAGATATTTGCCGGTGTTGCACTGTGTGAGCAACACCGGCAAATAGTTGATAACAGCAAGGATAATATAAGGGCCAGCAGCTCAGGAGACAGTAGCAAGAGACACAGGAATGCCAAACAGGGTCAGGTGTTGTGGCTGTCTGAATACAAAAGGAGGCAGGAGAGATTCCTCCCTCCATGCTGTTTAGCATGGATAGCAAAATTGAATGATTTCTCCAATAGGGCTGAATGAGAAAAATTGAAATATGTATGGCCAGTAAGTCTTCTATCCAGTACATGCATTGTAGAGATTAAGGACAAATACAAACATTACAAAGCTTCAGATAAGAAATGAAAACTTAGGTAGCAGTTTCTCCCCATGCTTTTATTATTGCTTGCCTCACTGGTCACTGATTTCTATTTATTTTTTCAGTTGCTTACCTTGTTGGTGGTTTCATCTTCTTTTTGACTCCCATAAAAAATTTGCATACCACCACAGGCAACACTTTATCTGGTTTAATGTTCTGAATGAAAAAAAGTGTATATATACAGTATACTGTTAAAAATGGTGTATACATAAACTCAGCAGTGTGACATTTGCGTTAATATATGCTGCTGTTTTTTTTTTTTTATAAACAGTTGTATAAACAGTTGATAACAGTCAGCTTATTGGGAAGACATTTGAGTTCATTTACTAAAACTGGAGAGCGCAAAATCTGGCGCAGCTGTACATGGTAGCCAATCGGCTTCTAACTTCAGCTTGTCCAGTTAACCACTTGCCTAGAGGGTACTTAAACCCCCTTCCTAACCAGACTAATTTTCAGCTTTCAGCGCTCTCACACTTTGAATAACAATTACTCAGACATGCAACATTGTACCCATATGAATTTTTTTGTCCTTTTTTTCATACAAATAGAGCTTTCTTTTGGTGGTATTTGATCACCACTGGGTTTTTTATTTTTTGTGTTATAAATGAAAAAAGACCAAAAATTTGGTTGAAAAAATGCATTTTTCTTCGTTTTGGTTATAAAATTGTGCAAATTAATAATTTTTCTTCCTAAATTTTGGCCAAAATTTATACTGCAACCAAGTGTTTTATTTGGTCTTTGTGAAAGTTATAGTGTCAATCTCTGAAAATTGATCACACCCAATGTAATGACGGCCTATCTCATTTCTTGAGACGCTAACAAACCAGGAAAGTACAAATAGCCCCCAAATTACCCCTTTTTGGAAAGCAGACATTCCATGGTATTTAGTAAGAGGCATGGTGAGTTTTTTGAAGTTGTAATTTTCCCACAATTCTTTTCAAAATGATTTGTTTTTTGTTTTTTTGACAAAATTGTCATAATAACAAGTTATTTCTCACACAGCATATGCATACTACAAATTACACTCTAAAATACATTCTACTACTAATCTACTACTACTGAGAATGTCAATACCACATGTGTGAGACTTTTTCACAGCCTGACCACATACAGAGGCCCAACATGCATGGAGCACCATCAGGCGTTCTAGGGACATAAATTACACATTACATTTCTTGACTACTCTAATGCCCTGTACACACGGTATGATTTTCCGATGGAAAATGTGTGATAGGCTCTTGCTGTGGGAAATTCCGACCGTGTGTGGGCTCCATCACACATTTTCCATCGGAATTTCCGACACACAAAGTTTGAGAGCTTGCTATAAAATTTTCCGACAACAAAATCTGTTGTCGGAAATTCCGATCGTATGTACACAAATCCGACGCACAAAGTGCCACGCATGCTCAGAATAAATTAAAGAGACGAAAGCTATTGGCTACTGCCCCGTTTATAGTCCCGACGTACGTGTTTTACGTCACTGCATTTAGAACGATCGGATTTTCCGACAACTTTGTGTGACCGTGTGTATGCAAGCCAAGTTTGAGCCAACATCCGTCTGAAAAATTCCATGGATTTTGTTGTCGGAATGTCCGATCAATGTCCGACCGTGTGTACGGGGCATTACACTTTCGAAGGCCCTGGAGCACCAGGACAATGGAAACACCCAAAAAATTACCCCATTTTGGAAAGTAAACACCCCAACGTATAATCTACATAACGAGTCTTTTGAAAATGTCATTTTTTTCCACAAGTTTTTGGAAAATGTGGAAAGAAAATAAAAACACAAAGTTGTCCATGTATAAGATATTTCCAACACATAGCATGTTCATAGCATAAATGACACCCCAAAATACATTCTGCTGCTACTCCTGAGTATGGCAATACCGCATGTCTGAGACTTTTACACAGCCAGGCCACATACAGAGGCCCAACATACAGGGAGCACCATCAGGTGTTTTAGGAACATAAAATGCACATCTAATTTGACTACCTATAACACTTTTGTGAGACACCGATGGGTACTGTAGTGGCACTGATGAGCACTGTAGTGGCATGAATGTGGCACGGATGAGAACTGATGGGGCATGGATGAGTACTGATGTGGCAAGGATGAGCACTGATGTGGCAAGGATGAGCACTGATGTGGCATGAATGAGCACTAATGTGGCATGAATGAACATGAATGAGCCATGAATGACCATGGAAGGACACGGATGAGCCATGGATGAGCACGGATGAGCCATGGATGAGCATGGATGGGGATGGATGAGTCATGGATGGGGATGGATGAGCTTGGCTGGGCATGGATGAGCATGGATGGGCCATGGATGAGCATGGATGGGCCATGGATGATCGTGGAGGAGCATGGGTGGGCATGAATGAGCATGGGTGGGCATGGATAAGCATGGCTGGGCATGGATGAGCATGGCAGGGCATGGATGAGCATGGCAGGACATGGATGAGCATGGCTGGGCATGGCTGGGCATGGATGAGCATGGCTGGGTATGAATGAGCAGGAATGAGCAGAGATCAGCGCTGTGGGCACTTCAGATCCAGCCCACAGTGCTGCTGCACCCGGCTCCTTCCTCTCCTCGCACACTGTACGAGGAGAGGGGAGGAGCTGAACCGGACATGCTCCGGTCTGTTGACAACTGATCACTCCGTCATTGGACGGGACAATCACATGGTAAAGGGCCGCTGTCACTGGCCCTTTACCCCGTTCCGTGACGCGCCGGGTCCAGAGGGCCCGGCGGTCACAGACATTTCCGGGTGCGTGTCCCAGGGGGCGTGTGGGAGCGCGATTCTGGGAGGATGTTATATAATGGCCTCCCAAAGTTATCCAACCGCGCTGTAGCTATGGCCCAGTCGGCAACTGGTTAAGTTTTGAGTTAAAAAAAATTTAAACTGGAAGCTGATTGGTTTCTATGCAGAGTTGCAACAGATTTTGCACTCTCCAGTTTTATTAAATCAACCCCATAGCAAATGATAGATGCATAGATGTTTGAATAATCACATTGCAATAAATACAGGTAATTTTGCTGCAGAAATATGGCTTTATTTTCAATTCAAAAATATGTTTATGTTAATAGCATAGATTAATTTAACAAAATTGATAGCTGCCTAATAAAACATCTTATTTTTTCAGCAGATAAATGTTGGATTTAACATATAGTAAAGAGATTTTTTTAAAAACAGAGTAAAGAGTTTTATTTAAAAAATGTATGTATATTTGAAAGATTGAGCCCTCGTTTACACTGGACTAATTTGACAAGCGATTTGGCATGTCAAATCGCATGCCAAATCAGAGCCTATTGCCAGCAAAGGCACCATTCGAATTGGTGCGATGTCGACTTTGTGGTGCAGCACCGATTCCCAAAAGTAGTTCTTGCTCTACTTTTGGTGACTTTGGGGACAAGTTCAATAGACATCTGTGCAGGACCCGTATAGATGTCTCTCAAATTGCCCCCGAAGTCAGACTGAAATGTTATTTGAAATCGTGCGAGTTCAGCTGAACTTGCACGATTTCAAACCCACATTCTACTAGGCTAAAGTGCCAGTAATGCTTTTATTTAATTCATAGCTAGGTTTATTTATTAGTTTTTTTGCTGTGGGCAAAATTACTTCTTCAACCTCAGGCGATCAAGACATTTCAATTCCATTTACATCACACCATTATTTTTAAAAGCAGAGAACTTATTGAATTCAAGCAGACTTAAAGTGACATTGTCATGAGAAAAGTGTTAGGGCCACCCTTGCCGACCTCCCTTTTGAGAATGTTATGAGAATGCTGTTGTTTTTGGCTTTGTTTCTTTCTGAGTCTCTAACCTGAAGCAAGTATAGAGATGCACATTTCTTTTAAGCATAGGCTGAGGCTGGAATGTGTGGATCCGGGAGTCTTCCGTCCATTCACGTGCCGAACTGAGTGATTAATTCATGGCTTTGTTTTGCACCACGACTGTCACTTTGAAACTGAAAAGGGCAGACCGGGGTAGACAAGATTTACCAATTCCTGTGATCAATATATAATCCAGAGGCTTCATCTGGGTAGGTCATCTCCACAGCGAGTTCCCCATGGGGTGGAGAAACGTCCTGTCCTGGATATTTAACAGTCTATTAAAACTCTAATTCTTTCTTGGCTCACTTACACAAGTATGTTTACCCACTGATACCAGTCAGTGAGTCCTGATAGTCTTGTCTCCCTGGTCTTCCTCTAACCCTGAATTTTTTTTCATGGGACTGTTCCATCTAATACCTCTGCTATGCTATGTTTAGTTCACACACCTCTATATGTATTTACTGAATACCCGTTTCAACGCGAATTTTCATCTGACAGAGTATATCAAACGTTTTATGTAACCTGAAATATTGTTATCTATAATTAAGCCAATAAAAATAATTAAACCAGAGATGCACATTTGAGACACTCATTTACAACATGCTTGTTCCTGTGACTTAAAAGTATTCAAGTCAGCCACTACCAGGCAACTAGTACTTTCAAATGAGGGCCAGAAGTTGCAGCCCCCATACTTTTCTCATGACAGTCATTGAAATGTTACTTAAAAGGTGTTGTAAAGGCAGAAAGTTTTTTATCTTAATGCATTCTATGCATTAAGATAAAAAACCTTCTGTGTGTAGCTGCCTCCCCAGCACCTCCGAATTACGTACCTGAGCTCCCTCTCTCTCTCCAGCGATGTCCATGATGCCCTCAGCCATCCAGTACACGCCTCCTGATTGGCTAAGACAGAGCAGCGGTGCTATTGGCTCCCACGACTGTCAATAAAAGTCAGTCAGCCAATCAGGTGAGAGAGGGGGTGGGGCCAGGTCGGGGCTCCATGTCTGAATGGATACACAGAGCTCTGACTTGGCTTGGGTGACCCCTGTAGCAAGCTGCTGGCTGAGGGGCAAGGGAGGGAGGGACTAGGAGCAGCAAAGAGGGACCCAAGAAGAGGAGGATCCAGGCTGCTCTGTGCAAAACCAACTGCACAGAGGAGGTAAGTATAACATGTTTGTTATTTAAAAAAAAAAAAACAAGCCTTTACGATCACTTTAAGCTCTATTAAAAGCCATACATGTGTGGGTAAATAAACATTAACAGAAAGCTCAAAGTACTTACCTTTCCTGCTGCACTAGGCTCCCTTTTGAGCTGGTCAAAAACATCAAAATTAAACTAACATCATATTTACCTCTTCCGTTGTCTATGCCACCAATTGTCACTCTGATGGGGAGAAACTGTCCCTTAAAGTTTCTGTGGAAATTGACAATTCTGAAAGATCTGGGCCCCCTGTGTTCTCGGCTGTGTTCCTCCCGGTGATCCCACCTTACTACAGGAAACAGTGGCATGGAGGTCATCAGGAAGAACTACTGAGCACAGTGGGAGATTGACATTCCTGGAAATGTTGGTTTATAAACAGACTTCAAGGTGAACATTCTCCTTACAGCATTAATTATCTTTTTTATTTAGGCAACAATGTCACTTTGGGATTTGCCAATTCTCCCCTTGAGCAGAGATTGCATGATAAAATGCTTAAGGTTTTGGCCATATAACAGGAGGGAATGTGGCGAAGCAGTTTCTTCAGGAAAGGTAAGCATTTCTCTCTGTTACTCTAATTCAAACCCAACAAGACTGGTAAATATATTTTTTTAAATAAATGAGTATGGTGTCCTTTTATGAAACTGCGGTAAAATACGGCTTTTCAGTTCTCAGGCATTCTCAGAGGAGATCGCTCTCCTCTGAGTGCCTGTTTATGAAAGTGTGTAGATTGCTTCACATGTTGAGTTGAGAAGCGATCTACAAACGCCGGGAACTCCTCAGAACGGCTCCTCTCACTGTAATCGCGCATGATGTAGCGGGATTACAGTATGAGGAAGCATAAAATACAAATGTTTAACACGAATCAGCACACATTATTCCCCAACATATTAATAAAATAATAAAGTTAAATTCCCTCTACACAATATACATTAACCTAATTATAAAAAAAAAACATTGTTTTTATCAATATTTAAAGATCATACATGTGCTTATTTAAATGTGAAAGGTGTATAGTAAATTAATGTAATCCACATATGTAATGCAGCTATACACCATTCATATAAATGCAAAATACATTTATAATCATTAAAAAAATAATTTTAATAAAGTATACAAGTATAAATATTTATTAATAAATTAAAATAAAATATATTTCATAATTGATAAACATAAAAATTGATAAACTGGTGCGATGCGAGAACACTGCGAATCCACTGCGGGTTCCCGCATCGCACCGACTCGCATGTCAATTCACACTGCCATATGCGAATCGCTGGGGAGTGTCAATACATTGCTAACGACACCCCCAGTTTAGCTAGCATATCGCACTGCGAACTGACAGTTTGGACATGAATCTGATTGCATATGTGTGAACACACATGCGATCCGATTCTGGTCCGAACAGAAAAAAGGGTCCTGTGCGTGTTTGCACTGAATGCGGTGCAATATCAGCCATACTATCTGTACGGCTGATATCGCACCGCACAGACATCGCATGTAATGTGAATGGCAGTGCGCTGCAAATTACATGCAATGCCTGTGCGATGTCTGGCATTGCACAAGTGTGAACTGGGCCTAAAAGTTAACAACACCCCCAAATCAGTTTGCATATCGCAGTGTGATCTGCAAACTGGGACAGGAATCGAATCGCATGGGTGTTCACACATTCAATTCTGCTGCGGACCAAAAAGAAGGGTCCTGTATAGTTTGGTCCAAGTGCAATGCAAATTCAGCCATACTATCTGTATGACTGAAATCGCATCGCACAGAGATTGGAAGTGATTTTGCACTGCAGTGCTGTGCGAATCATATCCGATCTTGGACACCGCAGCAGTGGGAACCAGCCCTAAATCATGTTGCATTTGCACCAAAATGGTACAGGACCCTTTATTTGGTCTGCACTGGAATCGGATCGCATGGGTGTGAACACCCATGCGATCCGATTCCTGCATTCCTGCACCATTACATAGTTCGCACTGCGATCTGTGAAATGATCTGGGGGTGTCATTAAGTTTACATTGACACCCGCAGTGGTGCGCAGATGTCAATGTAGGTGCGATGTGGAAACCCGCACAAGAATCACGCTGGTTCACGCATCGCACAAGTGTGAACCCAGCCAGAGAGACGTGAACATCTAAAAAAAAAAAAAAAATTATATATATATATATATATATATATATATATATATATATATATATATATATATATATATATATATATATATATATACACACACATACACACTATAAATTCCTATCCTGCTGGTTTTGGGGTGTGTAATGGTGGAGAAGATGTGCTCTGACTGTTTGGTGAAAGAAGTCAAAAGACTTCCTGCTTTCTCCAGATTACTCAGCCAGCTTCACACTTCTCTCTCTCATTCTCCACATCTGAAATGATGAATCAGAAAGTGAGAATTCTGTGACAGATCGCCAGTGAGGTGCCGAGATTGCACCTTCATAAACTGTCCGTTTCTGTGACAGTCAGTTACAGATTCTCACTGTGCTGAGATAATCAGCGGAGAACATGTTCTCCACTGATTACCTCAGTTTCATAAACTGGTAATGACCTGAGATCAGCGGCGAGACTTGGGATCGCAGCTGATCTCAGTTTCATAAAAGGACACCTATGTCCACTTTTTACTTTTTCTAAATCAGTGTTTCTCAACTCCAGTCCTCAAGGTGCCCCAACAGGTAATGTTTTCAAGATTTTCAGATAAAACAGCTGTGGTAATTACTAAGGCAGTGAAACTGATCAAATCACCTGTGCAAAATAATGAAAAGCCTGAAAATATGACCTGTTGGGATGCCTTGAGGACTGGAGGACAAGGCTACAAAACTTAAAAAATAAACTAAAAGTGTTATTAAAGCTGTAACATATACGGGATGTAAGAAAAATTTAACAGTACGGTAGTTTGGGCAAAAGCTGAAAGGGGACATGAACTGTAGAAGTAGTGTAATTGTAGATATACCGTAGTTTAATTTTGTGTTATTAGCGATACAATAGTCCCTTATTCAGCCATAAACATAGGTTCACCAATTAGCATTTGAAAGGAGAGTAAGCTTCTAGGCTAGAGTTGATGTTGAGGACATTGAGAAGGCCCTGAAATGTCTGCCAGCTTTGATTTATATCAACAGATCTAAGGAATCTATTTTTATCTCTCAAAAAGCTGAAATATTAGTTGCAGAGAGATGAAAATAAATCCTTCTTATTGTACACATGTCAGGCTACGTGCACATGTAAATCTGTATTTGTAGTGCATTTAGAATTCAGTAGAATGTACAAAACTGTTATATGGCGCCTGATTGCGCCAGCTGAACAGTGCTTGGTACTGTCACGTCTCTGACCCAGAAATCAGAGCAGTTTTGGGCCCATTCAACTCTGATAACTTCAGAACACAGAACCGTCCTGTGGGCTGGTGCGGGAACACCCCCTGGGGATGACTGGCCAAGGGCTAAAGTCCAGCCCACATTCAAATTCCAATAAATTGAGGACCCTGAGAAATGGGTGACGAGGTGATTCCTACAGAGTCTGTGTCTCTGACTAGGGAATTACAGACACTTCTGACTTGCTCCAGTCACAGGATAAATCTTGGTAAAGTGTTATTTCTGTATTTATCCCTTATTTTAATAGTGAATAACCAACTCTGTATGTCTTTTTGACTTGTTTGTATTTTTTGTAATTCTCCTTCTTTGGAAATATTTTATGCATTGCCCACTTCCAGGATATTAATATAAAAAAAAAAATAATACGTAAATAACTTCTGTGTGCTAAACTAGGGCTCATATCCACAGAGAGATTGATGCATTGTAGTATGCTCGGAACACATTCATCGCCAGTCCATATGCAATTACTGTGGCAGGCTATCATTTGTTATGTGTCTGGTGTGTGGACAGTGGGAAGAGTGATTATCACCAGGTTCTAGCTCGTAGGATAGCTGGAGGAATCTGTGCTAATTGCCAGACTGCTCCCCAACCCTTAGAATGCTCCAGATTGTATGTAAGATTTGTATATGCCTGTGTGTGTGGTCAGCCAGCTGGTTGGGAGTGGAGTCTACCTTTAGTGGTTGCCAGAGGTAGTGCAAGCTGTGAAAGTGTATCACGGCCAGTCTTATTGCTCAGAATGAAGTTCCCCTTCATTCCCTCCTATCCCTAGTCAAGGTCCACTCCCTGGTTAGCTATCCGCCGTGGGCTCGCATTCCATGACAAAAGCACACTAATATAATATCCAAAAATGCCACAAAATGTATAAGATGAAATTGTAATGATTTAACAAATAATACACATGTTTAGGCTTAAAATTGTGTAACTTTGTGGAAAAAAGTAAAACTCATGGCAACCAAAAGCATTACTTTGCCTATTGTTATGCTAAAATTGGGCATTAAAAATTATTATTAAAGAAAACTATACTGTATGCAAAATCACCATCTAATCTTGTTAATTCTTTAAAAAAAAAATTAAAATTACTTTCACAGGGATAGGATAGGCAGCACTCTCAGTCAGTAGTGCAGCTATTGTCTTGTACAATGGAACATATTGTAAAATCCACAGTCAAATTGCCTTTAGTAAGTCAATCCCATAAAATCAAATCATGAAGACCGGTAATTGTGCTTGAGAGATACCATTGAGATAGGTGTTATACATTTAAATTATTATTATTATTATTATACATGATTTATATTTCACCAACAGTTTATGCAGAGCTTTACAATATAAAGTGAGACAATATAGCAACAATACAATTCAATACAAAATGGCTAGGAGGGCCCTGCTCCTGTGAGCTTACAATGTAATAGGGAGAGGCTGGTGAAACAAAAGTTAGTAACTGTGAGGGATGAACTGATGAGGGAAATAGAAGATTTGGATGTTAGCTGAAGGCAGGATAGGCCTCACTGAAGAGCTGAGTTTTCATAGATCACCTAAAAGTGAACAGAATAGGAGATAACTGGACAGATTGGAGTAGTGAGTTCCAGAGCATAGGAGAGACGCTGGAGAAGTCCTGGAGATGAGTATGGGAGGAGGAGACAAGGGATCTCGAGAGCAGGAGGTCTTGGACGGTTTGGGTGATATTTGGCAATAAGATGGGTGATGTAGCTCGGGGTTGTAAATGGCTTTGTATGTTATTGTTAGTGTTTTGAATTGTATTTGTTGGACAATGGGAAGCCAGTGGAGGGATTGGCAGAGAGGGGTGGCGGACACTGAATGATTGGTAAGGTGGATGAGTCTGGCAGTGGCATTCATGATAGACTGAAGAGGGGATAGCTTGCGGAGAGATAGGCCAATGAGGAGGGAGTTACAATAGTCAAGGCAAAAGATTACAAGGGAGTATTGCTTAGGAGTATCAATGGTTCGAAAGGGGCGTATTTTGGAGATGTTATGGAGGTGAAGTCTGCAAGATTTGGACAGCGATTGGCTTTGGGTCTGAAAGGATAGGTCAGAGTCCAGGATTACCCTGGCATGAGGGGAGGGACTGATGGCTGTATTATTGATCTGGATGGAGAAGTCAGGGGAGGGGGCACGGGCAGAAGGAAAAATTATGAGCTCAGTTTTAGAAATATTGAGTTTGAGAAAGTGGTGTGACATCCATGCTGATATGTCGGTTAGTAAGTTAGTAATGTGAGAGGAGACTGAAGGAGTGAGGTAAGGGGTAGAGAGATATATTTGTAGGTCTTCAGCTTAGAGAGTGTACTGGAAGCCATGGAAATTTATTAATTGACCAAGAGAGGAGGTGTAAATGGAAAAGAGGAGGGGGTCTGAGGACATAACCTTGAGGTACCCCTACAGAAAGATGAAAGGAGGAAACAGAGTTATAGGTAACACTGAAGGAGCGCTGTGATAAGTAGGAGGAGAACCAGGAGAGCAGAGTCTTGAAGGCCAAGAGAGTGGAGTTTTTTGAGGAGGAGGGATAGTCAACAGTATCAAAGGCTGCAAAGAGGTCTTGTAGTATGAGTATGGAGTAGTAGCCATTGGTTTTAGCAGTTAGTAGATCATTAGTAAGTTTTAGTAGCGCAGTTTCAGTGGATGGAGTGGAGGATGACCGTAGTAGTTGTGAGGGAACAGGATCCAGGGGACAGATGGTAAGGCTAACTTATGAGAAAACTTTAGCGACCTCTTCATTAGTAGCAAGGTCAAAAGAGGAAAGTGTTGAGAGTGGATTATTACAGGGTATGTTAAGTTAGATAGATGTCTGTGCAGTGGAGATGCCCCCACGAATTGCATCAATCTTGGTATTAAAGTGATTGGCAATCTCGTGAGCAGTGGGCGAGTTACTGGGTGGAGATGGTGGTGGAGAAAGTAGAGAGTTAAAAGTAGAGAAGAGAGGACAAGGACTAGAGGACAGAGTAATAATGAGAGTGACAAAGTAGGCTTGTTTGGCAACACGGAGGGGGGAATTGTATTTTAAGAAAGCAGATTTATATTGGGTGAATGCATGCTGGGATTTGGTTTTACGCCACACTCGCTCCAGTGCACAGCTATGTCTCTTAAGGTTTCTAGTGTCGGTCTGCCAAAGCTGTAATGGTTGGGGCCTGATATTTTGTGTAGTGAGGAGCAAGAGAGTCCAGTGTGGATGAAAGTGAACTATTGCAGACAGAAGTGGCCAGGTCAGGGCAAGACAGGGGTGAGATTTTGTTATGTAGGTGGTCAGTTGCACAGTAAAAAAGAGAAGGATTAAGTGGTGAAGGTTTCTGCGGGAAACTGTTTTCTGCTTGTAGTGACAGGTAGTTGGAGACAAGGACATTGCAAAAGTGATGAGATTGTGATCAGAGAGATGACAGGGGTTTGTTGGTGAGGTTGTAGGCGGTGCAAAGATGGTAGAAAACAAAGTCAAGAGTATTACCATCAGAGTGAGTGGGGGACTGTGTCCATTGTGTTATGTCAAAGGATGAGCTTAAGTTGAAAAGTTGGGATATAGCTGGTCTGTTAACATTAGGATGTGGGATGGGGATGTTAAAATCACCAATAATGATAGTGGATATTTCAGAGGAGAGACAGTAGGGTAGCCAGGCAGCGTGACATCAGTCCACAAGGCCGATAGATCACTACAGCCCTTAGGGAAATGGGAGAAAACAGACAAATACAGTGTGTCTCAAAATATGAGAAGGATAGAGAGGGAAGGGTAGGAAGGACTTGAAAGGTGCTCAGTGGAGATAGAAGCAAACCAACTCCACCTCTTTTCTGTCCACTGGGTCTGGGTGAGTGAGTCCAGTGGAGGCCTCCATGGGAAAGGGCTGCATGCAAGGCAGAGTCTGACTCTTGAAGCCATGTTTCCATGATTGCAAGAAGGTTAAGGGAGTGGGAGACAAAAAGGTCATGGAAAGAAGTGAGCTTGTTGCAGACAGAGCGGGCATTCCAGAGGGCACAAGAGAGGGGGGGGTGGTTTTTGGGAGCAGGAGGATTGAGATAAGACTGAGAAGATTGCGTCTGAAGCTGGAGGAGGGAGGGTGCCGCGTGTGGGGGTGAGATAATGGAGGACCAGGATTAGGGGATATATCTCCAGAGGTTAGGAGGGTGAGGAAAATAAGATGGGAGTGGGATATATATGAGTGCACAAAGTTCCCTGTCCTAATGTGTGGGTCAGCAGGTAGATTAAGTATTAGCAGGAGGTGATGAGAACAGTAGTAGCGAGACGGTAGAAGTAAGGGTAATATGTACAAGTTTTGGGGTGGAGAAGAGGTTAAAATGAATGAGAACTTGAAAGCAGAGGATACTAGTATGAGAAGGCAGAGGAGAGGGGGCATATTAAAGGGGATAGGATTCAGACTTGTAAGATGCCTTCCAAAGTGGTGGTTTACAGTTGGTCCAGAGTGGAACAGAGTTATTTGTGATCTTTTCTTGCTGCTTTCATTAAACTGCTGTGTTCAACTGCTGATTACTCTTGCAAAAAATTGCTCTGCCTGAACCCCCTGTCTGACTTCCCCCATAGGCTTTACTAAATTTATAGTGAGATGATCAAATGAGGAAACCTTCCCCACCCCAATTAGGGACTGATAAGGGACACATGAATTTGGGAGAGGAATGGTCAAAGACAGACACAGGCCAAAGTCGTAAAAGATAATTGACTCTTAGATCCCAAAAGGAGGTGAGAATCATTCACCACAAATGGCCATGTTAAAAAAACAAAACTCTTAGATGCATTACCCCTGGTATAACAGAGTGTCAGCAAAGCAGTGAGACAATTTGTATTACCCCAGATATAACAGTGTGTCAGCAAAGCAGTGAGACAGTTTGCATTGCTGAGAGACAGTTTGCATTACCTGTGAAGAAGCAGAAAAAGAGATGATGAGAGATCAACAGACTGCTGTGTTCAACTGCTGATTACTCATGCAGAAAAATTACTCCAGCAGGAAAAATTGCTCTGCCTGAACCCTCAGTCTTATTCTTTGCTCAAGGCATTAATGTTAGGGACCATTCACGTTATGAAAAATTACAAGCAACTTGGCCTATAAAATAAAACTGGGAAAAACTCACTTGCTGCGTAACACATAGTCAAGCAGTCAGCAGTTATCTGCAAGGTGGTCAGCAGTCTCAAGCACAGTGAAATGGTCATCTATTATTCAGACTTCATTCGCTCATACTGCAAGCACTTGCCCCTTAGATGCATCTTTGTATGACTGCTCTAAAACGCAGTCTGGATCCTGATGCCGTTTGGCTCATTCTTCTGTTTCAATGCAGAGCAGTGCAGGAAAACCCCTTATTAATCAATATTTTGTTTTAGGACTACAGTGCCTTGAAAAAAGTATTCATACTCCTTGGAATTTTCCACATTTTGTCATGTTACAACCAAAAATGTAAATGTATTTTATTGAGATTTTATGTGATAGACCAACACAAAGTGCCACATAATTGTGAAGTGGAAGAAAAACGATAAATGGTTTTCCAAATTTTTTACAAATCAATATCTGAAAAGTGTGGCGTGCATTTGTATTCAGCCCCCTTTGCTCTGAAACCCCTAACTAAAATCTAGTGGAACCATTTGCCTTCAGAAGTCATCTAATTCATAAATAGAGTCCACCTGTCTGTAATTTCATTTCATTATAAATACAGCTGTTCTGTGAAGCCCTCAGCGGTTTGTTAGAGAACCTTAGTGAACAAACAGCATCATGAAGGACAGGGATACAGTTGTGGAGAAGTTTAAAGCAGGGTTAGGTTTCAATCCATCATCAGAAAATGTAAAGAGTATGGCACAACTGTAAACCTACCAAGACATGGCCGTTCACCTAAACTGACAGACCGGGCAAGGAGAGCATTGATTAGAGAAGCAGTAAAGAGGTAACTCTGGAGGAGCTGCAGAGATCCTCAGGTAGGAGAATCTGTTCACAGGACAACTATTAGACGTGCACTTCACAAAACTGGCCTTTATGGAAGAGTGACAAAAAGAAAGCCATTGTTAAAAGAAAGCGATAAAAATTCCCTTTTGCACTTTGTGAGAAGCCATGTGGGGGACACAGCAAACGTGGAAGAAGGTGCTCTAGTCAGATGAGACCAAAATGTAACTTTTTGGCTTAACAGCAAAACGATATGTGTGGCTGAAAACTAACACTGCACATCACCCTGAACACACCATCCCCACCGTGAAACATGGTGGTGGCAGCATCATGTTGTGGGGATGATTTTCTTCAGCGGGAACAGGGAAGATGGTCAGAGTTGATGGAAAGATGATTGGAGCCAAACACAGGGCAATCTTAGAAGAAAACATGTTAGTCTACAAAAGACTTGAGACTGGGGCGGAGGTTCACCTTCCAGCAGGACAATGACCCTAAACATACAGCCAGAGCTACAATGGAAGGGTTTAGATCAAAGAATATTAATGTGTTAGAATGGCCCAGTCAATGTCCAGACTTAAATTTAATTTAGAATCTGTGGCAAGACTTGAAGATTGCTGTTCACAGACGCTCTCCATCCAAACTGACAGAGCTTGAGCTATTTTGCAAAGAAGAATGGGCAAAAATGTTACTCTCTAGATATGCAAAGCGGGTAAAGACATACTCAAAAAGACTTGCAGCTGTAATTGCAGTGAAAGATGGTTCTACAAAGTATTGACTCATAGGGGCTGAATACAAATGCATGCAACAATTTTCACATATTTAATTGTAAAAAATTTGGAAAACCATTTATCATTTTCCTTCCACTTCACAATTATGTGCCACTTTGTGTTGGTCTATCACATAAAATCCCAATGAAAATACATTTACGTTTTTTTTTAACGTGACAAAACATGGAAAATTTAAAGGGGTATGAATACTTTTTCAAGTCACTGTACATTGCCAGTCATACAGTTTGTTAGATACTGGATGCCATCCTTTACAGAATTTTGTACATGCCTTAGCTGCTGACATAATTTGTTTGAACCTCACTTGAACATCCCTTTCTCTCAATTTTGCTGTGTTTCCTATGTCTTTGTTCTAGATTCCGTGTTTGTCTGATTATTCCTAGGAATGGTCTCCAGCTACTCCCCCTGACTATGTTTCTGCTTTATCCCTTGTCACTGCCTCCAACCAGGATATAGCTCATGGCCTGAACCAACCACAAACGTACACATTGACTAGTATTCTGCTTTGGTCTGTCCAGTTACCAGTTGCTACCTCAGAATTCCAACATAACTTTTTTTTAAAAAACAATACTAAACCAATCACTATGTGTGAATGTCCACTAACTTACTGGTGTGCTTGGCATAGAGAAAAAATATAATGTTGGTGTCTGAACTCTGGGGTATTGAAGATCAACAAAATCCTGGAAGTAAACCTAAGCAGGGGGAACTGAGGAAAAGGGGTATGAAGGATGAAGATCAGCTGACCACTTTATAGACTCCAGATGTACATACAGTATGAAAATAAACCACAGTGATCCCACTCAAATATATTGCTTTTT
Organism: Aquarana catesbeiana; assembly: GCF_042186555.1. NCBI lineage: Eukaryota > Metazoa > Chordata > Amphibia > Anura > Ranidae > Aquarana > Aquarana catesbeiana. The sequence continues at coordinate 841,457,338 of NC_133324.1, read as the reverse complement.
ATTTTTGTAAATAAAGTATAACAATCACCCATGGTCTATCTAAGTAGCCAACATATAGTTTTTCAATCCTGTGACAGATAATGACTAATAGATAAAAATGTCCGATATATGCAAATTTCCTACTTACTGCAAAGTCCACATGCTATAAAATATATATTTGCTGCTCAGCAATTTACAGAGTTATAAATATCTTGTTTGTCACAATAATTAATGTATTTCACGTCAAAAAAGTCAATAAAGAACTCTTGACTTCCTGCCATAAGAAAAGCATACATATTGATTATGTAGAGTCATCTTTACATAATTGGCAATGGAAGATTTGTTATATCATGAAAATGGAACTACATTTTTTTATACCTAAACAAAAGGAAGGTGAGGGCAAAAATAAATACTGAATATAGCTGATAAACTACAACTATTATAATGAAAAAAAAGGATTTATATTAGAAGGCATGCCTTAGGATGTCGACAATGCTTATAAGAAATCTTAAATTTACACATTCTTGATGTCTTCAATTTTTCAAAAAACTACTTTTTCCCCTTTATGTATTTTTTTTGTTTTGTTAGTGTCACCATATTACAAATGACATTATCCATATTGACAGGTTTTCAAATGGGTTTCAACTGGTACTATCTTTCATGTGCAGACATAGATAAAAATCTGCCTTGCCCCTACTACAACAGTGAGTGGAATTAATTGTGATGATTTTCTAGCTTCCGCAGTCTTCTTAAAGTAAATGTAAACCCTGCATTTACTAAAGCACTGTGTATTATATATCATTGTTTTTGATAACATTTATTTTTCATCCTCCTTTGCATCTTGCAATCTTTTAGATTGTAAGCTCTTATGAGCAGGGCCCTCTTAACCCTCTTGTATTTTATTGTATTGTAACTGTACTTTTTCCCTTTAGATTGTAAGACTACTTTCACACTGAGGCACTTTACGGGCACTACAGCGCTAAAAAAAGACCCTGCATATTGCCTGTAAAGAGCCTCTCCTGTCTCTCCAGTGTGAAAGCCCGAGTGCTTTCACACTGGAGGGGTGTGCTTGCAGGGCGGTAAAAAAAGTCCTGCAAGCAGCATCTTTGCAGCGCTGTATTCACCGTTCCTAAAGTGCCCCTGCCCATTGAAATCAATGGGGCAGTGCCGCCAAACCGCCGGCAAAGCGGGACGTTTTTCGTCCGCTAGTGGGGGCAAAAAGTGCCCCATTAGCGGCCAAATATCACCGCTAAAACAAAGGTAAAGTGCCACTAAAAATAGCGGCGTTTTACAGCCGATGCCCGCCTGCCCCAGTATGAAAGTAGCTTTAAGCACTGTGCTATATAAATCCTGTATAATAATCTAAGGTCCTTTTCACACTGAGGCGCTTGTAAACAGCCAGTAAAACACTGAGCATTTTTGAAGAGCTTTTGAAGTGCTTTCCATTCATTTCAATGGAGAGAGGCGTTTTTTCACCACCCTGCCAACGCACTGCCCCAGTGTGAAAGCATGCATTGATTTTAATGAAAATAGGTTTTCGTGAGCTTTTCAGCCGCTTTTTTTAGCATGAAAGCACCTGAAAAGTGCCTCAGTGTGAAAGGGGTCTTAGTGTTTCAGATTCCCTGTTGCCCTTTAAAAGCCAATTTCTGTCAACATGAATGCACTTCAGCAATGGCTGCATGGGATATCTCAGGGCATGCTTGTGTAAGGTGTGATGAAGCACAGTGGCTTAACACTTTTGCCTGGTAGCACTAGGGTCAGGTTCTTGGTTCAAATCCCAACCACAACACTAACTGCCTGGGGTTTGCATGTTCTCTCTGTGCCTGTATGAGTTTCCTCCCACACTTCAAAGACACGGTGGTATGTTAATTGGCTCCTGTCTAAATTGCCCTTAGTATGTGTAAGTATGAATGTGATTTAGGGACCTTAGACTGTAAGCTCCTTGAGGGCAGGGACCAATGTAAATGTAAAGTATATATGTAAAGTGCTGTGTAAATTGATGGCACTATATAAATATCAATAATAACAAAATGGCCATTTCTAGTCTCCATCAGAATCTCATGTGGCAGCACAACTGGTTGTTAAAAATGGCCACTTGTAGTCTCCATCAGAATCTCCAGTTTCAATACAGCAGCATGACTGGGAAATAGAGCATTGTTACCATAAACAAGAAATGCCTAAAAAATGACCATAATGGCAAGCTCAAAAGACTTTTTTTTTAAGTAAGAGTTGTAGATGTTATGAGCTTAAAATTGGTATATTGACATGCAAAAGTTTATAAGAGGTTTAAGTGATTGGGTTTACAAATACAACGTTGTCCATACAGGCATAATTTGTTGTTCAAACTAAATGTGGAAAATCTGCATGTGCTTTTAAATGCACAAAATAGTCTACCAATATTTATAAATAACTATGTGGAATGTTGATCCCAGGTAGTTGTGAGATTGACTTTGGGGATTAAGTACTTCTCCTAAATTGTAATCTTAATCTGAATTCCCCTTGTCCCTTGGCTACAGAAGGCATTTCACCCTGAAGGGTGGGTCAAATACCTGTTCCCCGAGCTGCATACTGGTTCTTTTTGCTGGCTCGAACATCCTGTAGTGACCAGGTTTGTACTAGGAGAAGTACAACCAGAAAACTGGACACAAAGGCATTTACTATGAACAAGGGGAGAAGTCTGGCAAAATTCTTAGCAAGGGCTCTAAAAGACTACCAAGTAGCATCAAATATACATGGATTAGAAAAAAAACAGTTCCATAATACTAAGGCAATAGGGAATCAATATTAAAAAAGTACTTACATCAAAGCAAAATCCCAACCTTAAAACCCATCGAAACCGAAGAATTACAACGGCCTATTAGAGAAGAAGAACTAATAGAAGCCATTAAAGCTCTGAAACCTGGCAAGAGCTCAGGTCCAGATAGATTCACTGGCTAATATTTCAAAACTTTTACACAACTTTTTGATGGGAAGTGTTATCATAATGGGGGATTTTAATTATCCAGACATAGACTGGGCGGAGGGAACCGCGCATTCATTTAAGGCTCGCCAGTTCCTTAATGTCTTGCAGGACAATTTTATGGGTCAGAAGATAGACGCACCCACTAGAAATAAAACATTACTGGATCTACTGATTACCAACAATACAGACCTGATCACAGATGTGGAAATACGGGGCAATTTAGGTAACAGCGATCACAGGTCAATTAGTTTCAGTATATATCACACAAATAGGAAACATGAAGGCAACACAAAGACACTGAATTTCAAAAGAGCCAACTTCCCTAAACTACAAACCTTGCTAAAAGGCATAAATTGGGATAAAATATTAGGAACAAAGAATACGGAGGAGAGATGGGTTTGCTTTAAGAGCATATTAAATAAGGGCATTAGCCAATGTATCCCATTGGGTAATAAATTTAAAAGAGTGAACAAAAATCCTGGATGGCTTAACTCCAATGTAAAAATGCATATAAAAGCAAAGGAGAAGGCCTTCAAAAAATACAGGGTTGAGGGATCATCCTCAGCATTCTGACTTTATAAAGAATGCAATAAGAAATGTAAGGGTGCAATTAGGATGGCTAAAATAGAACATGAAAGACACATAGCGGGGGAGAGCAAAAAAAAATTCTTTAAGTATGTAAACAGTAAAAAAGGAGGACAGACCATATTGGCCCCATAAAGAATGAGGAAGGACATCTGGTTACAAAGGATGGGGAGATGGCAAAGGTATTGAATTTCTTCTTCTCCTCAGTCTTCACGAGTGAATCGGGGGGCTTCAGTAACCAAAACTACAGTGTTTATCCTCATGACACAACACAGGAAGCACCTCCATGGTTAACAGAGGACGGAATTAAAATTAGACTTGAGAAACTTAACATTAATAAATCACCGGGACCAGATGGCTTGCATCCGAGGGTACTTAGGGAACTCAGTCAGGTGATTACCAGACCGTTGTTCCTAATTTTTACAGACAGTCTATTGACTGGAATGGTACCAGCTGATTGGAGAAAAGCCAATGTAGCACCAATATTTAAAAAGGGCCCAAAAAACATCCCTGGGAATTACAGACCAGTTAGCCTAACATCAATAGTATGTAAACTCTTGGAGGGGATGATAAGGGACTATATACAAGATTTTAGTAATAAGAACGATATCATTAGCAGTAATCAGCATGGATTCATGAAGAATCGTTCTTGCCAAACCAATCTATTAACCTTCTATGAGGAGGTGAGTTGCCATCTAGATAAAGGAAGGCCCGTAGACGTGGTGTATCTGGATTTTGCAAAAGCATTTGACACAGTTCCCCATAAACGTTTACTGTACAAAATAAGGTCCGTTGGCATGGAACATAGGGTGAGTAAATGGATTGAAAACTGGCTACAAGGGCGTGTTCAGAGGGTGGTGATAAATGGAGAGTACTCAGAATGGTCAGGGGTGGGTAGTGGGGTTCCCCAGGGTTCTGTGCTGGGACCAATCCTATTTAATTTGTTTATAAACGACCTGGAGGATGGGATAAACAGTTCAATCTCTGTATTTGCAGACGATACTAAGCTAAGCAGGGCAATAACTTCTCCGCAGGATGTGGAAACCTTGCAAAAAGACCTGAACAAATTAATGGGGTGGGCGACTACATGGCAAATGAGGTTCAATGTAGAAAAATGTAAAATAATGCATTTGGGTGGCAAAAAAATGAATGCAATCTATACACTGGGGGGAGAACCTCTGGGGGAATCTAGGATGGAAAAGGACCTGAGGGTCCTAGTAGATGATAGGCTCAGCAATGGCATGCAATGCCAAGCTGCTGCTAATAAAGCAAACAGAATATTGGCATGCATTAAAAGGAGGATCAACTCCAGAGATAAAACAATAATTCTCCCGCTCTACAAGACTCTGGTCCGGCCGCACCTGGAGTATGCTGTCCACTTCTGGGCACCAGTCCTCAGGAGGGATGTACTGGAAATGGAGCGAGTACAAAGAAGGGCAACAAAGCTAATAAAGGGTCTGGAGGATCTTAGTTATGAGGAAAGGTTGCGAGCACTGAACTTATTCTCTCTGGAGAAGAGACGCTTGAGAGGGGATATGATTTCAATTTACAAATACTGTACTGGTGACCCCACAATAGGGATAAAACTTTTTCGCAGAAGAGAGTTTAATAAGACTCGTGGCCACTCATTACAATTAGAAGAAAAGAGGTTTAACCTTAAACTACGTAGAGGGTTCTTTACTGTAAGAGCGGCAAGGATGTGGAATTCCCTTCCACAGGCGGTGGTCTCAGCGGGGAGCATTGATAGCTTCAAGAAACTATTAGATAATCACCTGAATGACTGCAACATACAGGGATATGTAATGTAATACTGACACATAATCACACACATAGGTTGGACTTGATGGACTTGTGTCTTTTTTCAACCTCACCTACTATGTAACTACTTGCAACCCCTCTACTAAAAACCTTTAATTCACTTAGCAAACTGCAGGACATACCAAGCTCATTCACCTTGGCACATATTACTGTACTCCCGAAACCTAATAAAGACACTGCAGAATGCACAAGCTATAGGCCAATTTCACTTTTGAACCTTGATTTGAAGCTTCTAGCTAAAATTCCAGCCAACCGCCTCAGACCACTTTTCCCTAAGGTCATCGGACCTGAACAAGTTGGCTTTCTGCCAGGGCACGAGGCGAGGTACAATGTGAGCAAGGCGGTAAGCTTGGTACACAAAATGCACATAGATAAAATCGAGAGTCTTCTCCTATCCACGGATGCGGAGAAGACCTTTGACAGAGTGGCACGGGACTACTTGTTCGCTAAATGTAGACATATAGGGATAGGAAACCATATGTTGTCTTGGATCTCTTCCCTTTACCATAAACCTTTGGCCAAAATCAAAATAATGGTTCGCTATTTGAATCTGTATGAATACACAATGGCACTCGACAGGGATGCCCCTTGTCCCTGCTGTTATTTATTATAACTTTAAAACCATTCATACGCACCATAAACCTCAATCCATCCATCAATGGTCTGAAGGTCAAAGACAGGGAATATAAGTCAGCCACATGTGCAGATGATCTCTTTTTCTCATCTCGCAACCACACATCTCGATACCCAACCTATTAGCAGCCTTTTCCAATTTTGTATATACTGTATATCCAACATGAAGATAAACTATCACAAATCTGAGGCATTAAATATATCCCTCCCGATTACCTACCTAACTGTAATGCCCCGTACACACGGTCGGATTTTCCGACGGAAAATGTGTGATAGGACCTTGTTGTCGGAAATTCCGACCGTGTGTAGGCTCCATCACACATTTTCCATCGGATTTTCCGACACACAAAGTTTGAGAGCAGGATATAAAATTTTCTGACAACAAAATCCCTTGTCGGAAATTCCGATCGTGTGTACACAAATCCGACGGACATAGTGCCACGCATGCTCAGAATAAATAAAGAGATGAAAGCTATTGGCCACTGCCCCGTTTATAGTCCAGACGTACGTGTTTTACGTCACCGCGTTTAGAACGAACGGATTTTCCGACAACTTTGTGTGACCGTGTGTATGCAAGACAAGTTTGAGCCAACATCTGTCGGAAAAAATCCTAGGATTTTGTTGTTGGAATGTCCGAACAAAGTCCGACCGTGTGTACGGGGCATAATACAGACATGTGGACACTTGTAGCGGCAGTGGAGCAGTGAAGAAAAGGCTTGCAAAGACATGGGTTTGCTGGAACGATAAGTATAGATGGTCTTCCTTAACAAGGTTGACATTTTTTATAGGTAACTCAGCATTGCTTTAACACAAGTATGCTATGACAAAGTGTTTCCTTTGCTGCATTGAAGGAGTTTTTTAAATATGTATAACCAATTTCTCTGATTATGACAGACATAAGGTAATACAGGTAATTTTGTAATCAAAATTATGCAGAACATTTTTAATTTACATTGAGTTCAACTTTCTTGGTCTGCTTTACATTGAGTTCCTGTAATTAGACATAATCTATAAAATGTCTTCCATTCCAGCAGCTAGTCACTCTCCACGTTCCCTGTTCTAACTTACACTAGCAACAAAAATTGTAGACCCTGGATCGGTTACTAGTAGGAAATAAAAAGAGTACTATAGCCAGATATTTCACTCCTAAGGACATATGTGTTTATGTTCATTTTACAGCTTTTAATTGCAAATAATTTCACTTTTTTAGAATGAATTCTATATGTTCGATGAATGCTTAGCAAAGCGCTAATGAAGCATGAGCTTGATTCATCCACTTCAGAACTCTTGAAGAGGAATTTGCACACTACATAATTATGGTATTTCTGAGAGAACCTGGAATTGCTGTCATCAATATATTTTTGCGTAAACAGACATTTACAGCCCGTTGTGTATAATCAATCATTCTAGGAAACTGGATGTTATGTAGCATATTGCATACTTGGATACCAAGGGCAAGCACTGAAGCAGAGATTTCTACAAGAAATGAGAGGTTATATGCTGCATTTAATTTACTTCCTAGTACTTTACGTCCAATTTCAAATTCTAAAAATAATATAGTTCCTGTGTAAAGTATACCTGTCACCTTTAAGTATCTATGTTGTAATGATTGCATGTTACAGTTGTGTAATTAGTTCTGTGTTCTAATGTTTATATGTATAAATAAAATCTCTCTCATTGGAGATGGATACTTATTCAGGAGCATTTATGAGAATGTCTATTTATGGAGACCATGTTGACCAAGCTTCTTATATCCAGAAAAAATGGAGCCAGTCAAGCTACAAACCTCGAAACATTATATTCCCAAACATATATTCCCTGATATATACCAATACCTCTTTGTTATGCTCACTGAAGAAAATATCTAAAAGTTAACTGAATCTAACTATACTCTCAGTTTATATCACTACCTGTGGAAAGTTAGTTCCACATTTCCATTGCTCTAACAGTAAGGAACCCCTTACAAACTTTAACTATTTGAATACCAGGCACTTTCTCATTCCTGCCCAGGTAAATTTTCAGCTTTCACTGCTCTCGCACGCCGGATGACAATTGCGTGGTCATGCAACACTGTACCCAAATGAGATTTTTTGAGACAGATAGAGCTTTCTTTTGGTGGTATTTAATCACCACTGAGTTTTTTATGTTTTGCTAAACAAACGAAAAAGACTGAAAAAATAAAAGTTTTTATTAGTTTGTTAGAAAAATTTTACAAATAAGTAATTTTTCCCCTTCACTGATGTGCGCTGATGAGGCTGCACTGATGGGCACTAAGAGGCTGCACTGATGAGCACTGATAGACTGCAATGATGAGGCAGAAATTATGGGCGTCCCAGTCTTAGTCCATAGTCTTAGTCCATAGTTCATAGTCTTAGTCGATACGGTTCAATATTGAGTTGGTCCACCCTTTGCAGCTATAACAGCTTCAACTCTTCTGGGAAGGCTGTCCACAAGGTTTAGGAGTGTATCTATGGGAATGTTTGACCATTCTTCCAGATGCGCACTTGTGAGGTCAGGCACTGATGTGGACGACAAGGCATGGCTAGCAATCTCCGCTCTAATTCATCCCAAAGGTCAGGACCATGTGCAGGCCAGACAAGTTCCTCCACCTTAAACTCACTCACCCATGTCTTTATGGACCTTGCTTTGTGCACTGGTCCAAATCATTTGGTGGAGGGGGGATTATAGTGTGGGGTGTTTTTTTCAGGGTTTGGGCTTAGCCCCTTAGTTCCAGTGAAGGGAACTCCTATGCTTCCTTCACATCTAGGTATCCCGGAATCGTCATGATTCTACCCGCCAGCCCGAATCACGGCAAATCGTGGGACGCTCTTGCGATCCCTGTCACTTCCAATGGCAAACAGAATCACGGTACGCGGTACGCCTGTTGCCCAAAATAAGTTCTAGAACTTCTTTTGGGGCTACAGGCGTACCGCAATTCAGTTTGTGTAATTTTACCGTGATACGCTGGCCAATAATCGTGGTAAAATCTCCCCGTGATCGGGTGCCATTGGAAGTGACGGGGATCACAAGGGCATCCAGTGATTTGCCATGATTTAGATCGCCGGCAGAATTGCAGCGATTCCGCCCGCGATTCAGGATGCCCAGATGTGAACGGCGCCTTAAGGCGCCAGCATACCAGGACATTTTGGATAATTGTATGCTCACAACTTTGTGGGGACAGTTTGGGGATGGCCCCTTCCTGTTCCAACATGAGTGCACACCAGTGCACAAAGGAAGGTCCATAAAGAGATGGCGGTGCGAGTTTGGGGTGGAGAGACTTGACTGGCCTGCACAGAGCCTGGACCTCAACCCAATAGAACACTATAGAGATGAATTAGATCGGAGACTGTGAGCAAGGCCTTCTCTTCTGGGAAGGCTGGGATGCTATTAAAGTTCATGTGGGTGTAAAGGCAGGCGAGCCAATACTTTTGGCAATATAGTGTATAAGTATTGTGGAGAAATAATTTTTTACAACAGTGGCACTTAAATTTCAGCTTTTTTCAGTTCCTAGCAGTCTACCAGCCCTCCAATGGAAAACAAAAAACAGCAAATGTTTCTAAACTGACATTGTCAGAGAATAAAATTAGCCTAATATGGCCATGTAGGGCATCCCTTCCCCTTTGGGTACGTGCAGCTTGGGATTGGGGTGTGACTTACCTGTAGCTGATTGGCCTGGCACTGACCAGTTACTTCTGGTTTCAGTTGAACATAGGCTAGAACAACACCAAAGCCAAAAAAAGCTCACCGTTTTTTCTTTTTCTTTTGTAGAAGCATGTGATTAGAGCCAGAGGCTTTAATTGGCTTCAAAAAAGGGTGGGCTCAGGGCGCAGAGCACTGCATCCTGAGCCCATCCAGTTGTGTGTCTTCCTGATTCTCCTCCCGGCCAATCAGGAAGTGGGTCCTGAGACTCGATTGGCTGAGAGGATAAGCAATCATATTGGGAGTCGTGCCGAGGGAAAGAGGAGGGAAGCCGCCGTGAAGCCCGAGACGCAGGAAGGACCTGAAGCTGCGCACGACCTAGATGGGGTAAGTTCGGGGCCAACTGAATGAACGACCGTGGGGGTGGCGGTGTAAGTGTGGGCCAACCGACCAGGGGGGGCGGTGTAAGTTTGGGGCTGACCGAACAGGGGGGGCGGCAGCGCAATGTCTTTTTGCCGCCCCCCCCAAAATATACAGCACCAGCCACCACTGTTTCTGAACATTCATTGCAGAATCCTGATTGTAAAATTTAAAAGATGAGACGGAGGTGAGTAAATAGATATGTCAAGATACAATACTGCATATGCCTGCAATGTGGCAGCAAACTATGAAAACTGTCCACAGACAACCTTCAAAAGCATTCACACGTGTGCTTGTCTGTGTGCATATGTACATGTGCGAGGAGTTGGGGGCTTTATTTTATTGATAACATAGTTTTTTAATATTTTTTTTTTTTAATTCAACTGTATTGCCAAAACTACATGACTACATGTAGACATAAAGCTATTTTTTTTTTTTTTAAACAGGGGCCAAGAGGCAGTCTTACACTGCCTGAAAAAGTATTCATACCCCTTGACATTTTCCACATTTTGTGATGTTGCAACCAAAAACGTAAATGTATTTTATTGGGATTTTATGTACTCCCAATAAATCACATAAAGCACAATGTGGCACATAATTGTGAAGTGGAAGGAACATGATAAATGATTTTCATTTTTTTTTACAAATAAATATGCGAAAAGTGTGGCATGCATTTGTATTCAGCCCCCCTGAGTCAATACTTTGTAGAACCACCATTAGCTTCAATTGCAGTTGCAAGTCTTTTGAGGAAATCTAGAGATTTGCCCATTCTTCTTTGCAAAATAGCTCAAGCTCTGTTGGATTGGATGGAGAGCATCTGTGAACAGCAATTTTCAAGTCTTGCCACAGATTCTCAATTGGATTTAGGTCTGGACTTTGACCGAGCCATTTTAACACATAAATATGCTTTGATCTAAACCATTCCATTGTAGCTCTGGCTGTATGTTTAGGTCCATGTCCTGCTGGAAGGTGAACCTCTGCGCCAGTCTCAAGTTTTTTACAGACTCTAAAGCCTCGTACACACGCTTAGATTTTTGGACGACAGAACGTCTGATTTTTGTCAAAAATGCGTGTCTATGATTTTATAGATGACATCCAAAATTTTTCATTTGACAAAGGCTAACTTAGCTATGTACTACGAGAGTATAAAGAGGAAGTTTGTTTTTGTGCGTGACCCCTCTGGGCCTCTTCTGCTAATTACGTTAGCTAGCTCTCCGTGACCGAGCTTTTGCCATAATCCGTTCTTTCGTGCGAGGACCAGTTATTATGGCAGATAATAGAACTCTTGCTATTGTAGGGATAGGAGTAATTGCTCTGACCCGAGTTCTTTTCAAGAAAAAGAAAAAGAGGACCTCCTGGACCAAAAATTGGTTGCTCAACCGTGAGCAATTTTGCCACATTCCTTTGCTGCAGGAGCTTCAGGAGAATAATCCTGATGATTTCAGGAATTATCTCTGGATGATGGATCCCTGTTTTCACCTGAAACAAATAAATAATTGCGCTATTACAGGAAAGCAGTGCAAGTGATAGCTGCCAGCATGTAACAATGTGGTTAACAGTGTAGAAATGAATAAATACTAAACACATGCAGCGCTAAAATAAATGAATGATAGGGATGTGCGTTTATATCCTATACAAATATAACATCATATATCGTGAATAAATAACAAAATAGTGTGTTCATAACTTATATCCTATACCAATATAAGCAGTGTGTGCAATCAGTGAGCATTTCACAGATAGCCAAAATTTAAGGAAAAAAAGTCCATTCATGTGATTAAACCATATAAACATCCACAGAAACTGGAGGTTCATGGGCATATGGGGTGCCACATTTACACATAAAGTAGGGACTGGAGCCAAATATGTATAAAGATGACACTTTACACACGGATCTTCTAAAATTCCGACTCAAAGCTGTAAATGGCAGAAGTGAATATCCTTACCAGAGGGGATGGACACAGTCACCATACGGTGGAGTGTCATGCGAGCTTGAGGGATCAAACAATCCCGGGGGTGTCAGGCTGGAGAAATCCTGGTGGAGAGTCCCATCCGGGGTGACCGTAGATGTCCGATGGTGTATGGGTCCATGACCAATCAAGATGTCTCTCTCAGGTGAAATGAGTTTGCAGAAGGAAACAGCTAAAACTCAAAGGGGTCCCATTCATGAAGGAAGGAAGGAACAAAAAATCTCCACATAGGGCATGAATCCGGTAAAAAATGCTTTTATTAAAAAGCTAGAAAATTCTAAACAGCGCACTTAAATGGATAAAAAGTGATCACAAAAAAGATAAAATCGCGTGGTAACAGAGCATCTGGAGGCTTTAGCATCTTTTTTAGCATCTCTTTTTTTTTTTTTTTTTTTTTTTTTTAGCCTCCAGATGCTCTGTTACCACGTGATTTTATCTTTTTTATCTGGATATATGATGTTATATATGTATAGGATGTAAACGCACATCCCTATCATTCATTTATTTTAGCGCTGCATGCGTTTAGTATTTATTCATTTCTACCCTGTTTTCACCGCCTGTTAGCCTTGGTGTCCCCCTATATCCGGAAGCAAGACACAAGTATGTGGATTTCCATTAATCCTGAACAGAGGTTAACAACCTTGCGTTATCTGGACACAGGGAGAAGTCTCCAGGATCTGAAATTTACCACGGGGATCTCCCCCCTAGCTCTGGGAGTGATCATTCCAGAGACATGTTCAGCTATTATTTAAGTGCTGCAGAAGGAATATATCAAGGTAGGTTTTATCTTAATCCAACTTTCATTCCATGTGTTTGTGCTTGCAAATGTTTTTCTGTCAAGTTTTTTGGATTACATAATTCTCAATATTGTAATATGTTGTGATTGTCCTCTTTGGAATAATGCATACTGTTTGGTTTTCCTGGTCCTTTTTTTTTTGCTACAAGCATATTTTCCTACAGTAACCTCCCCAGCATGTTATCCTGTGCCCATACACACCTAGTCTGTTAACTTCCCAGTGTTTTTTCCCAGTAACATTTATTGGCTTAACAAAAATTCAAAAAATGTGGCTTTAAAGAGGATTTTTTAAGGTGCAAAATCATACAGAGTGCATGAGGCTTTATTTATATGCAAAAGCAGTTTGCCCCTCTGCCCCAGGCAAAAATGCAAAGTCAGCAGTTACTGTAGCTGCTGTCTTTAAAGATTATAACACTTCTTACTTGTCCACTGGGTCGGCAATAGAGGAATGAGGAGGGGGCCAAACTAACAAGGAATCTTCCTGCATCAAGTTCTCATGGAAGTGGGGAGGGGTACCTGTTCAAAACAGATACCCATTACCCCCTCCCCCCCTGAAAGTTGCCAAATGTGGCACCAGAGTAAAGTAAACCTAAGTAAGTAAATCTAAAGACCTAAATTTGGGGTTTATCCCCCGAAAAGTAATAGCTGTGAAGTTTTAAAATGGAGACACTATTTCTGGTGATTTTGTTGTCCGCAAGAAATTCCTTTACATTGCTGATATTTTCTTTCACTTCCTGTTTGGCTATGGGACAGGAAGTGGAGGTAAATCTCTGCAAAGGGACATAGATGGGGCCCAAAAATTATGACAGTGGTTAGAACCCTCCCTTGCTCTATTCAAACTGAAACACCAAAGTTTGGCCCTTAGTTCTACTTACGTGTATCTTTATGTTGCCTAAGCATTTGTGTGTCAAATATGTTTGCAATGTTATGTGCTGAATAGGGATGGGCCCTATAGGGATAGGGTCGGTTAGCATCCAGAACATGCGAACAGGCAAAAAATTTGTGAACACCGTTAAAGTCTATGGGACTCAAACGTGAAAAATCAAAAGTGCTAATTTTAAAGGCTAATATGCAAGTTATTGTCATAAAAAATGTTTGGGGACCTGGGTCCTACCCCAGGGGCCATGTATCAATGCAAAAAAAAGTTTTAAAAACGGCCGTTTTTTCGGGAGCAGTGATTTTAATAATGCTTAAAGTAAAACAATAAAAGTGAAATATTCCTTTAAATTTCGTACCTGGGGGTGTCTATAGTAAGCCTGTAAAGTAGCGCATGTTTCCCGTGTTTATAACAGTCCGAGAGCAAAATGACATTTCTAAAGGAAAAAAGGTCATTTAAAAGTGCTAGCGCTAGTGCTGGCTATTAATGAATTGTCGGTCCCGACAATACACATAAGTCATTGAAAAATAAAAAAAAAAAAATGGGTGGGGGTCCCCCAAAATTCCATTACCAGGCCCTTCAGGTCTGGTATGGATATTAAGGGGAACTCCGCGGCAAAATTTAAAAAAAATGCGGTGGGGTTCCCCCCAAAAATCCATACCAGATCTGAAGGGTCTGGTATGGATTTTAAGGGGAACTCCGCGCCAAAATTAAAAAAAAAAATGGCGTGGGGTTCCCCCAAAAATCCATACCAGACCCTTATTCGAGCATGCAACCTGGAAGGCCACAGGAAAAGAGGGGGGCGAGAAGGGCGCCCCCCCTCCTGAACCGTACCAGGCCACATACCCTCAACATTGGGAGGGTGCTTTGGGGTAGCCCCCCAAAGCACCTTGTCCCCATGTTGATGGGGAGAAGGGCCTCATCCCCACAACCATTGCCCAGTGGTCGTGGTGGTCTGCAGGCGGGGGGCTTATCGGGAATCTGGAAGCCCCCTTTAACAAAGGGGACTCACAGATCCTGGCCCCCTCTGTGTGAAATGGTAATGGGGTACATTATGGGGTACATATTGTTGTGTACAAACATTTTTAATCCAAGCAAATTCACAGGTGCTTTAACAAAGATCTTTGGTGAGAACTTAGGTTCTTCCACATTTATCCTCGTTTTTTGGTAAGCGGGCATGTGAAAAAACATTAGCTACACCTCAAAAAGTCAGTCATGTCCAACGCTGTGGTTTTATAAAGTGAAGGGCAACAGGGACATCGGTATCCCAAGACTGGGTGGATGCTGCCTTTCTCAGATGGGGTGATCTGCTATCAACTCCCAAAAACACAAAAATGGAAGGCACACACAACTAGTGCCTTAGCAATGCCATTTAATACCTGTTCAAATTTTGCCTCTGGTGGGTACCCAAACAGCAAATCTTCTAAGCCTAAAAATCACATAGTGTCTAAACACGTACTCTATACCACAACACAGGGTATAAAATTACATGTTTCGTGGGCACACCCCTTTCCTCAGGGCTAGGCTACTCTGAGGACCCCATGATGGGATATAGCACATGTTTAGACACTGTGTATTTTTAAGGCATAGAAGAGTTGCTATTTGTGAGTACCCACTTTTTAAGAATTTGATCATGGATTAAAGGTTAGCCACTAGGTGTTTGCACCTTCCATTTTTGTCTTTTATGTTATCAAAAGGAGCAAGAAAAAAAAATATGTTCCAACATTAAGCAGACAAAATTGTTATTGTAACATGTCAGCACTAAGCTAAAAAAAACAGAACTACCCACCTTGCTAGTGTAATTCATTTTGAAAAGTATTTTGTACCCTACCGGTATTACCGGAGGAAATGACCACAGACTTTTCTGGCTTGCCTCAGGAGATCCTGTAAGCCTGGGTACCTGCTCAAGAACCACTGCACCACCAAATTCAGGACATGTGCCAAACTTGGAACATGGGTCAAGTGTCTCTTTTGGAGGGTGGAGAGAAGGTTGGTTCCATTGTCGCATACAACCATTCCTGGCTGAAGCTGGCATGGCCTCAACCACCTCTGAGCTCGCCCCTGCAGAGCGGCCAGTGTGGCTCCTGTCCCCTAGGCAGACCAACTCAAGCACCGCATGGCATCTTTTAGCCTGAGTGCTTGCGTAGCCCCTTGAACACTTACGGAGCACCGCTGGTTCAGAGGACAAATCTGCAGAAGAGGCCATAGAGGAAGAAGAAGAGGAGGGGGTGGAGGAGAGAGGTGTGGCAGAATCACCACTAGCATTTTGGAGGCATGGCGGTGGAAGAAGCTCCAACAACACTGAACCCTGTCCTGTATCCTTCCCAGCTGCCAGCAGAGTTACTCAGTGCACCGTGAAGGAAAGAAAATCTCCCTGCCCATGCCTGCTGGACCATGAGTCAGCGGTAATATGAACTTTACTGCTGACCGCCCTGTCCAACGAGGCCAAAACATTGACTTCCACATGCTGGTAGAGAGCTGGAATGGCCTTCCGTGAAAAGAAATGATGTTTTGGAAACTGCCACTGAGGTACAGCACATTCCACAAATGCACGAAAGGGGGCAGACTCTACCAGCTGAAAAGGCAGCAGTTGCAGTGCTAGCAATTTGGTCTAGCTAGCATTTAGACACTGAGCATGTGGATGGCTGGGACCGAATTTCCTTTTATGGTTCAGCAACTGGGGTAGGGAAATTTGCCTGCTATAATTATCAATTGGTGGTGTACTGCTAGCAGATTGGTTGCAAGTACTTGGGACATCTATTGCTATACCCTCGTTCCTCTCAGTGCAGGTTTTTGGGAGGACTGGTGGTATAGTAGGGTTGGAGATCCCAGATGAGGAGCAAGGAGAAGTCCGCCTTTTTCTTTGATGTGGGTCTTTCAAGTGCTGTTGACAACGAACTGCATGGTAGGTCATCATATGTCTGGTCAAGAATGTGGTGCCCAAGCTGCTGCTGTTCTGGCCACGCTTGATCCACTTCAGACATAGGTTGCAAACAGCAACGGTGTGATCTGCTGCACACGTGTCGAAAAAGGCCCACACCAAGCAACTTTTAAATGTCAGCGGGGAGTCAGCAGCCCCTGCACCTGCGGAGCTCTGCGGTGTGATGCAATAGGGTGGCTGTCCTTAAGCTGCCCCCTAGAGGACATCCTGCCTCGTTGGAGTTGTTGATTTAGACAAGATGAAAGTAAGAAAAGTAATGGATCCACAGTATATCAGGCAGGGTATGAAGACTCTGGAGGCTAGAAATGACATAATTATACGCCCAGCAGATAAGGGTGGGGGTCTTGTCATTTTGGACAAATCCAAATACCTTGCAGAGCTTACTAGATTACTGGATGATCCAGATACCTACCAGATCCTTAATAAGGACCCAATGTTGAACTACAAGGACGAACTACACTGGCTTGTGGAAGAAGGAAAGACACTGGGGATTCTGACAAAGAAGGAGGCGTCCTACTTAGACCCTCTCTTTTGCAGAACCCCCATTATATACTGTCTTCCAAAAATCCACAAGGATTTTACTGACCCCCCTGGTAGGCCTATTGTCAATGGCATTGACTCCATCTCCTCCAGGGTGGGTCAATATATAGATTTCTTCCTCCAACCGTTAGTGAATCAAACCGAAGCATTCCTGAAGGATACGAAACATGTTATTCAAATCATGGAATCCATCAGTTGCTCCTCCCCTTGTATTTTGGCTACGGCCGACGTAGGGTCTTTGTACACTATTATCGGACATGAAGATGCTGTATCTTCAGTACAATGGGCCCTATCAAAGTTTTCCGACCTGTCTAGTAAACATAAGAATTTCTTGTTAAAGAGTTTGCGCTTCTGTCTAGAAAAGAATTATTTCTGGTTCAGTCGTCAGTTTTATTTACAAAAAAGGGGCGTTGCGATGGGTGCCCGTTTTGCTCCCAGTGTGGCCAATCTTTTTATGGCCCACTGGGAGGAAGATGTAGTCTTTAGGCACCGTCCCCCACAGCTAGTTTGCTACAAACGGTACATAGACGATTTAGTATTGGTTTGGGAGGGAGACCATTCTAGTCTGGCTACCTTTGTGAAAACTTTAGACGCTAACACCAAAAATATTAAACTAACTTGGAATTTCAGTGAGGACAAATTAGTGTTCCTTGATTTGGAGATTCGGAGGGAAGAGAATAAATTCACGTTATGTAATTATCGAAAACCCACCGACCGAAACTCTTTCATCCCATTAGAGAGTTGCCATCACAAATCCTGGCTATGTAACATCCCTAAGGGACAATTTGTGAGGCTCAGACGAAACTGTACAGATGTCAGTGAATATGTCTCTCAGTCCATGGCACTTTCTTCTAAATTTCAGGAAAAGGGCTATGACCAAATAGCCCTAAAGAGTGACATGGAGAAAGTTTTAGCCATGGATAGGCCAGAATTGATCTCCAATAAAGCTAGAGATACCAGCATCAATGCCCCTAATTTCAAAATGTTATTGAACTATAATGTTCAGTTTAAACAGTTTGAAAAGCTGGTTGCTAAAAACTGGCCAATTCTGAAACAAGATCGAGTGCTGGGTCCCCTACTGCCACCACGTCCGTCTTTCATTTACAAGAAAGCCCCGTCTTTAAGAGACCGTTTAGCACCTGGAGTGGTAGATCCCCTCATACATACAGAAAATAGATTATTCTCCTTCCTCTCTGGTTTCTATGCGTGCGGGCGTTGTACAGCCTGCAGACACTCTAAGTGTAACGACAAAAAACGCAAACAATTCGTTGCCACCTCTACTGGCAGGGAATATAAAATTGATCAATTGATCACCTGCAAGACAGTTGGAGTGGTGTATATGTTGGAATGTGGATGTGGCCTCCAATATATTGGAAGGACCTCCAGGCCCCTGCATGTGCGTTTAGGAGAGCACGTTAATAATATTAAAAAGAGATTAAAAACCCACAATGTTTCGAAACATTTTAAAATGGTGCATGCCCAAAACCCCAGAGGACTAAAATTCTGGGGGATTGAAAGAGATAACAAGCACTGGAGGGGGGGTAACTTTCTTCGCCAGCTCAGCCGCAGGGAATCCCACTGGATACATGAAACCAAGGTTCTCCTGCCGAGAGGCTTAAATGTCGAGTTTGACGTAAATTGTTTTATTTCTGATCGGTAATTTCTTATGATGGTTTTCAAATAATGTTTTATATGAATTTTTTACTGTCTTTGGAATATATGAATATCGTTCATGAACAGGATGTTCCACGAAATTGAGCAAACACATGGGTCGTCACATAAGTCTTATACCTTAAATAGGGGGCTCGTCACGTTTTTATTAGCTACACTTAGTAGCATTTTAGTTATCCTCTAGGGTTCAACCACATTGCTTTATTATTATTGCAGTGAATTTTTCTATGGCTCCAGCATGAGAGCTGATTCTTCCGTGTTTGGTAACCGTCGCCATGGCAATTTGTATACAAGTTGTTTCATTGGCTGCGGCGATCAGCTGAGTTATTTAAAAGCGGGTGCACCACGTCATGCCGTCGCCGCTGAAGAAGTCCCGCCCACCACAAGGGATGTAACGCGTACGGATCATCACCACGTGACTCGTGACGTCACCCGCGTCTTGCTCATTCATTTTCGTGGAGTATCCTACATGCCTGCATCCTTCGCACTGGGGTACAGTGCCAGCTTTGTAAGTTGTTCTACGTTTTAATAAATACATTTTAGCTTGAGACAGAGAGCACTAGATTTTATTCATTCTATTACATGTGATCGTTCATTGAGACTGCAAGCTACCTGGTTCCAGTTACCTGCCCCTATACATCTCCCACTGCGGGAAAGGCTGTTTTGAGACCTCATTGAGGTGAGAGGCTAGCGATACTGGTGGTGGATTGTTATCACTTTATCAGTCACTTATCATTATTGGATATCACTTGCACATTGGGATCTTCATCTGGAACTCCCCTTTCTCTTTATGGACATTATATTTATGGACATTTATGTTTATTGATTATCTTTAGGGACATTGTCAACGCTGTACTGCTTTTTTCATTTGTCTGGTTGGATTTGATAGATTTTATCCTCAGTATTCAGCTGCTTTTAGTATTCTGCATTAGTGATCAGCGCTGGTTGATTTTCATTATCTCGTTGGAGTTGTGCCTCCTCCTCCTCCTCTCAGGCACCCAAGTGCAGTCAGTGACCTCATCACCCCCTCCCTCCTCATCACTGGAGCAAACTTGGCATTTTGCTGCAGCTGGGGGAACATGACTGCTAGTTTTGTGTGCTTCTGTGGCACCCCCTCTTTCTAGGCTCATGTTACTCCCTTCATCAACCTGGCAACCAACATTGGAGCCTTCAAATTTGCTGCGCATCCTCCAGGAGCATGTAACCGGCACTGTGGTTGAATAATTCTGGGGACTCCTCCATGCATGATGGTGGGGCTACGGAAGGAGTGACTGTGGACAGGGAGCTGGTGGAATAATTAACTTTGTTATCCACTCCACCAACTCTTCTGCATGTTGTGGTTCAACAACACGACCAGCAGCAGAAAAAAAGGACAAGCGTGCCCCACGGCCACCTGCAGAGGATGCACCATGTCCACGACCAGCACTGTTGACTATAGACACAGAGGCTGGTTGCCCTCTTTTAGTGGCCTGTGAGGATCTGCCTCTCCTTGGTGGCCTTCCGGACATGATGTGTTTTGCAACACCACACTACACTGTATTAGATACTGTGTACACCACCTGAAGTGTATTAGAAACTGTATACACTGTATTAGATACTGTGTACACCACCAGAAGTGTAGTAGAAACTGTACACACTGTATTAGATACTGTGTACCCCACCTGCATTGTATTCGAAACTGTTCTATGGCTGCACTGTATTGTGTACACCACCAGAAATGTAGTAGAAACTGTACACACTGTATTAAATACTGTGTACACCACCAGAAGTGTAGTAGATACTGTACACACTGTATTAGATACTGTGTACACCGCCTGCACTGTATTAGAAACTGTACTACGGCTGCACATCATTTTGACTCGAACGTTCACAGTGCTTTCCCCCACACATAGCGTTTTGCTTTTAGGCCAAAAAGTGCAATTTTGGTCTCATCTGAACAGAGCACCTTCTTCCACATGTTTGTTGTGTCCCCCACATGGCTTCTCGCAAACTGCAAATGGGACTTCTTATGGATTTCTTTTAACAATGGCTTTCTTCTTGCCACTCTTCCATAAAGGCCAGATTTGTGGAGTGCACGACTAAAAGTTGTCCCGTGGACAGATTCTCCCACCTGAGCTGTGGATCTCTGCAGCTCCTCTAGAGTTACCATGGGTCACTTGGATGCTTCTCTGATAAATGCTCTCCTTGTCCGGTCTGTCAGTGTAGGTGGACAGCCATGCCTTGGTAGGTTTGCAGTTGTGCAATACTCTGCATTTTCGGATGATGGATTAAACAGTGCTCCGTGAGATGTTCAAAGCTTGAGATAATTTTTTATAACCTAACCTTGCTTTAAATTTACATTTTTTTAATTTCTCCTCAACTTTATCCCTGACCTGTCTGGTGTGTTCCTTGGCCTTCATGATGCTCTTTGTTCGCTAAGGTTCTCTAACAAACCTCTGAGGGCTTCACAGAACAGCTGTATTTATACTGAGATTAAATTACACACAGGTGGACCCTATTTACTTATTAGGTGACTTCTGAAGGCAATTGGTTCCACCAGATTTTAGTTCAGGGTATCAAAGTAAAGGGGGCTGAATACAAATGCAGGACACACTTTTCACATATTTATTTGTAAAAAAAAAATTGAAAACCATTTATCATTTTCCTTCCACTTCACAATTATGTGCCACTTTGTGTTGGTCTATCATATAAAACCCCAATAAAATCCATTTACGTTTTTTGGTTGTAACATGACAAAATGTGGAAAATGTTAAGGGGTATGAATACTTTTTTCAAGGCACTTTATAAAGTAAATATGTGGCCAAGTTATGAACATTCAAGTATTTACATATTATTCACAAGAAGTAAACAAGCTTTGGCACTCAATGATTTCATGCAGCTACAGGCACTTTGAAATAATTTACAGCAAAAACACTGAGGCATTTTAAGTCAACATAAGTCAGTGTGGGATGAGCTGGTTTATAGAACTACCTCAGTGCTTTTGCTTTGAAATTTGAGGATGAATTGTTCCATTGTGTCCAAAGCTACAGAATATAGCCCCTACTCATTATGTAGTACTTTAAGGCTTCTGTAGCCTTTTTAATAGCCAAACATTCTTCATCGATAGCTGCATACATTTGTTCCTATTGGTAGAGAATTCTGGCTACTGCAACACTCTTTGGTTAATTTAATAAAGGCAAATAGATTGTGCACTTTGAAAAGTGCAGTTGAACTCTGCAAGTGCAGTTGCTTCAGAGCTCAGTAAATGAGGTAAAGAGTACCCAATCACGTGAAAGGAAAATGAAAAAAAAAAACAGCATTTTTGCTTGCACATGATTGGATGATGGAAGTCAGCAGAGCTTCTGCTCATTTCCCAAGCTCTGGAGCAGCTGCACTCGCAGAGTGCAACTGCACTTTGCAAAGTGCACAGTCTATTTGCCTTTAGTAAACCAACCCCTTTGTGCTCCGATTTCTCCACAAACTGTGGGAGCGCCACAGTAATTTATAACTTTTATAGCCTGCATTATACAGTTATAATAAATAATACAAACATTGATTGCACCATGGGAAGGTGCCTTAAAAGCTTTGGACTACAGGGGTATTATTAATATTTTTGGTCTCCCCTGGGCCACCACATTATTCTGCTACAATTACTAAGCTTAACTACATACTGGGGTTGATTTACTAAAACTTAAACATTTCCTAAAACTAGAGAGTGCAAAAATTGGCGCGGCTGTGCATGGTAGCCAATCAGCTTCTAACTTCAGCTTGTTCAATTAAGCTTTGACAAGAAACCTGGAAGCTGATTGGTTTATATGCAGAGCTGCACAGATTTTCCACTCTCCAGTTTTAATAATCCAACCACACTGTATTTTGTAACATAATTCCGAGCAGTCCGTACTGATATTCTTGTACAGTTGCTAAGCATGGGTACATATTTTATAATATAATTCTGAGTACTTCCACTGGTTTAAGGCTTTTGCTAAGTCTAAATATATAGTGCATATTAGCTTAACATTTAACCAACAACCCCTCACATCTAATAAGAAAGAGGCTGGTGTCAGTAGATTTGCTTTGATTTAAAACAGTATGTAGTCAAATTACCAAAATTTGATAATTTTACGTGTTCATGGGGAACAGTTCCTGACTGGAGGTATGCTTCGCATTTTGCTCTAATAGCCCCAATAGAAGAAAAACTCTTAGGTGATCTTACTGTATTTGTTATCCCTTTTAATTTAAACATTAATACAAAAGTATTTATGCTTCAAGAGCGTACATCTTATCCAGTGCTTTGTGCCAGGATGAAACCCCCTTCGGTAACTGCAAGCTTGATAGCTTGGCAAAGGGCTAGACATGGTCTGAAATGTTGCTTTGCAAAAAGGCAGTTTGACTGGTTTGTACTGCTATGCTTTTGTAATAAATTTAAAGAGCTTTTAAAATGGATGAAGATCTGTGTGCGGATGTACTACTGCTTTTCTTTATGCAAGTTTTTTGTAACTTTTTGGAATTGTTATTTTTATGCAGTACTCTACTTTTGCTATATTAAAAAGGTGGTGTGATTGGTTCAGCTAAGCTTTAAGCTTTTTCTTTTTCAGGCAGGTCTTGCCTGAAATTTTCAACTGATGGCAGTCCAAGGATATTTTGTTTTCCCATGTGGACTTGTGTTCTTCCATCATTTGGCAGTGTGCCAATATTTTTTTTAGAATCGCAACATTCCTCTTTATGTGTACCCTTATTCTTTAACTTAGGCTTTTTAAATTAGTTACTTCCTCTTTGCAAATATTTTAAAGGAGTTTTGGCCTCATATACGGTGTAATTCTATAAGGGTATTTAAAGGCACCATCATCAACAAATTGTTGAAGATATTGGAGCAAAGGAAACCTGTCCCCAACAGATCACCGGGGGGGGGGGGGGGGGACAGGACTATCTTGGTACCAGCTTGGATAGAATACACAACGTTTTTTATAAAAATATATAATGTTTTATTTATACAAAGATTAAAATAGAAAATGGGTATCCCAAAATATCATGAATTATACAGCTACATGCCATAATACTATCTTGTATAAAAAACGTTGTGTATTCTGTCCAAGCCTGTACCGTCCATTTTTCCCCTCCCCCTTGGTGAGCTGTTGGGGACAGGTTTCCTTTGCTCCAATTTCTTCTCAAATATTTTAATGAAATTACAATTGGTATATCAAAGTGCTTACAAAATATTCTAGAATTATCATACTAATTTAGCAAAACTGTTCATGATCAATACTGTATTCACCCATAATTATTTTGATGAACAGGTGTATTCAATGCCAGAAATAACTATCCATATGAGAGCAGAATCACATATGCATATTTAACAGGCTCTTTCTTGTATTTCTTAAAAAATCACATCTGGATTAAGATGCATTACATGTGAAGCAAGCGGCTTTTTATACCTTATTTTAGGGTGTCCGTTGGGATACAACATCCCTTAGAGGGAATTCTCAAAGATCTCCTTTAAATCCAGAGCAGTAGATTTGGCTCATACATCTTATCCATTAATAAATAAAAGCATGTGTTTCAGTATCTGATACAATTGTATATATGTTGGATAGTATCTTTTAATAAATAACCCTTTTCAGGGTATTTAATTGGGTATCCATTTTACTTGTTTATAATGCTTTCCTTATCCATCAAACTGTTTCATTATAAATATTTTCATTGCTTTATAGCTGTGATTTCAATATTTTTATTGTCTCAAAGTGGCATAGAGAATTTCTGCTCATTAAACATTTTGGTGAAATATTAATTGCTACCTTGGGAGACCATCATTTATAGATTACCTCTTCTTCCTGCATTCTATTATAAATTGATCTAATAACACTCAAAGGATGTACCATATAAGTGGTTTATTCATAGTAAAACCTTTACAGTTTTTTTTTGGTAGAAACAATAACAGAAACTTTAAGGATCTATGCACACTAGGCAGCAGAAAAAAATGGTAGAACTGCTGGAAGAAAAAAGCAGCATAAAAAACGCTCCCACTGAGCATATTATACATGAATTTAGATGCACTTATGCATGTTTGTGTTAATAAGCATTTTTACCAAAAATCACTAGAATACATGTATATTTAAAATTGATTGACACACCTAAATGGCACCCCAAATGCAGTACGATTTTGCCACGATTGTCGCAAAGCAAAACACGCCTGGCTCAGAGACTAAATTTGTTTCCTGAGCTTCTTAGGTGCGAAAAATGTGCATAGGGCAGCCCATTTGAGTAAATGGGCTGCCCTATGTGGGAGATGCTGAAACAAGCGTGAATTGCGCTTTTCAGTTTTGAGCAGGAACCAACACTGAACTTCCTCCAGCAGGTCGATAACACTGTACAGGTCTGAGACTGAGACTAGAAAAAAAAATGGTGCCAGAGCTTGATGCACTAATTTGTACAATGCTGTATGAGCTTAACAGAAAAAATGAGTAACTACCAATTAAAAAGGAGATCAGTGATGCTGCATTTACTACTTTTTTTGCAAAAGTCTGGCAAATGGTGGACTAAGCTCTTTTTAAAATAAAGGTTCCAAAAATGAACAAGTGTGAACATCACCAATGGATTAAGATAAAAGAGTTAATTTTAACAGATAGGTTACATTTTAACAGGTAGGTTAAAGGTTTCACCAAGGCAAAACTTAAACGAGAAGTACAGCCAAAGCTTGTTTGGCTGTACTTCTCCTGTGGATCACAGAAGTGCAGTTTGTTATGCACTCCTGTGAACCATTTTCACCAGACAGCATGCTGAAGCCTGCTGATGTCACAAAGCTGGTCTAGGCTCAGGAAACATTGCGACAATAAAGCATCCACCAACATGCCTGGACTGGCACACGGCTCAGCCTCTCAGCAAGCCACTGAGAGCCCGAGCTGGCTGCTATCACCCTCTCCATAGCTTAGCGCTCCAGTGAGGGGGGGGGGAGAGAAGAAACTGCTGACCGACAGTTACCAGCTCTCTGCTCACGGAGCTCTGAGACCCGAGCGATCAGCAGTGTTTGATCGCTCGGTTCTCAGTCTTAGAGCCAGCGGGGGACTGCTGCATCCTCCTAGGTAAGTATGATTTTTGAAAAAAACAAAACAAGCCCAACTTTTCTACTTTTCTTTCAGCCTTGTAATGAAAGATTGCTAGCAGGTAGGCTTTTTTTTTTTTTTTTGCAGAAAATATTCTGCATGTCTGTTTCTTTAAAAGCATCTACCTTACCTGCCAGGAATGTTTCATATGACTGGTCACTGAGCTGTGCATTTGGCCATCTTGATTGGACTGACCAATGAAGATGGCCATAGACACTGAAACCAAAAGACTGGATGATGATGTCAACAACTGTTGTATCGCTGGGCGGTTTGGCAGCTAATTTTGCAATCATGTGCAAATGCTTTGGGCACCAGTAGCAGGCTTTAGTTCCACAATATGTGTTTGCAAGGATTATTAAGCTTCGGGTTAAAGTAGGGAAAGTGTTGAATTTAGATTTCCAACCAGAACAGGAACAATGGGAAAATCTAGGTACATCTGCCCTGATGATAACTGTCTAGAAGGAGCATTGCCTCACTTTGAGAGATTGGCTATCATATACTGCTGAGTGCTGAATTTACAGGACAGAAAGTGAAGTGAAATATCTTGAATTGGAGACATATGGCAAAAAAGGAAATTAATCTAAAAGGTTTTTACCTATTCTGTCCAAATAAAAAAAAAAAAGTTTTGGTTTTGGGTATACTTTAGGTATCAATCCCTAATTTAAATGGTCATATTAAAGTTGACTGTCAAATGTCAACAGCAAAGCCCATATTCAGTATTTATGTCTAATCAATCACCTGGCTGCTGACATATGCAGAGAGCAGTAACATTGTCACAGAAAAGGTAGAGATGTCCTTTATGTGTCAGCTCTGATTGACGACATGGTTTTACCTTCCTTATGCTGTACATGACAAGATAGTAGTGGCCAATGGGAAAATAACTGGGTCTCTGTGGACAAACCAGAGTTTCTGTACGCTGATTTTGCATGGGTAGTTTACCAGTAAACAGTATTGTTCATATTTGTAAGTTGTTTCTTGGTAAAGAAAGTGTTGCTTTAAAATGATAATGTATAATGTATTTATGTTTACTAATTATGATGTTCTAGAATGGACACAGTATATATGTTTACTAATTAATTTATAATTCTTTTGAATGCTAAATTGATATTGAGAAGAATGGGAGACCGTAATCAGCTACTTTGTCATTACATTTTGCTAATGAAATCCCTGGTAAGAACTACTAATTTCAGAACATTGCATTTTAATAACTATTGTAACAGCTGTTAAGGCTGTATAAAGTAATACACAAAGGCTGATTTTAGTATTATAAAGTAATGCCATATGGCGTGCCAGCATAAAATATTTAAAATATGTTTGCTTCTGGCATGTTGTTTAAGTAGAGTATGAGCATAAGCACATACAGGGCAACACCTATTTATACTTTTCATATAAGCTAATTATGTTTTTCGTCCCAATAGGTAAAATTTCAGACAAGAAATACATATAATGTACGCTGCATATTTGTACTGACGGAAAAGTGGAGAGAATGTGTTTCCACTCTAAAGACTGAAGTCAAGATCCATGGTAGGCTAGCCTCCCATATTATTCTTCAAAAATATGTGCACCCTTGTGATAAAATAAAAATTGAGCTGTTATATTATTTTAAAATCTGACGTTCTCAGCACTTTAAGTCCTAAATTAGTCATTTCTATAGTTCAGCTCCCCACACAGAACAGTGGTTGGTACAGTTAATCAGAAAGAAATCATGATGTGAGGGAGAGGAAAGTCAGTCAGCATGTAATTCTATTGCTTTATGAATGATGGGGATCCTTGTAAACCCTTGTTTGCTTGTTACTCATCTCTGTGGGACATTCGAGGCTGGAAGAATAAGGCTTCTTTCTTATTATTCCTGTTTTTCTAGACATCTTAAGTCACTATTAGCCATAAGACAATTTTTTCTTTATCAAGAAGAACCATTGAGTTTGCGTCATACCTCTGAGTCAACAGCAGAATAAAGGAAGAATAAAAAATGACATACAGTATTCACAACTTAGTAAATATAAAGGAAACACTCCTATGGCCACATCCTTATGGGAATTTGATATAATAAAAGAAAAAATTGGGCATAAGATAGCCCAAAGGTCGGACTTTAGAGGCACAATGGACGGTAATAGATATAAAGTTATATATTTTATTTATACCAATACATGGTACAAAGAGCAAAAAAAGGTAAAGAATTAAAAATATATACACAATACATGACAAAAATGAACATGCATAGTATACATAGTAGTGAGCCCCTGTGCGTCAACGCTTTTGCTGTCTAGCTTCGTCAGGACACACTCAGGGATTGTTGGAGGAAAACAGGTCTCACTATCTAAAATAAAACACATAGATAAGAGTTCATACAATAGGAACATATGTTAAAAATGGATCATCATCATATCTGAGCGACATATATGGCACACACATAGAAATACCTTAGGAACGAGTCCATGAAAGATAATTTCACCCATTAGGCTTCAAGTATTCTCATATATGGTATTTGGGTATTCATAACAAAAAGCCAACTAGAATAACTCATATAATGACATAAGTCATTAAGAAAACAGGAAACATCCCAAATGTTCAGACAAAAAAAATATATATGATGAAATAGAGAAATACTCACTAGCTCAGAGAGGCACCTATATTATTAATTTTGGCAAATGGAAGAACAAAAGAGAAGAGAAGAAAGGGGGGGGTGGTATGGACTTGGACACTGAGACCCGAAAGCCTTAATAATATGAGAATATATTCAATGTCAGTTCCATATACATAAATACTAAAACAAAAAGCCCAAACTGCATTCAACAGAGCAGAAGTCAAATTAAATCAAGTTCAACAGTCCCTCAGGGCCATCTAAAAGAAGAAAAGGGGAGCAATATGGTATAAGTATAGTTTATACAGGCATATCGCATCTGATGCCAGCGAATAGAACGCCGCCCACAGAAGGCATCAGGCGGGCACAATATAACCGAGGGGACAATGCTCAACCCTACATCCTCCCATATCGACATAGGAACAGCAGGAGGGGGGAGGAGCATGGGCAGACATACAGGCAGACCCAAAATACAGCCCGTTCATATTACAAAGTAGGCGCGAATCCACAGCACACAAGTACACAAAAGGCACACACGAGCTGTATAAACATCTAAACACCAACAGCTACGCCCAAAAAGCAAAACCAAATATTACCCAATTAAGACAAAAGGAAAGAAAAGAGGGGGAGAGGGTTTTTTGTTAGACAAGGACTCTATACTACAATGCAGTTGAGTGGCATCCATATGCAAGATAAAAAAGTGCGCCAGACATGGCACAAAGATATACAGGAGATAATCCATAAGATTATGGTTTGTGGGATCTGCTTGACCATTGTTTAACTTTTTTCCCATGTTTTTTCTTCTATAGTTCAAACGCTGAGATATTGGCTCATAATAGGGGTATTGTTTATCTTTTTTGAGAAAAATTATCAGTATATGACAATATATGTAATATTTAGCTTACCAAGCTTTATGATATGTTCACAGTATATATCTTTGGACAGTGCTTTATGTATTTATTGATTACACATTTATGATGGTACTTGAGCAATATAGCCCTTTTTTTCTTATGGATTATCTTTTTAATTTTTTTGTAATATTTTTAATTATTTACCTTTTTTTTGCTCTTTGTACCATGTATTGTTATAAATATAATATATAACTTTATATCTATTACTGTCCATCTAAAGTCCGACTTTATGCCAAATTTCTTCTTTTATTATATCAGTATTCACAACATGTTTGCTTTACTTGAATGCTTTAATGAACCTAGGTGTGGCAAATGTGTATTTATTCTTTAAAGCCAAACTTCAGCTTTTAAACTTCTAATAAACCTTTATAGGCTGTTGCCTATTAAAGCAAAAAGCAGCTTTCACTGCAATCCTCACCTGCTCTTTGCTGTCCACCTCCCCACAAAGTGTTTGCTCCATTCTCCTCCTGCCACCATTCTTTAGGATTGAATGATGCCCAGCATCATTCAGCCTAGTTGCTGTGAGCCTAGGCTGTCATAGACACACCACCTGAGGGTGCATTTTTATACAGGCCTGGGCTCACAGTACAAAAGAACAGTTCTCATTATCAGAGATTTGTTCTGTGCTTCAATATGGATAGACCAATGATGCTATTTTTAATGTATGGGACTGAAGGTGCAAAACCAAAACTTCTGCTTTAAAATTGCAAAAGAACCTGTTAATACTGAGGGCTTAATAAGGATCTTAAAGATCCTGAATTTAAAAATGTTTTTTTTTAACAACTGCAGTGCATAATATAAAGCATCAGGTCACCCAGAAACGAAAGTTCATTTATAAATGGAGCCTGGTGAAATGAGTCACACACTGGCTTATCATATCACACTTTGGAGAGAACATCACAGTTACAGTACCTGGCCAAGTTTTTTAGTGGAAAGTGAGGGTATGCCAGTTTGCAAGCTTGGATAAGGGTCTGATATTGATTTTTTTGGGAACCGCATCCTTTTTTTTTGCTTTTTGAGTGGGGTTACCATTAAACTCATACTCAAAGAAGGGGGGAAAGGAACCCAATGCCATTTTTCTTTTTGTATGGGGTTCCTCCATTGACATCTACAGTAGACCCTCATATACTGTAGGATATAGGTCTTGTATAGATCAATTGGATCCCCATCCACCTTGTTTAAAAAAACAGAACACATGCTGAGAATTGTCATTTTACCAGCAATTTAAACACACGTTTTATTAAATGTCACTTTTGCTGTAGTAAGTTTACACATTGTACAGATGTTTCATTTCACAGGCAGAGTATGGGCATTTCCCAGGCATGTTTTTTAAAGGAATTTTTTTTTTTTACCTTGGCTCATGTCCTCCAAACCGTGCCCCTGTGCTCTTTATATCACATTCTCTTGCCTATTTGTCTAGAAAACTATTACTTGCGTTTTTTTAACAGTTGGCTCTCATTGACTTAAATTATGTTTGCATTCAGCAACCGAACTTTAGTTATGTTCACCAAACATTCTTCAAACTGAACCCAGGTATGTTTCGCTTATCACAATGCAGGTTTGTGTACTAAACAGTGTTGCTTTTGGCTCCGATATGTATTGTATCTGTATTTAGTTGAAGCAAAAATAAATATATATATATATATATACACACATACACACACACACACACACACTCCCCGGTCACTTTATTAGGTACACCTGTTCAATTGCTTGGTAACACAAATTGCTAATCAGCCAATCATGTGACAGCAAGTTAATTCTTTTTAGGCATCTAGACAAGGTGAAGATGACCGTCTGAAGTTTAAACCAAGCATCAGAATGGGAAAGAAAGGGGAATTAAGTGATTTTGAACGTGGCATAGTTTTTGGTGACTGACGGGCTGGTCTTTCAAAAACTGCTGATCTCTTGGGATTTTCACGTACAACCAACTCTAGGGTTTATAGCGAATGGCCCGAAAAAGAGAAAATATCCAGTGAGCCGCAGTTGTGTGGACAAACATGCCTTGTTGTCAGAGGTCAGCAGAGAATGGACAGACTGGTTTGAGATGATAGAAAGGCAACAGTAGCTCAAATAACCACTTGTTACAACCAAGGTATGCAGAATACTATCTCTGAACACACAACACATTAAACCTTGAAGCAGATGGGCTACAGTAGCAAAAGACCACACCTGGTTTCCACTCCTGTCAGCTAAGAACAGGAAACTGAGGCTATGAGACTACAATTTGCACAAGCTCACCAAAATTGGCCAATAAAAAGATTGGAAAAATATTGCCTGAACTGATGAGTTTTGATTTCAGCTGCGACATTCAGATGGTAGGGTAAGAATTTGGTGTAAACAACATGAAAGCATGGATCTATCCTGCCTTGTATCAACAGTTCAGTCTGGTGGTGGTGGTGTATCGGTGTTGGGAATATTTTTTTGGCACACTTTGGGCCCCTGAGTATTGTTGCTGACCATGTCTATCTCTTTATGACCACAATGTACCCATCTTCTGATGGCTACTTCCAGCAATATAATGCACCATGTCACAAAGCTCAAATCATCTCAAACAGGTTTATTGAACATGACAATGTACTCCAATGGCCTCCATAGCCACCAGATCTCAATCCATCAGAGCACCTTTGGGATGTGGTGGAACGGGAAATTTGCAGCATGGAAGTGCAGCCAACAAATCTGCAGCAACTGCGTGATGCTATCTTGTCAATAAGGACTGATATCTCTATGGAATGTTTCCAACATCTCGTTGAATCTACACCATGGAGAATTAAGGCAGTTCTGAAGGCAAAAGGGGGTCCAACCCATACTAAAGTGATTGGTGAGTGATATATATATGGGATCATATTACAAGGTCCAATTTAACTCTAGTGTTATATAATCAGTGACTGCATGTCATTATGTTATATAAAAGTATGATTGTATAATGAATATGTTTACAACTATGACATTAAAAAAACTATACAGTTTCTATAGCACATCAGTTCAATTGCTAAAACACTTTAGTACCATTTACAGATGAAGCTCTATATATTGTATATAAAACCTGTCCACAGAGCATAACAAATGTACTTAGAGAGAGCATAGATGGGTGTTAAAAATGAATAAAGTATATTTCCAGCACAACCCAAATTGTGGAAATATTTCTACCTTTATGTCTTTGTAGATAAGGAGCTTCCTTTCTCTCAAAACAAAATATCTCTCTTGAAACTTATTTCCGGAGAGAAGTTTGGATGAATCTTCTTTGTATTTCATGTTCCCTGACTGAATGTGCCGAGAAGGATTTTTATCTACAAAGATAAAAAAAAAAAGAGCTGAATTACAATATAAATTTATTAAACAGCTTTAGGCAACAAGTAAATTCATTCAGCAAACTACTAATGCTATCTAGGAAACTCATTGCTAAAGTCAGAAGAGTCCAGTTAGGACTGCTGGCTTTATAGCTTGCAATCTGATTGAACAATCTTCTTTAACTTTACAAACAATTAAGTAGCAAAGGAGCTACTTTTCTGTATATAAAGTAAATAGATCACTAAGGAAAGCATCTACCTTATAATCGTGCCAGATCTAAAATAGGATAATTTGAGAGTGGACTTTCAGATTGCCAGGTGTATGGCTAGCTTGGGCAATGGATGAGAAAAAAAGTACTTCTAGTAGTTCCTGATAACAGATCACAGCAAAAACTTCCGTTGTCACATGTGTCAATTTTATGGGTGGTATAAATAGGCAATCAATAATGTGGATGCATACAGATGTCAGAAAATAGAGTTAAACCATTGACCACAAAATGAATGCTAGGAGAATAAACCTTCAGAGAACCCCAGCCTGGGACTCAGGAGACACAGTTGCATGTGTTCAAATGGAAAATTAAATGTTTGACTAGAACTCTCCTCAACAACATGAACCCTTAAAATGTATGTCCACCCAAAAAATGTTTTTTTGTTGGTTTTAGAGTACGGATCACTTTAAACCGCTGTTGGGTTTTTATTGGGGTTCAGTGCTCCATTAGAGACTTAACACTGATTACACTCTTTCCATTCGGCTGATCTCTTTCATGTATACAAAAGCATACAAAAATTGACAGCTACTAATTAAAATGCATCTGCGCCCAAACTATGGACACCAAATTATTTACATCTTTCTAACAGGCAGTAAATGAGTTTTACAATAAGCTCTAGTTGCCTCTCTAGCTGCATGTACTGTAGAGAAATCAATTTTCAAAGTTCACTACATGTATAACATTGGTTTATTTTTTCTACTTTAATCGTTTTTATTGAGTTTTCATAAGTTTAACATTCAAACAAGCAGATACACACATTACGCATTGGTATGTTATACGGTATGTCATCATGTGACTGTCTGTTTAGGCACAGCAATAAGTATAATGCCCCGTACACACGGTCGGATTTTCCGACGGAAAATGTGTGATAGGACCTTGTTGTCGGAAATTCCGACCGTGTGTAGGCTCCATCACACATTTTCCATCGGATTTTCCGACACACAAAGTTTGAGAGCAGGATATAAAATTTTCCAACAACAAAATCCGTTGTCGGAAATTCCGATCGTGTGTACACAAATCCGACGGACAAAGTGCCACTCATGCTCAGAATAAATAAAGAGATGAAAGCTATTGGCCACTGCCCATTTATAGTCCCGACGTACGTGTTTTACGTCACCACGTTTAGAACGATCGGATTTTCCGACAACTTTGTGTGACCGTGTGTATGCAAGGCAAGTTTGAGCCAACATCCGTCGGAAAAAATCCTAGGATTTTGTTGTCGGAATGTCCGAACAAAGTCCGAACGTGTGTACGGGGCATAACAGTCCAAGCTGAGGTGTCCTCCCATACACCGAAAGACAATGTAGTCATCAGGAAAAAGAAGCAGCTGGCAGCTCCATACCATCAAAAATATTTGTTGTAAAGCCTACACACTGAATACAGTCAGCGGCAGACGTGTTTTGGCGATAAGCCTTGTTCACAGCACACATATATGTTAAAAGACATGAACATATATACACCAATAACTATCACATGACTAATGCTTCTCCTCCAATCAGCAATGCCTTCAATTAAGCACCAGGTGATTGATGGCAAATTGCCTGCAGGTGTAACGTTGGCAGGAAGAAAACAAAAAGTCATGCTATAATACAACACATAAAATGCAAACATACAAAAACTATCCTGATATATAAAGAAAATCATTATTAAAAGTTATATGAAAAATACTTTAACGAAAAATTAAAATGAAAGATCATAAGATGTAGAATATAAAAGCTGTATATAAAGCATAGTGCACATAAAGAATGTATCGCAAGCAATGGGCATAAACATGTAATGCCCATAGGTATAGGACTTATTTCATAAAAAGATCCACATCATACCGGTGGTTCATTCCCAAAGGTACCCTTGTTTGTAGGTTGAATATCCACCAGACTTCATGTAAAAGAAGTGCATGGTGAATATCCCCACCACGCGAGGATAGTTTAACTCTTTCTAAACTGGAGAAAGAAAGGGATGCCATATTACCGCTGTGTTCATACACATTAGATAAGCCTTTGTCGGTACTGTAAGATGCACCATGAAAATGTTCACTGATTCTCATTCTCAGTGGTCTCATGGTGCATCCTACATATTGTTTATTACATATTTTGCATTGTACAGCATAAACAACATTGCTGGTGCCACAATTGATATAGTCACAGATCGAAAATTCCCATCCGGTGGCACAAGAAACAACCGTCTTATGTTGACTTGAGTGTCGACTACAAAATCGACATGTGTTATTTCCACAAATGTAGGAGCCCACAGTGTTCAGCCAGGTTTTTTTATGTTGCTGAGACTCAAACAAGCTGGGGGACAAAAGGCTTCCTAGTGTTTTGGCATGGTGGCTGGAAAATCTACAGCCTGCCGTAAGTATTGTTGCCAAATCACCGTCCGTGGAAAGTATGTGTAGATATTTGTGTATAATATTTTTGATTTTGTTGAATTCCAGGGAGAAAGCAGTGACAAAAGTGACTGAACTTGTTTTCCTGTCATTAAAACTGCTAGTACAATTGGTACCTTTCTTACGACTAGCGTTCTCCAAGAGTGTGATTCCATTTATGGCTCAAGTTGACTAGTTTTATCATGCCAGATGGGTTGATAGATAAGGTACAGTCAGGTCCATAAATATTGGGACATTGACACAATTCTAATCTTTTTGGCTCTATACACCACCACAATGGATTTGAAATAAGACGAATAAGATGTGCTTTAACTGCAGACTTTCAGCTTTAATTTGAGGGCATTTACATTCAAATCAGGATGAATGGTGTAGGAATTACAACAGTTTGTATATGCGCCTTGAACCTTTTAACCACTTGCCGCCCGCCCTATTACAAAATGACGGCGGCAAAATGGTTTGATATTCCTGACCGGACGTCATATGACGTGATCAGGATATCGAGCCGCTGCGCACCCCCGGGGGCGTGCATCGCGGCGATCGTTGTTGCGGGGTGTCAGTCTGACACCCTGCAACACCGATCTAGGTAAAGAGTCTCTGACGGAGACTCTTTACCACATGATCAGCCGTGTCCAATCACGGCTGATCACAATGTAAATAGGAAGAGCCGGTGATCGGCTTTTTCTCACTCGCGTCTGACAGACGCAAGTAGAGGAGAGCTGATCGGCTGCTCTCCTGACAGGGGGGTCTGTGCTGATTGTTTATCAGCACAGCCCCCCCCTCGGATTCTACCCAGGACCACCAGGGAAGCCGCCCAGGACCACCAGGATGGCCACCACATGGACCACCAGATATGCCCCCTAGACCACCAGGGAAATACCAATCTGTGCCCAGGCAGCTGCCAATCTTTGCCCAGGCAGCTGCCAATCAGTGCCCACTCCAATGCCTACCACTGCCAGTGCCACCAGGGATGCCTATCATTGCCGCATATCAGTGCTGTGTATCAGTGCCCATCAGTGCCCATCAGTGCCGCCTATCAGTGCCCAGCAGTGCCGCCTTTCAGTGCCCATCAGTGTCGCCTATCAGTGCCCATCAGCGACAACCAGTGCCACCCAGTGTCACCCATGAGTGCCCATCAGTGCCGTCTATCAATGCCCATCAGTGCTGCATATCAGTGCCACCCATCAGTGCCGCCTACCAGTGCCCATAGTCAGTGCCCTTCAGTGCCCGCTCATTGGTGCCACCTCATCGGTGCCACCGTATCAGTGCCTGTCAGTGCCGCCTTATCAGTGCCCATCAGTGAAAGAGCAAACTTACTTATTTACAATTTTTTTTAACTGAAACAAAAGCAAAACTTTTATTTTTTTCAAAATTTTCGGTCTTTTTTTATTTGTTTAGCAAAAAAATAAAACCGCAGAAGTGATCAAATACCACCAAGAAAGCTCTATTTGTAGGAACAAAATGATAAAAATTTAGTTTGGGTACAGTGTAGCATGACCGCTGAATTGTTATTCAAACTGCGACAGCACTGAAAGCTGAAAATTGGTCTGGGCAGGAGGGTGTCTAAGTGCCCAGTATTGAAGTGCTTAAAGGACCAAAAGTAATGGGACAGATTAACAATCATCCATGAAACTTTCACTTTTTAATACTTGGTTGCAAATTCTTTGCAGTCAATTACAGCCTGAAGTCTGGAACGCACAGACATTACCAGACACTGGGTTTCATCCCTGGTGATGCTCTGCCAGGCCTCTACTGCAA
Source organism: Aquarana catesbeiana (assembly GCF_042186555.1). NCBI lineage: Eukaryota > Metazoa > Chordata > Amphibia > Anura > Ranidae > Aquarana > Aquarana catesbeiana. The sequence goes on along the minus strand of NC_133324.1, from coordinate 841,420,239 downwards.
CTGTCTTCAGTTCCTGCTTGTTCTTGGGGCATTTTCCCTTCAGTTTTGCTCGATCGGATTCAGGTCAGGTGATTGACTTGGCCATTGCATAACATTCCACTTCTTTCCCTTAAAAAACTCTTTGGTTGCTTTCGCAGTATGCTTCGGGTCATTGTCCATCTGCACTGTGAAGCGCCGTCCAATGAGTTCTGAAGCATTTTGCTGAATATGAGCAGATAATATTGCCCGAAACACTTCAGAATTCATCCTGCTGCTTTTGTCAGCAGTCACATCATTAATAAATACAAGAGAACCAGTTCCATTGGCAGCCATACATGCCCACGCCATGACACTACCATAACCATGCTTCACTGATGAGTAGGGATGAGCTTCGAATTCGAGTCGAACTCATGTTCGACTCAAACATCGGCTGTTCGCCAGTTCGCCTAACAGCGAACAATTTGGGGTGTTCGCGGCAATTCAAAAGCCGCTGAACACCCTTTAAAAGTCTATGGGAGAAATCAAAAGTGCTAATTTTAAAGGCTTATATGCATGGTATTGTCATGGGTCCTGCCCCAGGGGACATGGATCAATGCAAAAAAAAGTTTTAAAAATGGCTGTTTTTTCGGGAGCAGTGATTTTAATAATGCTTAAAGTGAAACAATAAAAGTGTAATATTCCTTTAAATTTCGTACCTGGGGGGTGTCTATAGTATGCCTGTAAAGGGGCACATGTTTCCCATGTTTAGAACAGTCTGACAGCAAAATGACGTTTCAAAGGAAAAAAGTCATTTAAAACTACTCGCGGCTATTAATGAATTGTCGGTCCGACAATACACATAAAAGTTAATTGATAAAAACGGCATGGGATTTCCCCACAGGGGAACCCCAAACCAAAATTTAAAAAAAAAAGGCGTGGGGGGTCCCCCTAAATTCCATACCAGGCCCTTCAGGTCTGGTATGGATATTAAGGGGAACCTCGGCCAAAATTTAAAAAAAAAATGGCGTGGGGGTCCCCCTCAAAATCTATACCAGACCCCTCAGGTCTGGTATGGATTTTAAGGGGAACCCCTCGCCAAAGTAAAAAAAAAATCCCCCCCAAAAATCCATACCAGACCCTTATCTGAGCACACAACCTGGCAGGCCCCAGGAAAAAAGGGGGGGACGAGAGAGCGCCCCCCCTGAACCGTACCAGGCCACATGCCCTCAACATTGGGAGGGTGCTTTGGGGTAGCCATGTTGATGGGACAAGGGCATCATCCCCACAACCCTTGCTCAGTGGTTGTGGGGGTCTGCGGGCGGGGGGCTTATGGGAATCTGGAAGCCCCCTTTAACAAGGGGACCCCCAGATCCCGGCCCCCCCTGTGTGAAATGGTAAGGGGGTACAAAAGTACCCCTACCATTTCACAAACAAAAACTATCAATAATGTTAAAAATGAAAAGAGATAATTTTTGACAATTCCTTTATTTAAAGTCTTCTTTTTTTCCATCTTCTTTCTGCTATCTCCTTTCTTCTATCTTCCTTCGGTTTCTTCCTCCATCTTCTTGTTCTTCTGGTTCTTCCTCCAGTGTTCTCGTCCGGCATCTTCCTCCGCGGCGTCTTCTTCCCTTCTTCTTCTCGGGCCGCTCCGCATCCATGATGGGAAGCTCCCGCTGTATGACACTTCTCGTCTTCTGATGGTTCTTAAATAACAGAGGGAGGGGCCACCTGGTGACCCGCCCCCCTCTGCCGCACGGGGACTTGACGAGGACTTCCCTGTGGCATTCCCCGTGATATCAGAGGGGGGCGGGGTCACCCATTACGTAACGATGACCACCAGCCACGCGAAAGCGCAGGCACGAGAGCAAGAACAGGAATGTGTGTATGTAAACTACTAGTGTTCCTACTAGCTAGGAACAATGATATGTCTCCTCCTCTAGTCAGTTCCTGCCCCCACAGTTAGAAACACAAATGAGGGAACACATTTAACCCCTTGATCGCCCCCTAGTGTTAACCCCTTCCCTGCCAGTGACATTTATACAGTAATCAGTGCATTTTTCTAGCATTGATCGCTGTACAAATGTCAGTGGTCCCAAAAACGTGTCAAAAGTGTCCGAACCGTCCGCTGCAATGTCGCAGTACTGCTAAAAATCTCTGTTCCCCGCCATTACTAGTAAAAAAAATAAAAATAAACAAAAATGCCTTAAATCTATCCCATAGTTTTGAGCAAACCAATCAATATACGCTTATTGCGATTTTTTTTACCAAAAATATGTAGAAGAATTGATGTTGGCCAAAATTGATGAAGAAATTTGATTTTTAAAAACTTTTTTGGGGATATTTATTACAGCAAAAAGTAAAAAAAATTGTTTTTTTTTTCAAAATTGTCGCACGACCGCGCAATTGTCAGTTAAAGCGATGCAGTGCCGTTTCGCTAAAAATGGCCTGGTCATTAAGCAGGCACATCTTCTGGTCTGTAAATGGTTAATAGACATCGAGATTGCAGCATGGTCAGACCACGTGATATCATGTATACGTTTCACACCAGATATGGTGCTTAGTCATAGCTAAAGTGCTAAAGATACATACAGATAAGAGTGCGGCTATCCATCTATTTTTCCATGGTTTGGAGTTGATGTCCCCAGTTATGATGAGGTATCTGCCCCATTCGTCTGTGAATGACTCTTTGGGTTGGAAGGACAGTGGCTAGTAGCACCCCACCTGTTTTGCTGTCAGGAGTACATGCCATAAATGCCCGGGGATGGTCTCTGTGTGAGCAATTTGGGGTTTTGGTCTCCTGGAAGTGGGTTTCCAGTACACAAAGGATGTCCGCCCTGTGTTTTCATGCTTCTTTTCACATGGAAAATCTTTTTGCGGGGTGGTTTAGGCCCCGGCGGGCATTAATTGACAAGCATGTGATAGTCATTTGTGGTGAGGTATGTTTTGACTTGTGGTATCGTGGTTTAGGTACTTACTGTGTCCATGGGGTCTGTTCTTGGGAGTTCCATGCCCTGTTGTCAGGTTAAGTGGGGCTTATCTTCCTCGGTAGGTAAATGTGCCTTGCGTTGAGCATTGGTGTGTGTATCAAAGCTATAACAAAGGAAATCAAGAATATATAAAGTTAACATAAAAAAGGTTTGTTCAATGGATCTGTGTGCAGATGTATCTACTGTGGGTGGTAGAGGGGGAAAAAAGAGAATGAGCTGTAGACTCCTATATCCGGAGAGATTTGTAGGTAACATTGTGTTTCGGTTAAGAGCTGCCAACAGTATGTTTTTGTTGGAGCGCTTTTGTGACACCACTTGCCATTCATTTTGGATTGGTTGTGGTTGTGAGGCAGATGCCGATTGTAAGGCCTGATCGGGGATTATACCCTATTGGCATAAGTCTGTGATTCCTTCCTCCATTGTGGTGATTGACTTTGTGGTCCCATTATGAGTAATACAGAGCATTGCAGGGTATGTCCATTGGTGTGGGATTTTGTGGTTTCTTAAGGCCTTGGTGATGGTTGCCAAGTTGCGAAGTCATTGTAGGGTGTGCCTGGAGAGGTCTGGAAGTAGTTGTACATTGGTACAATGTGGATGGATGTTGTCAGGTTTGCGTTATGCCTGCAGAATTTGTTCCTTCGCGTGATAGAAGTGAACTCTCAATAGCATATCTCTTGGGGTTTCTTCTGGAAGGAACGATGGTTTGGGGATTCTATGTATTCTGTCTACTATGAGATCCTGTGCTGTTAGTGCAGGTACCAGAGTGGAGAATAAGGCATGGGCATATTGCAGGTGCTGGGTAGCTGAAACAGACTCTGGAACCCCTCTCAACTTAATGTTATTCCTTCTAGACCGGTCCTCAAGGTCTGCGACTTTGTCTTTCAACCATGTTATTTCCTCTCCCTGGGCTGTGTGGACATCCACTAGTGTATTGTATGAGGATGTGTAGTCATCCATCTTTTGTTCTATATGATCTACTCTGATCCCAATAGCTTGGACCTCCTTTTGCATTTAGTGATCCCCTTCACCATATCTGCTTGTAGTGAGGATCTTAGTGACAGTAGCATTTCTTTCAGCATTGTATCTGATATGGATCTGTCTGCTGTTGGGAATTCTGCTATGGGGTCAGTCATGTGTTTGGGCTGTGTGGTATGAGTGCTCTGCGGCCCGCTTACCTCCATGTCAGGGTCATCTCGTGGCCTGACTGGGGAGTCCATCCTTGGCTTTGATTTCACCGGGTTCCTTGTAGAGGGGCTAGATGTGCTATAAGATGACCCATTATGTAGGTGGGCTTGTGCAAGTGATTTTTGAGACCCTCCATGGCCATTGTTGTACGTCGCAACCTTGTCCTCTGGCTGTTGTGCTCCGGCGCCTCCGCTATTTTGTTTTAGCCCGCCGCAAAGAAACTGGACATCTTGTGCGGTTGTGGCGGGTTCTTTCATTGCCTCGGCATCCCTGGGCTGTTAGGCAGGCTAATGAAGGTGGTTGTGGCGGTAGATGAGTCCAGTGTGCTCGGATGGCGATGGATTCTCTCTGGCGGCTGAGCGGAGCTCCTAGCTCAAGCATCCATCTTGGAGCTTCGTCGCCACGCCCCCCCCTAATGTTGCTTTTAATTGCTTAGAAATACCTGCTGTGACTATCACAGCAAGCTCCCCGCACATCTCTTCCTAACCTTTTGAAAGACATCAAACATTTTGGAGTATTGTCAAACTTCAAAATAAAATGGAAAAATAATTCCCCACGCATTAAATACACGCGGTTGACATGCACTAAAACGAAAGGGGGATAGCTTTACCAGATCTTCATAAATACTATCTAGCATGCCACCTTACTAATGTGGTAAATTGGAAAACTCACAAAAAAGATAAGACCTGGATTGTACTGGAAAACTCCTTCAGTAATACTCCTTTACACACCCTGACTTGGCTTCTAGCGAAACATTACCCTCACGCCGTTAAGACACATCCACTCATCTACCCTTTACTGCTAGCTTTTACCACAGCTATACACCTATACCAACTATCCTCAATACCAGGACCACTGACCTCTCTTAGAGCAAACCCAGACTTTCCCCCAGGGGAGTCGAACACATTCTTAATGCAAGAGTGGCCACATGATGATGTCCAAACTCGGCACTTCTTCATTAAAGGTCGGATACGTTCATATGAAAATTTGAGGTACATTTCCCGCACGAAAGACTTTCCCTTTTGGTCTTATAGGCAGCTAAGACACTTTTTCACAGCGACAAATGCAAACGACATCTGAACAAGATCACTCACTCCATTCGAAACATTGTACTCCCAGACCACTCCACAAAGACACCTGATCTCCATGATTTACTCTCTCTTACAGGACAACCCCCAACTCCCACAGACAGAGACTGCACGAATTTCCTGCGGGAAGGACCTACAAATTACTTTTACCGATGATGAATGGGAATCCATACTCACATATGCTCACAAGGGATCATTGAATGTAGCAATAGAAGAAAATGGCTACAAAATAGTCACAAAATGGTACAGAACCCCAGCATGCCTACACAAATTCTCGCCCTCCATTCCAAACATTTGTTGGAGATGTAATAAGGATGTAGGAAACATGGTTCATATATGGTGGGAATGCCCAATGCTCCAACCATTCTGGAAAGAGGTACACTCCATTATTACACGAGTAACTAGACTTTAGACTTTAATCCGGCCCAGTATCTCCTCCATCATTCAACCCTGACCAAAAAAAAATATCATAAATCATTAGCTATGCACATGGTCAATGCAGCCAGATTGTGTATTCCCACACACTGGCATTCAACCAACCCCTCTACCATCAAGGAATGGCTAACTAGGATTGCAAGGATCGAGGAGATGGAAGAATTGATTTATATCTCCCAAGATCGCATACAGAAATTTACCGCCATATGGGCTTGCTGGACACATTTCAAAACTACTGATTACTATAGATCCTTCTTCCCGTTTTGACATCCCTTCTCTCCCTAGCTTAAAGCTCACCCTTCTCACTGTTCTCTATTTGCCACCATGAGGTCCGAGATGAGAAGCGGCCCCCCCTCCCCTCTTTCACTTTCCATTCTCTCCCCCCCCTATATTCCCCTCTACTTGGCTCTACTTCCCCCCCTTTACCCACCTAACTCCCCCTTATCCCCTAACCCCCCTCACCTATCTACCCACGCCATCCAAATCTTGGGTATTACCCTATCAAACAACTGATTTAACATGCTTGAACTTCTCACCAGAGACACTCGAGCCTTACTATCCATATCCACAAATGCCAACTTACAAGGAGGTTAACCACTCTCCCTACTATGGTCATAACTAAACATTCTCACCACAGAATAAGCATAATTGTGCATTTCCTGGTACCATGGTTACCTCCCTCTTGATTTACTTATGTTTACCAAACTTTGTATTTGTATTTTGACATTCCCAGATTGTAACAACACTTTTGGTCCTTTCTCACTGTATAATGAGTGTCATGTTTGCTTTCTTTTGATACCTTTTCAGTGCTTTGTACTGCTACTTCTTTCTTAATAAAATTTTTTTTTGTGGAAAAAAAAAAAAAAGAAATACCTGCTGTGTGTTTACAGTTCTCCGTAAAAATAGTGGAGATTTCAGTGACTCTGTTGTAAACATTGGGCATGAATTTCTCCACAATGCATATAGCTACAGCAGTTTTCAAACACTATTGCTGCTTCTTCAGAATATACTGTATAAATACTTTAGTGTAGACAGAGCCTGGGTAACTATAAAACCCTACTGCTAGAAAGAAAACAATATCCCCAACTAATAGGTTTTCAGTGCAAAATAAACATGAAATAAGCAAAGACAGATTTGGCATGAACTGCTCTATTCTATGCAAGAAGGTAAAAAACCTTCTGTGTGCAGTGCCCCCCCAATCCTTACCTGAGCCCAGTGACGTCACTAGGGTTGGTGTCACCTGGTGAGGTAAAACATGGTGTCACCCCCCCGGCACTAAGCAGGCTAGCATATCGGCATGGCTTTCCCCCCTTAACCTGCCACAATGGATGGAGCTGGGATGGGATCGGGGGAATGGATGGAGCTTGAATGGGATCGGGGTGGTAGATGGAGCCGTGATGATTTTGGGGGATGGATGGAGCCGAGATGGGAATGGGGGAATGGATGGAGCTTGGATGGGATTGAGGGGAATGGATGGAGCCAGGATAGGATCGAGGGGGGTGGGTGGAGCAGGGATGGGATCGGTGGATGGATCGAGCTGGGATGGGATCTGGGAAATGGATGAAGCCTGGATGGAATCGGGGAAATGGCTGGAGCCAGGATAGGATCGGGGTTGGATGGAGCTGGGATGGGTGGAGCCAGGATGGGATTGGGGGGTGGATGGAACGGGGATGGGAATCGAGGGGATGGATACAGCAGGGATGGAATCAGGTGGGTGAATGGAGCGGGGATGGGATCGGGAGGTGGATGGACTTGGGATGGAATTGGGGGTGGATGGAGCCAGGATGGGATCTTTGATTTAGGGGGTTAGAGGATATGTGCTAGGGGGTGCTTTGGGAGGGGAAAGGAATTGTGCTGGCAGCATAATTGTTACCTGCCAATGCCCCCCCCCCCAATCCCCACATCCCTCCTCTTCATCGGCTTTTCCTCTCGGCCTGTGTACACGCCAGAGCCGAGGAGGAAGCAGCCAGTGGGGACAGAGATGCGATTGCAGCCGCAGCGTGAGGGGGTGTAGACCCAGTCGGACCAGGGCACCCAGTCTGTCTCTGCCTCACTCCCTCCTCCCCCACTCTCCCTGCACATCGGGTGGAGCAGAGGAGATCCTGGAAGGGAAGGAGGGAGCCGAGGCACCCCTCTTAATGTGGCGCCAGTGCTAGTCTGAGACTCGTATCATCCTCTCATCCAGCAAATTCCCTCTGATCCAGCGATGTTCACGATAGCCTTGGCTTTATGGGGACTTTCCCTCCTCACAGCCAGTGAGCCAATGAGGAGATAGGGGGGAGCTGCAGATCTCTGTGTCTTATAGAGGCATAGAGCAGCAGTTTAGGAGAGAGCACGCAGCGGTGCCCCCGGGGAAAAAGGCTTTCTCTGGAGGTACTGCTTGAAGGGGAGGAGCCAGGAGCAGGGGACCCAAAAAGAAGAGGATCGGAGCTGCTATGTGCAAAACCACTGCATGTGCAAAACCATAGCATGTTTGTTATTTAAAAAAACAAAAACAAAAAAAAAACAAAGCTTTAATATCACTTTAATGTAGGTAAAACTTGCAGCCAATCAATATATGTGATCACCCCACCACAACTAAAAACAACAACTTTAACTTACAATATAATAGAATGCAATCCAAAATACTTAGAAAATTAAAATTAAATTAAATAATATATAGTCATATAGCATAAAACTGAAACATTTTCTCTTCAGAGAAGCCTATCTTGCCTCCACCTAACAACTGTACTTTCAATTTCTCCATCAGCTCACCCCCCACAGTTATTACCTTTGTATTAGTTGACCCTCCATTTTAGATTGTAAGCTCTAACAATCGGGCTCTCTGATTCCTCCTGTATTGAATTGTATTGTAACTGTCCTGTTTACCCTCATGTTGTAAAGTGCTGCACAAACTGTTGGCGCTATATAAATCCTGTATAATAATAATAATCCAACTATCCATAATACAGATGTATCTAAATGTAATGTTTCAAAAGGAAAAATAACAGCAATACACTTTTAAAAATCAATCTTAATACATTTAATTAGATAGATAGATAGATAGATAGATAGATAGATAGATAGATAGATAGATAGATAGATAGATAGATAGATAGATAGATAGATAGATAGATAGATAGATATTTTGTTTAGTTTTTGTTAAGTAAAATACCTCTAGAATCTGACACATGTAGATGCTAAATTAGAAGCTACTGCTAAACCATTATTATATTATTTTCATTGTTGCTGTTGCATGACATCATTGCTTCATTTATGAGCTAAAATATACATAAATTATTTCTAAGGCAATTTTTTCTCTAAGATTTCAGAAATGTGTACCTTGCCTCTGATGGTAATGCTCTCTGTACCACTGATTTAAGATTTTTAAGTAAAAACTAGTCCTTCAGAAAGTGCATTTATACAGTGACAAAAGCACAAAGGCATAATTAGAGGTGATCTCGAGAGTTTATGGATTAAAGCTTACTTAACTGGCATTTTTCTTTAATTGCTGTTATACTGCTAAACGCAAGAACATTTGCTGCATTTACTTTAAACTTTACTTTATCAGTGAAAAATATGCTGGCAAAATACTGAAGAACAAATGGTATGAATAAAACCAAGTACTGTAAGTTATTTGTGATTTTGAAATCTGCTTAGTGCTCTGCTTGTATGTTATGGAAGACTCAAAGTGTACAGAAATGTAAAATTTTTTAATTCCTCTACGGTAAGTTCTCTCCACTCAAAGGGATGGGCATAACTAGAACCAGGGTTGCTCACTATGTACTGCTGTGCATAGAGGTTGCACTGGGCCACAATAGACCATAGTAATGTCGTGTACACACGGACTGACTTTGCGACGGGACTGGTCCGACGGCACAAATCCGTCAGACAATCTGACCGTGTGTGGGCTTCATCGGACCTTCAGCGGACGTTCATCTGTATGCTAGTCCGACGGACAAAAAAGGACACAAGGGCAGCTATTGGCTACTGGCTATGAATTTCCTACCAACATTCATACCAACGGACTTTCAAACGGACTTTTGTCCGTTCGTGTGTGGGCAATACCGGTCGTCCGAAAGTCCGTCGTAATTCCGTCAAAAGTCTGTCGGAAAGACCGTCGGACATTTGATGCTGAAAAGTCCGCCTGTGTGTACACGGCTTAAGTCTTCAGTGAAAATCAAATGAAAAAAATCAAGCATGGCAAAATCATCGGTGTTCACCTGGACTCCTGGCTGGGCGGTGAAAGAGGGGATATTTGCTGCTCCAGAATTAGGGGGAAGCCATAGGGGGTTTTGAAGGGCATAGGGAAGGCTGGCATGGCCCCTATCCCTTTGGGTCTGAGATGACACCCTGCTGGTGCTTGGCCTTTGTTGCAATGGCACTGCGCTTGAGGTGGACGGCACTGCACTTGAGGTAGACGGCACTGCACTAGAGGTTGATGGCCCTATGCTGCTGGTGGTAGGCTGCTGCTCCATGCCCGAACGCCTTCTTTTCATGGGCACACGTTCCTCTTCCTCTGTAGAAGACCCACTGCTTGTAACGGGTTCATAGGCCAAATCAGAATCAGAGAGACTCAGAGAGCTCCCTGCTGCTCTCATCGCTCAGGCTAAGACGCTGGTAGGCCCCCTCGCTGGTAAAATATTTTTTTGCCATACTGATGACTGTGTTGCGATTCGTAAACTAGACAGGTGTGGCTGCACTGCTGGGTGCTGGTGTGGGTGCACTGCTGGGTGCTGGTGTGGGTGCACTGCTGGGTGCTGGTGAGGCTGCACTGCAGATTACTGATGTGCACTATTGGGCACTGTAGTGGCACTAATGAGTTGCACTGATGGCATGGTAGTGGAACAGATGGGCACAGGTGGAACCGATTGGCACTGTAGTGGCACTGATTGTACTGTAGTGGCACTGATTGTATTGTAGTGGCACTGATGGTACAGATGAGCACTGTGGTGGCACTGATGGGTACAGGTGGCACTGGCAGCCCTGGTGGGCACAGGTGGCACCAGTGGGCACAGGAGGCACTGATGGGCACAAGTGGCACTTATGGGCATAGGTGGCAATGATGTGGCACTGTAGTGGCACAGATGAGCACTGATGGGCACAGGTGGCACTGATGAGCACTGTAGTGGCACTGGTGTGGCTCTGGTTGCGCTGGTGTGGCTCTGGTGTCACAGGTGGCACAGAGGTGGCACAGATGGCACAGATGGCACAGAGGTGGCACAGTGTAGCACTGATGTAGCACTGTTGGGCACTGTTGAGCACTGCTGGGCACAGTTATAACTGTATAAACTTACAGTTTGACACTCAATCGCTCTCCTCTCCACTCACGCTGTATCAGTGTGAGGAGAGGAGAGCGTTGAACCCCTGATGACCCTGCTGTGTTTACATTTGTGATTGCTCCGTTATTGGATGGAGCGATCACGTGGTAAAGGGCCGCTGTCATTGGCCCTTTACCGCGATCCGTGTTGCGCCGGGTCCCATGAACCCAGACAACGTGGATGTTCCCGTGTGCATGCCCCAGGGGGCAGGCGGGAGCACGTTTCTGGGACAACGTCAATGTACGCCCTCCCAGAGTTATCGAGCCGCACTGTAGCCATCATTTGTTACCAGCGGTAACTGGTTAATGGCAGCCCAGTCTTAGTCTGTAGGGTTAAAATTTGAATTGGCCCACCCTTTGCAGCTATGACAGCGTCTGGGATGGCTGTCCACAAGGTTTGGTGTGTCTATGGGAATGTTTGACCATTCTACCAGAAGCGCATTTGTGAAGCCAGGCACTGATGTTGGATGAGAAGGCCTGGCTCGCAGTCTCTGCTCTAATTCAGCCAAAAGGTGTTCTTTCAGGTTGAGGTCAGGACTCTGTGCAGACCAGTCAAGTTCCTCTACCCCAAACTCCCTCATCCATGTCTTTATGGACCTTGCTTTGTGTACTGGTGTGCAGTCATGTTGGAACAGGAAGGGGCCATCCCCAAACTGTTCCCACAAAGTTGGGAGCATGAAATTGTCCAAAATATCTTGGTATGCTGACGCCTTAAGAGTTCCCTTGACTGGAACTAAGAGGCCAAGCCCAACCCCTGAAAAACAACCCCACATCATGATCCCCCCTCCACCAAATGATTTGGACCAGTGCACAAAGCAAGGTCCATAAAGACATGGATGAGTGAGTTTGGGGTGGAGGAACTTGACTGGCCTGCACAGAGTCCTGACCTCAACACAACAGAACACCTTGGGGATGAATTCGACCGGAGACTGTAAGCCAGGCCTTATCATCCAACATTAGTGCCTGACCTCACAAATGCACTTCTGGAAGAATGGTCAAATATTCCCACAGATACACTCCTAAACCTTGTGGACAGCCTTCCCATAAGAGTTGAAGCTGTTATAGCTGCAAAGGGTGGACCAAATTAATTTTGAACCCTATGGACTAAAACTGGGATGCCATTATTAGTCCATATAAAGGCAGGCATGGCATCTCAATTCTTAGGCCAATATATTGTATATTGCTTGTGACACTGACCATGGCTATGGACTTAGGGTTGGTTCACACCACAGAGATGCAGACTACAAGTGTGAGACTGCCCACTGGCTAAGTGGGTAGCAATTCTGTCTAGCAGCATTGGGGTTGCTGGTTCAATTCCCTAACATGCTAATGCTTGTGTTGATTATATGTTCTCCCTGTGTGTGTTTCTCACCACAGACATGCTGGTATTTTATTTGTCTCCTGTCGATATAGTCTCTAATGTAAGAAAGTTAGTTTTGGACTTTAGATTGGAAGCTCATTTCAGCCAGGGACTGATGTTAATGTTTATTAGCACTAATCATGCCCAGGGACTTGGACATTTAAAATTGTAGGGTTTACACTGAACAGGTACGTATGCTTAGAAAACTGTTGCTTTGTTTATGTGCATGCAAATGGCCTTCGATCTTTGGCCTGTAGTTGGAGATTTGATGCACATAGCCAAGGGCTAATGCAGAACAGCAGGAGTAGGTCTTTGGGCCCTCTCCCTGTTCTGACCCCGTGGACTCCACCTCTGTTAAGCCTCAGCAGCCTTCCTTGTTTGCCACAGGACTGCTGGCTGGGACTTTCTGCTGTTGTTGTTCTGCCTTTGAAACAACACTGCAGACAGAACAAACTCTAGCACATCTCAGGATTCTAGCTAAATGCCCCCCTGCAGAGAATGACAAACAAAAGGTCTACTGGGACAAAGGGAAACTGTAGAGAGAAGGTTTGCCTGCAGAGGGGAATGAGGCTGACATAGGTAGCGGGCAGCTGGTTGTACCCAGTCAATTTAGGGGACAGCTGCTAAAAGTGGCTCATGAGATTCCCCTAGCACTTGGGGATCACTAAGACCCCAGAGCGGTTGATGCATAACTTTTATTGGCCTATGATGCCCGCTGACATTGCTGACTACTGCAATGTGTTACCTGCCAGTGAGTTGGCAAGGTAGGGGATGTACACAGGGCTCCGCTAAAACCTTTGCCTGTGATTGACGAACCTTTTAAGAGGGCAGCAGTGGATATCATTGGGCCTTTGACCATCCCTAGCAGTTTAGGCAAATGTTTTATTCTGACAGTTGTCGACTATGCCACGTGTTATCCAGAGGCGGTGGCTCTCTCCTCCCTCCAGGCAGACAAGGTCGCTGATGCTCTGCTGGCAATCTTCACAAGAGTGGGATTCCCGGCCAAGCTCATTAGTGATCAAGGCCCTCAGTTTGTGTCCGACTTGATGCAAGCTCTCTTGTGTTTCAATAGCACCTTGAAACAAATGTTGCGCACCTTTGTGCACTCCCAGAGCAAGGACTGGGAGCGATTTGAACTTCTGTATAGATGGAGGGTAAGAAGGCCCCTGGACCTAATCCGTGAGACCTGGGAGGGCAAGATTGCTGACCCAGAGGTCTCTGTTGTGGATTACATCCTAAAATTCAGAGATAAAATGGAGACGCTGGTAGGCTGGTAGGAAAACATGACCCAGGCCCAGACCAGGCAGAAACAGTGGTATGACCGTAATGCTAGGGAGCAGACCTATAATGTTGGTCAGCAGGTGTATGTTCTGCTTCCCCTGCGGCAGAACAAACTCCAAGCAGCATGGGAAGGCTCGTACACCATTACTCAGTGTCTGAATGATGTCACCTACTTGTTCAGGTTGGGAGAAGGGAGTAGACGGCAGAAGGCCATTCATGTGAACATGATCAAAGTCCATCATGAGCACACAGCCTATGTAATTTCGGTCTGCAGCAGGCCGGAGCCTGAAGAGGCTGATCTACTTTTAGACCTGCTAGCTGACACCAGGGAGGTAGACTCAGAATGCCTGATAAACTACAATCTGACCCCAACCCAGGTACCTGGGCTGAAGAGAGTGCTGGCAGTACATGGTAGCAGGTTTATGGGAAAACCTGGAAGGACGCATCTAGCTGTCCACCAGGTGGACAGCAGGGCACATCCTCTCATTAAACAGTTGGCCTATCGCGTCTCCCTGGAGGTGGAGGAAATGCTGCAGGGGGGTGATTCAGAAGCCCCACGGCGCCTGGGTGTCCCCAGTAGTCTTGGTCCCCAAAAAGGACCAGATGGCCAGGTTCTGTGTGGACTACTGGAAGCTGAATGCCATCACCGCTGCAGATGCCTACCGCATGCCCCGCATTGATGAATTGTTAGATATGCTGGCGGCTGCCCGCTATATCACAATCATGGATCTGAGCAGGGGGTACTGGCAAATTCCTCTGGCCCCTGAGGCTCGGGAAAAGTCGGCCTTCATTACCCCACTCGACTTGTTCGAATTTACCGTCATGACGTTTGGGATGAAGAATGCCCCAGCTACCTTCCAGAGAGTCATGAATGACTTACTGGAGGGGCTGGAAACCTTTGCAGTAGCCTACCTGGATGACATTGCCGTGTTCATTTCTACCTGGGAAGAACACCCGGTGCACCTGTCACAGGTCCTGGACCAACTGACAGCTGCCAATCTGACTGTCAAACCCAGTAAGTGTCAGATCGGCATGACTGATGTGCAGTACTTGGGACACCAGGTAGGAGGGGGCACCCTAAACCTGAGACAGGGAAGGTTGAGGCCATCCTGACCTGGCCTACCCCCCAAACCAAAAAGCAGGTTATGTCTTTCTTGGAGACCGCTGGCTACTATAGGAAGTTTGTATGTAACTATAGTAGCCTGGCCAAACCTCTGACTGACCTAACCAAAAAGAAACTGCCCAAAGTGGTGTCTTGGACACCAGAATGTGAGCAGGCATTTTAGGACTTGAAGGTGGCACTGGCCAGCTCCCCTATGCTATAGGCTCCAGTCTTCACACGCCATTTACTAGTGCAGACAGATGCCTCTGCCTATGAATTGGGTGCAGTCCTGAGCCAGGTGGATGATGCCGGAGAGGAGCATCCCATCCTCTACCTGAGCCGGAAGCTGCTTCCCCGGGAAGTAGCATACGCCATGATCGAAAAGGAGTGTCTTGCGATCACGTGGGCTCTCCGGAAGTTACAAACGTACCTTTATGGATGGCACTTCACTGTGATCACGGATCACAATCCCTTAAACTAAATCGTGTTGCTGGGGAGAATGGCAAACTACTTTGGTGGACCTTAATTCTACAGCAATACGATTTCACCATCCAGCATAAAAAAGGCAGCATCCATGGCAATGCTGATGGGCTGTCACGACAAGCCGAGCCCGCAGGAGTCTGTTGCGTCAGGAGGGAAATTGTAGTTCCCTCCCATGCAACCACCTAATGGGGGGAGGTGTAACGCTATCACGTACTGGACACATGACAAGCTGTAGCTAGTGGCCATGTTGTTTGAGAACCTTAGGGCAGTCATGACAGCTTGGCTAACAGTTTAACATTACAGTAAAAATCTGAACTCCCTCCCTCCTCCCTGGTGTTCAGGAATTCATAGTTTTATACTTAAAAGGAGCTGCAATCTCAACAGAGAAAGCAGAACCAGATTAGGTCTGTAAAAACAGCTAATGTCGGCCTGGCAGGATGTCCAGGCCTATCATAAAACTGTCACCCTTTCAATTCAGAGAACCAGCAGATACCGGTCGTAAATATTTTAGTGCACATAAAGCTTAAACAGTGGAATAAGTATGAAATGTCACCATGTTTCATAACTTCTAAAGTAATAATAGCACAGCCATAATATAGACATATTTAGTGTCCTCGGATAATTTGTAAAGTTTCAAGTCCAGGCACCCCTATGTCAGGTCATATGGGAAACCACTGGTACCCCTTATTCCTCCTAGGTAAACTAGACATTGGAGACGTGGCATGTTTATATCTGTTTTGAAGGAAATCTCATAATATGGATATTTGCAGTCTGTAAACACTATAGATGCAGAGATATGAATATGTATCACAAAGTGTACCTGGGACATGGTTATGAGTGTAGACACCTCCCAGCAACCAACCCCTAAACAAGATGACCAGACGATTGGTCACTGTCAACACCCCTTTGATCTGACAGAAAAGAGGAGAAGCCAAGGCAACGGGCAGTTCTCCTTTTCCCATCCAAGCGGGAACATCGGCCAAGTTTGAGAACCGATTACCCAGCTCATCGATCGAACTCTGATCAACCCTCGGACATTAATTGCATGTATTCTTCCTCCCCAATTCTACCTTATTTCTTTGTGGCTGTATATTGTCTTTATCTTTTTGAAACATCTTTTTTCTGTAAATGTTTATTTGCACCAACTTTGACCTTTTCATAATAAACCCTTTTGTTGAAAAGTGTTAACCTTGTCTCCAAAGCTCTTAATGCAAGCTATAAATGAACCTGCCACTTGAAGAGCGCTACTGTTGTAGAGTAAGGCCTCTGAGCAGGAGATAAAAAGGTTCCTGGACTGCCGCACTCTGAAGAAAGGCATCTTTATTGTAGAATGTAAAAAATCCAAAATACAGTCACATAAATGGAGACAAGACAGGGTACAATCGCTAACGCGTTTCACATCTGAGGCCTCTGAGCAGACCTGTCTGTGGTAGCAGCGTGTGTTGCAGATGCTTATTCTAAACTCATACTGTAATTGGTATTGCTAAAATTATGAGTCTCCCCCGGCTTGGTCTTTTAAAACGGAGGTGGTGGCAGTTAAAGGGTTAATTGCGTAAGTCCAGTGACAATCGCTCTCAGGCTGCTGGCACCTAGATTGTGGTCCCGCAAGCTGGAAAATCTTTGTGCTGGGTGCAGCTGAGAGTGGCATTGTTACGTAAGTGACAGTGTGATGTCAGGTTGGCCGGTCCTTCACCACAAGTTAGCAAGGAGGGCAGGGATCTGGCATCCGCATTCAACACATATTATATCTATCGGCCCCCTGGAACGGTATAACTTCCTTGACGACTTCTCTGCCTGTCTACCCTACTTTCTCTCTTCTGAAATTCCAACAATCATTCTTGGTGACTTCAACATCCCTGTTAAACTTAACACTCCCGCTACTTCTAAGCTGCTGAGCCTAACCTCCTCTTTTGACCTAAAACAATAGACAAGCGCTTCTACTCACTCTGTTGGCAACTGCCTTGACCTCATATTCTCCTACCTATGCACTCCGCTCAACCTCTCCAATATTCTTTTTCCTCTCTCTGATCACCACCTTATTAGTTTCACTCTCTCCTTGTCTGCCTCCTCCTTGCCTTCCAACTAGCAAACTATTACCTATAGAAACCTTCGCCATCTTAACCCTTCTCTTCTTTTTTCTGTTACAGATTGTCTCTACGACAAAATCTCATCCTTGTCCTGCCCCTACTTGGCCACTTCTGTCTACAACAGTTCATTGTCATCCACCCTGGATACCCTTGCCCCCCCTCACTACGCACAGAATCAGGCCCTGACCACTACAACCCTGGCAGATAGACAATACCAGAAGCCTCAAAAAACGTAGCCGCGCTCTTGAGCATCTGTGGCGTAAGACTAAGTCACAGCAAGATTTCAGCCAATATAAATCTGCCCTCCAAAAATACCATTCCTGCCTCCACACTGCCACTAACTTACTCAGTGCCCAGTAGATTGCTAATCACTTAAAAAATTAGATTGAGACAGTTTGTCCCAAGATCTCCACTCTACAGATATCTCCCTCACTTTACACTCCTTGTCCTCCTGCACAATCAATGCTTGCCTCTTTTAACCCAGCTACTATAGAGGAAGTCACTAAACTTTTTTCCAGTGCCCACCTAACCTCCTGCCGCCTGGACCCTGTTCCTTCTCAAATACTACGGTCACCATCTGACTCTATCCTACACTCTTTAGCTCATATCTTCAACCTTTCACTCTCTATTGGCATCTTCCCCAACCCTCTAAAACATGCTCTAGTCACTCCCATACCAAAAAAGACCTCATTAGACCCCACCAATCTTAACAACCTAAGACCCATCTCTTTACTCCCTTTTGCCTCCAAACTCCTTGAACATTTAGTCTACAACCGGCTGAGCGACCACCTCATTGAGAATAACCTTCTTGATCCCCTTCAGTCTGGATTTTGGCCACAGCATTCCACAGAAACTGCCCTGATAAAACTCACAAACGACTTACTAACAGCCAAAACCAACAGTTATTATCCCGTACTCTTACTCTTGGACCTTTCTGCTGCCTTTGGTCTCCATGTCTGCACTCTCTGTTGGTTTGAATCTTACCTATCTCATCGCACCTTCAGTGTCACTTACAACTCCACTTCCTCCTCTCCAAACCCTCTTACCGTTGGGGTCCCCCAAGGTTCTGTCCTTGGACCTCTACTATTCTCGATCTACATGTCCTCCCTGGTCCACTACTATTTATATGCTGATGACACACAAATCTATCTCTCTGCCCCTCAGCTAACCCCATCAATCTCCTCACGCATCACTGATTTACTAACAGACATAACAGCCTGGATGTCAAACCACTTCCTCAAACTGAATCTATCTAAAACTGAGCTCTTAATATTTCCTCCCCCACGTGCCCCTTCCCCTGACTTCTCTGTCAAGATCAATGGCACATCTATCAGTCCGTCCCCACATGCCAGGGTGCTAGGAGTAACCTTAGACTCTGAACTATCCTTTCAGGCCCACATACAATCCCTGTCCAAATCATGCCGCCTTAGCCCTGCAACATTTCAAGAATACGCCCCTTTTTAACTAATGACACCACCAAGCTTCTAATTCACTCCCTGGTTATCTCTCGCCTCGACTACTGCAACTCCCTCCTCATTGGATTACCTTTACATAGACTATCCCCCCTTCAGTCTATAATGAATGCTGCTGCAAGACTCATCCACCTTACTAACCATTCAGTGTCCTCCACTCCCTCTCTGCCAATCCCTCCACTGGCTTCCACCCACACAACAAATAAAATTCAAAGTACTAACAATAATTTACAAAGCCATCCATAGCTCTGCCCCCAGCTACATCACTAACATAGTCCCAAAATACCAACCAAGCCACTCTCTTCAGTCCTCTCAAGACCTCCTGCTCTCTAGCTCCCTTGTCACCTCCTCCCATGCTCGCCTCCAGGATTTCTCCAGAGCTTCTCCCATCCTTTGAAACTCCCTACCCCAATCTGTCCAACTGTCCCCTAATCTATCCATCTTTAGACGATCCCTGAAAACCCTTCTGTTTAAAGAAGCCTATCCTGCTTCTAACTAACACTGTTTTAATTTCTCCATCAACTCATCCCCCACATCTATTATCTTTTGTATCAATTGATCCTTTCTTTTTAGATTGTAAGTTCTAATGAGCAGGGCCCTCTGATTCCTCTTGTACCAAATTGTAATGTAACTGTAATGTCTGCCTTTATTTTTTTCAGCGCTGCGCAAACTGTTGAAGCTATATAAAACCTGTATAATAATAATAATAATAATACACACACACATGAACTTTAATGGCATCCCAGTTTTAGTCCGTAGGGTAAAAAAGGCCTGGCTCGCAGTCTTTGCTCTAATTCATCCCAAAGGTGTTGAGGTCAGGACTCTGTGCAAGTCAGTCAAGTTCCTCCACTCCAAACTCACTCATCCATGCCTTTATGGATCTTGCTTTGTGCACTGTTCCAAATCATTTGGTGGAGGGGGGATTATGGTGTGTGGTTGTTTTTCAGGGGTTGTGCTTGGCCCCTTAGTTCCAGTGAAGGGAACTCTTAAGGCTTCAGCACACCTAGACATTTTGGACAAGTTCATGCTCCCAACATAACTGCGAACCTGTGCACAAAACAAGATCCATAAAAACATGGATGAGTGAGTTTTGGGTGGAGGAACTTGACAGTCCTGATCTCCACCCCATAGAATACCTTTGGGATGAATTAGAGCAGAGATTGCAAGCCAGACCTTCTCGTTCAACATCAGTGCCTGACCTCACAAATGCGTTTCTGGAAGAATGGTCAAACATTCCCATAGACACACTCCTAAACCTTGTGGACAGCCTTCCCAGAAGAGTTTAAGCTGTTGTAGCTGCAAAGGGTGGGCCAACTCAATATTGAACCCTGCGGACTAAGACTGGGATGCCGTTAAAGTTCATGTGCGTGTAAAGGCAGGCATTCTAATACTATTGGTAATATAGTGTACCACCTATATACAGGTGTCTGCTCCTTCTTCTTACAGGTGCACGCTCAGCAAGCCATGTGCTGAGGAGGCACCCATGTGGGTGGGCTCCTGAGAAAGTCTATGTGCATCAATAGACACACACAGCTTAGCTCGGCTATGATCTAAGCTACCTCCCCAAAGTATTTGAGTGACAGCATTGGGAGCCAATGGGTCTGGCTGCTCTCAGTGTGTCCTGTGAGAGCAGGGAAAGAGACCAACTCTGCTACAGATGGAACAATGCTGGATCGTGACAGGACTCAGGCAAGTGTTTAGGGATGGCAGGGGGAGGGGGGGACAGGCAGTGGAAGGTTTTTTACCTTTATGCAAATAATTCATTAAGGTAAATAATCTTTTTTATTTACAGCTACTTTAAGGCAAATGTTGGTGAATGTTATATTTGTGCTGTGAAAGGTAAAAAAAAAATTGCCATTTCCCACATATTACAAACATTAGGGGGGTTATTTGTGACTTCCGTGTGAATGCTAAAACATTTGCACAGCAAATATTTTAATAAATAGACCCTCAAGTGTCAATATCTTAGTGCCAAAAACTGCTAATGCATTATAAGGATTACAAATAGAAACATATTTGACTTTACTGCCATTTTTTGTTCAGCATCCTTATGGAAATCGGCAGATTAGAGTAGGAAAGGCAAATTGGTGAATCATGAAGTAGCAATATTTCCCAGTAAAACAGTCTGAATGGTAATGCAGAATAAAAGTGATGAGCCAATGGCTGAAAAGTGGTTAATGATCCCAGAAAGCCTGTATTACATAAGCCCCCTAGTTGCTACTGTTACATGCACCAAATATCCAGGAGGCATATTCCCTGCATTCATTTAAAAGTCATATGTTTATATAAACACTTTGTACCTGACAGTAAAAAAAAACATATAAGATTCAATTATAAACTCAGCAATGATTTAATAGGTCTTAGTCCTTGAAACATTTCCACTGTGACTGCCCAGAATATATCAGTATTTCAGGCACATAAAGATCAATATAATGAATATAATACAGGCCCGCTAAAACGTTCTTTCTGGGATTATTAAAAACTTCAAGCTGTTTGAAGAACAAAAATCCATTGTTACCATAATGTCCGTCAAGATGTGATATCATCTTTTAAATGAATTTGTGATGACAGATACAGGAAAAGCTGCATGTCTAACAGAGATAAGTCATATACAGTATATTTCACACAGAGACACATGGGACTTTGTCAATTAATGTGGACATGTGAAGCATAGTAAATTGATCTGGAGAGAAATCCAATAGCTTTTTATGTCCAGGAAGGTGTATATTTTTGCCTGTATGTGACTATAAATTGGATTTGTTCCACTTAAGGTCTTGTGCCTTCCATTAGATCAATTGGGAGTGATCAGAAGATATACTGTCCAACTGGAGTGTTAATAATCTGTGTCACTGAGAAATAGAATGTAACATTTGTAGAGAATGATGCTGAAAAATGTTTAAGCGAGAAGCTGCTCATTATAACGTGTTGTTAGAGCTGATGTAAATGTACAGTAGATGGTGTACAAAGCATAATTAGCACTTTATTCCGTGTATTAATTGTTTTGCAGTGTTATTCTATAAATATGAGTATGGTTGGTGATAGGTTTCTGATCTGTTTCAGTGAGAGATGACAGCTTTTTAATTTGGCCTTCTGGACCCAGTATGGAGAGGAGTAGTGTGTTTTTTATATATATTGCATGTATAGAAAGATACTTGATTTGCATAATATCACTAATGTAAGCTATTGATTAAAAATAAAACATTCTCATCTATGTATGTACATGAGGGCAACCTTTACATTACTGGCCCCTCTCACAATACAAGTCTATTACTCAGCTGACTAACTAATTAAAGTTGAGTAAAGCTTTAAAACTTTAAGAGGAGTTCCGCCCGGCCCTTAAAAATTAAAAGTCAGCAGCTACACATACTGTAGCTTCTGACATTTAACATTAGGACACTTACCTATCCTGGAGTCCAGTGATGTGGGCACCGCAGGTGATCTTTGGATTGGTTGATCGGGTACTGCCGCGGCCATTGCTACTAAGGGATCCTGGCAGTATAGCCTTTCCGCTTCACAGCCAGGCCCCCACTGCACATACACAAAGCGTGCTGCATTTTTTCACTGGCTGGCAGAAGAGGAAAAAGGAAGGGGAACCGAGCTGCTGACGTAGATCGCCGTGGCCTGGTCTCCCAGAAGTAGGGGCAGGATACCTGTCAAAGACAGGTATCCACTCCCCCCCGAAAGGTGGCACCGGAGGGGGGGAGGAATCAGATGAGCGGAAGTTCCATTTTTGGGTGGAACTCCACTTTAAGCTTTTTTTTTTTTTTTACAGGTAGAAAAAATGTTTTATTAAAGTTTACCAAGCCAAAGCATATTCAATGCCAAGGGGAAAGTTTGGATATGCTTCAATAATATTCATCAATGTGCATCTAGGATCTTGGTCACTGTTAGATAATGAGTTTATGTGAAATCTCCACCAACTGATATTAATAACATTATAGTTAGAAATATATTTCAGTTGGAAGGAAATATATTTCCTTCTACCAAAGAATAGAAGATTTCCCCAGGGGGTTTTTTAAGCAGCAAAACATATCATAGAGTAATAATATGGAAATGAAACAGATCAAAAATTGCAAGAAAAATTCAATTATGCAATTGATTTATTGTAAAATACAAATTCTGATTCGTGTTTAACAGACAACAACATATACATCGCTCGTGGCCAAAAGGCCCCCAAGAGAACATTTATCCAGTAGGTATACAAATTTATTATCCACATGAATACCCCAATGCATTTCAACCCAATCTGGTCTTCTTCAGGGGGATTTAGATTCTAGGGAAATATAGCAAAATAAAATGAGTTTAAAACTTTAATCAATGTACAGAGCATTTTTACAATATTTTAAATTGTGCAAAAAAATCTCATCATGTTTGTGGAGGTATATTTACCATTGAGTGGATGATAAAATGAGGTTGCATCACACAAACCAGTTTGTTAAAAACAGTCAAGTTCAAAGATCCCAATGGCCACGCATATCCCCTTCGCACCCTCCAGGCGGATCCACAGTCCATCTGACTTGCAAGTAGGGATGAGACGAACACCCCCCGGTTCGGTTCGCACCAGAACCTGCGAACGGACCGAAAATTCGCACGAACGTTAGAACCCCATTGACGTCTATGGGACTCGAACGTTCGAAATCAAAAGTGCTCATTTTAAAGGCTAATTTGCATGGTATCGTCCTAAAAAGGGTTTGGGGACCCGGGTCCTACCCCAGGGGACTTGTATCGATGCAAAAAAAACTTTTAAAAACGGCCGTTTTTTCGAGAGCAGTGATTTTAATGATGCTTAAAGTAAAAAAAAAAAAAAGTGAAATATTCCTTTAAATATCGTACCTGGGGTGTGTCTATAGTATGCCTGTAAAGTGGCGCGTGTTTCCCGTGTTTAGAACAGTCCCTGCACAAAATGTCATTTTTAAAGGAAAAAATCTAATTTAATGTAATGTCGGGTCCTGGCAATATGGATGAAAATCAGTGAGACAAACGGCATGGGTATCCCCCAGACCATTACCAGGCCCTTTGGGTCTTGTATGGATATTAAGGGGAACCCCGCACCCAAATTAAAATAAGAAAAGGTGTGGGGCCACCAGGCCCTATATACTCTGAACAGCAGTATACAGGCGGTGCAAGCAAGACAGGGACTGTAGGTTTGTTGTTAAGTAGAATCTGTTTGTAATTTTGAACGGGTACATTTTTAACGTGTTTAGCTCCAGCCAAAAAATCTTTTTTTAGCTTTTTGGAAAACATAGGGAAGGGTTATCACCCCTGTGACATTTGTTTTGCTGTCTTTCCTCCTCTTCAGAAGATTTCACCTCACTTTTTGTCCCAATGACAAATGTTTTTTGAAAATTTGGGTTTTTTTGTGGAACAAGGATTGGAAAGCATCAGTGGAAAGGAGAAATGTTTTTCCCATATTAACTCTTACAGGAGAGAATTTCCCTTCCTAGGGGTAGATTTCATCTCACTTCCTGTTGTCTCCTTCCGTTTGCAAGTAGGAGTCGTTTGTAAGTTAGATGTTTGAAAGTAGGGGCCTGCCCTATATACTCAGCAGAAATTTGGGCCTTAGGTGTTGTTGTGGCCACAAGACTGCAAGCCCTCACAGGGCCCTGCTGTGAAATATTAGATCAAGAATTGTAATTACATGCCCCTGTTGAACAAGGGCAGAAAAATTGGGCCTTTGGTGGTGGTGGTGCCACAACACTGTAAGTCCTCACTCGCTCTTGGTGGGTGCAGAAATGGGCCCTGCTGTGAAATATTAGATCAAGAATTGTAATTACATGCCCCTGTTGAACAGGGGCTGAAAAATTAGGCCTTAGGCACTGGTGCTGGTGCCACAACACTGCAACCCCTCACAGATACTCTAGTTGGAACGCAGAAATGAGCCCTGCTGCAAAGTATTGCATCAAAAATTGTAATTACATGCCCCTGTTAAACAGGGGCTGAAAATTGGGCCTTAGGCACTGGTGCTGGTGCCACAACACTGCAACCCCTCACAGATACTCTAGTTGTAACGCAGAAACGAGCCCTGCTGCAAAGTATTGCATCAAAAATTGTAATTACACGCCCCTGTTAAACAGGGGCTGAAAAATTGGGCCTTAGGCACTGGTGGTGGCGCCCAGAACCAAAAATGTTCTTACAAGCTATCAGCATGATGATTGAGAAGGAAGAGGATAATTACTCAGGGATAGTCACTCAGCAGCAGCATAGGCAGTCTTTGAAGGGATCTGAGATTTCAAAAAAAATTATTCGGTTACATCAGCATCAGGTGCTTGGTAGCTGGTGGTGATCCAAGACTGATTCATTTTTATGAAGGTCAGTCGATCGACCGAGTCGGTGGACAGACGCACCCTGTGATCGGTTACAAAGCCTCCAGCAGCACTGAATGTGCGTTCCGAAAGAACGCTGGATGCAGGACAGGCCAGTAGCTCAATTGCATACTGTGCAAGCTCTGGCCAGTGATCCATCCTCAAGACCCAGTAACCCAGAGGATTTTTGGTGGGAAAGGTGTCCAAGTCAGATCTTGCCCCTAGGTATTCCTGCACCATGTAAAACAGACGCTGGCGATGGTTGCTGGAACCGATCATACCTTGGGGCTGCGGACCAAAAAATTGTCTGAACGCATCGGTCAGACGGCCACCTTCTCCATCGCTCCTTCTTTGACTGACCGAAGCCTCAGCAACACGTTGTCCAGAAACAGGAGTTTGTAACCTCCCAGTCTCTGGGAACGCGTTGCACAGACCTTTCTGCAAGGCCTCCCGAAGATGTTTCATCCTCTGCTCCCTCTGCGATGGCAAGATAAGGTCCGCAACCTTACCCTTGTAACGTGGATCAAGGAGGGTTGCCAGCCAGTATTGGTCCTTCTCCTTGATACCACGAATACGAGGATCCTTACGCAGGCTTTGCAGGATCAGGGAGGCCATGCAGCGTAGGTTTGCTGAGGCATTCGCTCCGGAGTCCTCTGGGTCACTAAGGACGACATGGTCCGCAGCCACCTCCTCCCAGCCATGTACAAGTCCATGTGTTTCTTGGGACTGATCCCTTAAAGACTGCTGCTGATGCTGAGTGCCAGGCTCCACCTCCATACTGACACAATCTTCCTCCTCCTCCTCCTCCTCCTCCTCTTCCTGTGTGATCGGCAGGCACGCAGGAACACTGTCTGGATAAAGGGGGCCTTGAGAGCTAAGGAAGTCCTCCTCTTCCTGCCTCTGTTCTGCCTCAAGTGCCCTGTCCATTATTCCACGCAGCGTGTGCTCCAACAGGTGGACAAGGGGGACAGTGTCACTGATGCATGCACTGTCACTGCTCACCATCCTCGTGGCCTCCTCAAATGGTGACAGGACAGTGCATGCATCCCTGATCATGGCCCACTGGCGTGGGGAAAAAAAAACAAGCTCCCCTGACCCTGTCCTGGTGCCATAGTCGCACAGGTACTCATTGATGGCCCTCTGCTGCATGTGCAGCCGCTGCAGCATGGCCAACCTTGAGTTCCACCTGGTGGGCATGTCACAGATTAGGCGGTTCTTGGGCAGGTTAAACTCCTTTTGGAGGTCCATCAGCCGAGCACTGGCATTATATGACCGGCGGAAAAGCACACAGACTTTCCTGGCCTGCCTCAGGACATCCTGTAAGCCCGGGTACCTGCCCGAGAACCGCTGCACCACCAAGTTAAGGACGTGAGCCAAACAGGGCACATGGGTCATTTGTCCCTGTCGGAGGGCAGAGAGGAGGTTGGTGCCATTGTCACAAACCACCATTCCTGCCTTAAGTTGGCGTGGCGTCAACCACCTCTGAACCTGCCCCTGCAGAGCTGACAGAACCTCTGCCCAGTGTGGCTCCTGTCCCCCAAGCACACCAGCTCAAGCACCGCATGACATCTTTTGGCCTGCGTACTTGCGTAGCCCCTTGAACGGCTACGGAGCACCGCTTGTTCCGAGGACAAAGCACAGGAAGAGGCCATGGAGGAAGAAGAAGAGGAGGGGGTGGAGGAGAGAGGTGTGTCACAATCATTAGTATTTTGGAGGCGTGGTGGCGGAACAACCTCCAACACTACTGCACGTTGTCCTGCATCCTTCCCAGCTGCCAGCAGAGTCACCCAATGCGCCCTGAAACTTAGGTAACGTCCCTGTCCATGCCTGCTGGACCATTAATCAGCGGTAATATGCACCTTACCGCTGACCGCCCTGTCCAGCGAGGCATGTACATTGCCTTCCACATGCCGGTAGAGAGCCGGAATCGCCTTCCGTGAGAAAAAGTGGCGTTTGGGTACCTGCCACTGAGGAACCGCACATTCCACAAACTCACGGAAGGGGGAAGAGTCTACCAACTGAAAAGGCAGCAATTGAAGTGCTAGCAATTTTGCCAAGCTAGCATTCAACTGCTGGGCATGTGGATGGCTGGGAGCAAACTTCTTTCGGCGGTGCAGCAGCTGGGGCAGGGAAATTTGCCTGGTACAATCTGACATCGGTGTACCAAAAGCAGATTGCCCACAAGTACTTGGCTGTGACACACCTAATTCTACACCTTCATTCCTCTCAGTGCAGGTCTCAGAGAGGACTGAAGGTATAGAATATAGGTATATATGGAGATCTCAGCTGATGAGGAGCAAGGAGAGGTCCTCTTTGTTCTTTGGTGTGGGTCTTTTAGATACGCTTGCCAACGAACTGCATGGCAGGTCAACATATGTCTGGTCAAGCATGTGGTACCCAAGCGGGAGATGTTTTGGCCACGCGAGATACGCTTGAGACATATGTTGCAAATAGCAGCGGTGCGATCTGATGCACTCGTCTCAAAAGAGGCCCACACCAAAGAACTTTTTGAATAACGCGCAGAGACTGCAGCGCCCTGCACATGTGGAGCTTTGGGGTGTGATGCAGTCAAGGTGCTGCCCTTAGGCTGGCCCCTGGAGGGCATCCTGCCTCGTTGGTGATGTGCCGCCTCCTCCTCCTCCTCTCTCCTATCAGGCACTCACGTTGAGTCAGTGACCTCATCACTGGAGTAAACCTGGCAGTATGCTGCAGCAGGGGGAGCATGACTGCCAGATTGCTGTCCTTCATGGGCACCCCCTCTGTCCGTGCTCACGTTACTGCCTTCATCGAGCTCAGTATCATCATCAGAGCCTTCCAAACGCTGGGCATCCTCCTGGAGCATGTACCCAACACTGTGGTCAAACAGTTCGAGGGACTCCTCAGGAGGACATGGTGGGGCTAGGGAAGGAGTCACTGATGACATTGAGCCAAGGGAAGAGGCCGCTGCTTTGCCAGACAAAGTACCCTGGGCATGGGTGAGAGAGGATGAGGAGGATGAGGACGGCTTGGTCATCCACTCGACCAAGTCTTCCGCATGTTGCGGCTCAACACGGCCAGCTGCCGAAAAAAAGGCCAAGCGTGTCCCACGGCCACGTGCTGATGAGGATGCACCGTCTCCACGACCAGCACTAGTCACAGAGCCTGCTTGCCCTCTCTTATTGGCTTGTGACTGTCTGCCTCTCCTTCTTGGCCTTCCAGACATACTAATGGCCTGTAGCTGCACTAAGCTGGGATATATATATATATATATATATATATATATATACTGATACTGCAGCTAGCAAAATCAACTGCCTGCCTGTAGTATGAGAACACCACCAACCTTCTACAGGTAGCTTTAGCTGAACACTGTGCAGAGCTCGCAAAAAAATTACTTGTAGGTTTAGCTGGACACTGTGAGGAGGACGCACCACTCTAACTTGTAGTTTTAGCTGAGAGCAGGACGCACTGCACTAACTGTAAATAGTCTAGCTGCCTGACTGTGGTACTAATAGGATCAAAAGAACACCAGCAATTTTCTTCAGGTAGCTGTAAATACTGTAACAAGACAAGCCTGCCTGTCAGTAAGAAGATAACAGGAACGGATCTAGCTGAACACTGTGAGCAGGACGCACCGCACTAACTTGTAGGTTTAGCTGAACACTGTGAGGTGGACTTACCCCACTAACTTGTAGTTTTAGCTGAACACTGTGAGCAGGACGCACTGCACTAACTGTAAATAGTCTAGCTGCCTGACTGTGGTACTAATAGGATCAAAAGAACACCAGCAATTTTCTTCAGGTAGCTGTAAATACTGTAACAAGACAAGCCCGCCTGTCAGTAAGAAGATAACAAGAACGGATCTAGCTGAACACTGTGAGCAGGACGCACCGCACTAACTTGTAGGTTTAGCTGAACACTGTGAGGTGGACGCACCACACAAACTTGTAGTTTTAGCTGAACACTGTGAGCAGGACGCACTGCACTAACTGTAAATAGTCTAGCTGCCTGACTGTGGTACTAATAGGATCAAAAGAACACCAGAAATTTTCTTCAGGTAGCTGTAAATACTGTAACAAGACAAGCCTGCCTGTCAGTAAGAAGATAACAGGAACGGATCTAGCTAAACTGAATACAGTGTATATATATATATGCAACACCTGGGATGCATATATATATATACACAATACATTGTAAGTGCAGCTAACTGACTGACTGTTCTGCCTAATCTATCTAACTCAAATCAAATGACACTGTCTGTCTCTCTCTCTCTCTCTCTATCTATGAACGCCGGAACACACACTACACAGGGCCGCCGTGCAGGCGGCCTTATATAGTGTGGGGCGTGTGCTAAATCCCCTGAGCCATAATTGGCCAAAGCCTCCTTGGCTTTGGCCAATTACGGCTCTCTGTTCAGACGGCGCTGTGATTGGCCAAGCATGTGGGTCATAGTGCATGCTTGGCCAATCATCAGCCAGCAATGCACTGCGATGCCGCAGTGAATTATGGGCCGTGACGCCACGCGAATTTGGCGCGAACGACCCATATCGTTCGCAATTCGGCAAACGGGCGAACAGACGATGTTCGAGTCGAACATGGGTTTGACTCGAACACGAAGCTCATCCCTACTTGCAAGGGGCCACATACTTGGAACAGGAGGGCAGGGCGAGGGGCAGGGCACCTGCAATTGGGCAATGAAAGACCTTAATTATTGAGTATTAAAAGAGTATCTAGTGCGGTTGAACGACTTCAGACTGGCTCATACTGCAGCAAGTATAAATTTGTATTCATTGGACCTGGTATTTTTCATATACAGTATATTAATCATAAATTGAATAAGTTATAGCATTATTAATTGATATGAATGGAATGTTTGAAAAAATAGTAAAATTAAGATAAAATGTAAACATAAAAAATAAATAAAAAATATAAAAATATAAAATATAAA
This sequence comes from Aquarana catesbeiana, assembly GCF_042186555.1. Classification (NCBI taxonomy): domain Eukaryota; kingdom Metazoa; phylum Chordata; class Amphibia; order Anura; family Ranidae; genus Aquarana; species Aquarana catesbeiana. The sequence continues at coordinate 841,390,273 of NC_133324.1, read as the reverse complement.
AATATAAAAATAATGCCACATTAAATCAAAATGTGAAAGTGAACATACTAGGAGTGCCACTTGTGAGGATGAAAAAGCGGTGAGCCACTTGCGAAGATGAAAAAGCGGTGAGCATGATGTGTAATCATATGCAAAACACTAAAAAATGTGAAAAACAAAATGTGAAAAACAAAAAATAGTGTTAAAAAGCTAAATAATGTGACTTGAGTGCCTGTGAATAGTGAAAAAGTACCATATAATGGTACCTAAAGTAATAAAAGAAATACTTGTGTTGCTTAAACTGGACAGAATAAAAACTAATAAAAAGTGTGGTAGGATAGGGACAAGTGTTGAAGTATTAACAGAATTGTTGTAGTAATGATGAGGAAATAATGTAGCTATACTAATGATTGTAATGAGGATTCCAAAAGGAGGGAGAATTGTAAATCATCAATTGATTGATTGATCAATCAAAAGAAAATACTGATGTCAGCCCGTCTAGTGTTTTCAAAGCGCTGCACTTACCTAGTGTTATATCCATCTACTATGTAATGGCAACATTCCCAAGATCACCTCAGGATCATCTGGGAAATGCCAATATATGTTGTCTCAAATGATTGCCTAACAAACTGCAGGTGCCAGGCTCCACCCCGTCACTAACTCCCTCACACGTCCGCACCGCTGGTCAAGCGGCATCTGTGTGGCCCCCTCGGCGTTCTGGAAGGCGTTAGCCCCGGCGTGAGCCGTCACCTCCGACGCAATTGCGTGACGTCACGACGTCCCACGCGTGCGTGGTTTGACCCACACGCGCGCGACGTCACTGACAGTCTGGCGGTGATCACAGGACGCCGCCGGCATGAAGAAGGCTTCACACACTGGCCCTGCAAGGAGGGCCTGGCTGTGGAAAACACAATGAGGGGAAACACAAAATCAATCGCGTCTCCCCTCCCGTGCCGGGAAGCCAGAAGTAAAGGGGAACAGTCACCCAGGCACATGGAGTGGGACCCCGGGGTTCATTTGATTTTGCGTTTCCCCTCATTGTGTTTTCCACAGTGGGTCAAACCACGCACGCGTGTGACGTCATGACGTCACGCAATTGCATTGGAGGTGACGGCTCACGCCTTCCGGAACGCCGAGGGGGCCACACAGATGCCGCTTGATCAGCGGTGCGGACGTGTGAGGGAGTTAGTGACGGGGTGCGGTTTGTTAGGCAATCATTTGAGACAACATATATTGGCAATTCCCAGATGATCCTGAGGTGATCTTGGGAATGTTGCCATTACATACTAGATGGATATAACACTAGGGCTGACATCAGTATTTTCTTTTGAATGATCACCTATTTACAATTCTCCCTCCTTTTGGGATCCTCATTACAATCATTAGTATAGCTACATTATTTCCTCATCATTACTACAACGATTCTGTCAATACTTCAACACTTGTCCCTATCCTACCACACTTTTTATTATTTTTTATTCTGTCCAGTTTAACCAACACAAGTATTTCTTTTATCACTATAGGTACCATTATATGGTACTTTTTCACTATTCACAGGCACTCAAGTCACATTATTTAGCCTTTTTGAACACTATTTTTTGTTTTTGTTTTTCACATTTTGTTTTTCACATTTTTTAGTGTTTTGCATATGATTACACATCATGCTCACTGCTTTTTCATCTTCACAAGTGGCTCACTGCTTTTTCATCCTCACAAGTGGCACTCTTAGTATGTTCACTTTCACATTTTGATTTAATGTGGCATTATTTTTATATTTTATATTTTATATTTTTATATTTTTTATTTATTTTTTATTTTTACATATTATCTTAATTTTACCATTTTTTCAAACATTCCATTCATATCAATTAATAATGCTATAACTTATTCAATTTATGATTAAATCATATATGAAAAATACCAGGTCCAATGAATACAAATTTATATTTGCTGCGGTATGAGCCAGTCTGAAGTCGTTCAACCGCACTAGATACTCTTATAATACTCAATAATTAAGGTCTTTCATTGCCCAATTGCAGGTGCCCTGCCCCTCTTCCTCCCCTCCTGTTCCAAGTATGTGGCCCCTTGCAAGTCAGATGGACTGTGGATCCGCCTGGAGGGTGCGGAGGGGATATGCGTGGCCATTGGGATCTTTGAACTTGAATGTTTTTTAACAAACTGGTTTGTGTGATGCAACCTCATTTTATCATATACTCAATGGTAAATATACCTCCACAAACATGATGAGATTTTTTTGCACAATGTAAAATATTGTAAAAATGCTCTGTACATTGACTTAAGTTTTAAACTCATTTTATTTTGCTATATTTCCCTAGAATCTAAATCCCCCTGAAGAAGACCAGATTGGGTTGAAATGCATTGGGGTATTCATGTGGATAATAAATTTGTATACCTACTGGATAAATGTTCTCTTGGGGGCCTTTTGGCCACGAGCGATATATATGTTGTTGTCTGTTAAACGCGAACCAGAATTTGTATTTTACAATAAATCAATTGCATAATTGAATTTTTCTTGCAATTTTTGATCTGTTTCATTTCCATATTATTACTCTATGATATGTTTTGCTGCTTAAAAAACCCCCTGAGGAAATCTTCTATTCTTTGGTAATCCGTTTTTTTGGGTTGTGCAGCCCCGGTTACTCTCGAACATGTGTTTTTCCTAGTTTTTTTTTTTTTGGAAATATATTTCCTTCTAACCTACTTGTTCCTAGGGTTTATAACTTTAATTCCACTTCAAAGGTTGGCCTTTTGTTTTCCCTTATCACATCCCGCATGAGTGGTAAACAGCAGCCTTCTTTCCCTCATCCAATCAGGCTGTGCTCAATATACATTTACTAGGTATAGTGACTATAATGCTTTGTCACCAATCTATGGACCTCTTTTTGTGTGGGGACACATAGCAGTCACCATGAGCAGACCTGAAGTTGAGAGGTAAACTAACTTCATACTTGCATCATACATTGTATTGTAAATATGGTTGTTGTGGATAATTTGTAAATCTCATATAAGCCAAGGGACTTATACTGTACATTGTGTTGTAAATACTGTCTAGTGTGTCATTTGTATATATTATGTAACCCTGTCAATAACAATATGTGCATTGCGGGTGGAACTACCTCTTTTGTGTAAGATCACTCAAATCTATATGTGAATATGTAAATAATCCTATAATGATTGGGGTGTATGCTCATATACACATAAACTAGTTAACTGTCACCAAACAATGAAAGCAGACATTGCCAATCTTACAGATTCCAAACCAATAGAGAGAACCAATGGAAGAAGAAGGATGAAAAAAAGAAGAAAAGAAAAAAAGGGAAAAAAAGGAGGATTGCTCATAAGGGAAAAAGGAAAAACTAGAAAAGGGGGGTGTGGAGCTTAAATTCTAAATGTATGCTCATGAGAAATACACTAGATTCCTCTTTAAAGCTTAAAGAAGAATTCCAAGTACAGATATTTTTTCATAATAGCATTGGTCTAGCTTGGACCAATGTAACTATGCATATACCAATATACACTATATTACCAAAAGTATTGGGACGTATGCCTTAACACACACACTGTAATGACATCCCAGTCTTAGTCGGTAGGGTTCAATATTGAGTTGGCCCACCCTTTGTAGCTAGAACAGCTTCAACTCTTCTGGGAAGGCTGTCCACAAGATTTATGATTGTGTCTATGGTAATGTTTGACCATTCTTCCAGAAACACATTTGTGAGGTCAGGCACTGCTGTTGGACGAGAAGGCTTGGCTCCCAGTCTCTGCTCTAATTCATCCCAAAGGTGTTCTATCGGGTTGAGGTCAGGACTCTGTGCAGGCCAATCAAGTTCCTCCAACCAAAACTATCTCATTCATGTCTTTATGGACCTTGCTTTAAGCACTGGTGTGCAGTCATGTTGGAACAGGAAGGGGTCATCCCCAAACTGTTCCCACAAAGTTGGGAGCATGGAATTGTCCAAAATATCTTGGTATGCTGATGCCTTAAGAGTTTCTTTCACTGGAACTAAGGGGCCAAGCTCAACCCCTAAAACACAACCCCACACCATATTCTCCCCTTCACAAAATGATTTGGACCAGTGCACAAAGGAAGTTCCCTAAAGACATGGATGAGCTAGTTTGGAGTGGAGGAACATGACTGGCCTGCACAGAGTCCTGACCTCAACCCGATAGAACACCTTTGGGATGAATTATCAGAGACTACAAGCCAAGTTTTCTCATCCACATCAGTGCCTGTCCTCAAAAATGCGCTTCTGGAAAAATGGTCAAACATTTTCCCATAGATACACTCCTAAACCTTGTGGACATCCTTCCCAGAAGAGTTGAAGTTATTATAGCTGCAAAGGGTCAGTCAACTCAATATTGAACCCTACGGACTAATACTGGGATGCTATTAATGTTCATGTGCGTGTAAAGGCAGGCGCCCCAATACTTTTGGTAATATAGTGTATATGTAAAGTGCTGCATAAATTGATAACGCTATATAAGCACCTGTAATAGATAAAATAAAAAAAATTGACTATACCTGTGGGATCCCTCTAGAAGCTGGAAATCATTGTAGTAGATCCCCCTACTCCATTGATCTCCACTTGCTTCCGGCTCTACACCAAGAACTGAGTGATCAAAGACCACTGATCACGCAGTTATCTGCCTTCAGTGAGTAGAGAGCTCTGCCCCTCCAGGGCTCACTGGAGCGCTGGACTGTGGAAAGGGTGGGAGTGGCCGGCTCAGTCTTCCAGAGGCTCGCCGAGAGGCTGAGTCAGCTGCAGGTCCAGGCACCGGAGCCTGGACCAAAGCCCACTGCTGGCTGAAAATGGGTGCAGGAACGAAGTACACTACTGTGATTCATAGAGAAGTAGGGCCAAAATAGCTTTGGCCATAATTCTCCTTTACTCTCAGTTTGCAGGTTCACATAAAGTTCTGTTGTGTCTGTACTGTGCATAATTTATAGCTTGCATGTTTAGGAAAACTTTTTCACATACATTAGTCAGTATTCTTGCTTTCAAAAGGAAAATTTTAATGATATGTGAATGGCTATGGGAAATTTGTCATGTCTATTTCCTACTTTTTGTACATTAAATATAAACCTTAATAAATAGAATTTTCAAAGGGAGCCTTGAAATAATATCTGTACTACCAGTAGAACTGTGGACTTTACTTGTCCTTTGGGCCTGCTAGGTCTCTGTCAGACCTTGATATATCATGGTTCTTACGTAATTGTCAAAGCCTCTTGGATGTTATTGATCTGCACGTAAGAATGAGCTGTAGGCACAAGTGAAATGAATACAGGGAAATCTATCCCATAAAAGAAAAAGCATACTTAGAACGGCATTTAATAAAGACTTTTAGATACACTTTCAATAAATGCTTTACCACTTTAGTCACTCTCAAATCCTCTTTTTCAATTACAGTTTAACAAGACAATATTGAGGTTGGTTTATAGTCATACATGGTATTAATTTTAAATCTGAAATAATATACTCAGCCTTTGCATTTTTTCAGTCTGTCAGTCATACAGTACACAGATGGTCTGTGAAATTATTAATGCGTTACCCAGTAACAAAGAAACATATCAAATAACAAATGGTAAAAATAGCGTGTTCAAAGCCGCACGTTGTCATTTTTAAGTAGCTGCAAGTCATCTATTACGTTATTACTTTTAAACATTTTCTTCTTGCCCTCCAAAATGCAAAAGCCTTGAAGTAAAATTAATATAAATGTCTTATTAATACTAATCAGGAGATTTCAATGTCCTTTAGGTACCATTATTGGCTTTATTTAAAAAAGCAACAAGAAATGTGCTAACTGCAGAAACAACCAAAAAAGCAGTCTTTTTTTCAATTTCCAGTCATTCTAAACCATTAAAAGGTCAAAGCTAGTTTGTTTTTTGGGGGCTAACTTTGTACATCATCATTGCAAGTCAAAATGCATCTACTAACTCAGAATATAAATATGGATTTCGTTTAAAAATAGAATGTATTTAAAATCTGTAACTTGTAACTGAAAATAAAGCCTCTTTTACAATGGTACTCTTTTGCCATGCTAGAATGCACCTTTTCAGTGCAACAAAGGTATGTAAAAATGATTCCCCTTTAAATCCTATGTAACTGTTCACATCAGTGTGCATTTTGAAAACTCCTGAATGCAGCATGAAAAAAGAACTCCCATTGAACTCAATGGAAACACAACAAATGTGCATCAGACGCACAAAAAAAAAGGCACCCATGCATTTTTGGTGCATTTTTTAAGTCATATGTCCAAACAACCAATGACTCATCTTTGCTGTCAGTCGAGAATTTCTGTCTCCAAGCAGAATGTAAACAAAGGAGCCTGAAAATGAAAAAAAAAAAAAAAAAATGTTGTGGGGGTGTCCCTCATAATCCATACTAGGCCCTTTGTGTCTGGTGTTGATTTTAAGGGGGATCCCACAGCAGAATGCATGCTGTCTGGCAGGCGAGGAAAAAGGGGGACAAGCATGCATCCCCCTGAACCATATCAGACCACTTGCCTTCAACATGGGGGGTTACTTTGTCAGGGGAATCCCACATGGCAAAGCACCTTGTCTCCATGTTGATGAGCACAAGGGACTCTTCCCCAAAGCCCTAGCACAATGGTTGTGGGGGTGTTCAGGCGGAGGCTTATCGAAATCTGGAAGCCTCCTTTAACAATAAGGGGGCACACAGATCCTGGAACTCTCTATGTGAATGAATAAGGAAAGCATAGTACCTCTACTCATTCAGGGAAAAAAATTGCAAATAAAAATATGAAGACAGTTTTTGACGTGTACCTTATTAAAACAATTTAAAAAAAAAGAATGACGGCCGCGGACCCACACAAAAAAAACCCCAAAAAAACACCACTCACTGACACCCGACTTCTCTGGTCACTTGCCCAGCTCCGCTCACCTCAAAGGCATGAGGTTCCCCTGGTTCACCAGGTGACCCCATTCCCTTAAAATGTCATTGACCAAATATGGACACGTTCAGTGTGGTTGCAGCTCCTAACAACCATTGACCAGCAATGAAAACGCATGCAAAAACACATGCATAATGACAACTAAAATACATATGCATTAAAAAAGTGTTAAAAAACACAACATGTGCTTTTGAAAAACACATACCACATTTTTAAGTGCACCAGTGTGAAAGGGCCCTTAAGGTCCTTAAGGTAAAACTAAAGGCAACATTTCTTTTTTTTTTTAGATTTGGATAGAGTGGTGAGTGGTTAGATACACTATAAGGTTTGTATTATTTTATTTATTGTGTGGGAGGAGGATTTAAGGAGTAAGGCCATCCAAATCACATCAGGATATCTATATCCCATTTTGGCTTAACAACCATCGGTGAGTGGGAAGCACAGAAAAAGTCAGACGGAAGCTTTTCATTGTCTATTCCAATCGTGTGTATGCCTCATCGGTCTTTTTTTTTGGAAAATTCTGACGGACCTAGAAATGGAACATGTTATAAATATTTCCGACGGAACCAATTCCTATCAGGAAAACTGCTCGTCTATATGCTGTTTCCCGAAGAACCAAAAACGACGCATGCTCTGAAGCAAGTACGGGATGGAAGCTATAGGCTACTGGCTATTGAACTTCCTTTTTCTAGTCTCGTCGTAAGTGTTGTACGTCACCTCGTTCTGGACTGTTGGACTTTGGTGTGACCGAGTATATGCAAGACCGCTTGAGCGGAATTCCATCAGAGTTCCGTCGGAGAAACCTTCGGAGTTTATTCCGACGACAAAAACGGTCGTGTGTACACGGCATAAGAAAAGAGCATCCGCACTAGCACTTTGAACTGCACTTATCACTTTTATATATAAATATATGGACTTTATGAGTTATAGTTTGCACTATTGCACTTTGTATATTTTAATTTATGAATTTTAGTATATTTACGAGACCACAGGAAACTTTTAGGAGCAACAGTACAATGTTTATAATCCAATATAAGCTTCCAAAAAATATCTCCATTCATGCTGTGAATGATGCCTGTGCTCTGGCCACCTCTATCCACAACTTCATGGATATCCCTGCATGCACTGCAGCTTCTTATCTGCCGTTTACATTTTTAAATTTCTAAGGACTACATATCCCATGGTACCTTGCAGTCTGCAATAAGTGATTCTTGTACTGACTTGCCTCCTGAAACTCCTCCTCTTTGCACCTCTGTACTTCATAAGACAGGCTCTGTGACACAGCAGTGCCTATCAACAGGGTGTAGTGAGTACGTGTCCCAGAATTCAAGAAAGTAAATGTGTCTTCACAACCTATGTTTTCAAACTTAAAGATCATTCAGATTATTAGGAGTAGACTAGAAATAATTTAAATATAATGTGGGAGTAAATATATCATTTTACATTTTGATCATGATAATCCACTTAAACACATGTTAGGACTACATAGCACCTCCCACTCTTCTCCATAACAAGGAAGATATTTTCTAGTCCACAGAGATAGCAACAATGCTAACTTATAACAGTTCAGAGGTATAGAGCAAAAGAAGTTACCAGCTTGCAAGTTTTCTGGCTGGATGAATATACAGTATACATATTTTTGCACTTCTCATACAGACATACCAAATCACTTTCAATGGTATATTTAAATAAAATAAGAAAAATGTATTGTTAGATGTACACTTTAAAGGACTATTTATAAAAGATTTGTTGAACAAATGTCACACACATTCGATCAGGCTGGACTAATTTTCCCAGTATTAGTGTAGTGGCCAGAAATGTGGTATATTTTCTTATTGAGGTCGTTCGGAAAACTATATTGTATTGTATTTTAGCCACTAGATGGAGCTGAAAATCATAGCAATTAATTTATTACAGAAACATATGGGAAAATGTATCCAGCCTGCACTGATACACGTGACATTCAACCAATAAATGTTTTATAAATAGATAGACCCCTTAGTATACTAAAACCATGTAAAGTAAATATTTAATTGCCAATGTTTGGCATTTGGCTTGGATAGTTTACTGCATGGGTGGCAACCTCGCCCCTCGGAGCATAGTCATGACTAGGCTCTGAGTGGCAGAGCAAAAAGTGTTGGGGGCGTGGCCTGGTCAGAGTCCAGGCTGAGGTTGCCACTCTCACATTGATCCCAGGGACCATGCAGATATAGGGATCCTTCTCTTTAATACTAGCCATTGCAGGAGCTGGGACGAGCTCCATCCCTTGCCAGCACTCCCAGTGGCGGATGCTTCAGAATTTATACACACCCTACTTCACCATGCACCTTTTCATTCACCTAATAAAATAAAGCCAAACTGGATTTATTTAAAGTACAATGGTATTCTTAAAAAAAAAAATCCTAAATGAAATATATTTTCTTTATTTCCAATACACTTCTTTTTCTCTGTTATATTTAATGACTTTTCTTCTCCCTTTTTCACAGTTCTTTACTTGGATATGTCCTTTCCTTTACATTTTTTTTAGCAGCCACATGTAATGTGTCAACTCTGTTGTCATACAAAATTCAATCCAGAATTCTTCTAACCTGATTATACCTGCTAATCATTAAAAATGTCCCACAACACGGTTGAAAACCAAGATAGAAAATTATAGGCTATCACTCCTGACTTCTTTCTTCAGATATTAGTTGTCTGATTACAGTGCCTTGGAAGAGTATTGATACCCCTTGTGTTGGTCTATCACATAAAATACCAATAAAATACATATACGTTTTTGATTGTAACATGACAAAATGTGGAAAATGTCAAGGGGTATGAATACTTTTTCATAGTTACATAGTTACATAGTAGGTGAGGTTGAAAAAAGACACAAGTCCATTAAGCCCAACCTATATGTGTGATTATATGTCAGTATTACATTGTATATCCCTATATGTTGCAGTCGTTCAGGTGCTTATCTAATAGTTTTTTGAAACTATCGATGCCCCCCGCTGAGACCGCCGCCTGTGGAAGGAAATTCCACATTCTTGCCGCTCTAATACCCTGTACACACGGTCGGATTTTCCGACGGAAAATGTGTGATAGGACCTTGTTGTCAGAAATTCCGATCGTGTGTACACAAATCCGATGCACAAAGTGCCACGCATGCTCAGAATAAATTAAGAGACGAAAGCTATTGGCTACTGCCCCGTTTATAGTCCTGACGTACAAGTTTTACATCACCGCGTTTAGAACGATCGGATTTTCCGACAACTTTGTGTGACCGTGTGTATGCAAAACAAGTTTGAGCCAACATCCGTCGGAAAAAATCCATGGATTTTGTTGTCGGAATGTCCGATCAATGTCCGATCGTGTGTACAGGGCATAACAGTAAAGAACCCTCTACGTAGTTTAAGGTTAAACCTCTTTTCTTCTAATTTGAGTGGCCACGTGTCTTGTTAAAATCCCTTTCACGAAAAAGTTTTATCCCTATTGTGGGGTCACCAGTATGGCATCCCCTCTCAAGCGTCTCTTCACCAGAGAGAATAAGTTCAGTGCTCGCAACCACTCTTCATAACTAATGTCCTGCAGACCCTTTATTAGCTTTGTTGCCCTTCTTTGTACTCACTCCATTTCCAGTACATCCTTCCTGAGAACTGATGCCCAGAACTGGACAGCATACTCCAGGTGCGGCTGGACCAGAGTCTTGTAGAGTGGGAGAATTGCATTATTTTACATTTTTCTACATTAAACCTCATTTGCCATGTAGTTGACCACCCCATTCATTTGTTCAGATCTTCTAGCAAGGTTTTCACATCCTGCGGAGAAGATTTTGCCATGCTTAGCTTAGTATCATCTGCAAATACAGAGATTGAACTATTTACCCCATCCTCCAGGTTGTTTATGAACAAATTAAATTAAATAAATTAAATTACATTGGTCCCAGCACAGAACCCCGTGGGACCCCACTACCCACCCCTGACCATTCTGAGTATTCCCCATTTATCACCACCCTCTGAACCCGCCCTTGTAGCCAGTTTTCAATCCATGCACTCACCCTATGGTCTATGCCAACAGACCTTATTTTGTACAGTAAATGTTTATGGGGAGCTGTGTCAAATTATTTTGCAAAATCCAGATACACCAAGTCCTCGGGCCTTCCATTATCTAGATGGCAACTCACCTCATAGAATTTAATAGATTGGTTTGGCAAGAACAATTCTTCATGAATCCACGCTGATTACATGCTGATTACTGCTAATGATACCGTTTTCATGACTAAAATCTTGTATATAGTCCCTTATCATCCCCTCCCAGAGCTTGCATACTATTGATGTTAGGCTAACTGGTCTGTAATTCCCAGGGCCCTTATATATTATTCTAATATATATTATTGGTGCTACATTGGCTTTTCTCCAATCCGCTGGTACCATTCCAGTCAGTGAACTGTCAGTAAAAATTAGGAACAATGGTCTGGCAATTACTTGGGTTCCATAAGTACCCTCGGGTGCAAGCCATCCGGTACCGGTGATTTATTAATGTTAAGTTTCCCAAGTCTAATTCTAATTCTGTCCTCTGTTAGCCATGAGGGTGCTTCCTGTGATGTGTCACGAGGATAAACACTGCAGTTTTGTTTACTGAAGCCCCCCGATTCCCTCGTGAGGAGAAGAATAAATTCAATACCTTTGCCATCTTGTCATCCTCTGTAACCAGATGTCCTTCCTCATTCTTTATGGTGCCAATGTGGTCTGTCCTCCCTTTTTTACTGTTTACATACTTATTCTAGTACTTGTACTTGTTCTCGTACACTGATTCGGAGTATATTGCAGTCATTAGAACCACATGACAATCAGGAAATTAGTATTTTCAGAAGGGAACAACAGCAATGACAGCCTGGTACAGGTCTGCTTTATATCTGTTGATATGATTGATATAATAGACACAAATAAATGCATGCGCCTGAATTCAGGTTTGTATCAGCCTCTTGCAGTCCCTGTACATTATAGCACAGAGAGCTCAGTGAGTGGGGGGGGGGGGGGGAGTCACACAAGGAGCCAATCAGGTGTGATGCAAAGGGAATGCTAACTGAAGAGGAGGGTGACCGAGATGACACAATCAGTGTGCTGCTTCCCTTTTCACTGCCTAGCCATATGGTAGTGGTGGAGAGGAGACCTGTAAGTGAAAGTGACACTGAAAAAGAGAAAGATCTGGTCTCTTCCCCTTACAAACAGGGCTGTGCTGTGTGGCAGAGCTGGGTAAAACTTTTAAATATTCAAACACCCTACCAGACAAAGGTAGAGCAAGAGGATAGAAGACAGCGATGAATTGTCAATTTCTAATAACAGTTCTGTAGATCACAGTATGAAGAATAAAGGGGGTGAGGTTGCAAAGTTTAAATTATGCTTAAAATTACACTTATTCTGTAATCCAACTCCCATGATAGCAAAATACAGGAAAATTGTAATATACTATTCATTGACTTATACCAGTGGTCGCTAACCATTTGGACCTCACGGACCACTATACTCACCATTTTGAATCCTGCGGACCACTAACATGAAGGTTACATACCTACATACACAGAATGCTCTGGCTCTCTGGTCCCCTACCCCTGGATCATACTGCTGCCTTATACACACAATGCTCTGGTGCTCTTTCCCCTTCCTCCCCCCTCTGCCCCCCCCCCCACACTCTGCATCACACTGCTGCCTTACACAGACTCATTATTGGATCTCACCCCCTTATCCAGATATGTGCTCGAGCTCTGTGCTCCCTCCCACAGTCTGTGATCAGCGCTGCCACCGGCACTACTCCCGGCACCTCCATTTGATTTCACAGGAGCTGGAACTACAGAGGAGGCATCGGGTATCAATGCGCACTCACAGCATTGACTATCAGAGCACATTGAGAACAACACTGGAAACACTGGGCGGTACACATCTGCCACAATGTGGAATTGCGGCAGAACCCCTGGGGACCACCAAAATTTTCTCGTGGAACATCAGTGGTCCACAGACCACTGGTTGATGACCGCTGACTTATACAGTAAATGTAAATGTAAATATATACAAGATATAGTGAAAATAAAGAATTCTGTATACTGTACCTGCAGAAGATGTGATAGACATAACAGGATACACACAGTGTGCAAATTCAGGCAACCGATAGCAATCAGAAATCAAAATGAACTTATCTGGCAACAATAAGCTTGCACCAGAATAGATGTTATGGGTCACTAAACATGGGATATCACCATAATTCTAGTCTTTGTCACAATTGTATGACTTCTAATAGGTTTATAATGAAATAAAAATGTAACCCACCAAAATTAAGAAGATGCTCACGGGTGATAAAAGGTTTTACAACTAGGTATGCGCTTCCAGGGTCAGGAAGCATGCTCCATTCTAAAACAGTTTCCAATATCTTTTCCTTAAAATGCATGGGACGCTCTGTAAAATAAAATATATTTTCTGACATTATTAACAGGTAACTGCAGTATGTTGTGTATTTTTTTAAATTTATATTAAATCTGTGCTGGTTATGATCTCTAGTGGAACATATAGTTATGGACACCATAAGGCACTTGGAGGCCAGTTCATTGAGCAGCTCTTAATCACCTTTACATGTTTTGTTTTGTTTTTATTTTTTCATTTATATTTCAGAAAGGGTTAAAGAGAAAGTAAACCCTGATGGGTTTTACTTCCTCTTTTTTTCCCCTGCAAAGTAAAAGCATAATGGGCTAGTATGCACGGCACTTGCGAGTGAGGAAATGGTACAGAGGTTTGTTTCTTCACAGTGCATGTGCCGATTACATCATTGGTGCACTACAAAATAAACATCTCCTAAACGGCGCACGTTTAGGAGCTATTTCCACTACCATTAGGTAAGCCTTATTCTAGGCTTACCTATAGGTAAAAGTGACAATAGGGGGTTTACAACACTTTAAGGGGGAAGTCACAAACCTAAAATTTTACAAGCTGATTTTTTTTCTTTCTTCTGTTAAATCTCTGAACATTTGTACCCAACTCAAAGTAGAAGCGTGTGTAGCATACATTATGATTAAAGTGATTGTAAACTCATTTTTTTCTTTTTTAAACAGACAAGTTTATGCTTACCATTGCACAGACCAGTCCTGAACCTTCTCTTCTCGGGTCCCCTGCCGGTGCTCCTGCCTCCACCTCTCTTCTCAGTATGCCACCATAAAAAGTCGCTTCCTATCATGGCACACCCCTGTACTAGTTTCTGTGCCACACTGCCTGTTTCCATAGACACAGACTGCGCAGCTCGCCCTCCCCCCCCCCCCCGATCCCTCATCACAGAACTTGACTGACAGCAGAGGGAGCCATCGGCTTCCACTTCCTCAAAAAAGCCTGTGAGACTCATTAACAAGAAGAGAGAGCCACTGCAGATGGGCACAACACTGGATCGAGTGACAAGTATGGGTGCGGGGGGGGGGGGGGAGGTGAGGGGGCAATACTTTTATCTAAATATCTCTTACCTTAATGCCAGGAATGAATTAAGGTAAAATGTGTTTAGGCTTTAAAAGCATTTTAAAACCACTTTAAAAGAAATAAGAAGACTCAATATGAAGCTATAAACATGAAACCATTTTACATTTCTCTTGTTTGTTGATCTCTACAGGTTAAACGTAATTAATTAAATTAAAGTGTATCTAAAGCCAAAACTTTTGTTTTTAGTTTTGAATAGAGTAGGTAATCTTCAGAGCTATCCATTTGTTTTGACAAGGGATAAACAAATATGCCTGGGTTTGATTTGCAGGTGGTCCAACAAGACCTGCTTAAAATCCACAAAACTCAAACTTAGCAGTGAACTCCACTGAAGTCAATAGACAGCAAATCAAATCTTGATTTTGCTTTCTGGCCATTTTCAAAGATAATAGGCCTTTGTTAGGCCCCTTTCACACGTTTGGACCGTTCAGGTCCGCCTGTCAGTTTTGACGGCGGACCTGAACGGGCGCTCCATGTTAGCCTATGGAGCAACGGTTATCAGAGGAGACATGTCCGCTGACATCCAACCCGGTCCGATCTGCTAAAAGGAGACGGATGGCCCTACGTTCAGATCCGTCGCTGGCGGATCGGATCGGGTGAGATTTGATGAAAACGGACATGCTGTCTGTTTTCGTCCGATCTCTCCATAGGCAGCAGCGGCGCTCGACAAGCCCCTCCCCGCTCAGTGAGCAGAGAGGGACCTGTCATCTGCCAGCTCAGCGGAGATCAACAGAGAGATCTCCCGCTCAGCCGGCTGACCGAGGCGGACTCCGTGGAAGCGGAGTCCGCCTCGTGTGAAAGGGGCCTCATACAAAAAAAAGCATATTTGAACTGGGTACTGCCACGGGGGACTTTTAAAAAGCAAAATTAAATAAATAAATAATGTAAAACAATTAAAATAATACCATGCAGTGGAGAGACAGTCCTTTTTAATGGACTGTGAGGGACTGCATGGGAAAAACACTATTTAATTACATGCTTGGGAGATGCCTTTAAATGAGTTGTAAAGACTGAAGGATTTTTAACTTTCATTCATTCTGTGCATAAAGGTAAAAACCTTCAGTGTGCAGCTACCCCCTCAGCCCCCCTCATACTTACCCAAGCTGGATCCCGATCCAGCAATGTGCACAAGAGTAGCGGCTCTCCTGGCTCTCTCCCTCTTAATCAGCAGAGACACAAGAGGGGGAGCCATTGGCTCCCGCTACTGTCAATCACAGCCAGTGAGGAGGAAGCAGGGGGTGAGGCTAAGCCATTCTTATGGACACATAGAGGTGGTTCGGGAGCAAACACACTTTGGGGCTGCTCTGTGTAAAACCACTGCATAGAGCAGGTAAGTATGACATTTTATACCTTTAGTAGCGCTTTAATCAGAATGTGATGTTATGGAATAGTGTGATCCTCACAAACATTTTACAAAGATTGTAGCTCATTATCATTAAGATATTCCAAGGGCATCATAATCTCAAAAACAGCACTGGAAACAAGGATCTTTACAGCTCAAGATACAAACAAACATCTCTTCTTCCTCTGCAGGCTGTTAACTGGCAAAGCATATATAGTTTGAATCCAGTTTTTAATCTGAAATTTCTAAATTACGTTTTTCAAGATAATGATCTTATATGTTGATTGGTGACAAAGAGTAGCCTGTATAAAGAGTGGTTTAACTTATATGAGCATAAACCAATTTATATGAACATAAGCTCTATGTGAAACCTGGACCTGGATTAACCCACGGTCAATAAACAAATGTGGAGGTGTTGTCAGTAGCAACCAATCAGGTTACATCTTATATTTCAAAGAAAAATACAAATTCCAACATGTGTAGCTCCTATGAATTTCTGCCCTTTTAAAAAAGACAGACTTTTTACTATGGACAAGCTCCAATTTCATGTGTGTGTGTGTGTGTGTGTGTGTGTGTGTGTGTGTATATAGGTGCAGGTATTCACCTCTCCTCCTTTGGGTCACCCTTGTCTCCACCCCTGCCCCACATTGCAGCAACCCATTGCATGCAAACTAAATGGGGTGTTTGTCTGGCCATCGAGCCAAATCTCCAATACAGATCACTATTGGTGCTAAATGTGACAGCTTACTGCAGGGCTTCTGGTTGCTTGAAAGTCAGTGGCTGCCAGCATCCTAGGAACCAGTAATGCAGCATGAGCCCAATTCATCTGCTGGCAGAGAGATTTCCACCCAATAGCTAAATGTAAGCAAAAAAGTGCGATTGCCTGCTGACACCATTGACCAAATGTGGACAATCCCCTTCTTGGACAATGGCATCAGCCTGTATTCTCACCCCTTTGCTTACAATTAGGCAACCATTGGTTTTAATTCAGTAGGTTGGCTGGCTTCATTCATCAAGGTTAATGAATTATTTACATCACTGGATGATTAGAGATGGATATCTGTGGATATCTGTGGAACCCAATATTTTAAAGAGGCTCCCTACACAGATGACTACAAGCACCACGGCTGGGTTGCAGGGAAGAGACTTTTGTCCTCATCAATATGTCGACAAGGTGCTTTGTCTGCCCTTCTTGCTTGCCTAAGGGTCTGGTATGGATTTGGGGGAGGGGGGGGGGCTCACACTTTTTTTTGTTTTTACTTGAGTTCCCCCTTAAAATCCATGCCAGACCCTCATCAAGGATAAAATTCTAGCATTCATCTTGAGATGTACTCCACATGGGCTTTTTTTTGGTCATTTTGAAACAATGATAAAAAAATTGTATGGGGTGCTCCCCGTCCTCCCCAAAATCCATACTAGACTTATCTGAACATGTACTCCCCTCCCCTAAGCCATCACATGCCCTCAACATGGGGAGGATATCTTACTTAATGGGGCCCCCAGACCCCCCCTCCCCCATGTGAATGAGTAAAGTCGCGTACTCACGAGCGGAATGTCCGACAGAAAAAGTCCAACGGAAGCTTTTCATAGTCTATTCCGATCGTGTGTAGGCCTCATTGGACTTTCGATTCTGAGGGACCTAGAAATGGAACATGTTCTACATATTTCAGAGGGAACCGATTCCTATTGGGAAAACCGATCGTCTGTATGCTGTTCCGACGGACCAAAAACGACGCATGCTCTGAAGCAAGAACGAGACGGAAGCTATTGGTTACTGGCTATTGAACTTCCTTTTTCTAGTCCTGTCGTAAGTGTTGTACGTCACTGCGTTCTTGACGGTCGGACTTTGGTCGGACTTTTTCTTTGACCGTGTGTAGGCAAGACCGCTTGAATGGAATTCTGTCGGAGTTCCGTCAGAGAAACCTTCTGAGTTTATTCCGACGGCAAAACCGGTCGTGTGTACGCGGCATAAGAGGCACAAAGTATCCCTGGTTACGTATTCATGAAATAAACACAACAGACACCTCGACAAGTCCAAAAATAAGTCCCAAATTGTAAATCCGTTGGCAATCATGTCATCCAGTGATGTAGATCTACGTCAATCACGACGAATGATGACTGCCAACCCACTGAAATAAAAACATGCTGACTCGTCAGCTTGCAATGACTACTTGCTGTGAGTTACAGCTCCTGGGCCCCACATCTGAAGATAAACAAAGGGGTATCCCTGCTGATGTCATTGATCAAATAGGGATATGACAACATTTGGGCAGTAACATCACAGTGGTTTATATTTCCCAGCTCCTACCCCTTTTCCTCCTGGTCTCACCCTCAGTTTGACAGCAGGGGCGGGGGATCTTCTCCCCACTGTCACAATTCAAAAACTACTGCCACCTTGGCAGATGGCTTGTACTTCTGAATGAATAGCTAGGTGCTAATGAGCACCCTTGTAGTTCATTTACAAGCCCTGCAGCTTTTAAACTGACAGCCCATATGGAGGTATGGGTTAAAAGTTGCAGGATGTGCCTACAAAAGCCTAGGATTGCACCCCTCAGCCAAATGAACTTATCCTTTAACATATACCGGTGCCTCATTCAGGATAACAGTATAAAAAAAAAGGAACCCCTAACCGCTTTCCTTACAAACAGAACTGTGGTTTCTCTATTGGATGCTCCCAAACTCGTGGTCAGATTAAAGAGGGGGGCAAAAGAGCCAATTTCTTCTGAACCTCACACCCTCCTCCTCCATGCCCACTAACCAGCTAGACACAATGGGGTGGGATATTACATCTTTTTTGATGGAAGCTTCTCCTCCCTGTTATTATAAGACACGGGCTGGAGGGGGGTGACACAGACTATGACTGGCAGAAATCTGCCCACCCCATGTTATTGCCAAAAATAATATAGATTTGATTTCAAATATAGATTTGTATGATAATTTAAAACCGTGTATTATTATTAAAGTGGTTTTAAAGGCAGTAGGTTTTTACCATCATGCATTCTATGCATGAAAGTGAAAAATCTTCAGTTTGCAGCTCCCCCCTCAGCCCCCAATACTTACCTAAGCCCTATCTCGATCCAGAGATGTACATGTGACCGGGTCTCTCCCTCCTCATTGGCTGAGATACAGCAGCAGGAGCCATTAGCTCCTGCTGCTGTATCTCAATCATAGTCAGTGAGGCAAGAGCAGGGGGCTAAGAATGCAGAGAGCCGGCTAAGAAGCGAGTATGCACGAGTACCACCACAGCAAGCGGCTTGTTATGGGGGCACTCGGCAAAGGGGAGGGGCCCAAAACGCCGGCAGGCGACCCAAGAGGCGGAGGATCGTGGCTACTCTGAGCAAAACCACTGCCACAGCAGGTAAGTATGACATGTTTGTTATTTTTTTTTTTTTTTTATAAAAATGTTACAATCACTCTAATTATTTATTTTTACTCTGTATTTCAAAGGCTGTGTTTTTAACATGTGATCAGCAGCAGAGGAGTAGAAGCTCCTCCTGCTTATGTTTCCCTGCAGACAGGCTGGGAAAAGCTGGGTCATGTGACAGCTGTATATTGATTAGGAAAAAGGTACTTAGATTTTTTTTTTATTAAAATAACTACAGTGCTATAATCCACATACAGAAATAGAAGGGACGGAGTAAATCAAACTGCGTGTGTTTAGTAACACTAGTGTTATACAACCCAAAAAAAACACAAAGTAATATTTACACCAATGATGAGACAAATATACTCTCCCCTCTCTGCAAAATCCTAGACAATAAGGGTTTCATTAGTCTGACATTCTATTCTCCAGTTAATATCCATCCAAATTGGTTGAGAGCGCTCACACAATAATTTGCCCAGGGCCCCTATTGACTTTAATATGCCCCTGGCCATATTATCAAAAGGAAAAATTAAAAGAAAAAGCGCATTGTCTAAAAAGTTCTTATTTCTGACAAATTTATGTACAAGACCCTATACATTTTGATTTAAAAAAAAAACTTTAAAATTATGTTAGAAAATACAAAAGGATAACACACCCAGTTCCCCATGCTCGATGACTTCAAATGTGGTCCAAAACATTTCATTAGACAAAGTGATATTTTTTATACCAACTACACAGCTGGTAACCTCTGCAGCCCTCATAGTAGATGACACCTAAAAATGAGAACCGAATAATGTTTATTCCCTAGTGATTATTTTTTTTTTTTAACAGGCTTTTACAGTATTTCATTATAATATGTCCATATGTGTAATACTGAATCATGTCAAATTCAATAAACAAACAATCACCCACTGATTTCTTATAATTTCAAGATATGACCAACCTCTGCTACCATTACAAGAAGCAAAAGAATAATACTATATATAAAAAATAAATAAATACATTAAATATCCACATTACACCACATGTATTCATCTACTTAAAGTGGAACTCCAACAATGTTGACTCCCTCACCACCTATCCCCCCCTCATTTTTTTTAATTAAAATAAACATACATAACTTTACTTGCAGTCTGCTAGCTGGTTTAGTGCTTTCTCTTCTTCTTTGGGGGTTGTGGGGGCGGGTAAATCATCCTAGTTGCCTAGGCGTTCATGTATTGACATGTGAAAGGTGCTCAGTCTTGTACTCAGTATCGTGAGCAAAACTGGTGTGATTACTCAACAGGTTGGGCTCACAGAAAAAGGACTGAATGACATGAATGGGGTTCTGCCCATAAAGGACTGTCAGTGCTGAGCCAAGGACGAAACTGGGGACATCGCTGAAGAATGAAAAGTGTAAGTAAAGCTTGGCAAACTATTTATTCAATACAGGAGGGGGTAAAAATGACATAAATAAAATAAGTTCTACTTAAATTTTGTAACTTGTAATATAAGTGTAAGCAACTATGTAGACACACGCATTTGTGGTCACAAAAACAACAAATCAGAAGCTGCCTGTGATGGACATAATAAAAATCAGTCCTGCCTTTGCAAGAGATACAAGAAGACAGTAGGTCATTTAGCCTATCAGCATTCAGCCCTATGCAAATATCAGATTTAGGGAAGACTAAACCATTCTCAATTTCATTTCTATTTCCCATCTGTTTGAAAACTATAGGGCAGAGTAGAATTAAAGCAATCCTACTGCACTGTATACACTCTATAGTGACAGTCACAATGCATAGTTACATAGCTAGTCTGTTTGAAAAATGACATAGGTCCATCCAACCAATAAAAGGGAAAATAAAAACATTTACAATACTAAATACACAATCCTATACCCACAGTTGATCCAGAGGAAGGCAAAAAACAGCAAAGCATGATCCAATTTGCATCAGCAGGGGAAAAAAAATTCTTCCAGATCCCCCAAGAGGCAATCAGATATTGCCTGGATCCGTGAATGCAATGCAGAAAGCCTCAGATGTTCACAGGTAAGATATTTTCTTTGGTCTAGGACCCTTGAAATTCTAAGTAAACTAATATAAAATCTATAAAGTCTCAAAAAAGAAAAAAAATCAAAAGGCTCCTGATCCTTCCTCTGCAAACTCGCAAAGCTTCCTGTTTGGAGACCATTTTTCACTTTGAAGAACCAATAGGGAACTGTAGAAGGCGGAAGGGTGTTTGTCAATCCCCGAGTTTCTCTGAGAACGTTGAGCACACTGAGTTGTGGGAGTTCAGAGGAGCTGAAGATACTATTCAAAGGTACATGTACATTATGTACCTCAGGATGCCTGCACTGAATTGCAGTTGTCAATTTAGAAGAATTACAATTAGGGGGAATGATACTTTAAAGCATTGGCGGCTGGTGCTCAAAATTTTTGGGGGGGCGCAAACAAACTGAAAAATTCTGAAAAAGAAATATCAATTGCAGCCTCACTGTGCCCATCAAACGCAGCCGCTGTGCCCATCAATTGCAGCCACTGTGCCATCAATTGCAGCCACTGTGCCATCAATTGCAACCACTGTGCCATCAATTGCAACCACTGTGCCATCAAACGCAGCCACTGTGCCAATCAAACACAGCCACTGTGCCAATCATACGCAGCCACTGTGCCATCAAACGCAGCCACTGTGCCATCAAACACAGCCACTGTGCCCATCAAACAGAGCCACTGTGCCCATTAAACACAGCCACTGTGCCATCAAACAGAGCCACTGTGCCCATCAAACACAGCCACTGTGCCAGCAAATGCTACCACTGTGCCCATCAAATCCTGCCACTGTGCCCATCAAATGCTGCCACTGTGCCCATCAAACAGTGCCACTGTGCCCATCAAACAGTGCCACTGTGCCCAATCAAATGCTGCCACCGTGCCCATCAAATAGTGCCACTGTGCCCCATCAAATGCTGTCACTGTGCCCATCAAATAATGCCATTTTGCCCCATCAAATGCTGCCACTGTGCCCAATCAAATGTTGCCACTGTGACCACCCCCCGCCCGCTCGCCACCTGCCCGGCCCTTACCCTGTCTCGGTGGCGGGTCAGGAAGTGGGTGACAGCGGCGAGTGGTGGGATCTTGCAGTTTGTCAGACAGCGGCTCCTGTGTCCTCCATGCGTCTCCTCCCCTCTTCCTGATAGGCGTCCAATCGCAGCACCTGTCCTTTAAGCCAATCAGGTGATGGGTAACAGACCCATGCACCTGATTGGCGGAGAGGCAGTTCAGTGTTAGGAAAGCGAATATTCATTCTCTTTTCTAACACATCTGGGTGGTCTATGAGCGCAATGCTTTGCGCCACGAGTCCATTTTTTTTAAGCCTATTAGAACCTATGACTCTAATCAGGCGCTTCAAAAACACCCCCTGCTGCTGTGATTCAGGCGCCCGGCATCTGAAAAGGGGCCAGACACCTGAATAGGGGGTGGCCATGGATAGATTTATGCAATGCATACATTTATCCATGATAAATATAGGCGGTGGCTGGAGAGAGGGGGCAGCCTTAATAGACGCACCGCCACTGCTTTAAAGGATTGAAAACAGTATTAGCGACTTATATGCAGAGAGTAGATGGACCATAATGTTTAATCCTCAATCCAATTTATCTTTATTAATGTATATAAATCATCAAGATAAACTTTGACACATATCACGTCCTTTTTTGGGAAACACACTAAAATTTTTCTTGATGTGTTGTACACTGCGCAAAAAGATACAGCATACATTGCAGTCCTTTTGATATCTATTACTTTAAACAATTTAGACTGCATCACTGCAAAGTGATAATAATTAAAATAAACAGAATCATAACAGTAGTTCAAAGTATTTCTAACAAATTTTATCTGCACAAACACAATTCAATAGCTGTTTGCCTTCATAACACATCCAGATTGGTGTTATAACATGTAAATGCACTATGATATAGCTACTGTTTGTTGGGAATTATCAGGAGATAAGCCAATGTTTGCACTATTTGTATTTAAAGCAAAACTCCAACCAAGCATAACACAATAAAAATGAATAACCCAATAAAAAATCATCTAAAATATAGCTTTAGCGTCAACATTTAGCTTCAATCCAGAGATTTCTTCTACTAGATGTCCTCGGTCTGATAATCAGAATCATTTAAACCACTTCCTAACCCAGCCTGTTCTTGGACAGTGACTAGAGAAGTAGCACATTGATGAACTTCTCTCTTTGTCACTCTGCTGTCTCTTCCTATCAACATGCTTCTTGTCAGCACATGAACTGATTGACTCCTCATACAGCTTATTCCTTTCCAGCACTACTATACGGGTACTGCAAGCAGCTGATACCAGTTCATGTTCAGTTACTTACCCTGGTTGCATTTTAAAATACATTTAATGAGATATTAATAACCACACAGCTGCAAATACTTGAGTCTTTTATATCTGCCTGGAGTAACATTTAGGCAACAGAGAGTATCAATATAGTAAGTTTAATTTAGACCTTACCCTAATAATAACACATGTGTTGGGATCTTTTCTTTCCAAATACACATCAAGCAGCAAGTCACCAGACTGGGGAATTAGAACCTGAAATAAATATCATTACATTATTCACAATATTATACATACTGTGTATGAATATAGACAGTGAGAGGCCCTGCCACTATGTGAATTTAGGTTATGAAGCCATAAATGACACAGAATTCGCATTAAGGCTTAATGCAAAGCTCCAGCGTATTTATTGTGAGCGGAGAAATCTGTGTTTTGAGTCTTCTCCAAGTTTTGTAATCCTGGATCAGGACCTGGTGTTTGAAAGCTCCAAAGAGTCTTGGGTGGGATAGAACCTTTAACCTTGTGCCTGGATTTTTCTAGAAACCTGCAGCCTGTTCAAATGCACAGGTGTACAGGGTTATACGTCAGAGAATAGTTCAAGGCAGTTGTTGCCATTTGGAGAGAGAGTCTCTGTGTAAAGACATAGCTCCCAACTGTCCCTGATTTCGAGGGACTGTCCCTGATTTGGAACAATGTCCCTCTGTCCCTCATTCCTCCTCATTTGTCTCTCATTTTTGTCTGATGTATATATTGTATATAAAATGCACTATTTATCTTTCATAAAGTGTTTCCCAGTGCTAAACCTTTCATAAATGTTCTAAATTGCTGCATTTGTAAATACCAAAAGCCAATATAAAGGAATAGTAGTGGTAAAATGCACTTGTGGGTTTAACCGATCATTTTTTTTATACAATTCTCCTTTAAGGGGGTTGTAGTAGGGGGTGTGTCCTGTGCCTACATACTTTTGCTTTTGTCCCTCATTCCCATTTCAGAAAGTTTGGAGGTATGGTGAAGATAGTGGTGTGCTCAGCCAGGAGGGCTGACCTTTTCAAGAGACAAGGTCTTATGTTGGGGGGACTTCTTGCCCATAGGACTGGGGAAGTCAAAGTCAGGACAGCTACACAGGCCTGGATAGACTGAGAAAGCTGAGGTGACTAGAGAGTCCACAGAGGCGGCTGGAGGGAGTCCTCTGTTCCTGAAAAGTGGGAGACCCAGGAGTGCTGGGAGAACACTGTCCAGTAGACATGTGCAGAATAGAAATATTTGTTTAGTTTAATTTCTTATGTACTAATTTAGTTTCGTTATGGAATTAGTTCAGTTTGTTTTCGGAATTTGTTTAGTTTTCGTTAAATTTAATTTCATTTTCATTAAAATTTGTTTCATTTATTAATTTTCTAACAAATTCCAATTTTTCAGACTGATTCGAATTCGGATCGGTCGAAAAACGATCAACCGATTTGAATTCTGTGTGAAGAAATAGCTGGTTGTTAAGCAGCGGGCCCGGGAAGCCGCATCCTTAACAACCATGAGTCATCATCTGTCAGTGGGCTTCCCCACTGACAGATGAATGTAAAGATAAAGAATGCCGGCAATAGAAAAATGTTAAAAAAAACAAGGGCTTAGGGTTCCCCCCCCCAGTCTGGATTTTAAGGGGAACCCCATGCCAAAATAAAAAAAAAAAAAAAAAAAACAGCGTAGGGTCCCCCCCAAAATTCATACCAGACCCTTATTCGAGCATGCAGCCTGGCAGTTCAGGAAAGGGGGGGACGAGCGAGTTTAAAGAAGGCTTCCAGATTCCGATAAGTCCTCCACCCACAGACCCCGACAACCACAGCCCAGGGCTGTCGGGAAGAGGCCCAGAGCCCCCCTGCCCCAAAGCACCCACCCCCCCATGTTGACAGCATGTGGCCTGGTATGGTTCAGGAGGGGGGCTGCTCACTTGTCCCCCCCTTTCCTGACCTGCCAGGCTGCATGCTTGGATAAGGGTCTGGTATAGACTTTTGGGGGGGCCCACGCTGTTTTTTTACATTTTTATGGCAAAGGGCCTGGTATGGACTAAGGGGGGGAGGGGGGCAGACTCTACACCATTTTTCTTTTACATTTTTCTATTGCCGAGCAATTGCCGGAATTCTTTAGCTTTAATCTGTCAGTGGGGAAGCCCGCTGACAGATGATGACTTATGGTTGTTAAGGACGAGGACGGCTGACTTCCCGGCCCTCTGCTTAACAACCAGCTATTTCTTCACACAGAATTTGAATCGGTCGATCATTTTTCAACCAATCTGGATTCTAATATTCTGAAAAGTTGGAAATCATTAGAAAACGAATTAACGAAAAAATTTTTTAACTGATTTCAGCGAAATTTGTAACTACGTTACTATTTCTAAATAACCATAAATTTGACCGAATTTGTATTTGGACTGAAACGAATTGCACGTGTCTACTGTCCAAAGTCCAAGATTGGGTCTGTGCAATGAGGTGGGGCAAGCTTAGGCTGAATAAGCCTGAAGAGCCCAGGGTCTGAGACACAATAGAAAGCAGAAGTGCTGCTGACAAGAGAGCCAAGTGGCTTGGTATTTTCAGTTATTAGTTGTTTTGCTGAATTTGGAAAATCCCCTGTGTGAACTCTGTGATGTGAACTCTTTAAAAAGGCCTACTACCTTTGAGCTAACAACCCCCATATCAAAATATACTGTGTGTATATATATATATATATATATATATATATATATATATATATATATATATATATATATTACACTGTGTACGTACAGTACATTTTTTACTACTAAACATTTAATACACAATGCTTTCAAAACAATTTCAATGCAGTGCATGTGGGGCTTTCTAATATCGAAGCCCAGCACTAGCTCTGCACTTTTATTTATTGCTTCATTATCGAACATCTAAACAAAGCCATATAAACAAACTGAAGAGATGTCCTTCATCTGCCTCATTCAGCATTGTTTGTGTTCTGAATAGTGCTGAACAGTTTAATGTTTTAGTACACTTATTCTGGACTTTTGCAGCATGGTGCCATTTGCAACAGCACAGTATCTCTTGCAGCCAGCAAAAAGTATGTTTATAACAAGTGGTAAAAATACAATAACTGTTTGTAATAATTGCTATTTACTGGGCCAAGGGAAAATATATATTTTTTTGTTTAACTTTGTATTCTTGAATATGAAGCTTAAAGAATAGAAAGGCTCATCTTGGCTCAACAGGCTCAACTGTGAATTGTCACTTTAAAAAAAAAAGTCCTAACAAGTGACATACAGGTATTTTAGAGAAAATTTTATATTAAACACCAGGATATTAAAACAAATAAATGAGAGAAGATCTGGGAGACCATTCATTAGTTACTTAGTAAGGGAACTTTTCTTGTATTAAGCAATCTTGGGTACCTGAGCATCATTCCACCTGGTTATAAAACGGTTTTCAATGTCCATCTGTTTAAGCTGTACCTCACTAACCTATAAAAAAGAATGAAAAATGATATGTGGATTACAATGTTTTATTATTTTTATTACAACGAAGAGTGTAATCTGACATGGCTTACTCACATCAAAAATCTCTGCATAGAATTTAATGAGCTCCTCTACAACGCAAACCTCTTTGTCGTGATGTCCTTTGGTTTGAAAAAGGCATGAGGAAAACGTCTGAGCCAAAACACGTGTGTCCAGTTGGTTGACATCAGAGCATTTCTGTATTCTACAAACAAATGTTAATTAATCAAAAAAAGCTAAAAAC
Source organism: Aquarana catesbeiana (assembly GCF_042186555.1). Classification (NCBI taxonomy): domain Eukaryota; kingdom Metazoa; phylum Chordata; class Amphibia; order Anura; family Ranidae; genus Aquarana; species Aquarana catesbeiana. The sequence goes on along the minus strand of NC_133324.1, from coordinate 841,363,082 downwards.
ACTTAATTGATGTTTATTGCATGCTGATTTTTTGTTTGTTTTTTTAAAGAAGCATACCAAAATTTTCCCCCGGGTTTACCCAATAAATACTCCTAACAGCTTATCCACCCAAGCTTCTGGATGCAGAAAGGAATTTGATGCATATGTGGAGGGCCATTCAACTGAAGAGAGACTATAGACTAAAAGCTGGACGGAAACAGCTTTTTTATGGGTTGTGTCGCCAAATGGATACTCTCTTGAGTACTTATGTTTTTTTAGCCATTCAGCCTAATGGAAACTACAAGACTACAGATGTTTGGTTGGAGGTCAAATATATATATATATATATATATATATATATATATATATATATATATATATATATATATATATATATACATATATACAGTGGGGACAGAAAGTATTCAGACCCCCTTAAATTTTTCTCTCTGTTATATTGCAGCCATTTGCTAAAATCATTTAAGTTCATTTTTTTCCTTATTAATGTACACACAGCACCCCATATTATCAGAAAAACACAAAATTGTTGACATTTTTGCAGATTTATTAAAAAAGAAAAACTGAATTATCACATAGTCCTAAGTATTCAGACCCTTTGCTCAGTATTTAGTAGAAGCACCCTTTTGATCTAATACAGCCATGAGTCTTTTTGGGAAAGATGCAACAAGTTTTTCACACCTGGATTTGGGGATCCTCTGCCATTTCTCCTTGCAGATCCTCTCCAGTTCTGTCAGGTTGGATGGTAAACGTTGGTGGACAGCCATTTTTAGGTCTCTCCAGAGATGCTCAATTGGGTTTAAGTCAAGGCTCTGGCTGGGCCATTCAAGAACAGTCACGGAGTTGTTGTGCAGCCACTCCTTTGTTATTTTAGCTGTGTGCTTAGGGTCATTGTCTTGTTGGAAGGTAAACCTTCGGCCCAGTCTGAGGTCCTAAGCACTCTGGAGAAGGGTTTCGTCCAGGATATCCCTGTACTTGGCCTCATTCATCTTTCCCTCAATTGCAACCAGTCGTCCTGTCCCTGCAGCTGAAAAACACCCCCACAGCATGATGCTGCCACCACAATGCTTCACTGTTGGGACTGTATTGGACAGGTGATGAGCAGTGCCTGGTTTTCTCCACACATACCGCTTAGATTTAAAGCTCTCATCAGACCAAAGAATCTTATTTCTCACCATCTTGGAGTCCTTCAGGTGTTTTTTTAGCAAACTCCATGCAGGCTTTCATGTGTCTTACACTGAGGAGAGGCTTCCATCGGGCCACTCTGCCATAAAGCCCTGACTGGTGGAGGGCTGCAGTGATGGTTGACTTTCTACAACTTTCTCCCATCTCCCAACTGCATCTCTGGAGCTCAGCCACAATGATCTTTGGGTTCTTCTTTACCTCTCTCACCAAGGCTCTTCTCCCCCGATAGCTCAGTTTGGCCGGACGGCCAGCTCTAGGAAGGGTTCTGGTCATCCCAAACATCTTCCATTTAAGGATTATGGAGGCCACTGTGCTCTTAGGAACCTTAAGTGCAGCAGAAATTTTTTTGTAACCTTGGCCAGATCTGTACCTTGCCACAATTCTGTCTCTGAGCTTTTCAGGCCGTTCCTTTGACCTCATGATTTGCATTTGCTCTGACATGCATTGTGAGCTGTAAGGTCTTATATAGACAGGTGTGTGGCTTTCCTAATCAAGTCCAATCAATATAATCAAACAAAACTGGACTCAAATGAAGGTGTAGAACCATCTCAAGGATGATCAGAAGAAATGGACAGCACCTGAGTTAAATATATGAGTGTCACAGCAAAGGGTCTGAATACTTAGGACCACGTGATATTTCAGTTTTTCTTGGGGTGTTGTGTGTACATTAACCACTTGACGACCGCCTCACGCCGATGTACGTCGGCAAAGTGGCACGGACAGGCAAAATCACGTACAGGGTACGTGATTTGCCTTCCGCGGGTGGGGGGTCCGATCGGACCCCCCCCCGGTGCCCGAGGCGGTCGTCTTTTGTCCAGCGGCGATCGGTGATGAGGGGGAGACCATCCGTTCGTGGCCCCCCCCTCGCGATCGCCGCCGGCCAATGAAAACACTCCTTTGCTGTTGTATGCTAAACAGCAGCAAAGGAAGTGATGTCATCTCCCCTCGGGTCGGTATTTTCCGTTCCGGCCCGAGGAGAGAAGACATCTATGTGAGTGCACCAACACACACACACACAGTAGAACATGCCAGGCACACAAAACACCCCGATCCCCCCCCCGATCGCCCCCCGATCCCCCCCCAATCACCCCCCCCCCCCTGTCACAAACTGACACCAGCAGTTTTTTTTTTTTTTTTTTTTTTTTTTTTTCTGATTACTGCATGGTGTCAGTTTGTGACAGTTACAGTGTTGGGACAGTGAGTATTACCCCCCTTTAGGTCTAGGGTACCCCCCTAACCCCCTCTAATAAAGTTTTAACCCCTTGATCACCCCCTGTCACCAGTGTCACTAAGCGATCATTTTTCTGATCGCTGTATTAGTGTCGCTGGTGACGCTAGTTAGTGAGGTAAATATTTAGGTTCGCCGTCAGCGTTTTATAGCGTCAGGGACCCCCATATACTACCTAATAAATGTTTTAACCCCTTGATTGCCCCCTAGTTAACCCTTTCACCACTGATCACCGTATAACCGTTACGGATGACGCTGGTTAGTTCGTTTATTTTTTATAGTGTCAGGGCACCCGCCGTTTATTACCAAATAAAGGTTTAGCCCCCTGATCGCCCGGCGGTGATATGCGTCGCCCCAGGCAGCGTCAGATTAGCGCCAGTACCGCTAACACCCACGCACGCAGCATACGCCTCCCTTAGTGGTATAGTATCTGATCGGATCAATATCTGATCCGATCAGATCTATACTAGCGTCCCCAGCAGTTTAGGGTTCCCAAAAACGCAGTGTTAGCGGGATCAGCCCAGATACCTGCTAGCACCTGCGTTTTGTCCCTCCGCCCGGCCCACCCAAGTGCAGTATCGATCGATCACTGTCACTTACAAAACACTAAACGCATAACTGCAGCGTTCGCAGAGTCAGGCCTGATCCCTGCGATCGCTAACAGTTTTTTTGGTAGCATTTTGGTGAACTGGCAAGCACCAGCCCCAGGCGTCAGGTTAGCGCCAGTACCGCTAACACCCACGCACGCAGCATACGCCTCCCTTAGTGGTATAGTATCTGAACGGATCAATATCTGATCCGATCAGATCTATACTAGCGTCCCCAGCAGTTTAGGGTTCCCAAAAACGCAGTGTTAGCGGGATCAGCCCAGATACCTGCTAGCACCTGCGTTTTGCCCCTCCGCCCGGCCCAGCCCAGCCCACCCAAGTGCAGTATCGATCGATCACTGACACTTACAAAACACTAAACGCATAACTGCAGCGTTCGCAGAGTCAGGCCTGATCCCTGCGATCGCTAACAGTTTTTTTTGTAGCGTTTTGGTGAACTGGCAAGCACCAGCCCCAGGCAGCGTCAGATTAGCGCCAGTACCGCTAACACCCACGCACGCACCGTACACCTCCCTTAGTGGTATAGTATCTGATCGCATCAATATCTGATCCGATCAGATCTATACTAGCGTCACCAGCAGTTTAGGGTTCCCAAAAACGCAGTGTTAGCGGGATCAGCCCAGATACCTGCTAGCACCTGCGTTTTGCCCCTCCGCCCGGCCCGGCCCAGCCCACCCAAGTGCAGTATCGATCGATCACTGACACTTACAAAACACTAAACGCATAACTGCAGCGTTCGCAGAGTCAGGCCTGATCCCTGCGATCGCTAACGTTTTTTGGTAGCGTTTTGGTGAACTGGCAAGCGCCAGCGGCCTAGTACACCCCGGTCGTAGTCAAACCAGCACTGCAGTAACACTTGGTGACGTGGCGAGTCCCATAAGTGCAGTTGAAGCTGGTGAGGTGGCAAGCACAAGTAGTGTCCCGCTGCCACCAAAAAGACAAACACAGGCCTGTCGTGCCCATAGTGCCCTTCCTGCTGCATTCGCCAATCCTAATTGGGAACCCACCGCTTCTGCAGCGCCCGTACTTCCCCCATTCACATCCCCAACCAAATGCAGTCGGCTGCATGAGAGGCATTTTCTTTATGTCCTCCCGAGTACCCCTACCCAACGAACCCCCCAAAAAAGATGTCGTGTCTGCAGCAAGCGCGGATATAGGCGTGACACCCGCTATTATTGTCCCTCCTGTCCTGACAATCCTGGTCTTTGCATTGGTGAATGTTTTGAACGCTACCATTCACTAGTTGAGTATTAGCGTAGGGTACAGCATTGCACAGACTAGGACACACTTTCACAGGGTCTCCCAAGATGCCATCGCATTTTGAGAGACCCGAACCTGGAACCGGTTACCGTTATAAAAGTTAGTTACAAAAAAAGTGTAAAAAAAAAAAAAAAAATATGAAATAAAAAAAAATAGTTGTTGTTTTATTGTTCTCTCTCTCTCTATTCTCTCTCTCTATTGTTCTGCTCTTTTTTACTGTATTCTATTCTGCAATGTTTTATTGTTATTGTTATTGTTATTATGTTTTATCATGTTTGTTTTTCAGGTGTGTAATTATTTACACTTTACTGTGCTTTATTGTTAACCATTGTTAACCATTTTTTTGTCTTCAGGTACGCCATTCACGACTTTGAGTGGTTATACCAGAATGATGCCTGCAGGTTTAGGTATCATCTTGGTATCATTCTTTTCAGCCAGCGGTCGGCTTTCATGTAAAAGCAATCCTAGCGGCTAATTAGCCTCTAGACTGCTTTTACAAGCCGTGGGAGGGAATGCCCCCCCCCCCCACCGTCTTCCGTGTTTTTCTCTGGCTCTCCTGTCTCAACAGGGAACCTGAGAATGCAGCCGGTGATTCAGACAGCTGACCATAGAGCTGATCAGAGACCAGAGTGGCTCCAAACATCTCTATGGCATAAGAAACCGGAAGCTACGAGTATTTCATGACTTAGATTTCGCCGGATGTAAATAGCGCCATTGGGAAATTGGGGAAGCATTTTATCACACCGATCTTGGTGTGGTCAGATGCTTTGAGGGCAGAGGAGAGATCTAGGGTCTAATAGACCACAATTTTTTCAAAAAAGAGTACCTGTCACTACCTATTGCTATCATAGGGGATATTTACATTCCCCGAGATAACAATAAAAATGATTAAAAAAAAAAATATGAAAGGAACAGTTTAAAAGTAAGATTAAAAAAGCAAAAAAATAATAAAGAAAAAAAAAAAAAAAAAAAAAAAACACCCCTGTCGCCCCCTGCTCTCGCGCTAAGGCGAACGCAAGCGGCGGTCTGTCGTCAAACATAAACAGCAATTGCACCATGCATGTGAGGTATCACCGCGAAGGCCAGATCGAGTGCAGTAATTTTTCCAGTAGACCTCCTCTGTAAATCTAAAGTGGTAACCTGTAAAGGCTTTTGAAGGCTTTTAAACATGTATTTATTTTGTTGCCACTGCACGTTTGTGCGCAATTTTAAAGCATGTCATGTTTGGTATCCATGTACTCGGCCTAAGATCATCTTTTTTATTTCATCAAACATTTGGGCAATATAGCGTGTTTTAGTGCATTAAAATTAAAAAAAGTGTGTTTTTTCCCCAAAAAATGCGTTTGAAAAATCGCTGCGCAATTACTGTGTGAAAAAAAAAAATGAAACACCCACCATTTTAATCTGTAGGGCATTTGCTTTAAAAAAATATATAATGTTTGGGGGTTCAAAGTAATTTTTTTGCAAAAAAAAAAAACTTTTTCATGTAAACAATAAGTGTCAGAAAGGGCTTTGTCTTCAAGTGGTTAGAAGAGTGGGTGATGTGTGACATAAGCTTCTAAATGTTGTGCATAAAATGCCAGGACAGTTCAAAACCCCCCCAAATGACCCCATTTTGGAAAGTAGACACCCCAAGCTATTTGCTGAGAGGCATGTCGAGTCCATGGAATATTTTATATTGCGACACAAGTTGCGGGAAAGAGACAAATTTTTTTTTTTTTTTTTTTTTTTTTGCACAAAGTTGTCACTAAATGATATATTGCTCAAACATGCCATGGAAATATGTGAAATTACACCCCAAAATACATTCTGCTGCTTCTCCTGAGTACGGGGATACCACATGTGTGAGACTTTTTGGGAGCCTAGCCGCGTACGGGACCCCGAAAACCAAGCACCGCCTTCAGGCTTTCTAAGGGCGTGAATTTTTGATTTCACTCTTCACTGCCTATCACAGTTTCGGAGGCCATGGAATGCCCAGGTGGCACAAAACCCCCCCAAATGACCCCATTTTGGAAAGTAGACACCCCAAGCTATTTGCTGAGAGGTATAGTGAGTATTTTGCAGACCTCACTTTTTGTCACAAAGTTTTGAAAATTGAAAAAAGAAAAAAAAAAATGTTTTTTCTTGTCTTTCTTCATTTTCAAAAACAAATGAGAGCTGCAAAATACTCACCATGCCTTTCAGCAAATAGCTTGGGGTGTCTACTTTCCAAAATGGGGTCATTTGGGGGGGTTTTGTGCCACCTGGGCATTCCATGGCCTCCGAAACTGTGATAGGCAGTAAAGAGTGAAATCAAAAATTTTCACCCTTAGAAATCCTGAAGGCAGTGATTGGTTTTCGGGGTCCAGTACGCGGCTAGGCTCCCAAAAAGTCCCACACATGTGGTATCCCCATACTCAGGAGAAGCAGCTAAATGTATTTTGGGGTGCAATTCCACATATGCCCATGGCCTGTGTGAGCAATATATCATTTAGTGACAACTTTATGAAAAAAAAAAAAAAAAAAAAAAAAAAGTGTCACTTTCCCGCAACTTGTGTCAAAATATAAAATATTCCATGGACTCAATATGCCTCTCAGCAAATAGCTTGGGGTGTCTACTTTCCAAAATGGGGTCATTTTGGGGGGTTTTGTGCCACCTGGGCATTCCATGGCCTCCGAAACTGTTATAGGCAGTGAAGAGTGAAAGCAAAAATTTACACCCTTAGAAATCCTGAAGGCGGTGATTGGTTTTCGGGGCCCCGTACGCGGCTAGGCTCCCAAAAAGTCCCACACATGTGGTATCCCCATACTCAGGAGAAGCAGCTAAATGTATTTTGGGGTGCAATTCCACATAGGCCCATGGCCTGTGTGAGCAATATATCATTTAGTGACGACTTTTTGTAAATATTTTTTTTTTTTTTTTTTTTGTCATTTTTCAATCACTTGGGACAAAAAAAATAAATATTCAATGGGTTCAACATGCCTCTCAGCAATTTCCTTGGGGTGTCTACTTTCCAAAATGGGGTCATTTGGGGGGGGTTTGTACTGCCCTGCCATTTTAGCACCTCAAGAAATGACATAGGCAGTCATAAACTAAAAGCTGTGTAAATTCCAGAAAATGTACCCTAGTTTGTAGACGCTATAACTTTTGCGCAAACCAATAAATATACGCTTATTGACATTTTTTTTACCAAAGACATGTGGCCGAATACATTTTGGCCTAAATGTATGACTAAAATTTAGTTTATTGGATTTTTTTTATAACAAAAAGTAGAAAATATCATTTTTTTTCAAAATTTTCGGTCTTTTTCCGTTTATAGCGCAAAAAATAAAAACCGCAGAGGTGATCAAATACCATCAAAAGAAAGCTCTATTTGTGGGAAGAAAAGGACGCAAATTTCGTTTGGGTACAGCATTGCATGACCGCGCAATTAGCAGTTAAAGCGACGCAGTGCCAAATTGGAAAAAGACCTCTGGTCCTTAGGCAGCATAATGGTCCGGGGCTCAAGTGGTTAATGAGGAAAAAAATGAACTTAAATGATTTTAGTAAATGGCTGCAATATAACAAAGAGTGAAAAATTTAAGGGGATCTGAATACTTTCCGTCCCCTCTGTATATATATATATATATATATATATATATATATATATAATATATATTATATTTTTTTTTTTTTTGTAAATGAACAAAGAATTCTTAAAGCACTATGGATGAGTAAAGTAGACAGAACAACAAAGGAGGCTTTCTTTGCACCTCCCTTTGTCTACTCAAAGCAGATTCAAACCCAGTCTATAAAATATCGTATACGCCTTACTACATTAAATATGCAGCCTTCATTAAGTCTAGGTTCACATCTATGCTGTTGCGGTTGATACAGTTTTTAGGCAAGTTTTTCTGTGCATTTTGCATTTTTAAACCTGCATTTTTTTATGCATTTTCATGTATTTTGCATTTTTTTAAATTTTATCTTTAAACACACTGTATATAGCTGGTTGCTAATGAGCAGGCTGGGAAGCTGGTCACCGCATCCTTACCAACCGATGAGTCCCCTGCTGACAGCTGAATGTAAAAAAAAAGAACTGCCGAAAAAAAAACTAATCGGGAAAAAAACTATGTTGGGTCCTCCCCTAAATCCATACCAAGCCCTTCGGGTCGGGTCTGACATGGATTTGGAGGGGAAACCCACACCAAAAAAAAAAGGAAAAAGGCAAATCCATACCATACCCTACATCGAGGGGACATTGTTTTTTTATTTTTAATAAAAGATTTGTCAAATCAGTGTGTTTTTTTTTTCATTTTGACACCTTTTTTTGGTGAATGAGTTGGGGTACAATGTACCCCAACTAATTCACAAGAGGGAGGGGGATCTGGGGGCCCCCTTAAAGGGGGATTTCAGATCCTGATAAGCCCCCCACCCGCAGACTCCCACAGCCATCATCCAGGGTTGTGGGGAAGAGGCCCTTGTCCACATGGGGACAAGATGCTTTTGGGTGGGGGGCAAAGCACACCCCATGTTGAGGCCATGTGGCCTCATATGGTTTAGGAGGGGAGGGGCGTGCGCTCGACCTCTCCCCTTCCTGACCTGCCGGGCTGCATGCTCGGATAAGGGTCTGCCATGGATTTGGGGGGCCCCACACCATTTAATCTTACATTTTGGCGTGGGGTTCCCCTCCCATCCATACCAGACCCAAAGGGCCTGGTATGGATGGGGTGGAACCCGCTGGCAACTGATGAGGCATTGGTTGTTAAGGACACGACGGCTGGCTTCCCAGCCTGCTCCTTAGCAACAGCTATACACAGTATGTTTAAAGATTAAAAAAACATAAATGCAAACAAAAACACTTGAAGTCTATTACACGCAAAATGCAACCTGCTGCAGGAAAAAATGCAGCACCACAAAATGCACAGATGTGAATTACATCCATAGGAAACCATGTTAAATGGAAAGCATAGGTGTGAGCGTAGGGTAAGAGAATATCTGGTGACACCATGTGACTATGTGAATATTTAGTAATTACTTTTGTATAATATTATAGAAAAAAAAACAGTAGCTTCTATTAAAGAGGAGTTCCAGTCAAAAAAAAAAAAATTAAAAGTCAGCAGCTACAAATACTGCAGCTGCTGACTTTTAATTGGACACTTACCTGTTCCTGGGTCCAGCGATGCGGGGGATCGAAGCCCCGCTCATCTCCCCCTTCGTTCAGCGGCGCCGCAATTGCAACTGTGGGCGCCGGGCTGTGGCTTCACAGCCTGGCACCCACTGCGCATGCGTGAGCGGCGCCGAGCGGCGTGATTGGCTGCTCAGTCACCTGGGACCTGTAATGGGTCCCAGATGATTGACAGGAGGGAGGGAGCAGAGCTGAGCCCTTCCTGTGCTGAGGGGGAAGTGATGTCACCAGCCCAGGCACTGGAAGAGGCAGACTACGAGGGACCCCCTAGCAACAGGCATTTAGAGGTGAGTAAAAAAAAAAAAAAAAATATCCAAATGTTTTTTGTATTTTTTTTTAGGATTTTTCATGTAGTTTTTTTTTTTTTTTTTTTTTTTTTGGGTGGAACTCCACTTTAAGGTTTAAACTGTTTAAAACTGTAAAGTAAGTAAAACTAAATTTAGACTTTATTTCATTTCTAATAGAATATCCATGCCTCACTAAAGTTTAACTGGATTAAATTACACAGGGGATAGCATATGTTTAGGAGCAGAAAATTAGGACAGTTAGTTGATCACGTGGAGGAAGGGATGAATAGCTGCCATGTGTATGCTCTGAGCAAGAGTAAGCACTCCAATGTGTGTGTGTGTGTGTGTGTGTGTGTGTGCGTGTGTGTACATTACAATGCAATGACTTAAGTCGCTGAAAGTAGAACTGGGTTTCACCTGACATACTGCACATTTACATCTATTTTAAAAAGATTCGCTAAAAATAAATATTTTGCCATTATCATACTGTAAAAGACTCTGCCTCTGTTCTCCAATTTTTGTCACCTCAATTGGCCTTTAAGGAGTATTTTTGTGATGCAGTAATTGCTATTGTTACATTTTTTTTATTGAAAGATTTAGTATTTTTTTCACTTGTTGCCGTAAAAAAAAATACATGTGGCTGATATGGAGTAAAATTACAAATCTAAAGTGTATGCCTTTATCAATCCAGTATTGACAGCCTCTTCCAAACAGGGTGCCCAGGCACCCTGGGGAGCCTTGAGGTTTCTTCAGATGTGCCATGGCAAAATGCCCAAAAATTGTATGCAAACCAGCATGTGGATGAAGCCTTTTTTTGGTCTTTATTTGTTTATTTAGCAAAAAACAAAAACCCAGTGGTGATTAAATACCACCAAAAGAAAGCTCTATTTGTGTGAATTGTCATTCAAAGTGTCACTGAAAGCTGAAAATTGGCCTGGGTATGAAAAAGGCAAAAGTGACGAGTAGGCAAGTGGTTAATAGTAATCAGGGCAATAGCCCTATGTTGGGCGTGGGATTTCCTTTTTCCCTGCACTTTAGTGTTAATGTACTGCATTTTGGAGTTGTCAGGGCAATATATATAAAAAAAAGATGTGCACGCAGAATTCAATTTTAATTTCCTTTAAGGCATGTCTTTGGGGGGGTACACATTTTTTTTTTTTAATTGTACAATGTACATCTTTATTCATCAGTACAATGTACAATACAAATGTCCTAAAAAAAACAAGAGCAGCCCCTTATATTTTATCCACTGCCTTTGCTGCAGGTCATTTTCTTCAACACTACATGTACTCTTTAAAAAGACCCTTTTATAAACCTAAAAAGCTGCAGGTAAATAAACAGAAAAATAAACCATTATTTTAAATGTTTACCTGTAGCATATTTCTTCTCCGTTAACCATTTTTTTATATTCGATTGAGAAGTGCCTCTGAAATTAGTAGCAAATTTGACTTTAGAAAGAGTCAATTCCCCACCCCCTTGCATGTTATGGTATTCTCTTCTTTTAAAAGTGTCTAATTACTCTCTGTGCTGATCCAGCTCCTTCCCCCCCTCCCATCATTTCACAATACAACCTTTTATGCACCAGCCAGGGAGGAGCAAAGGGGGATACTAAAGAGTGTCACTTGAGTGACAGCTCTGAGTCTGCTGGGGCTACTGAACTCACATCCAACATGGTAGCTTCAAGTAGCAGTCTCAAGGCTTTTGGGTGCCTACACAAGGGAACCCATAAAGGTAAACAACATGTTTCAAATAGGTTAAATGCACATATAATCTTATGTAAAGATTGTTATTAAAATAAATAGTCTGAGGACACAATCTCTTTATCCATAGACTAACATGCTTGCCTGTGTGCCCACATTTTTATGATCACATGGAGAGGGTAAAGAAAAACATGATGCCATTTGTTTTTTAATACAATAATTAAAATGTCACATTGGCCCTGAGGAAATAAACTGTGACTCTGCTACATATGCATGTTGTTTCGCTTAATGCTTTTGATTATTTTTCAGTTAGGTTTTTATTACCACTGGTCACTAATTCTCTGCTAAAAGCCATTGCTAAGAAAACGGCAGGAACGAGTCAGGAAAAGAAATCCCCAGAGCAGATGTTGACTATCTGATTGTGCTGATCTACTTTACCTCAACATTTAACAGAACATCGCTATCTAGAGTACCATTAGGCTGCCCTGGAAGCAGCGGAGAGATCATTTTGCAGGAGGCAATGTAGAGTTGACTACACTGCTGCATTTATTTCCAGTCTAAGCATGAAGGGTTGGGATTCACAGCATTTCTATTCCGCAGGCATCACACTTTTACCTAGCCACTTGACAGAACAATGCAGAGGCAATTCTTCAGCAGATACTAAAATTCCAAGTATGGATTTAATTAAAGTGCAGTACTTCTGTACAACATAGAACATATTAGCCTCACAATTAACCAAAAAAAAAAAAAAAAAAGATCATTTAGAATTATAAACAGATGTGCGGACAGTGGAGCAATGAGAGCTCTTTGATGTTCATTATATATACAGATCAAGTGACAAAAAGATATGATACTTTGCTTCTTCAGAAACAAGAGATCAGAACTCCCTGTGAATGTATTGCGTTCCATTAAATATTTAACAAATACCTACATAAGCATATTTTTTTTAAGGGTGTTCGATGTCTAACAAACCGATCAGCTATTAGTTTAATGGAAACATGCACTAAGAGTACCTATATAAAATGCAAGTTGTCTGGTTGACACACAAATCCCCTGACATCACTGTTTTCTGAATCAGTGACATAGAGGACACATGCAGTAACTCATATCAAAATTCCTGATTTGTCTAATTTTCAGAAGCAGAAGTCAACAGCTTCCCAGGTCTCCTATAAAACGAACCTATGACCCTATGCTGGAGTGTCCTTGCTCCAAGCAATATGTTGGCCGTACCTCAAGGAATATAAAAATAAGGGTGTGAGAGCACATAATATTAAAGTGGATGTAAACTCTCACATATACCCAGTGAAGTGAACAGCCTCAGATGATACATAGAGATGAAACAAATCCTCCTACATAAGTTTTACATGTATATCTGCTGTCTTCAGCTTTATATTCTTTAGAAAGTACACATCCTGTTAGGAGATTTTCTCTTCCTGTTCAGAAATGCAGTGATGCCTGGGCATACAGCCAGGACAGCTGATTGGAGGAAAGGCACACACCCCCTCTCCTCATAGGTAGAGACTTTCATAACTGTTTGTTTAATAGTTCAGCACTCTGCTAATCTATTCATAGCATCCTCCCCAACACAAAACTCAGGCTCAAATGAAGGACCTAGTGCTAAAGTACCTCAAAAAGCAGGGTGACTCTGCAGGTACTCAGTAACAGTTTGTGCCAGCGTCCCCAGGATTAGGATAGTGAATAGAAAGAATTTAGGAATGGGACTTTAGAGGCACAATAGTATTAAACTACAAAAAAGTAAATTTAATAGGGGTATTTTATTAGAAAAATATAAAGAGACAATGGACAAACATAAATTATTAAAAATTATTAATAATTTATGTTTGTCCATTGTCTCTTTATATTTTTCTAATAAAATACCCCTATTAAATTTACTTTTTTGTAGTTTAATACTATTGTGCCTCTAAAGTCCCATTCCTAAATTCTTTCTATTCACAAAACTCAGGCTGCTTTTATCTCCTGTGATGGAGAAGTTGGCAGAAGTTATCAGGCTGATAACGGAGCAGGAGACAGCTACAGGACATAGGACTTTGAAGGGATCGTGAAGAAAACACTGCAGATATATGTGCCCAGCTCAAATTTCATGAATCGGGTTTACATCCACTTTAACCACTTAAAGACCAGCCACCGCAGTTGTACTGCGGCAGGTTGGCTCTCCTGGGCGAATTGCTGTCATGGTACGTTGGCGGCTATAAGACCACTAGGGACGCCAGAGACTCGATGTGTGTGGCCGGCGGCCGCGATGCCCATAATCACTCCTGAGAGAGACAGAACGGGGATCTGTCAATGTAAACAGACAGATCGCCATTCTGTCAGGGAAGAATAGACAGATCTGCTGTTCCTAGTTATTAGGAAAAGAGATCTGTCTCCTTCTCCAGTCACTACACTGCCCCCGCAGTTAGAAACACCTCCTTAGGGAACACTTAACCTCTTGATTACCTCCTAGTGTTAACTAATTTCCTGCCAATGACATTTACACAGTAATCAGTGGCTATTTTTAGCACTGATCGCTGTAAAAAATGTCAGTGGTCCCAAAAAAGTGTCAAAAGTGTCCAATCTGTCCGCCGCAATGTTGCAGTCCCACTAAAAATCGATGATCATCGCCATTACTAGTAAAAAAATAATAATAATAATAAAATAGCCATAAATGTATCCCCTATTTTGTAGACACTATAACTTTTGCACAAACCAATCAATATACGCTTATTGCGTATTGCAAAAAATGGCCTTGTCATTAATGGGGCAAGTCCTTCCAGTCCTTAAGTGGCTAAGAAAGGGAAAAATGATCATAGTCTTTTTTAGGAAGGTCCATAATAGGGACCACAGGGGTCTCAAATTCTGGGGGGGGCATGGGGGGAAGTCCATGAAAATTGGAGGGGAGGTTTGTTAGATTTTTAGGTCAGCGTGAGTCATTTTGGATTTATGAGACAAAGGTTTTAGCCCCCAGAGGTTTAAACGTTGATTTAGAGCTCAACTGTTTTATTAGAAATGACTGACTTCGAATCTGAAGTTTTTTATGGTAGATACATGACTTTTTTAGGTTCTAGTTATTTGTGGATATGTATGAGGGTTTAGTTACTTTGCTATTTTTATATATGTATTTTATATGTTTTTAATAATATACTTTTTATGTAAGAATTCACTGGGAGTTGTGCACATGGATACACAGGAATGTAGCTGTTCGGAGCCATTGTATGATCTTTTTATAGTCTACAGATCAAGAGTGGCTCAATTGCGAGTTTCGTATATGTTCCCCTGTCGTTTATGTGCACACTTCCTGGTTGTTGGTAGATTTTGTATATATGTTTCTATGGCATGTGAGCTGAGCCGACGGTTGACTGTATGATTGGAACGCTTTAGAAAAAGCGTATGTCTTGTGTGGGAATAAACATTTTTAGTGGAAGTACACTATGTTTGTGCCTTTATATTTTTTAAAATCCTGCTATAGATATGTGAGCTGTTGTGGTTGAGTTGGAGGAAACAACTATGCGGAGCATAGGAGGGAGGATTGAAGAGCAGGTCTCTGTACACTCAAGCCTAGAGTATCACATATCATACGCTGTCTTATTTTGGTCTTAAGGTGAGCAGGTTATTCACCTGGTGAAGCATGAGCACTAAACCATGAACTTATTTTGAAGGCACTTTGGTGATTTATTTGTAGCAATATGAATTGAACAGAGATATTGGACTTTGGAGATTGTGCTTACAGTGGACTGTTTTGCATTTTATGTTTAATGAACTTTTTGAAAGATTTAAGTTGCGCTGCACTACATTTACTTGTTTTATGCGGTGGGTGAATCCCTATAGAGTGTTATAGCGAGCAACTTTTTGTATATAACTCTAAAAATATAGCTGTTTTATTTGTTTGATTGCGCTGATTAGTTTATCATAATCATTTCACTTAGGTTTTTAGGATACACATTTTTTTATTTAAAACTGTAGATGATCTTTAATCAATGTTGTAAGGAAATGGCCCGTAAACATGATCAGACTTTCCAACAACAAAACCATGGATTTTTGTTCGAAGGGTGTTGGCTCCAACTTGTCTTGCATACACACGGTCACACAAATGTTGGCCAACAATTACGAACGTAGTGACGTACAAGATGTACGTGATATCTCCATTATGAATGCTAGTTTTACTAGACCGAGCGCTTCCGGCTCGTCCTTGATTCCGAGCATGTGTGGACTTTTGTGCGACGGACTTGTGTACACATGATCGGAAAGTCCGACAACAAACATTTGTTGGCGGAAAGTTTGAGAACCTACTAGCCAACATTAGTTAGCGGAAAGTCCGACAACAAATGTCTGATTGATCGTACACATGGTCGGACTTACCACCAACAAGCTCACATCCAACATTTGAGCTTGAAAGTATTAGTACAAAGTCCGGTCTGGTCCAGTCATGTGATTGTCTCCCAGCTCCAGCTTCAGGGAAGAGGAGGGAAAGTGGATAACAGATGCTCCATAGTAATCTATGGGTGATGTCACCGCCCAGGCTCTGCCGCGGTAATTAGTATGGGGCTTAGAATGGATAGGGAAGCAGGTTTAAGCTTATTTAGGTTTTGACCGGACGTGCACTTTAACCTTTTGCCGATCACCCACAGTCGTTTGATGATGGCAGAATGGCTCCTCTGTGCGAATTGCCGTAGCTGTACGGTGGCCGCTATAAGGGATATAGGGGGTGTGTGTGCGCCGCCAGGCACCCACGATCGCTTCTGACAGAGCCAGAAGGGGAATGTGTTTGTGTTAACACACAAATCCTCATTCTGCCAGGGGAGAGGAGACAGATCGTGTGTTCCTAGTATATTGGAAGAGCGATCGATCTACTCCTCCAGGCAGTCCCATCCTCCCTACAGTTAGAACACACTGAGGGAACACATTTAATCTCTATCCCCTATTTTGTAGAAGGGATAACTTTTGCGCAAACCAATCAATATAGGCTTATTGCAGTTTTTTTTACCAAAAATATGTGGAAGAATATATATCGGCCTTAACTGAGATAGATTTTTTTTTTTTTTTAATTTGGGATATTTATTATAGCAAAAAGTAAAAAATATTGTGTTTTTTTCAAAATTGTCGGTATTTTTTTGTTTATAGTGCAAAAAATAAAAACCGCTGAAGTGATCAAATACCACCAAAAGAAATCTCTATTTGTTTTAAAAAAAAAGTAAAAAAAAAAAAATTTTGTTTGGGTACAGCATCGCACGACAGCGCAATTGTCAGTTAAAGCGACGCAGTGCTGTATCGCAAAAAATGGCCCGGTCAGGAAGGGGATAAATTCTTCCAGAGCTGAAGTGGTTATTAAGCACTTTGAGGTACCTGCTCTTTGACATGACGTTTGTCCAACACATTTATTTTATATTACCATTAATAAATACAATATCTGCAACAGGGTAAGCTTGCTGGCTTCTGAAAGAGAAAATCCTTATATTTTCTTTTCACCTGATCTGTGCAGATCTTTATACAGTATGCCAGAAGAGCTCTTTATAAGCAGCTCCAGATTGTTTCCAATTTATTTCTAATTTGCAGAGAACAGCAATGAATCAAATGAATTTTTCCAACCTAAAAAATATCCTGTTGTATCAATGCTGGTTTCTGCAGATCTGCCTTTTCTGTTTTTTATATGCTTAACATGATTAGACTGTTTTACAGTTGTGCAAATATCAATATGGCTGGATTATTTATAACATGAAAACAAATCATAAGAAATAAATTGTATAACAAAAACCTTAAACCTAGCCTCATGCTAAAACAAAATTGCATTTTCCAGGTGCACTGAAGTATTCAGAAACCTTATAAACACTTCTACAAAAGTTAATGATATTTTGGATAATCATGATGCAGGCTATAAACTATAGCCTTATTCTTTTTCTTCAGATGAATGATGGAATGGTTAATCATGCAAACATATTCCTGGAGCATTCATGACTCAGAGAAGAAGATGTTCAAAGTTGATGACTCACCAGCCACCAGCTTTTGTCTATACCATGTGGTTCGTACAAAGAATGGAAATGACACTGGTTCAGTTTGTAGAAATCCCAGTTTGGCTATAATAACCTGCTTAAGTCATTTTTCTTTCTAATTGCTGTCATTTGAATTCTCCTCTGGGAATAGACACATTCATGTATCTACTAATGGCTGCAAAGCTGCAGGTATTTCTGTAAAATAACTTCAGACCACATGATCAAACGCTGGGCTTAGACACAGGGGTCTTAGATGTAACACTTTCATTAGAATAATGGATATCTCTACTAGGAAAGTTTATACTGTACTTAATAAAGGTGAAGACGAACATTCAACAAAACCAACATCTCTGAGGGCACTTAAAATCAAGTGTAACTCTAAAGTAAAAATAAGAATTTTAGATGTGCCTGGGCTCTACTTAAAGCAAAGACAGCAATTTTGAACTCAATCAGTGTTTTGGAGAGGGAAATCCCCAAAGGCGTGTATATATCAGCATCTGTTGCATTGTGCATCTGTCTCACTACATAAATTTCTCACACCTGGCGAGAGGATTCATCAGGAGGTTTGGGAGAGACATAGACAAGGAACAGGGATTGTAAGCCATGACCCACTATGTCCTTAGGTTGTGTAGATTGTTGTGTCCAACACATAATAGTTTCCATTAGACACCAGAGAGTATGTTCAAAATTTTTAACATAAAACAGTTTTAAATCGCACAAGCCATTTTACAACATAGTTTTCTCCCAAGTAGACAGTTACATATAGCAATATCTTTATCTTTATAACATCATTCTTGATTTTTATTTAAATATCCAACAAGTTTCTCTCAAGGCTCCCTACCTTTTCATAAGTTGCCTTGACCCTGCCTGTGAAGCGGCTCATCTGTGCAATTTATATAACATACTGGAACGAAACTGACATTTATGAAGAAAGTGTGCTTAAATTGCCGGCAAATTGACGGCTCCAGCTGGGCATTCCAGTTATTTATGCAAGACCCTTATTTTAGATGAGGGTCTCATATATATGCTAATGGTGGCCCTCACAAAAAAATTACCCCCCCAGTTCTTATCAGGCCCTTCAGGTCTGACATACATTTTGTGGGGAAACCCACAAAAAAGGATGTCCAAAAATCTATAACAGAACAGGCTGAGTATACAGCCTGGATAGCTAGAAAAATGCACACTTACCCTTCTCAACTACACTAGGCTACATGTCTTCAAGGGGGTGGGGGGGAACCTTGCCAGGGGGACCACTCTGGAAAAGCACTTTGTCCCAAAGCAACCACCCTGGCCCAGTGGTTTATCAGAATCTCAAAATCCCCTTTAATAATAAAGGGCTTCCCAGAGAGCATACCTGCTAATTCACAAAAAGAATATATACATATACAGTATAAGGTTTAAATAAAGACACAGTCCTTTACTAAAGAAAGAAAATCCCATGATGTACATCCTTCACCAATCACTATATGGACATGACCATATATGGTCAATGATATCACCTGAGATACTGTCAGGTCTGGGCTCAGCCCTTCCTGCTCTAAGCTGGCCGCTCAGCTGTCGGCTAATTGCCAGCTCCTATCTCTCCCCAGTGACTCATCTGTTGATGATATCCAGTCCAGATTATCTCTGCCTTTGCCTTGGTCACATCTCTAGAGACGCTCTCCTATGTTTCTTTTAAAGACTTGCTTGGCTGACATTCCTTCTCACTCCAGATCCTGCTTGCTGTTATACTATGCTCCTCTCTGGTTCCTTGACAATTTGGCTTGTCTGAACTCTGGCTATGTTTTGACTACGTTTACTCTGTTTACCTTTTTTTATTATTATTAAACAAGTGTGATTTAACTGTACTTCTGTCTCAGCCGGATTCATGGTTTCTGACAGTAGGCGAAGGCCATGAATTCAGAAGATGCAGTCAATCTATTTGTTGGTAATATTTTTTCCAGATTGGATGAGCAGGATCACCGCATGGATCAGTTTGCCATGGTGTTACAAATGCCCCTGAGTCGCACAGCTCACCTGGATTCTCCCATTGTGGCTGCTCCGGTACAACCTGTGTCACAGGTTGTCCCTGCTGCTGCTCCAGTATTACTCGAGTAATACCTCTATAAGAGGTATGTCTGGTTCCGCTACGCTTCCCCAGCCATTTGGGGGCAAACCAGTCCAATGCAGAGGGTTTCTCAAACAGGTTGAGATATACTTTGAGATGCTGCCCCGGGTGTTTCCCACGGATAGAAGCAAAGTAGGTTTCGTGATATCTTTGCTTTCTGAGAGAGTCTTGGCCTGGGCAAACTCTCTATGGGAGACGTTGTCTTGAGTTACCCTGAATTTGTGGCTTCTTTTGAAAGGGTATGTGACGTTCCCGCACGCTCCACTTCTGTTGTCAAGTGCCTTACGTCTATCAAATAGAGTACGAGAACTGTTGCCGATTATGCCATTACGTACTCTGGCAGCAGAGGTTGCGTGAAACAATGAGGCCCTCATGGCTGCTTTTTCTCATGGTCTCTCGGATACCATCAAGGATTTGATAGCAGCCCGAGATATACCCATTGAGCTGGAGAAGTTTATCAAGTTTGCCATCCTCATTGACTCCAGACTCAGAGAAAGACTCTCTTTTAAGGAGCGCTTGCGGAAGCCTCCTCCACATTTGTCTCCTAGCTTTGCAGTCCCCCCTTGCCTCCTTCACCTCCCATACCTCCTGGTACCGAGTCGGTCAGTGAAGATGAACCCATGCACTTGGGCTTCACGTGTCTCCCTGCGGATGAGAGAACCCTTAGGAGGAAGGAGAGATTGTGCCTTTATTGTGGCCAGGCAGGTCACTTTTTGAAGTCTTTTCCTAGACTTTCCTGTCCAGGGAACGCCCGAACCTTGAGGTCCTGTCACGGACAGACCTTAGGTGGCGTTGTTTTGTTCCCAGTTATCCTGAAGGATAAGCCCCTCGTTTCGGTTACCTTTTCTTGGGCTGAGTTGTCCGTCGAGATACAGGCTCTAATTGACTCTGGGGCTGCAGGCCTGTTCATTGATGCTGCCTTTGTATCAAAGCACTCGATTACACTGCAGCTGCATGACACTCCACTTGCCATTGAGGCTCTTGACGGAAGACCTCTACAGCCTGCCCATGTGACTCATGAGACTGTTCCATTTCCTCACCTAAGTTTCCGCTGGTTATTGGTTATCCTTGGTTACAGAGGCACAACCGCTCTTTTGATTGGCTCCGTGCTGAGGTTCTCTCCTGGTCACCACAATGCAGTAAAACATAGTTCCAGAAGGTAGCCAAGGTCCTGTGCACTTCTTCACTCTCCTCCCTGCCAGAGGAGTACCGCGATTTTAGCGATGTCTTTTACAAGGGTCAAGCCAGTAGTTTGCCTCCACACTGGTTGTATGATTGCGCAATTGACCTTCAACCTGGTGCCATACCTCCTCGTGGCCGGGTTTACCCTTTGTCGGTCTTGGAGGATAAGGCCATGGAGGAGTATGTTGCAGACGCACTTTTTCAAGGTTTCATCTGCAAATTCTCATCTCCTGCTGGTGCTGGTCTCTTATTTGTGAAGAAGAAGAGTGGTGAACTGAGACCATGTATTGATTATAGGGGTCTCAATCGTTTCACAATTAAGAATGCCTATCCGATTCGGTTGACTACGGAGTTATTTGACCGCCTCAAGGGAACAACTGTTTTCACAAAGCTTGATTTGAGAGGGGCATTAATCTCGTGAGGATTAAGGAGGGGGCGACGAGTGCAAAACTGTGTTTAATGCCAGAACAGGCCATTATGAGTACCTCGGAATGCCTTTTGGCCTTTGTAACGCCCCAGCAGTTTTCCAGGAATTTATTAACAATGTCCTCTGAGATTTGTTGCAGTTATGTGTGGTGGTTTATCTCAACAATATCCTCATATTTTCCAAGTCCCTGGAGAGCCACCACATAGATGTCTGTCGTGTGCTTCAGAAACTAAGAGAGAACAATCTCTATTGTAAATTGGAGAAGTGTGAATTCCATCGTGAACAGGTTAAATTCCTGGGTTATGTCATTTCCACTGCTGGTTTTTCGATGGACCAAGAGGAACTTTCAGCAGTAATACAGTGGCCCCAACCCATGGGTTTACATCCTCTGCAGAGTTTTCTTGGCTTTTCCAACTATTATCGGAAGTTTATTCGTAGCTTCTCGTCTCTGGTCAAGCCCCTGACTGATATGACCAGAAAGGAAGTTAACCCACAGAGTTGGTCTCCGGAGTCCATTAAGGCCTTTGAGAGTCTCAAGGCTGCTTTTGTTTCTGCTCCTGTGTTTGCACATCCTGATCCTACGTTATCTTTTATCCTTGAGGTTGATGCTTCTGAGACTGGAGTTGGCATCCTTCTGTCTCAACGTTCTACCTCTGAGAGCACTATGCATCCTTGTGGCTACTTTTCCAAGAAATTGTCACCTGCGGAGTGCAATTACGAGATTGGTGACAGAGAGATGTTAGCGATCATTTTAGCCCTGAAAGAATGGAGACATCTCCTCGAAGATACCACTGTGCCGGTTCTCATCTTACTGACCATAAGAATCTCACATTCTTGTCTGAGGCTAAATGCCTCACTGACTCCCAGGAGGACGTGATGGGCTCTTTTCTTGTCTAGTTTCAATTACATTGTCTCATTCTTACCCGGTACTAAGAATGTAAGGGCTGACACTTTGTAACTACAATTTTCCTCCACTTTCAAGATGGAGTCGGTTCCAGTTCCTGTGATTTCCCCTGATCGAATTCTTGCTACGATTCACACCAGTCTCACTTATCCTTTGGGTGACAAAATTCTTGCTGTTCAGGTCCATGCTCCTCCTGAGAAACCTTGTGACCGCTGCTTTGTCCCAGAGAGTCTCTGTACTGCCATGCTCCAGACTTACCATTCTCCCAAGGCTGCTGATCACTCTGGGAAAAATCAACTCTTTTGGGCCATTTCCCAACAATTCTGGTGGCCTAGTCTACGTGCTGATGTAACCACCTGCCTAGCTGCCTGTTCCATGTGTGCTCAGAGTAAGACTCCACAACACCTTCCAGTGGGCCTCCTACAACCCATACTCAATGGGGAGAGGCCCTGAACCCACCTTTCTATGAACTTCATTGTGGAGTTACCCAACTCCCAGGGCAAAACAGTTATCTTTATGGTGGTTGACCGGTTCTTGAAAATGTCTCATTTTATTCCACTTAAGAAGTTGCCCACTTCTAAGGAAGTGGCTTCCATTTTTGCTTAGATCTTTCGCTTACATGGGCTACCCAAAGTGATTGTTTCGGACAGGGGTAGTCAGTTTGTGTCTGGCGAGCCTTTTGTGCACAGTTGGGAATTCAGCTTGCTTTCTCCTCTGCATATCACCCGCAGTCTAATGGGGCCGAAGAACGAGCCAATCAGTCCTTGGAGCAATTCCTACATTGCTATATTTCTGACCATCATAACAACTGGTCAGACCTCTTACTGTGGGCGGAGTTTGCTCACAGTGTACCTTGAATTTCCAATTGCTTCCCAATTGTCCCCGTTTATGGCGAACTATGATTTCCAACCTTCCATTTTGCCTGACTCATTTGTTCTGCAGAGTATTCCTGCGTTAGAGGAGCATCTCCGTGGTCTTCGTTCCACTTAGGCACAAGTCCAGGAGGCTTTTTGACATGCTAATGATAGGTACAGACTCCATGCTGACCGCAGAGGCCTGCCTGTGCCTTCCTACCAGGTTGGGGACAGGGACTGGCTGTCATCTCGCAACCTCCAACTTCATGTTACCTCTCTGAAGTTCGCACCTCGGTTAAATGGGTCTTTCCGTATTCTTCGCAGGATTAACTCAGTGGCTTGCGCATTAGACCTTCTTTTGAATATGCGTATCTCAAATGTATTTCATGTTTCCTTATTAAAACCTTTGGTCTGCAACCGCTTTACCACCTCGGTGCCTCGTCCTCACCCTGTACAGGTAGAGAACCATGAGGAGTATGAAGTACAGTCCATTGTTGACTCCTGTAAGTTCCGTGGGCACATACAATACCCGGTGCATTGGAAACGGTCCGGTGGAACGCTCTTGGGTCTCATCCTCAGACGTAAATGCCCCTGTCCTCCTCCGTGATTTCCAAAGACGTTTTCCCCTCAAGCCTGGTGGTCCTCCAAGGGGGAGGGGTCATTGAGGAGGGAGTACTGTCAGGGCTGGGCTCAGCACTTCCTTCTCAAAGCTGGTTACTCAGCTGTCGGCTAATTGCCAGCTCCTATCTCTCCACAGTGACTCACCTGTTAATGATATCCTGCATGTCAGTCCTGCCTACTTAAGCTGTCCAGTCCAGATGATCTCTGCCTTTGCCTTGTAATATATAATGAAATAGTTCAACTCACCATAATGCAGAATCATTGGGAACCCTGAGCTTGTCACTTGCCACCAGATGTAGCATGCCACCGTCACCTGCCACTAGATACAGCGTGTCACTTGCCACCGTGGCAGTGCAGCCCGGGGACCTGTTTTAAAGAATGCTGGAGTGGGCCCAGAGACAATAGGAGGAGGTGAGTGGCAGTGGCTTCGCTAGGGTTGGTGTCACCCCATCGGTGCAGTAAAACATGGTGTCACCCCCTGCCAAGTAAAGTCCCCCCTCAGTACAGACCCCCCTTCATTAAGTATAGACTCCCCTCCCTCAGTACAGACCCCCTCCCTCAGTATAGATCCCCCTCCATCAGTACAGACCCCCCTCCCTCAGTATAGATCCCCCTCCCTCAGTACAGACCCCCCTCCCTCAGTATAGATCCCCCTCCCTCAGTACAGACCTCCCCAATAAATACAGACCCCCCCACTAAGTACAGACCCCCCTCCCTCAGTATAGATACTCCTTCCTCAGTACAGACTCCCCCCAATATGTATAGACCCCCCTCAGTACAGACCCCCCTCACTCAGTATATATCCCCTTCAATCAGTACAGACTCCCCCCAATATCTATAGACCCCCCTCAGTACAGACCCCCCCGCTAAGTACAGACCCCCCTTACTCTCAGTATAGATCCCCCTCCCTCAGTACAGACCCCCCTCTCAACTTGTGCTAGACAGAGCTAACAGATTGAGAAGTAGCACAGAAGGTAATTGTCAGCAGTGAAAATAGTCTCGGTCTCGGCTGTGCTGGGGGGCGATCTCAGCTCCCCTCGGCTGTGCTCGGGCGCAGGGCAGTCTCAGTTCCGCTCAGCTGTGCTTGGGCGGGGGGCGGTCTCAGCTCCACTCAGCTCTGCTCGGGCGTGGGCAGTCTCAGCTCCCCTCGGCTTTGGCGGGCTTGGCTGTGCCCGGGCGGTCTCAGCTCCCCTCGGCTCGGGCAGGCTCGGCTGTGCTCAGGTGGGGGGGCCGCCGAAAATAGATGAAGATGAACAGCTGATCGTCAGCTGTACACGGCGCCTGCGCACTACATTCTGCCCTAAGTCCACGTTAAAGCCCCACCATCCAAGTGGACATAGAGTTAGAATAATAAAACGCCTTGCCCGAAGTGTGGAGAGCGTAGTGAGCTCTCGAGGGGCCTGTTACAAAGTCTTTTTTATTACAATACTCTTGGCACATAGGCGCCCTGTACAGCTGACTCAGGTGTTCAGCTTCGGCTCTTTTCGGCAGCTCCCTTGTTGTTCCTACTGCGCAAGCCCTGCACCTGCACACTACAGGGGGGTCATTATCCGCCGAGGGGAACTTTCTTGGCAGAACACCGGGACACTGTATTGTCCTGGAATGAAGGTGCCCGGGACTCGGGACAGACCTGCTAATTGCGGGAATGTCCCAGACAATCCGGGACAGGTGGGCACCCTAGGGGTGAGGGGCATTGTGCTTGATCTGGATCTGCAATACTGTAAAACATGATTGACGGTGGATGTATATATTGTGGAACTTTTTTTTTTATTACAGGACTTTGTCTATTTTTATTTACACTTTACATGTTTGTTTGTTTTTTATGAGTAGGGATACTATGTACCCCTTGAAATTAGAAGAAATGGCCGCACACCACTGTAGATCAAAATCCTCTATTTGGACATCCCAAAAATTACAGGCATCAGAATGCTGGGTAGACGCATTTTGCACATGTGCTCTTAGGCTCCATTCACACTAGCGCGGTTTTTGATGCATTTTGCATAAAAGAAAAAACTGTTAAAAAAAAAAAAAACGCAAAACGCGGCAAAAACGCCACAAAAACGCTGGAAAAACGCTGCTCAAAAATGCAGCAAGCACCACAAAAAACACTGCAGAAACACTCAAAAGCAACATGCATAGGTGTGAATTGAGCCTTAGTCATTACACAGTTACAGTATGTCTGCAGAACAGTTCTTATATAGTCCCACCTATAACAGGTGTCACCAGGTGCTAATTGCAGACTTCCTGTTTCATAAACCTCACATGTGAAAAAGAGACCCATGAATATATAATTGTATATATCACATATAGACAAAAGAAAAACAAATAACCAAAAGCGTATATGTGCTCTAACATGACAATGTATTGTTTTAAATATAAAAAATAAAAACATTGTCATAAAACACCACATAGTCTTGTGTCACCCCGTATCCTTATACTCTAAAACAATTAGCCAATAAACAACAGTTTTCCCTCCCGACCCTGATATGAACAACAATAGACACATATAAACACATACATATCAATAGATGGGGGGATCTCCTAACATAGGACCAGGAAAAGACAAACAGCACAAGACACAAAGAGACAGAAAGACAATTGACACACAAGTATACTGTATATTGAAACCCATTCATATACTATGCGGCCCACATCTGTAAAGAACAGACCGGGCACCATCGCATATAAAACACCATGAAATTAGTAGGACAAACAGCCAAAAGAGGGGGCAATGGAGATGGGAGGCACAGTTTGGGTAAAACACATAGTAAACTGCAATATTACCGCCCATCAATCAGTCCCTTCATTTACACCATGAAATTGGTAGGACAAACAGCCAAAAGAGGGGGCAATGGAGATGGGAGGCACAATTTGGGTAAAACACATAGTAAACTGCAATATTACCACCCATCAATCAGTCCTTTAATTTACACCTAATGGCTAGTAAATATCTGAATGGAAGAAAAATTAATGGAAGAAGAATGTGTATCAAAATGCATGCCTAGACATAACTTCCATACACTAAAAAGCATCGGATGGTTATGCTACACATTACAATCTTTAGTACAATCATAATAAATAAAAAATATTGGTAAACATGATAATAATAAATATGTGACTGTAGTGTATCGTTAACCATCCTCTGCACAAATAGACAACTCACCATATTAATGTGTGTCGATTGCTGTGAGGGAGGAAGTACACTATACTACTCATAAAAATGGCTCACATCCAACTTTTTTTTTTTAATTGGAAAAAAAACAACTTTATTTGAATGAAAAACATTTTACAATGTAGTTACTTATGCAAAATAATAAACATTACATTTTTACAGGCATTTTGTGTGAGATTCTTCCTACGTACAAACATGTTAAGGTACAAGGTTATGATGGTGAATACATCCAGTATATAAGAGACTTCATATCGTTTCTCTACCAATACATTTTTACTTGAGATTTACCTATTTTAGACCTTCATTAGAACAGTCATCTTTTATTTTTATCTAAGTAGGTCTGTCTGCGAGGCATTAGGGTGGTTTAAGCAAATGTTTCTCAATCCTCCAACCATCTATCCCACTTATGTGCACATTTTCTATTGGCATAGACTAACTTTTTAAATGGCAGTGCATCATTAACATCCCTCTTCCATTGGCGTATGGAGGGAGGCTGAGCCTGCATCCATACCTTAGCTATGCCTTTACGTGCCATAAACAAAGTTTCCCTTAGAAATGTAGCATGGTATTTGTCAATTTCTACATCTGGCAGAA
The DNA here is from genome assembly GCF_042186555.1 of Aquarana catesbeiana. Lineage (NCBI taxonomy): Eukaryota > Metazoa > Chordata > Amphibia > Anura > Ranidae > Aquarana > Aquarana catesbeiana. The sequence goes on along the minus strand of NC_133324.1, from coordinate 841,335,825 downwards.
GTCCCAAAAGACATAGTTTGGGGTCCAATACCACCGGGGATCCCATGTTATCATGTAAGAATCGGACAATCTGCGTCCAATATGTCTGTATGTTTGGGCAGCTCCATATGAGATGGAAAAACGTACCTGGTGCTGCGTGACACAAAAGGCATGACAAAAGGCATGACGGGTCGTATGTACGGAGAAATTTTGCCTTTTTAAGGGGAGTCAAGTATGCTTTATGTATAATGTATATTTGCGTCAGTCTGTCTGAAAGCTTAGGGGATGTCAATCTGGTCCCTTCCATTATTTCATCCCAGTCTTCTTCCCCTATGGGGCCTATGTCTTTTTCCCATTCCATTTTTGCCTTCTGTGCAGTAGCATTTGATCTACTGTTTCTAATCTGAAGGTACAGTGTTGAGATGAGTTTAGAGGATTCCTCCCCCAGTATTACATCCAGTACTGTGGGAGAATCCGACACCACCTCCATATTTGGTATTTGTGTTTTTAGTGCATGGCGAAGTTGCAAGTACTTAAAAGCCATCTGGTTATGGAGGGTATATTCTTCCTTAAGCACCTGAAACTGCTTAAGTCTAGAGTCAGATAGCACCTGATGAATGTATATTATGCCATATGTAGCCCATACTGTTGAGTCTGACAGGTATTCTAACTCCGGGAGGTATTTGTTAAACCATAGTGGGGTGTGAGTATGAATGTTTTGCTTTTTCAACGTGATTTCCCATATTCTTTGATGATGGAGCAACATTCCCATATTTTACCTTGGGTGTTTTTTAGTAATTTGTTTCCCTCTAAGAATAGCTTGTATCGGGGTGAATTCTGGGTGTCCCAGTTTGTTGCATACTAGGGATCTATAACGTTGCGTTTCCTCTTTATTAAAGTGGTACATATGGAAGAGTTGAGCTGCTAAGTAATAATCTTGTAGATCGGGGAGGGACACTCCTCCCCTATCTGTGGGGTTCTTTAAAACATGCCAAGCCAGTTTGTGTCTGCCATTACCCCATACAAATGAGTTTAATATGGCTTCCATTTGTTTAAAGACTTTTAAAGGGATATAAAGAGAGGCATGCCAAATCATATATAGTATTTTGGGTAGTAAAATCATTTTTATTATATTTATATGTCCCATCACCCACAGTGGCAGCCTGGACCATGTCTGGGTTTTGGACTTTATTAGGTCAAATAGGGGTGTAACATTTAAGTGTGTGTAGTCTGTCAAAGTCCTTGTGACCTCTACCCCATGGTACTTAATTTTAGATACTCTGGGTAATGGAAGAGTTGGGATTGTTTTAGGGGGGGGGGGATGTCCAGTGGGAGAATTTGAGATTTGTCCCAATTAATATGCAATCCCGAGTAGCTACCCATTTTTTCAATAATTTCGAGTGCAGCCTGCAGTGAAGGTCCTTGGTCCGCCAGACACAGAATTGTGTCATCAGCATATAGACCTATTTTATCTACTGTATGACCTTTTCTCAGTCTCTTTATATTAGAGTCTGCTCTAATGGCAATTGCCAGTGGCTCCGCCGACAGGGCATATAGTAGGGGGGAAAGGGGGCATCCCTATCTTGTTCCCCTCTCCGGGGGGAATTGCTCCGAAAGCCAGCCATTAACAAACACCCTTGCTTTAGGTGTCTGGTAAAGAAGGTTAACCCACTGCATGAACTGTGGACCAAAGCCTCAATTACATAAACACTCCCACAGATACGGCCATTCTACAGAATCAAAGGCTTTGGCAGTGTCAAGTGCTACCACCACCCTGGTTCCGGAATTTTCATGCTGAGCCTGTATGTTCATATATAATCTCCTAATGTTCATGGCAGTGTTTTTCCCTGAAAAAGTGAAAAACTCCTGCGCTGTCAGCGGAATTCTATACTAAAGGGACACTGCTGCAACACCTAAAACTGCTCCAAACAGACAAAACAATAGTGTAGGTAGGGGGGTGGTAGTTGCGCTGTGATAGGAGGGGAATAGGGGGAAGGGGGAGGGGGACTATACTATAGTGCATAAAACAAACATAACAGATGACCTGAGAACATGAGTCAAATATGTGAAGAAGGGCAAATGCAAATGAATAGTAAACTACAAGAAAATAACACTTAGTAGTGCATACAAAAAGTACTAACATCAAGTAACAAAGAGAATATTTTATAATAAATATCAGCAGGCAGTTCACATGGGTATGTAAAGCAGCTACAAAGGTGCAAAAACCCCAAAATAATCAAATAAAATCCCTAAAACCGTGTAAAAATATGCTAAAAAAAAAATTTTTTTTAAATTGATAGCATGAAAAACAAATAATTAATTAGTATCAACAAAATGAATACATGAATGAAAATATATATATATCAAAGTATATTAAATAGTCCCAGTGGTGAATGTTGGTAGCACACCAACACTTGGCAACTTGCAAATATAATCCAAAAATAAAAATAAAATGACTCAGGGTAATGGGGATCCTTGCCCGCCTTAGGGAGTACAATTATCTGGGCCTCCTGCATGGATAAAGGGAGCGAATTTGTGTCAAATATGGATTGGTAAAGATCCTTGAATTTAGGTATGAGCGTTTCTGAATCTGTTGCATAGAACTCCAGGGGTAGACCATCTAGCCCAGGAGCTTTAGACTTGGCCAGTTGGGCAATCGCATCGGAAGTATCCTGTGTAGTTATGGGTGCATCTAGTAATTTCACTTGTTCTGGTTTTAATCTAGGGAATTGGATAGTATTTAAGTATGCCTGAAGTTCCGTTTGTGTATGCGTTGTACGGGATTTATATAGGTTTTTATAGAATTGTAAAAACTGGGATGCTACCTGGAAGGGGTCTGTAATACTATTTCCCTCAGTGTCTATTAGGGGGCCTGTCGTCCATATGAGCTAGATAGGCTAATAACCTGCCTGCCCTCTCCCCCTGTTCATACACTCTCTGCCTACAGAAAAATATACTTTGCTTGGCCTTTTCAGTGCATAACTGTGTTACCATGCGGGATTGTAATTTTCCCCTGTCTAGGTTTTCGGGAGTGAGATTAGAGTTATAAATTGTTTCTAGGTCTTGTAGCTTGTCAGTTGTTAATTGTAGTGATAGATTGGATGTCTGTTTTAGTCTATTTATTCTGGAATTAAGAATCCAACGGGCCTGTTCCTTAAAGTCATCCCAGAATGCGTTGAGGGAGGGCGGGATTCTAGGTCTATCCAGGAAATATTTAATCTCTCTTTCAATGGATTCATGGTCTGTAAGGGCCGACAGCCAGTGGGGGTTTAATCTCCATATGCGTTTAGGGGGGGCATTCCCCAGAGATACCGTCACCCAATATGGGGAGTGGCCTGACAATAACCTTGGTGCAATCCCTGACCCCGTGACTTTAGGTAGTAGAATCTGGGACACCAGTACAAAGTCTATTCTAGACATGGTATTATGGCTTGTGGAATGGCACGTATATGCTCTGGTTGTTGGGTTTCTGTGTCTCCAAACATCCACCAGGGCAAAATCCGTCATGGTGCGAGATAGTCGGTCTGCGTGGGTGCGCCTAGTGGGACCCCTATTTATGTCAGTCGGTCTAGATATGGGGACATTGTCCTGTTAAGCTCTCCCATCCATATTGCTGGTATTGTCGGGTGTTGCGCTATAAACGCTAGGCCCTCTGTTACAACATCAAATTTATATGGGGGGTATGTAGCTGGTTATGATTAGCAAGGGGGTTCCTCCAACAAGTGCATGAATATATTTTTACCCTGCCGGTCAGTCTCCAAAGCAATCAATTCAAACGGGGTGGATTTAGCCACTAGCACCGTGACCCCCCTGGAGAAGTTCGTATGCGTGCTGTAATATGCCCATCCCACCCAGGGGCGCCGCAGCGCTGCCTGCAGATGGCCAGTGGCATGTGTCTCCACCAGTGCTACAATGTTTACCTTTGTCTTTTAATAAATGTTAGTATAGCTGTACATTTAATTTTATCCCGCATACCTCGCACATTCCAAGTCATAAATTTAATTTCTGTCCCTTTGGTCATGACTTACAGGGGACACATATACCGGCAGGGTAGTGAACCTCAATAACACACATTGCCTAATCACTTTAAGAACATCTCTAGAATTCACACAATAACCACATAATTTCATTTCAACTTCATTTCCCAATGCTTTGATCTACTGATCTGGCATTTTCCTTCCCACCCAGCTTTTCACCTCCCCAACTTGGCGAAAGCATACTGTACCCATGAACCATTGTTCAGATTTTCTTCCAGCCTTCCAAATTGACTGGAGGTGTACTACTTAAACCAGCAACCGTTACATGAATTAATGTCCAGCTGTCAACATTGGCTGAAGGTGCAGTACTTGGGGTATTATGAGCTGGAATGTTCAATATAAAAAAGAAAAGAAAAAAATAAGGGTTGCATATAAAATGGGGGCGATTATTCACTGCGTGAGGCATGGATAAGTCACAGAGGATATCCTATGTGTCTCTTGCTCTGTCTGAGTGAGTCTCTCGCTGCAAGAATGTATAGTCATCCTAGTGTGCAGGATATTTGGGGCCGCAGCCCAGCAGTATCTTCATAAATGCGCTGTGAGGGCATTACAATACACAGGTTGATACACTCTGTAGTCCAAGCATCTGTAAATTCAAAGCCGTTTATATATGAGAGTCAGCAAGCTGAGGGTTTCCCCCACCTCCCCAGTGTTGTCGCAAGAGGAGCTGACCCTCTGTCTTCAGTAGAGGAAGTCTCTAGTTTCACATTCTGTATTGTTTGGGTCATAAGAATGGGGGAGGGGGTAGAAACAGAAGGAGAGGGAGGCTTTCCAATTTGGTGTAAAAAAATATAATAAATGATGGGGTGAAGTTACCCCCCCACAGCAAAGGGCACAATTAGTAGTAAAATGGAGCCTGATATCTTCTGCCATTGGCAACAATACTCACAGTCTCCGGCCGTATATCCGATCATCCGTCCGGGCGTCCGCGCCGGTCCAACCAGTGTGCTGCCGCCTTCGGGTCTTCAAAGAATATGGCCTTGCCATCCTCCTCCACTCTTAGTCTGGCCGGGAACAACATAGCATATTTAAGGTGTGCCACCCTGAGTCGTCGCTTGACATCCTGGAACTGCACCCGTTTTCTTTGAACTTCATTAGAGAAGTCAGGGAATACCGCGACCTGACCATTGCCCAAAGTAATGTTTCCCTTCTCTCTGGTCAACCTCAGAATTTTGTCTCTATCTTTAAAGTTGAGGAACTTGGCGATGAAGGTCCTGGGGGGGCTCCCACCGGTGGAGGTTTAGCTGGGATGCGATGTGCCCGTTCCACTGTGAACATGACCGAGAAGGCTTCTCTTCCAAAGTGTTGGATCAGGAGGGATTCCAGATATTCAGCAGGGTTGGAGCCTTCAGCCTCCTCAGGTAAACCGATGAAACGGAGGTTGCATCGTCTTAAACGATCCTCCATGTCGTCCTGATGAGCGTGTAGCTGGTGGATCTGGCACTGCAAGTCCTCCGTGGTGTGGCTCAGGGGATGCAGGATATCCTCCGATACGTGTCTCGGCCTCGGTTACCCTATCTTTTACTTTAGATAAGTCCTGACGCAGCAGGGAAATGTCAATCTTGACCTCATCAATTTTAGCGGTGAGTGTCCCCTGCAGCGCCGCTATGGCATCCAAGACTTTAGCTGTGTCTGCGCTTTGATGGTCCGTTGTTGAGCACGTGCCGTCGCCTTCCCTGGCCTGTAAGTCTTGGTCTTGATGGCGGTATTTTGCTAACTTATCCACTGCTTCGGAGGTCCTTTTCGGCGGAGACATGGTTCAGGATATGTATCTCAGGATCTTCCCCAGGTGGAGCAAGATGTCCGCTGCACCAGTAATTAGGTTAGAGCCACGCTCCGCTGCCAAGTCAGTCACGGGCTGTGTGTATGGCTACGTTAGGGGAGCAGATGTCCAGAATGTCCCTCCGAAGTGCAGCGGATCGTAGACCAGACAGGTGAGCCAGAAGAACACAATGTCCACTGCCGGGTGCAGCAAGATGGCCGCTGCTCAGGATGGTAGGCCGAAGCCGCGGCCCTTTCCGGGGGCAGCAGAAAGCGTGGGTCACTGCAACCAGGTCCTCAGGTGGTCTGGTGGTGGGTCCAGGAGATGTGCCGGTGCTGGGCTGCCAGGGGGGCCCAAAACAGCTAACCAGGCCGCCGCTCCGGAGACCAGGCCGGAGCCGTGGTCTTTCCTAGATGCGTTACCGGTCCGGGGGGGGGTTCAGGCTCCAGACACAGGGGATAATATGGAATTTATCCCCTAAGGCTGCATGAAGTGTCCGATGGCCAGGATGGTAACAGGGGGGCCCATAACAACCATCCAGGCCGCCGCCGGGTGCAGCAAGATGGCCGCCGCTCCAGAGACTAGGCCGAAGCCGCGGCCTTTCCTAAGGATATTACCGGTCCGGAGGCTCCGGGCGGCGTTTCGGCGGTGCAGCAGGCTCCAGAAGCAGGGGAAGAAGTTGATTGTATCCCCAGAAGGTAAGTACAGTGTCTGATGGCTAGGATGATCACAGGATGGTAGAATCGGAGTTTGGGTCAGCAGAGCTCTCTTCACCTGCGACCTACTCCATTGCTTCCCAGGCCACGCCCCCATCCAACTTGAAGTTTAACCCCTGCGGGATGCGAGTCTGAAGCTGGAAAATCCAGAAAACCTCCTTCCAGCAGAGCAAACAAAACACATCACCACCTCTACTAGGGGCCTTCATTTTTTCAATGACCTGTACCTGCACGGTTGAAGCATTCCCATTGTGGCAAAAATTGAAATGTTTAGCCCCATTTGTTAATAGGTTTTTAGCCACACTATATATATGCTCATTAAAACGATCCTGAAGGCATCTCGTCGTCCTACCTACATATTGAATATGGCATATGTCACAAGTGAGTAGGTACACAACATAATTGGTATTGCAATTATGGAAGGAATCAATGTCGTATTCCTTCTGTGTAGCTGATGAGCAGAATTTGTTGCCACCCTTAATGTGACCACAGCATAAGCATCCTGTAGCTCCACACTTAAAGTTGCCCTTAAAGTTTTGAATCTATTTGACACTATTCTTGATGATAATAGATTTATTAGAAATCTTACTATTAAAAAATATTATTTTGCAGCAGGAAGTGCTGATAATTATATGTCATCTGTGCCTGGGCCTACTAACGGTGAATTGGAGGGTGTAGATCTTTGTTTTAGGGAATTATGTGCAGTTAGAGATATGGAAGAAGTATTATCTCTCAATAGCCTACCCACTGCACCAGCTGCTGGCACTGGTGCCATCAGACCGGTTATCTTTAATATCAAATCTGATTTTTATCCTGTTAGTTCCCACACTCCTGATATGACTAAATTTTAAAAATCAGTGGAGCGGGATCTGATGGCACTAGCCCAGCAGGCAATGGGAGGCACTACAGAATGGATAACCTAACTAGAGAGGAAAGGAAATCTTTAAAAGATCTAGAGAAGATGAGTCCATCGTCATTCGTAACTCAGATAAGGGAGGCCTTATAGTTGTTATGAATACAACCGCTTACAGAGAGGAGGCTGTCCGACAACTGTCTGATACCCGTACCTATATTAGGCTTAGGGGGGACCCCACCAAGCAATATAGAGCGGTTCTTGCAGGACTTGTGGGCAGAGGGATTAAGGTGGGTGTTTTCAACCAAAAAGAAATCACTAAAATTATACCAGAGTGTCCCACCATCCCTACATTTTATCACTTGCTTAAAACACATAAGGGGTTAAACCCCCTGTATGGACGGCCCATCATATCTGGTATCAATTCACTTAATGAGAGGGTGGGAAAATGGCTGGACAAACAATTACAGTCCTTGGTCCAGCAACTCCCTGGGTATCTGAAGGATACCAATCACCTTCTCAAAGTTGTGGAGAATTTTGAATGGGAGAGCAGTTCCTCATGGGTCACATGTGACGTTGCGAGTTTATATTCATTAATTCCCCATGACCTTGATATTTTATTGGTCTCTTTTTATTTAGAGGCATGCATAGATTTACTCGTTGAGCAATGAGATTATATCCTGGAAGTTTTGGAGTACTTATCCCACAATTATTTTTGTTTTGATGGAGAGTTCTACCACCAGAGGTGCAGGGCTGCTATGGGGACTAAGTTTTCGCCCTCCTTAACCAACCTGTACATGGGTTGATGGGAGCGGGACCGCATCTTTGTAGTGGAGAACCCATTTAGGTCCTCCATTAAACTATTCTTCAGGTTTATAGATGACTTGATATTCATTATGGAGGATGGGACATCCAATTTGACTCCATTCTTGGAATATCTTAATTGTAATAATAAGAATCTTACTTTTACTGCTGAGGCAAATGATAGAGATATTCACTTTCTGGATGTTCTCCTGACATGTGTCGAACGGAGGGTTAATACCACCACCCTATACAGAAAACCATTATCTGGTAATTCCCTCCTGTAGGCACAGTCAGGACATCCAAGGCATACCATCAAAGGCATACCCGTGGGACAGTTCCTACGTGTAAGACGAATATGTAGGGATTATTTTGACTTTGAGCGTGAGGCAACTGCCCTATATACTCACTTTCTACAGAGAGGGTATCCAAGGTGAATGATTAACAGAGCCTTGGCAATTGCACGAAGCAAAGACAGGAAAACTCTTGTAGATAGAAGGGTACAGGACAGAGGTAGTCCTCATCAAAATAAAATGACCCTATCGACTCCATTTAGTACTGAATTTGGAGACATCAACGACATCATAAACAGACATCTCCCAGTTTCTTTGCTAGTAAGCCCATGAAATCAACTACATGGCTACACTTTAAGGGCAACTTTAAGTGTGGAGCTACAGGATGCATAATGCTGTGGTCACATTAAGGGTGGCAACAAATTCTGCTCATCAGCTACACAGAAGGAATACGACATTGATTCCTTCCATAACTGTAATACCAATTATGTCGTGTACCTACTCACTTGTGACATATGCCATATTCAGTATGTAGGTAGGATGACCAGATGCCTTTGGGATCGTTTTAATGAGCATATCTATATAGTGTGGCTAAAAATCTATTAACAAATGTGGCTAAACATTTCAGTTTTTGCCACAATGGGAATGCTTCAGCCATGCATGTACAGGTCATTGAAAAAGTGAAGGCCCCTAGTAGAGGTGGTGATGTGTTTCGTTTGCTCTGCCGGAGGGAGGTAGTAGTAGTAGTAGTAGTATAGTGTACTTCCTCCCTCGACAGCAATCCACACACATTAATATGGTGAGTTGTCTATTTGTGCAGAGGATGATTAACGATACACTACACTCACATATTTATTATTGTCATGTTTACCAATATTTTTTATTTATTATGATTGTACTAAATATTGTGATGTGTAACATAACCATCCAATGCTTTTTTGGAAGTTATGTCTAGGCATGCATTTCGATACACATTCTTCTTCCATTAATTTTTGATCCATTCAGATATTTACTAGCCATTAGGTGTAAATTAAGGGACTGATTGATGGGTGGTAATATTGCGGTTTACTGTGTGTTTTACCCAAATTGTGCCGCTCATCTCCATTGCCCCCTCGTTTGGCTGTTTGTCCTACCAATTTCATGGTGTTTTATATGCGATGGTGCCCGGTCTGTTCTTTACAGATGTGGGCCGCATCGTATATGAATGGGTTTCAATATACGGTATACTTGTGTGTCAATTGTCTTTCTGTCTCTTTGTGTCTTGTGTTGTTTGTCTTTTCACATTCCTATGTTTGGAGATTCCCCCATCTATTGATATGTATGTGTTTATATGTATCTATTGTTATTCATATCAGGGTGGGGAGGGAAAACTGTTATTTATTGGCTAATTGTTTTAGATTATAAGGATACGGGGTGACACAAGACTATGTGGTGTTTTATGACAATGTATTTCTTTTTTATATTTAGTCTTTATAGAACAATACGTTGTCTTGTTAGAGCACATATACACTTTTGGTTATTTGCTTTTCTTTTGTCTACATGTGATATATACAATTATATATTCATGGGTCTCTTTTTCACATGTGAGGTTCATGCAACAGGAAATCTGCAATTAGCACCTGGTGACACCTGTTATAGGTGGGATTATATAAGATCTGTTTTGCAGACATACCTGTGTAATGACTAAGCGCACGTGAAGTATGCGAAAGGCGTCTACCCAGCATTCTGATGCCTGTAATTTTTGGGATGTCCAAATAAAGAGGATTTTGATCTACAGTGGTGTGCGGCCATTTCTTCTAATTTCATTGTGTGCGGAGGCGAGCCGAGCAGGCCCGGATTTACTCCCTTTGCCGCCCCAAGGCCGGGTCCTTCAATGCCGCCCCCTCCCCCCCACACACACACACACACATACCACGTCCTTTATCGATGACTTCTACAATAGATCAATTAAAAACATATCTCCATACACGAGAACACTGAAAATAACTGGCTTTAATTGTACAGACTAAAAATACTTCAGGGTAAGCGCGCGAGCGGTAAGGATTTTTCGCAGGCAAATTTTCAAGGCAATGGCTGGTGTTAGTGCTTCAATCATCCCCAACACCATGGTTGTTATGGTGTCAGGATAATTGAAACACATTATTTCTATCATTACATTGTAATATAAACTGAAATAGTTCAACTCACCATAATGCAGAATCATTGGGAGCCCTGAGCGTGTCACTTGCCACCATCTCTTGTCACTTGCCACTATGCCTGCCACCAGATGGGGATGTCACTTGCCACCATGCCTGCCACCAGATGGGGATGTCACTTGCCACGCTGCCTGCCACCATATGGAGATGTCACTTGCTACGCAGCCTGCCACCATATGGAGATGTCACTTGCTACGCTGCCTGCCACCAGATGGGGATGTCACTTGCCACGCTGCCTGCCATCAGATAGGGATGTCACTTGCCACGCTGCCTGCCACCAGATGGGGATGTCACTTGCCATGCTGCCTGCCACCAGATGGAGATGTCACTTGCTACGCTGCCTGCCACCAGATGGGGATGTCACTTGCCATGCTGCCTGCCACCAGATGGGGATGTCACTTGCCACGCTGCCTGCCACCAGATGGGGATGTCACTTGCCATGCTGCCTGCCACCAGATGGGGATGTCACTTGCCACGCTGCCTGCCACCAGATGGGGATGTCACTTGCCACGCTGCCTGCCACCAGATGGGGATGTCACTTGCCACACTGCCTGCCACCAGATGGGGATGTCACTTGCTACGCTGCCTGCCACCAGATGGGGATGACACTTGCCACTATGCCTGCCACCAGATGGGGATGTCACTTGCCACGCTGCCTGCCACCAGATGGGGATGTCACTTGCCACGCTGCCTGCCACCAGATGGGGATGTCACTTGCTACGCTGCCTGCCACCAGATGGGGATGTCACTTGCTACGCTGCCTGCCACCAGATGGGGATGTCACTTGCCACTATGCCTGCCACCAGATGGGGATGTCACTTGCCACCATGCCTGCCACCAGATGGGGATGTCACTTGCCACCATGCCTGCCACCAGATGGAGATGTCACTTGCCACCATGCATGCCTGCCACCAGATGGGGATGTCACTTGCCATGCTCCCTGCCACCAGATGGGGATGTCACTTGCCACCAGATTTGGATGTCCCTTGTCCAGCTGCCTGCCATCAGAAGGAGGAGGGCGGAACAGCGGTGCAGGCAATGAGAGATGTCATCTCTCTCCACCACCGCCGCACCGCTGACATTACTAGCTACTCTCTATTTTTTTTAAAATTGCGCCAGGCGGCGCAATCACGCTACTGCGCATGTGCCGCCCAGCCGAGCGCTTACGAGCTTTCCCGAGCCCGGCCGGCTTCGGAACGGCGCATGCGCAGTTGCGTGGTCGGTTCGCGGCCATGTTTTCTATGGGCACTGGTGCCCATAATAGACTTTAATAGGCAGCACCAAAGGGGGGGGCGGCCGCGAAGTCGCTGCAGGAGCGGCACCGCCCCTACACCACTGCCGCCCCGAGGCCTGGCCTCGGTGGCCTTGTGGCAAATCCAGCCCTGGAGCCGAGGCAAGCACCTGATGGATCATTAGGCTTTCTTATCTCACCTGGAGCGGCAGGTTTTCTTTTTTCCAATACTATGTACCCCTTACTCATTGACTTTTAGGGGGCAATATCTGGGGGCCCCCTTTTTATTAAAAGGGGTTTCAGATTCTGATAATCCTCCCACCTGCAGACCCCACAACCACTGGGCCAGGGTTGTAGGGAAGAGGGCTTGACCCAATCAAAATGGCAACAAGGACCTGGCATGTTTTGTTACCTGGTATGTTTCAGAGGGGGGAGGGGGGAACAAAGGTATCCCCCTTTCCTAGTCTGCCAGGCTGCATGCTCAGATAAGAGCCTGGTATGGATTTTTGAAGGGGGGGCCTCATACTGTTTTTTTTGTTTCTTAGGTTAGCGTCCTCTATAATCAATGCCATAGACTTTTATAGATTTAGGGGTGGAAGGGAAACACTGTTTTATTTATTTATTTATTTGCACTAGGTCCCCCTAATAAGCAGTAAATGTTTGGGCATTCATCCACATGCAATCTTATCCCTATACACTATATTTGTAAGCACTATTCTGTACAACTAATTTGTAACTAAGGGAATATCTACAGTAGGGATGAGATCGATGTTAAGGTCGAACTGTGAATATTATGGGGCATTCACAGAAAATGTGAGCGCTGCGGAACGCCCCATAATGCACTGTGGGATCACAGTGCATTGCTGTATGATGATTGGCCAAAGCATGCACCTGACCTGCATGCTTTGGCCAATCACAGCATGCACTGCTAAGAGATCCATAATTGACCAAAGGCAGGGTGCAGGGTGCCTTTGGCCAATCATGGCTCAGGGGGACTAAGTCCACACCCCACACTATATAAGGCTGCTTACACGGCGACCATGTGTAGTGTTGTTGGTGTGGACAGAGAGATAGCTTGAGTTAGATTAAGCAGGCAGGTTATTCAGTTAGTGGCAGTGTATTTGATATATACTGTATATACAGTCAGTCTAGTATATATATATCTATATATATATATATAGATATATAGATATACAGTATCTCACAAAAGTGAGTACACCCCTCACATTTTTGTAAATATTTTATTATATCTTTTCATGTGACAACACTGAAGAAATGACACTTTGCTACAATGTAAATTAGTTAGTGTACAGCTAGTATAGCAGTGTAAATGCGCTGTACCCTCAAAATAACTCAACACACAGCCATTAATGTGTAAACAGCTGGTAACAAAAGCGAGTACACCCCTAAATGAAAATGTCCAAATTGGGCCCAATTAGCCATGTGCCCTCCCCGGTGTCATGTGACTTGTTAGTGTTACAAGGTCTCAGGTGTGAATGGGGAGCAGGTGTGTTAAATTTGGTGTTATCACTCTCATGCTCTCATACTGGTCACTGGATGTTCAACATGGCACCTCATGGCAAAGAACTCTCTGAGGATCTGAAAAAAAAAATTGTTGCTCTACATAAAGATGGCCTAGGCTATAAGAAGATTGCCAAGACCCTGAAACTGAGCTGCAGCACAGTGGCCAAGACCATACAGCGGTTTAACAGGACAGGTTCCACTCAGAACAGGCCTCACTATGGCTGACCAAAGAAGTTGAGTGCACGTGCTCAGCGTCATATCCAGAAGTTGTCTTTGGGAAATAGACATATGAGTGCTGCCAGCATTGCTGCAGAGGTTGAAGGGGTGGGGGGTCAGCCTGTCAGTGCTCAGAACAAACGCTGCACACTGCATCAAATTGGTCTGCACGGCTGTCATCCCAGAAGAAAGCCTCTTCTAAAGATATTGCACTAGAAAGCCAGAAAACAGTTTGCTGAAGGCCAGCAGACTAAGGACATGGATTACTGGAACCATGTCCTGTGGTCTGATGAGACCAAGATAAACTTATTTGGTTCAGATGGTGTCAAGCGTGTGTGGTGGCAACCAGGTGAGGAGTACAAAGACAAGTGTGTCTTGCCTACATTCAAGCATGGTGGTGGGAATGTCATGGTCTAAGGCTACATGAGTGCTACCGGCACTGGGGAACTATAGTTCATTGAGGGAACCATGAATGTCAACATGTACTGTGACATACTGAAGCAGAGCATGATCCCCTCCCTTCGGAGACTGGACTGTAGGGCAGTATTCCAACATGATAATGACCACAAACACACCTCCAAGACAACCACTGCCTTGCTAAAGAAGCTGAGGGTAAAGGTGATGGACTGGCCAAGCATGTCTCCAGACCTAAACCCTATTGTGGGACATCCTCAAATGGAAGGTGGAGGAGCGCAAGGTCTCTAAGGCAGTGCTGGCAAAAAAACTGGTGGCCACACAAAATATTGACACTTTGGGCCCAATTTGTACATTTTCACTTTTGTTGCCAGCAGTGTGGACATTATTGGCTGTGTGATGAGTTATTTTGAGGGGACAGCAAATTTACACTGTTATACAAGCTGTACACGTACTACTCTACATTGTAGTTGTAGCAAGGTGTAATTTCTTCAGTGTTGTCACATAAAAAGATATATATATATATATATATATATATATACACTCTGCATTTAGCATAGACTATATATTCAGTGTTTATTTGATATTCAGTCAGTGCAGGCAATGTATTAATATATATACAGTTGTGCTCATAAGTTTACATACTCTGGCAGAATTTATGATTTCTTGCCCATTTTTCAGAGACTATGAATAACACGAAAATGTTTCTTTCACTCATGGTTAGTGTTTGGCTGAAGCCATTTATTATCAATCAACTGTGTTTATGCTTTTTAAATCATAATGACGACAGAAACTATCCAAATGACCCTGATCAAAAGTTTACATACCCCAGTTCTTAAAACCGTGTATTGCCCCCTTTAACATCAATGACAGCTTGAAGTCTTTTGTGGAATTTGTGGATGAGGCTCTTTATCTTCTCAGATGGTAAAGCTGCCCATTCCTCTTGGAAAAAAGCCTCCAGTTCCTGTAAATTGGGCTGTCTTGCATGAACTGCACGTTTGAGATCTCCCCAGAGTGGCTCAATGATATTGAGGTCAGGAGACTGAGATGGCCACTGCAGAACCTTCACTTTGTTATTCTGTAGCCAATGACAGGTCGACTTGGCCGCGTATTTTGGATCATTGTCATGTTGGAATGTCCACATACATCCTATGCGCAGCTTTCTGGCTGATGAATGCAAATATTCCTCCAGTATTTTTTGATAAAATACTGCATTCATCTTGCCAACAATTTTGACCAAATGTCCTGTGCCTTTGTAGCTCACACATCCCCAAAACATCAGTGATCCACCTCCATACCTTTCATCATAGACCTTATTGACTCCTCACGAAATGTAACGTTTATGGTTGTGACCAAAAAAAAAAATTTGGTCTCATCACTACAAATGACTTTGTGCCAGAAAGTTTGAGGCTTGTCTCTAATAAATGGCTTCAGCCAAACACTAACCATGAGTGAAAGAAATGTTTTATGTTATCATTCATATTCTCTGAAAAATGGCCAAGAAATAATAAATTCTGCCAGGGTATGTAAACTTATAAGCACAACTGTATATATATATATATATATATATATATATATATATATATATGAATATATATATATATATTTATATATACACTGTATCCAGTGTAGCCTATATCTATAGTGCATTTGGTGGTGTACTGTTCCTAATACACTACTGGTGTACTGTTTCTAATACACTTCAGGCGGTGTACACAGTATTTAATACAGTGTGTACAGTTTTTATGACACTTCTGGTGGTGTAGACAGTATAAAATACAGTGCAGCCATTGTACAGTTTCTAACACAGTGCAAGCGGTGTACACACACTATCTAATACATGGTGTGTGTAGTTTCTACTACTTTTCTGGTGGTGTACACAGTATCTAATACAGTGTGTACAGTTTCTACTACACTTCTGGTGGTGTACACATGAAATAAAATATAATATCTCCTCAAAAACAACTCACAAGTACATACAAAATATTCAAAGTGCAAATGCAAAATTGCATAAAAACAGCAAAGTGCAAGTGCAAAATATATATATAATAATATATTAAATTGATTCAGTGTCAAACATTTGTTAATGATGAATAAAGTGCGAAAGCAATTAAGTGAATTAAAAAAAACAGTATTCAGTTAATTCAGTGCGAGAATACACAGTATAATGAAAAAATAAACAAAAAATAGTCTCTCAAAAATGTGCAAAAAGAAAAAGAAAATGGTGAAGAAAAAGTGTCCAGGTATAAAAAAAAAAAAAATTAAACGTGAACATCATCCGAATAGTGGACCCCTTTGATAATCCTTAACCAGTGTTCTCCAGCCTCTCCCCTTGAATCAAGACCACAGTAGGTCTAGTCTCACATCCAAATACTCCTTAATGGCAATATCCAATCAACTTCTTCTTCGTTGTGGAGGTGACACAGTGGAACAGGAACACAGCAGTTGTTATAAAAGAAGATAATTTCCTGTGTAATCCACGTTATCTTTAAAACCTCTTTCCAGATCCCCTCCGGTTAATGGGCATTATGTGGGTATAAAGGAAACCTCCATTGCGTAGTAATCAAGAAGGATCAATTTATTTAAACATAGTAACTCACAGTTTAAAATTACAATGATCAGCAGCGTGTATATCAGATACTTCCGGTCTCGGCCATGACCGGAAGTGACGTTACCCTGTTCCTCCCGATGCTGTACCTCCCGATGCTGTACCTCCCGATCCTGTACCTCCTGATCCTGTACCTCCCGATCCTGTACCTCCCGATGCTGAACCTCCCGATGCATTGCGTCACTAAACACATGACATTTTCAAGGGTTTAGAGACTGGGTGACGGAGGCCAAACTATATAGGGCAGTGGTAGCCATGGAGACCACACAGAATGGATTAAACACTTCACGTTGTTATGCTAATTGATGACCAGCAGCCATTTGTAAACTGATGGTAACCGAGGAAACCACACAGGCTTAATGGAGACTTTCAATCTAATACTCCATGAGTAAACACAATAGGGACGGTTAAAAATCCATATTAAAAATAAATAACCTAAAAATATATATCGAAAATGAAATAAAATTAAATTAAAAATAATAATAAATTAAAAAAAAATCATAATAGTAATAAATAAGAATAAAAACAAAATAAAAATAAATAATAAATAAAATAAAAATAAATATAAATAAAAATAAGAAGAAAAATAAATGGATAAATAAATTTAAATAAATTTAATTTATATTTAATGGATGAATATATAAAATGAAAAATATATATAAAAAATGAAATAAAATAAAATAAAAAATAATAATAAATAAAAAAAAATTATAATAGTAATAAATAAAAATAAAAACAAAATAAAACTAAAAATAAACATACAAATAAAATTAAAATAAATATTAATTAATAATCAAAGCTAAAAATTCTGATAATATAGTTCTCTTAAAAGCAAAACAAATGGTGAGTTATATTTAACCCTAAATTGTTGGGCATAAAAGGTATGACCATGAATGTAGGTAATTACGTAAATACATTGGTAATCCAAACATAATGGTAAAATCTCTATAGCCCTAATAATTTGGGCATAAAGGTGTATCCATGAATATAGGTAATAACACTAATACATTACAAATCTATTAATAATTGGAAATGAAGCAATTGATATCAAATTCTATATTGTGGCCTAGTGGTGCAAAAGTTTACATCTCATATATCCAACGAGATTCTGATTTGCTCAAAGTGATCACTTTATTACTTCCTCTCCAATGGGGTTTTTACTTTTCTATACCCCAAAAGCATAAGGATGAAGGATCTTTTCTATGGCATTCAGCATAATGTTTAGAAATGCTGTGTTCAGGGTAGCCAATTTTAATATCTTGAACATGCTCCCTCAAACGTTTCCAGAGTGGTCTTTTAGTTCTCCCTATTTATTGAAGGTGACAAGGACATTCCAAAACATAGACAGCTCCTTCTGTTTTACATGAAATAAAGTCTTTACTATTATACTTCTTTCCAGTCGTGGTTGGGCTAAATTCTTCTTTCTTCTTTTTATTGAATTTCATGTGATGGCAAGCATAGCAATTCTTACAAGGATAAAAGCCTTTCCCCTTCAAAGAAGGTGAAAGTCCTCTTGGTGGGAGGGTCTGGGACATATTTTGCTACCAAATCCCTGAATGTAGGAGCTCGTCAATAGACAAACCTAGGGAATGTAGGTAGTACCTGAATTACATGGCGATCAGCTGTCAAAATATTCCAATGTTTCTGAATGATAGTCTCCAATTTTTTTAAGTGGATATTAAAATCAAAAATCAACAGAATTTCTACATAATTTGCTTTACATTTCTCTTTATTTCTTATTTTCTGCTGTAAGAAGGATCTTTTATAACCTTTCCTTACAAAACGCTCTTCTATTAGTTTTGCTTGTTGTTTGTAATCAGTTTTTTCAGTAGAATTTCTTCTAAGACTGATAAGTTGGCCCTTTGGAATGTTTATCAACCATGATGAATGGTGACAGCTGTCCATCGGAAGATAGCTGTTCTTATCCACTGTTTTGAAATATTCCTTTGTTTTCATTCTGTCTTCCTCATGCCAAATTTCCAGGTCCAGAAAGTTAATTTTGTGTGCATTCATCTCCCATGTTAGCTTGATGTTTTTCTCATTTAGATTGAGGTCTTGACCAAGCTATAGAAGGCTGTTTTGATCTCCTTTCCAAATAATAAAAATATCATTGATATATCTTTTGTATACAATTAACTGATCAGGTCTGTTTGAATAAATAGATTCTTCTTCCCAATAGGCCATATGGAGATTAGCAACACTTGGGGCATATTTAGCCCCCATCACAGCTCCCTTTATTTGTTTAAAATATGTATGGTTATATCAAAAATAGTTATGGCTTAGACTATATTACAAACATTCCAAAAGAAACTTTCTTTGTTTAGATTTTAGACAACTAAATTTCCTCAGTGCCCATCTTGTGGCTTGTAAGGCATTGTGATGACTGATGTTGGTATAGAGTGATGATACATCCGCTGTTATCAAATATATTTGTTCTGTATCCAATTTCACATCATCTAATAATTGAATGAGATGCTTTGCATCTTTTAAATACGATTACGTTTTTTGAACCACTGGTTGTAAAAAATAGTCTATGTACTCTCCCAACCTAGCTCCCACAAACTTTGATACCATTAACGATTGGTCATCCTGGAGGATTTTCTTTGTACTTGTGAATTTTTGGAACTGTATATATTATAGGAATTCACCATGTATTGAGTATGAGATATATCACTTCTTTCTCATTCAGAAAATCTTTTTCTTTTCCCTTTAGTATTATTTTGCTTAAGTCTTTCTTATAATGGTTAGTTGGGTTACTCAATAGTTTTTGATATGTTTGGATGTCCTCTAATTGTTTCTAAATTTCCTTCTTATATGACTATTTTGACAATATTGTAAAGAAGTATAATATTAACCACTTGACCACTGGGCACTTAAACCCCCTTCCTAACCAGACCAATTTTCAGCTTTCGGTGCTCTCACATTTTGAATGACAATTACTCAGTCATACAACACTGTACCCATATGAAATTTTTGTCCTTTTTTCACACAAATAGAGCTTTCTTTTGGTGGTATTTAATCACCGTTGGGTTTTTTATTTTTTGAGCTATAAAAGAAAAAAGACTGAAAATTCGGTAAAAAAAATGAATTTTTCTTTGTTTCTGTTATAAAATTTAGCAAATTAGTAATTTTTCTTTGTAAATTTTGGCCAAAATTTGCTACATATCTTTGGTAAAAATAAGTACAAATTGGTGTATATTATTTGGTCTTTGTGAAAGTTATAGAGTCCAAAAGCTATGGTGCCAAGATCTGAAAACTGATCACACCTGAAGTACTGACGGCCTCATTTCTTGAGACTCTAACATGCCAGAAAAGTACAAATACCCCCCAAATTACCCCTTTTTGGAAATAAGACATTCCAAGGTATTTAGAAAGATGCACAGTGAGGTTTTTTGAAGTTGTCATTTTTTCCCACAATTCTTAGCAAAATCAAGATTTTTTTTCTTTCTTTTTTTCAAAAATTGTCATATTAGCAGGTTATTTCTCACACACAGTATTTGCATACCAACAATTACACCCAAAACACATTCTGCTATTACTCCTGAGTATGGCGATACCACATGTGTGAGACTTTTACACAGTGGGGCCACATACAGAGGCCCAACATGCAGGGAGCACCTTCAGGCGTTCTGGAGCACCCAGGCCAATTCTGACATTTCTCTCCTACATGTAAAAATCATCATTTATTTGCTAGAAAATTACATAGAACCCCAAAACACTATATATGTTTTTTTAGCAAAGACCCTAGAGAATACAATGGTGGTTTATCTCGCATAGTATTTGCACAGCAATTTTTGGAACGCCTTTTTTTGTGCTTTAAAAGAAAACAAAACAGTAAAGTTAGCCCAATGTTTTTGCATAATGTGAAAGATGAAGTTACGCCGAGTAAATAGATACCTAACATGTCACCCTTCCCTCCTCCAGGATATTCTTGCGTCCACCAGGGCAGGGATGCCGTATCTTGGAATGGCTGGAGGTTTGGCGAACGTGGTATACACCAAGCAAAGGATTTCTAAAATCCTTGTGGAGGTTTGTTTGTTGTTCCCCTTTCTGAAGTCACCCGATCGTTCGGGGTGACCTACAGACGTCATTTTCCCTCTCCTCGTTCACTCCTTCCCCCCTTCCTTCGATGCATGATGAGGTGGGAGACGGAGATGGCAGTTACGGAAACTATATCGGACACACTTACCTGAGGAACCATTTACGGAAAGGACAAGACTTCTTACTTTTTAGACCCTTGGACCATCGGGTTCTAAGATAGAAGACTGGCATAGTGCCCCAGAGAACAGAAGATTGTGCCCCCGGGGATCCGGGAGATCAACACCCGATATCCTTGCTGGACTACAGAAACCCTTTTTTCCTTCTTCTTTCTATTTTTATTTCATCTCATTTTTTTATCTTTTGATAAGTCTGTAGTGTGAGGTGGAGCGCCTCTTTCACACTGCCCTCATGTTAGGCTGGAAAGCCAACTTTTGTTTGGGAAAGGAAGCCCTCCTGCTGGACTGGGGGATGGGCGGGGAGGGGGGTGGGGACAGTTGGTTATGTTGGCCTGCCGTTGCAGACCTTGAGTTATTAACTTTATTGTTTTTATGGTTTATGACAGTATGGTTAGATACCACCTTGTCTAATGTGACACGGGGTTTAATGTTTACTACTAGCCAATCCAGATCTGGAGGCACTGGGGGGAGTGGCCTGACCCCCTCCTACTATCCTATAGAACTCATAGATAGAGATAATGTCCTCCCTTAAGATAATATCCTGGAACACGAGGGGATTAAATTCTCCTATTAAGAGATCACTAGTATTCCAATTTGTTAAATCCTATCATCCCCATATTTGCGTGTTCCAGGAGACCCACCTAGTAGGGAAAAAAACCTTTAGCCTCAAAAAACCATGGGTGGGTTATCACTACCACTCTACCCACTCTACATTTTCTAGAGTGGTGAGTATTCTCATTCTTAAATCCCTCCCTTTCAGGCTTCTCGATCTGGCTCTAGATCCGGAGGGCAGATTTGTGGTGTTACATGCCTTGATATATAATGTGCCATGGGTGATAGTGGGCCTGTATCTCCCTCCCCCGGCCTCTCTTCACGTACTGAATCAAATCACAGGCAAAATAGCAGAATTTTCTACTGAAAATGTGCTCCTATTAGGAGACTTTAATCTAGTTCCGGATGCGAGTCTGGACAGACTCTTTACCGCTGGTACCACCAAACAGGGACTTTCAGACTGGGCTGATACCTATGGGCTCCATGATATATGGCGATGGAAATACCCCCAGACCAAGGCATTCACTTGCCATTCTGCTTCCCATAGGACATTCTCCCTCATTGACTTGGTTTATGCGGGGGGACCAGTTCTCTCTAGGGTTCGCGATATTACGATCCTTCCCCGAGGAATCTCGGACCACGCTCCGATCCTCCTAGAAATAGATGTCTCTGTGGCCCCGTCAGACAAACTCTGGCATCTCTCTAGATACTGGGTGTCGGATGTAGATGTAGAACCGAAATATAAGGACGAGCTGGAGTCATACTGGCAGTTAAATCCGGGCTCCGCCTCGACCTCCTCGGTTTGGGACGCTTTCAAGGCGTACTCCAGGGGACAGTACCAGACCATTATAGGGCAAGTCCGGGTGTCACGCAGGAAGGAGCTCACAGATCTCGAGGCAGAGACACAGAGACAAGAAGCTTTATATATTAGATCCCCAAACTCACAAACTTATGCCAGGCTGCAGTCTCTTCTGGGGGAGGTTCTTCTCCTGCGGATGGCTCTGACGCGGAAGAGGCTCCTCCACCAGAAACAGAGAATATTTGAGCAGGGAGAGAGAACGGGACACTTGTTGGCCTGGCTCTCCAAGGAGCAATCAGTGGGCATGACCATAGGCCAAATTCAGGCTGGAGATGGCACTCTCACCTCCACACCTGAAGGCATTAACCGTGAATTTGCCTCTTACTATCAAGCACTGTATAAATCCCAGACTACTTATGCTCCAGAGGAATTACTAGCCTATCTTGAAAATATCGATATACCAACCCTTACCCAGACTTACGCTGATAAACTAGATGCCCCTATTAACATAGAAGAAATCCAAAAAGCGCTTAAGATGATGCAGACAGGGAAAACACCGGGACCGGACGGCTTCCCGGTGGAATTTTACAAAACGTATGTTGAACAGTTAGCCCCCAGACTTCAATCCCTAAGCCGGTGGAATTTTACAAAACGTATGTTGAACAGTTAACCCCCAGACTTCAATCCCCGTTCGCTCAGTCCTTTCAGGACGGCCATCTGCCTGACTCCATGCACGAGGCGGTGATAGTAGTCATCCACAAGCAAGGAAGGGACCCGCATTTCTGTTCCTCTTACCGTCCCATTTCTCTCCTAAATGTGGACGCAAAAATAATCGCTAAAATCCTTGCCAACAGGCTCAACACTGTCATTACGGCCCTGATACATCCAGACCAGACGGGATTTATGCCAGGCAGGGGATGGACATAAACATCCGCAGACTACACACTCATATAGCTATTGCCTCCCCAGATAGGCCGGGAGTAGTGGCCTCACTCGTCGCGGAGAAAGCTTTTGATTCGGTCGAGTGGGGCTACTTATGGGCGGTTCTCTACAGGTTCAGGTTTGGACCACGGTTCCGGACCTGGATCCAGATGCTCTATGCCCAACCAAGAGCATGCATCCATACTAATGGGGTCCTTTCAGAGGTGTTTAGGTTGGAGAGGGGCACCAGACAAGGATGCCCCCTCTCTCCCGCCCTCTTTTCCTTAGCACTTGAGCCATTGGCCATACTCCTTAGAGCAGAAGAACAAATTAAGGGTATTCGGGTGGGCTCATTGACAGAAAAGGTTTCTCTGTATGCAGATTGATACTATCCTATACCTAGCAGATGCCTCCACATCCCTTAAAATAGCCCTTGAAATGTTTGATAAATTCGGCTGCTTCTCGGGTATCCGAATAAATTGGAACAAATTGATTCTTTTTCTCCTCTGCCAGACGGTGTCACGGAGGGAGACTGGAACCCCGTTGAAATGGGTAGATGAATTTACCTACCTGGGAGTAAAAATAGGGAATTAATTGTCAGGCTTCCTGGGGAGAAACGTACTCCCTCTCTTGAGCCAGCTTCAGCAGTGATGCTCCACCTGGAAGTCCCTTCCCTTGACCCCGGTGGGCAGAGGAAATCTCTTGAAAATGGTCTATCTACAAAAATGTCTTTATTATTTTAGAAATACCCCAACTCCCATCCCTAAGTCCTTCTTCTACAGGCTGGAGAGTGTGGTCATCTCCATCATTTGGGCAGGCAAGCCCCCAAGAGTAGCAAATAACACACTTTATCTCCCATTGTCCGGTGTAGGTTTGGCACTGCCTAACTTCCTGATGTATTTTTGGGCCACAGTCCTGGTGACAGTGAGGTGGTGGTTCTCACAGCCTAGGCAAAATCCTGCAGTCACTTTGGAGGCGGCCCTGCTAGGATCTTATGCAGCATTATCTAATCTGCCGTACAGGGGACCGAGGGCTGACCCTGCAGTGACAAGTCCTATGAAAAACACAATTCAGGTGTGGAAATCATCTAGAGCATCCCTCATAAAACAGACACACGTCTCCCCACATACCCACTATGGATCAACCCCATGCTTCCCCATCTTCTCACTGTCCCTGATCCGGCTATTTGGGCCAAGAGGGGTATCACCACTTTAAAACATGTCATGCCTCAGGGGGTTGTACTTTCATTTCGTGAACTACAAGCAGCTTACAATTTACTGAGGTCTTTCCTTTTTAGATATTGGCAGTTACAACACGCACTAAAAGCCCAATTCCCCTCCTGGGTGTCACTGGAGCCTGATTCCATTGAGCGCCTTCTGACCTCGGAGATATTGGATAAACCCCTTTCCTCCTTATACCTCTACCTAACAGTGTCACATGAGGTTAAGAATAATAGATCACTGACTAAATGGCAGGGAGACATTCCTTCCTTAGGTGAGGAGGAATGGGAGGAGTGTCTAACGGCGTTCATACCATCTATGATAGCTGCGAAGGATAGATTTATCCAATTGAAATTTATACATAGGGCCTATTATACACCGGAAAGACTGGCAAAGATTTACCCTGCTCTTAGCCCTAACTGTACTAGATGCGAACTAGACACGGGCACCTTTTATCATATGGTCTGGTCCTGTCCCAAGCTTCACCCCTTCTGGAGATCAGTCGCAGACACTCTGGAGAGAGTCTGTGGAGTTAAGATCCCACTTGAGCCTTTAACCTTCCTACTGAGCCACTTGGAAGATGTAGAAGGAGACCGTTATACTAAACTATGCCTAACACACTCGCTCTTTTATGCGAGAAGGGAAATACTCCTTAAATGGAAACAAAAAGAGGCCCCAACTAAAGAAACATGGCAAAAGGCGATAAACAATGTGTTACCACTATACCGTATCACTTATGAGAGCAGAAACTGTCCACAGAAATATGATAAAGTATGGTCCAGCTGGATTGATGCTTGTAGCTAGCCCGATATCGGCGGTACATCTGCTGATGCTCCTGTCTGCTGGGGGGCTCACTCCGCTAGACTGGAAGACCTGGGGCTCCCCCTCCTCCTTGCTCTCAGGGCCTCATGCCTTATGATTTGATCAGGGGTGGGGGTTATCTCCATGACCCCCCCCTGCTCCCCCTCGCCCCCTTTCCCCAGGGGGGGTGGGGGGAGATGGGGGCCCTACGGAGAACCAGTGGGATGGGTCTGCTGTCGTCTTGGGGTGACCTCAGAGGGGCCGCCCCTGTTCGAGCATTGATCCTGCAAATAAATTATTTTGGTTACACCTGATACCTTTAATAAACTGTACACCACCCAGCAAGAATAACCTAACTCCTACATCTGTATTACTATTGTCATCTAACTAAGTACCTTGTGTCCAATTCTTTGTATGATTCTTATCACAATATACTGTCTTGTTTCTTTGTGTTAAGGAAAAATAAAAATCTTTTCTGTTAAAAAACATGTCACCCTTCAAAATTGCACACGCTCGTGGAATGGCGCCAAACTTCGCTACTTAACCACTTCAGCTCTGGAAGGATTTACCCCCTTCCTGACCAGAGAACTTCTTACAATTTGGCACTGCGTCGCTTTAACTGCTAATTGCGCGGTCATGCAATGCTGTACCCAAACGAAATTTGCGTCCTTTTCTTCCCACAAATAGAGCTTTCTTTTGATGGTATTTGATCACCTCTGCCATTTTTATTTTTTGTGCTATAAACGGAAAAAGACCAAAAATTTTGAAAAAAAAATGATATTTTCTACTTTTTGTTATAAAAAAATCCAATAAACTCAATTTTAGTCATATATTTAGGCCAAAATGTATTCGGCCACATGTCTTTGGTAAAAAAAATTTCAATAAGTGTATATTTATTGGTTTGCACAAAAGTTATAGCGTCTACAAGCTAGAGTACATTTTCTGGAATTTACACAGCTTTTAGTTTATGACTGCCTATGTCATTTCTTGAGGTGCTAAAATGGCAGGGCAGTACAAACCCCCCCCAAATGACCCCATTTTGGAAAGTAGACACCCCAAGGAAATTGCTGAGAGGCATGTTGAGCCCATTGAGTATTAATTTTTTTGTCCCGAGTGATTGAATAATGACAAAAAAAAAAAAAATTACAAAAAGTTGTCACTAAATGATATATTGCTCACACAGGCCATGGGCATATGTGGAATTGAACCCCAAAATACATTCAGCTGCTTCTCCTGAGTACGGGGATACCACATGTGTGGGACTTTTTGGGAGCCTAGCCGTGTACGGGGCCCCGAAAACCAATCACCGCCTTCAGGATTTCTAAGGGCGTAAATTTTTTATTTCACTCCTCACTACCTATCACAGTTTTGAAGGCCATAAAATGCCCAGATGGCACAACCCCCCCCAAAGGACCCCATTTTGGAAAGTAGACACCCCACACTATTTGCTGAGAGGCATGTTGAGTCCATGGAATATTTTATATTTTAACACAAGTTGCGGGAAAGTGACAATTTTTTTTTTTTTTGCACAAAGTTGTCACTAAATGATATATTGCTCACACAGGCCATGGGCGTATTTGGAATTGCACCCCAAAATACATTTAGCTGCTTCTCCTGAGTATGGGGATACCACATGTGTGGGATTTTTTGGGAGCCTAGCCGTGTACGGGGCCCCGAAAACCAATTAGCGCCTTCAGGATTTCTAAGGGCGTAAATTTTTGATTTCACTCCTCACTACCTATCACAGTTTTGAAGGCCATAAAATGCCAAGATGGCACAAACCCCCCCAAATGACCCCATTTTGGAAAGTAGACACCCCACGCTATTTGCTGAGAGGCATGTTGAGTCCATGGAATATTTTATATTTTGACACAAGTTGCGCGAAAGTGACAATTTTTTTTTTTTTTTGCACAAAGTTGTCACTAAATGATATATTGCTCACACAGGCCATGGGCATATGTGGAATTGCACCCCAAAATACATTTAGCTGCTTCTCCTGAGTATGGGGATAACACATGTGTGGGATTTTTTTGGAGCCTAGTGCGTCGGAACAGGCCACACACGGTCGGAATTGACGCGATCGGATTTTCCGATGGAAAATGTCCGATGGAAGCCACACACGGTCGGAATGTCCGACAACACACTCCGATCGGACATTTTCCATCGGAAAATCCGACCGTGTGTACGGGGCATAAGTGTGTAATTTATATGCTCTAACAATTCCCATAGTCCTGTATGTGATCTGCTTCCTGAGCAAAACATCTAAACGTTTTTGAACTTGTCAACACTCTCAGTTGGTACCACTTCCTGGTGTGAAAGAGGGGGGAGTTTGGGACTTTGAATGAGGCACAAAATACTTCCTGATGACGTGGTATTTATCCCCCAAAATGCGTAGAGCTTACAAAGATGCATACCCTAATGACTTCATCTGTGAGGACATTTATTCCTTGTTAATGTTTTATACAATTTTGTACATGGAGCAACATTGGCAATGGTACCACACAACACTCTGTGGTTTATGTTTATGTTTAATCTTGTGTTGTATCTGAGTTCATGCAACTACTATTTAGTGATATCTGTTTTGGTTACATCATGTCATATTTGTGGCTGTATAATAAATGATCCTTCTACGTCCGGTTCCTTTTTGTGCCTCATTCAAAGTCCCAAACTCCCCCCTCTTTTATACCAAATTTTATGGCTGGAGGTGCCCCTTTGTCGGAGGCGCTTCATTTAAAGTCCCAACCTTTCTCTTTTATTACTTCCTGGTGTGGGGGTTCCATAAACCTCCTTTCTTCTAACCTCAAATTGTGGCTGCATGTCTTCTTCAGAATAAACAGTTAATACAGTTACTGAAGTCACCTTTGAACTTATTTCTCTGCATAATTTGGTTTTACAACAAACACTGAAATTGAACACTTAATTCCAAACACTATATCATTAAAGTGGTTGTAACCCTAAAAAAAGAAGAAAAAAAAAAGCTTGATCTATAGCATGAACTATAGCATAGTGCTTGTGCAGTGTAAATCCTGCCTGTTCCCGCGTCCCCCCTATGTGTGCTGACCACAGTAATCATGGCTGCTGAATGCTGATCCATGATACCATGATCAATTTATGTGCCTCTGTCATCCTGCTGTGTGGTGAATCTCTCCCTGTATAAATCACTTGCATCCCCTCTGTTTTATGAAGACATAAAGCACAGTATGTCAGTTTCTTAAAATTACTATCCTAAATACCTTCTTGCACAGCACCATTCAGCCCCTTCCGCTGCTTTCCTTAGATCAGGGGAAGCAGAGCAGAGGGAGGACATGTGACAGCACAGCCCAGCTGTGCAAGAAGGTATTTAGAATGATATATTTTTAAAAAATACATACTGTGCCTAAGATCTGCCTAAAACAGGGAACATGCCAGTGATTTATATAAGTAACTTAACAACCAATTTAATAAACAAATTGAACAGGAATGACCCCCAAAGAGAGGACCCTGGGGCACACTACTCACAACTTTAGACCGTTCAGAGAATGACTGATCTCTCACTGCTGTCTGGATCGTTTCACATAACCAGTTTCCTATCTATGTACATAGAATTTCATCAACTCCAACATATCTTATTTTATATATTAAACATTTAGGAGGTATAGTATCAAAAACCTTAGCAAAATCTAGATAAACTACATATACTGGACGTTCACCATCCAGTTTCTAACTTACTCAAAGAGCAATAACAAGTTAGTCTGAGAAGAATGGTCTTTTATAACCATGCTGGTTGTTGCTTATGTTACTTTTACCAGGGAAAAATAATTGTATAGTGTCCCTTACTATTCCCTCAACTACCTTATTGATGTATTGATGTTAGCCTGACTGACCTATGGTTACCTAGTATAAATATACATTCTTTTTTGTAAATTGGTACGGCATTTGCTCTACGCCAATTAGTTGGTATCATTCCAGTCAGTATAGTGTCTTTGAATATTAGAAAGAGCAGCTTGGCTATAGCCAATCAAATTCCCTAATGACTCCTGGGTGTAAGATGTCTGGACCTGGTGATTCGTTCACATTAATGTGATTCTAAAGACTCAAGTTTAGCTTAATGCATTCTTGCATTGAGGTAAACAAATAAATAATTTGCTGCAGTAGCCCCCCAGCACCCCCCCCTTATTCTTACCTGAGCCCGATCTAATCCAGCGATGTGCATGAGAGCAGAGGCTCTTGCAGCTGTCTTCCTCCTCATTGGGCAGATTGATAGCAATGGCAGCCATTGGCTCCCGCTGCTGTCAATCAAAAGTTGTGATGAGGGAGCCAGGGACGGGGCCAAGTCCCCCGGTCTGTGTCAATAGACGTAGACTGGGTAGCTCAGGAGCAAGCCCGCAGGGGTGTGGCTCTCCATGGGGCACTCGCTGAAGAGGAGTGGCCTGATGCGCTGGCGGGGGACCCCAGAAAAGGATAATCGGGGCTGCTCTGTGCGAAACTATTGCACAGAGCAGGTAAGTATAACATGTTTGTTATTTTAGTTTAAAAAAACCTGAAGGTGTAATATCACTTTAAGTTTCTCTAATCTATTTTATACCAGCTTTTAAGTCAGCCAAAGAGGTACCTTTGATGAATCATCATTAATATTATTGTTAAGACTACCAAACTTGTCTTTTTTAATCCGTAAAAGCTGGAGAGAAAAAAAAACATTTAGTACATCTACCTTTTCCCTTTGTGACCAGCTTTCCGTGTTCATCCGTTATGGGGCCTATATGTTCTTTTATAACCTTTTTGCTATTGATACATTTGAAAATATGTGGATGATTTGCTATACTTGCTGTAGCAATATGTTTCTCATAATCTATTTTAGCCACCCTGATTGCTCCCTTGCATTTTCTGTTGCATTCCTTGTATATCTAGAATGTCCCCTATACTTTGCACTTTTTAAACCTTTTTCTCAAGTATTTTACACTAGAATGTAGCCACATAGGTTTTAATCTTGTTCTTTTATGCTTGTTACCCAAAGGAATCTAATGAGTAATGCAAATTTGTTGTAACTACTCCCACTTTCCTTGTGTGCTCTTTGGGCCAAAATGTTGGCCCCACTGAGTGTCGTGCAGCAAGGATTGCAGCTGATTAGACATTTGGAGTTCTTGTCATGCCACCATGTCTCTCTTTGCTGTAGCTTATGGCAAATATGATTACACCATGATCACTATTACTCAAGTTGTCTCTAAAAAGTACATCTGTAACAAACTCCATTTACAGCATTTGAATTATTACTGCCAAAAGGACAAAGTCACTCATAATTAAATTTTTATCCTTCCAATTTTATAAATCAACAGATGTTTGTTACAAAGCATTATATTACCCTACCAGTATGACAACAATTATTGCCTGGAATAGATTAATTCAGGGGTGAAGGGGCTTAGCACTGTTTTATAAGTGTTATTTCAAGAGTGCAAATCTTAGCACCTACATCTACATTTAGTTCTAGTGTTATGCTTTATGCTAATCTGTCACAAACATCTTGGCAAGTTTGACAGTTAATTTCAGTCTCCTCAGCTCGTAGTTTTTTTTATTATTTTTATTTGTATTTTTCCTCTCCTTTGTTTAACTTGCTGACATGGTGACATTGCCAGAACATTTGGACCATGACATTTTAATCATGCGAAAATAAACTGATTGTTATAGCAACCATTAAAGGCAAACAAGTGATTCAATTTCTTTTAGTTTCAGTATAATATAATTATATGATTATAATATGATAATCATATAATTATATAGCACAGACAAGCAGACTGACCTGTAAAGGTGTTCAATTAATGCAGCTAAGGTGCTTTTATTCAGTGCTAGAAGTGTATCAATTAAGTTTTTGTATTTTAGCACTCGTTCCCGTTCATCCTGAATATCTGTCACAAAAAAAAAAAAAAATTAAAAGCATGCAGACTTCACAACTCACATACAATGGATTAAGGGCAATCTAACACAGTTCAAGCTCACCCAGAAATATACTAATTACATTGTATAATGAACCAGCAGAACTTCTTTTTGAAAATATTAAAGCACACCTAAACCCAAAAACAAATTGTATTGCAGTTTATGCATCCTTAGATATGGATGTCGCATTGTTTTAATTTTTTTAGGCTTTTCCCTTATTTTTACCTGATGATCCAACCAGTAATACATAATTGATGTCTTAGGGTGGCTACACTCACTCTTCCACTGTATCTATGGAGGAGCAACATGAACAGCAGTATTGTCAACCTATGGAGAGAGCTGTGCTGGATGGACTAGTAGATTTAGATGAACTTTATGTAAATATTAATATGAATGTTATTTAGGCAATAAAAGTTGTCCACTGTAAACCTCCATCAGTGTTAAATGGTTTGTAAAAGCCTCTAAATGCCACTTTTTATTGGACAGGTTGGTCCAATAAAGGAAGTTAAAGGGTAACTCCACTTTTGTGTAAAAAATAGCAAAAAAAAAAAAAAAAAATAGAATATACAATTGCGACACAAATCATATTGTAATTTTATATTAATAAAAATTATCCTTCCTTTTCAATCTGCAGCACAGTCATTTCCTGTAAAATTGAATGCAATATGGGAACCTGGAGGTGTTCTGTACACAGACAGTGTACATAACTCCCTCCAGATATGTAATTTTCTGCTGGAGCGATTGGTTTACTGATTTTCCCAGAAGTCTGCACTATAAAGTCAGATTTTGGCATCCCCTGCAACAAAAATGTCATTTTTGGTGAGATACTCCCAAAATGTAAGTAAATGAATCCTTGAATGTTTATGCTAACAACATACACCTACAGGTATCCTAACTTTTGTTGATTACTTACAAGCTCTCTGTCTGTATAAAAGCAGTGTTGAAACACACCGGGTTGATTTACTTATACTGTGCACTGCAAGTTCAGTTGCTCCAGAGCTTAGTAAATGAAGTAAAGCTTCACTTTGCATGGCCTGGCACCGTACCAAGATGGACGTGTAATTCTGGAGCTCCCTTTCCACGAGGTCCAGCAACTTAAGCTAGTTGGCTCCCACACAGCTCTCAAACAACCAAACCATGGAGAGAACATCCAGGAGTGTGTCGGCAACAAGGTCCCGCTCCCCGCGGGAGCAGGACACACAGCTCAGCTGACAGAACCCCAATATCTTTCAGACAAGGCCTAGAGGCAGGGCGCAAGCCTCACAAGTAGCCTTCTCCCATGAGTCCCACTCCCCAAGCAGAAGCCCACAGTGCTCCAGAGCAGGGATGGAGGCACAATCACCCCCAGCACAGAGCCTGGATGACCCCCATAGCATAGCCTCAGACATAAAGAGCACCCTCACTACTGCCATCTCATATCTGGGATCAGACATCCAGGCCATAGCCTTGAGAGTAGAGGAGGTCGAAACTATACAGGCCCGCCATGATGTCTCCCTCTGCCACATGCAGCAAGTGACTGAATCCCACGCCATACACCTGAGGGAGATTAAACGCCATATGGAGGATCTGGACAATCGAGGGATACGCCGCAACCTCAGGGTTAGAGGGGTCCCAGAATCGATAGAACCCAGCCATCTCTCCTAGGCAGTCACCAACATATTCAATGACCTCCTGGAGAGACCCCCAGATACACCGATTGCCTTTGAGCACATACACAGAGTGCTATGTCTGAGAGGGAGAGACACGGATTCCCCCAGGGACTCGATGTGTTGTCTCCTTGAAATCCTCTGCAAAACCAGGAGGAGAAATCAACTATCTTTTAGGGGATCCGAAATTAGGATTTATCAAGATCTCTCCAATATCACTCTACAGCGTAGAAGGGAACTACAGACTTTACTTGCCACTCTGCGAGCTATATCAATCATATACCCCTGGAAGTTCCCTTTCTGCCTGTCAGAGACACATCAAGGATGCACAGCAAACCTTGGGGTGCCTGAGGACCTGGAACACTTCTGCTCCACTCTGGATATACCGCTAGTAGATTTACCAGACTGGTCCAGTGATTTCAGCCCTACAGCCTCACCGGTGCACCACAGAGCACGCATCAATTAATCAGGTAAAAGACTCATTTGTTCCATTAATTACATGACACAGAGACATTGTCCCCACAGTAAGCCTCCATATACCTGATTGTAAGAAGCGCCACTATAAATATTCCTACAAATTTGACCACCCTAGAACGCTTGTCACTCTGCGACAATGGTCTCATAAAGATGTCCAACCTCCAGTCTATCTGAGATGTCACAGATCCGGGATCCACAAACCCTCTCCCACCTGCTCTTCATATGGAAAAGCAAACAACACTAACACAATGATCCCTTCCCATGCAAACTATAATGTTGTGGATTACAAAGGTCTGTCTCATAACCTGACCACTACATCTCCTCCTGAATCCAGCCTTTCACACACAATACTTGACAATGCTAAGTAGCTTCCGCATACCTGATCCAAGAGACCTTATGCTTATGTCATACTGAATATCTGAAAAGCACAGCACGACAACACAGCTCCCACTTGCATCATCAAAAGGGATAGCAGCACAGTCAAATGGAGGCTGAAGTTACAGAGGGGTGTGTAAACACTTCACCCTACATATTCGATCCCCTACTCCCATCTAACGAGCAATGACCCTCCACCTAAGGAAACCATGCTTGGAAAAGCCGGAGTTAGACGCATCCATGGGATTCTCCCGGACACTCAGCAAGCATGATCCATAAATGGTCCCTGTGACAGAGACTTTTTCCTCTCCTCACCAAGAACCCTCCTGCATGTTCTGGTTCGATGCCTAAGGACACCTTAAGGTCCTACACAAATGGAATAACCGAAAATGATGGACACCCCCTTTTCTTTTATGCTTCAGAGCAACCCGCTGACCTTGCCACTGGGACATAAGATACAGAAGACGAGTACACTCTGCTCTAAACTTCCATCTTAACTATTCTCCCTTCACACAAACCTACTAAACCATCTTCACTACCTACCTGTTAGGCTCAACCTATCACCTACACTCACCTACCTCGCTTTATACTTTACTCTACCACCCCTTCCTTTTCTATCCTTTGACTCAAAGTTACCACATTATATTATGACCTTGTAACATGTCATTATACTTTTCAGCTATGCGTCGACCAAGACGCTCTGCTATATAGCGCTCCAGTCCGAACTGTGTGCCTTGGGACCCGAGGTGGATATGTGCAGGTAAGGGCTCCACACTATCTTCAAAAACACATAACAATCTCTGATACTCAAACACACAAATGCATACCCACAGAAGTAAACTACAAAAACATTCAGTCTACTTCCCAATAGAGAATAGATGAGCGACATACAAATTTGAGCCCGATGAGCCAGGGCTGGGCATGTCCCCCTCAGACACAGAGAGCCCACACTTATTTACAACATGTATTACTGTTATAGTCACTGTGATTACTGAAGTTATTTTCTTTCATTAAGTGTCATGTAAACTGCAAGTTTCAAGTTTATCAGTTAAAGTGTTCAAAATGGTTCTGCACCAGACCGTGTTATTCTAGACATCCGCACTACGCCTCACAAACCTAGTATATCCCTTTACAATGAAAAATTGTATACTCCCATCACAGGATTGTTATCAGAATGAAGGCCAATCCACGCCAGGAAGACAAAACATAACTAACAATTTCCAGATCAGTTCCTCTCCCCGCTCCATACATACACTCTCCCTCCATGCCAAAACTCTTCTTAAACACTGATGGGTAGTACCGGAAGGGAAATATTCTCCCCTCCTGGTTCCAGACACCATTTAAGAAAGGCAGACAATATAGCCCTTATGACCTCATAGGGACGCAGAACTCACTCCTCCTGTAGTACATTACCTACCACCTCCACACACAACGGACTCTGACAGACACCGTTGACCAAACCGGACCCCTCTCCTATTGTAAGGTGGGTTGACAGGTTGACAGGTTCAGTTGCACAGCCGGTATAACCCCCCCTCGATCAATTCCTAATATACACCTGACCTTTACCCCCCACTTCCCTAGTCCTCTCTAGTGCCCGCCTCATCCCCTTCTACCCCTCTTATTCCTCCTTTTTTTTTCTGATCCTCTTCCTTTTCTCCCCCTCCCTCTCTGACTCCCCCTCCTCAGAGCAGCATTACCACAGCCCAGCTCCCTCCCACTATCAACATGGCTCAGCCCAAAACATGAACCATCGATTCCTCGCTGAAACGTATCTCTCTGAACGCCAAAGGCTTAAACACCCCAGAAAAATGCTCACAAGTGCTATCCAGTATGTGATCCATGAAAGCTCATGTAGTCTTCTTGCAGGAAACCCACTTTTGCACTAAGTCAATCCCTAAACTATCAAATCACTCCTTCCCCCAAAGCTTCCATGCCACCTCCCCAGTCACAAAATCCAAAGGATTCGCAATACTTCTTTCCAAAAATGCTCCCATCCAAATATCAGACACCCTCTTAGATGACCAGAGTAGATTCATTTTTATTAAAGGTATTTATAGAAATAAACCAATCACGCTGGCAAAAATATATAGCCCCAACTCCTCCCAGGTTCCTTTCTTTCACACCATTGCACAACGTCTATCTACTTTCCAAGTAGGAATATTGATCCTAGGGGGTGACGTCTCGTTAGATCCCCTACTAGACACCTCTTCAGGTAAATCTCACCTGTCATTCAGGGCTACTAGAAAAATCAGAAAATGCCTTCAAGACATATTACTCCATGACACCTGGCGCACCCTTCACCTGAAGGAAAAAGATTTTTATCTCAATTCCGCATAATAGGTACTCCCGTCTTGACTATCTCTTCATCACACAACAAGACCTGCCAAGCCTGACAGCAGCAACAATAGAGCCCATGACATTTTCTGACCACCACCCCATCTCAGTCACACTCACCTTTCCTGACAAAACCGCATACACGCGCATCTGGAGACTTGAATCGAACATCCTGACAGACAAAGCTAGAGAAGCAGAAATCCGTAAATGCTTAGTCCACTATTTCACCGAAAATAACACTTGTGATACCTCTAAATTGACCAATGGGAAGCACACAAATGTGTAGTGAGAGGCAAAATGATTTCCATGTCTGCAGCAATCAAAAGAGAGAAAATTGCCAAGCTTGCAGATCTGTTCACCAAACTGGCCCAAAAAGCTCACATGGAACTCATCAAAACTCGTACACGCATACAAGAAGAACTAGGTCGCAATCTGAAAAAAAATTAATTCTCTCGCAGAAACTCTTTTATGAATATGGAATTAAATCTGGCCATGTACTAGCCAAAGCACTATGCTCAAAGAAAGCTAGAAACACAATACATCAAATACACTCTCCAACGGGTAAGACGCTCACGAAAAACACTGACATAGCACACGAATTTGAGCAATACTACTCTTCCCTATATAACCTCAACGTGTCCAACCCTAGTGCCTCCCCCACCTCAAAAAGGCAAAATGAGATCCAATCATTCCTGAACAAATTCTCCCCTGGAAAAAATCCCAGCAGATACCACTGACACACTTGAGTCTCCGGTCACCCCAACAGAATGGGAACAAGCAGTAAAACAACTAAAACCTGGCAAGAGTCCAGGCCCAGATGGGCTACCCGCGGCATATTACAAAATTTTTGCAGAGACACTACAGTCCCCCTTTCTAAATGCTTATAACTCCCTCTCCCCTTCAAATCCCCTTACACATGGGAAGCTAGAAGCCCACATAACAGTCACCCCCAAAAAAGGAAAGGACCCCACAAACACTGGGAACTACAGACCGATCTCGTTACTCAACATGGACATCAAAATCTTCTCCAAGATATTAGCAAACAGACTCTTACCTTTCCTCCCCTCTTTCATCGCCCCAGACCAAGTAGGCTTTGTTCTTGGATGAGAGGCCAGGGACAACACCATTAACCTACACCACCTGATGACACAAACCGATAAAAAAGGGCTTTCTGACCTGTACATGAAAAATCACTTGCCGCTCCTAAATAAACTAACCACCGACCTCAAAAATTGGAACAAACCAATATTCTGGTGGTTTGGTAGGGCTGGGAACTTAAAGATGAATGCGCTATGGGATTGTTATACATCTTGCAGATGATTCCAATCCATGCCCCACCAACCTTTTTTAATGCATACAAAAATATATGCTACAGATTCCTTTGGGGGGAACGGAGACCTAGAATCAGCTTAGGGGGGATAGGTCTCCCAGACCTCCTAAATTACTACACAGCAGTACATCTCTCCAGAATTGTAGACTGGAATGTCCACTCCTTCTCCAAAGATTGGGTCCCCTTAAAAGCATCTCTCACTACCCTTCCTCTGGCCTCTCTGCCATGGATGATCCCAAGCCACATTCCTTTAGCAACTCTGCAACACCCACTGATTGGACCCACCTTACATTGCTTCAGGAAGTTGTGCACCCAAACTAACATATCCTCCATCTTAGGACCACTAACATCAGTAAAAATGAACCCTGACTTACCCCCAGGGATGTATCACCATTTTCTCACCGATAACTGGTCACAGGATCAAACCCAAACCCACCAATTCTTTCATAAAGGAAAACTCCTCACTGCCTCCCACCTTGCCAACCACAACTCAATTCCTCCTTCACCACTCTCCCCTACCGCATAAATCCTACCACAAATCCTTGGCATTGCACATGATTAATGCAGCAAAACAATGCATCCCCCTGCTTTGGGGCTCTTCTCAGATACCTACAATCAAAGACTGGTTTAACAGTATACGTAAAGTTGCTGAAATAGAAGAACTGATCCACATTTCATGAAACACCCCATCAAAATTCAGCAAAAAATGGGCATGCTGGTTACACTTTCAGATGACACCTGAATACTCAAACGTACTCAATTCACTCAAGTAAGGAAATAGCGATAGCCATGACCCTATCTACCCCCCCCCCCCCCAAGAGAGGGAAGGGGAAGGAAGGGAAAAGAAGGAGGAGGAAAAAAATTCAAATCCTACTTGTCACCCCTCGCCCCTTAATGCCCATCCCCCTCCAAGGCATACTGAAATTTCAACCGGAATTCCCTGCATTCCTTTAAAACCTGAGGAGGGCAGTCAGAGATGTACACTCCCCATCCTTCCCCCCTTTTTTTTCCCCCTCTCTTCTTCCCACCCTCCCCTCTCTTCCCCCCCACACTCCCCTTCTCTCCTCCTTTCTTCTCCGGCAATCCCCGCTCCGCTTCACCCCCTCCCCACCCTACTATGGTATCCAGCTTAATCACACACAGATTCTGCCCACAACTTCACTTCACATACTCCCCAGCTACGCTCTGTAAGTACCAAACATGGGCTTAACACATAGCGATCCCCTCACTACTACTATTCGCAACTCCCTCCAAAAATGGTTACACTGTGCCCACGTATTCTACTCTAGATACCCTCCCTTCCCTGCTACTTGTCTGAGAAACTAAGCAGTAGTTGCATTCTATAGGGACCCCCATCTTGGATAAAGTTTAACAACGAAACGTAGACCATATTGAACGAAACAGTAGGTCTAGATCCACTACGTAAAGGTTTATGCTGAAGTGACCAAATTTGTTTGTGTATTACAATCTTGTTGTTCC
Source organism: Aquarana catesbeiana (assembly GCF_042186555.1). NCBI lineage: Eukaryota > Metazoa > Chordata > Amphibia > Anura > Ranidae > Aquarana > Aquarana catesbeiana. Next base: position 841,297,138 of record NC_133324.1, on the reverse strand, counting down.
AATACTCAGTTATGTACAACAGTTGATTGAGATTTCTGTAAATTTTTTCTTTTCCGAAAATAAAAATTTTCTTGGGAAAAAAAAAAAAAATCAGCAGAGCTTCCCCTCATTTCAGAGCTTCCTCTTAAATCTAGAGCAACTGCACTTGCAGTGCACAGTATATTTGCCTTTAGAAAATCAACCTCACCCTGTTGCTATGCCCTCTTAAGCAAAAGTTGGATAGTAGTGTACTGCAGGAAGTAGTATAATTATTAAATTCGAATGGAGTTTGATGTAAAATCCAATCTGAATTTCAATTTGAATTTCGGAAATTCTGACAAATTTTAGTTTAGTTATTCAGAGTATTCGGTAAGCTTTGTTTATACTGTAATTTGAGTATTCAGATATATCAGAATCTCCAAATAATGAAAAATTCATCTGAATATTAATTTGAAATGAGACAAACATGTCTACTTAACACTGATAAAAGTAAGCAAGCCTCAGTTTAAACTGTGAAGAGAAGACTTTGAGCTGCAGGTTTGACAGATCAAGTGGTTGTAAGAAAACCATTGCTAGGATGGCAAAATAAGAAAAAGAGGCTTGCCTTTGCCATGAAGCATCACCAGTTGACAACAGAAGACTGCAAGAAGATCTTATGATTAATCAAAATTTGAGATCTTCAGTTCATCAAGCAGGGTTTTTGTACACGGTCACGTAGGTGAAAGGATGGTTCCTCTGTGTTTGACACCAACTGTTAAATATGGAGGAGGAAGTGTGAAGGTGTGGGGCCCTTTTGTTTGATCCAGAGTCATTGACTTACACAGAATGAGTGGCACCCTGAACCAAAACTACTAACCAAACATTTTACAGCAGCATGCAAAAACCTCTAGAATACACCTAGTTGGTCAGGGGTTCATCTTACAGCAAGATAATAACCCAAAATGTACTCCCAGGCTGTGTCAGAACTACCTTAGAAGAAAAGAAAAATATGGTAGGCTTCAAATCATGGAATTTCCAACACAATCTCCAGACTTAAACCCCTTCAAGCTGGTTTGGGATGAACTGGACAGAAAGGTGAAAGCAAAGTAACCTACAAGTGCAACACATCTGTGGGAACTTCGTGTTTACTTTGATAAGTCAAAAATGTAGATTACATTTTGTTAAAGAAAACAATTCCATGTTTTTTTATGTCCAATTGTTTGTTTGTTCTGTGCATTTTTTTCAGAGTACATTGAGACATTAAACTGCATAAGTTTCAATGAAAAACTGGAAAAATGTGGGGTGTTTTTTTAAAATTGGTAGTCTATACTGTATATACAGTATGCACACTATACACACACACATATATATATATATATATATATATATATATATATATATATATATATATATATACTTCTGTTGTCAACAGCAAGGTTAGGAAATGCTACATTTACCAAGAACTGTACATGCTCTTTTGAGATGACCTTTCTAAACAGTCCAAGCCACAGCTATGCGGCATTATAACTGTTAGTTGAAATTTATAATAATTGTTACAAATCATGTGTTGTTAACTAAAGCCTCACGCATATCTGCAGAGCAATTTCCATAAATCAGATTGCTGCAAGCTAATACTGTATAGTGTATATTTTTTCTGACAAGCATCAAACTTGATTTTCTGATAACTTTTCCTTTTGAAAAAAAAAACTACAATTTACTTAAAACTTTTCCTCATTACTTATTAATCTTGCTGCTAAAAATGGATGAATGGTTAATTAAAAGAAGGAAAAAGGGAAACTAATGAGCGTGAAGGCTGGTAGGGCCACAAATCTCCCGTGAATCGAGGTTTAAGTACCAGTGTAGTCATTAATAGCTGATTTTATTAAAACCGGTTCTAGCTGAATGCAGTAATAAGCCTTAAAATGTGTGGGTGAAAAGTTAACTGATGAAAAAAAGACCACCCTAATGATATCATGTATGCATATGTTACAACATTAAAGGTTTCATCCGTCTCTGACCCTGAAGGAGCTTACAATCTAATGTCAATACTAGAGTAATACTTGTGCACAAACTAAGGCCAATTTAAGTGAGAGGAAATTCATTCATATTATGAAAAAGTGGTATCAGCTACTTACAGTAATTTTCATTTCCTGGTATCTCCTTGTGACAGCATACCTTGGGTCAGCCCTTGACAAAAAGGTCACTTAACTGGCAAATAAAAAAAAGTAATTTACCTTACCCAGCCATCTATCACTAGCCTTGTGACAGGACCCCGTCTTCCCAAAATGATGGTGAGAGGCCTTACATATAACTTCCTAGATACCTTCCTGTGAGAAAGCCCAAGATGTTGCACTAAAGGTAAGTCCCATGATGAAAAGAGTGGTTTCCATGGTTGCCTTAGTATACTGGCCTCACAGAAAAATTGTTACACCAACATGTCTTCAGCCCACTTCCCTCAGGGCAGATAAGTTCTAGCTTAGACCCTTATTTATAAAGAATAAGAAGTACTTACCATGAGCTCTCCCTCCCTAGGAGCAATTTATACCCCACATACAGACCACAAGGACTCCGGCACCCTCGAGTACACCCAATAAGAGGAATTTACCTAGACACATGGGAGAGGCTGGAGCAAGAAAACAACATACAGTGGTCCTGGAGTGAAGACGAAAAAAAAAGATTACTGAGTAAGGAACATTTACTCTTTTTTATTAGCTAGTTAGGTGGTCCTTTATGGGGGGGGAGCTGATCTGAGGTATGCTGTCATGAGAGAACTGGGACTTGATCTAGATAGATAGATAGATAGATAGATAGATAGATAGATAGATAGATAGATAGATAGATAGATAGATAGATAGATAGATTTACTGCTACCTAAACATTTTCTACCTTAATGCAGGGAATGCTGCTTCTATGCTGCTCAGTACTCTGCACAACAAAACCACATCACACATTGTTGCAATGGTAAACCACGGCAACCAGACACTTCCACTGCTTTTGCACCAAAGTTCAGATGTACATCAGCACCCGTATGACCAAGCAGTGGGGGTGTTACTTTTCCCTGACAAGTAGTTTGGGGCTCCACTGCCCAATGAGCACTGGGAGTTGTAGCATGGAGCCAACATGGTAAGGCAAAAAGAAAGGTTAAATGGGAACTAAACTCTCTGAATCAGCATTTAACATGTTTAATCCTTATGCTACTAGCCTTAGTAAATAGAAAGAAAGGTATATTATATTTACTTGTTTTAACCTTTTTTTTTAATTTATTTCCTCAGTTTCTTCCTGGTTTCTGGCTGAGGCCAAAATGATGTCATACATCCCAGAAATCTTCATAGGCATTTTTATTTTCTTTCATCTGGGGGGTGGGGGGATGCTTTCTCAGCTAAACACACACTCCTTCCTGCATGTCTAAAGTAAGGGCAGATGGATTCCAGGCAGTAAATGCTACATGAATCACCTGCCCTAACTTACAATGGCCATAGCTAGGAATACAGGGGGTGTTTTTCAAAGTGATGTCTCAACAAAATGAAGCATGGAGACATGGATGAATAGATGGGATAGTTTGCTGTGAATATTAAAACTGAATGAAATAAAGTTTTTAGTTTGTGGTGCTCAGATACACTTTAGTTCTGTTTTAATGTACATTTAAAGAAGCTAAAAAAAAATGTAAAGTAAGAACCTTCACTTAAAATAGAATACACTTGGTCTTTCTACTGATAAGAGCAATTTCCCATCTCTTTCTATCCCTATGACCCCTGTCACTGGAATATGAAGTAGGGGTAATTCTCTCTGCTGAGGACACAGACAGTAATACAAACTTTACAGAGGTGACTTGAGTTGGACTTTAATAGACCTGTGACATTAGAAGTCAGGCTGGATAGAGATGAATGCTAATATTACTGATATTTCTCATACTTATGCTTAAATAACACAATAGCAATTGTGATGTTGCTCCTCACACAGCGAACCTTTGTGCACATTTTACCTAACATCAAAAAAATGTTGATAGTTAAAATTTGACCCCAACAAATTCATGTCAAGGGCTATATTCAGCGCTACATAAATGTTTAATATGTGACAACATGATACATAAAGTTTAAGCTGTAATCTCAAATAACAAAGAGGTGTAAAAGCATGAATGCTGCTTAGATTGTAAAAAGGGTTTAGGTCATTGGCTGAGCACTAAAATTACTGTACTGTATATGAACAATATGTCTTAACACACACTTGTTCATTTAAAAAGGAAGCATACATACTGTATATAACATTAACAAGGTACAATTTACTTTTTAGCTGAAAGTCTGGACAATTTCACTGCCATGAAAATATAACTTTAGGACATAGATTCCTGGAGTGTGACTGGATCTGACATTAGTCAGTCACACAGGCTGAATGTTATAATTATTGAAGCAGAATTATAACTAGCCCTATATCAATTTGAACTTGTCTGAATTTGTCATCCACATCAAGTCAGCAGCTCAGAGATCCTCATCAGACTTGTTCAAGAGTGACAATCCAATGTACCATATGGGTTTAGCTGGTACACTTCCATTTTAACTGGTCTTCATTTCTGCCCCTTAAAATATATGTCAAGGCAAGTGAAAAAAAAAAAAAAAACAGATTGATTGCATGTCTGCAATGAATGCACATTTCCCCATGTTTTTCCTTTAAAAATGGGTACAGACAAACTTCTGTTGTTCTGCCAGAAATCCAGTGAGCTAATAACTTCCTGTTTGGACAGACAGTACAGTGCCTTTGCTAAACTGGAATCCAACCACCCCTTCCTGCTGGACTACAAAGCTTTGTATATATCACGCCCCTCTCTGTCCCACTCTGCACACATACAGTGGTTTCTTTCTCAGCAAAAAATGCTGCTGCTTTGACTTCTAAATGCCTGCCCACACACTGTGTGTTTGGAAAGATGTAAAGGTAAAAGAAAAAATAGCCCTGGGACATCCTCTATAGGGGAAGTGGACGGCTTGAGGGTATATTAATGTAGTATAGTAATGCATGGACATACACCTTGAAGCAAATGTGTGTATGTTTGTCAGAATAACATTAAGGTCTTAACATTTAAAAAGGACCATCACCATAGTATTATCAAGACTTTTGACTATATATGTACATGTAGCACCCACCAGTTTGGGTGAGTTTAGTGTTAAAATAGGTTAAATTTGCCAGAATCTCACTCTGCAGTGTAATCTGGTGGGGTTTGATTTCTGGGGAGGTTTAATAGTGTAGAGGAGGGTGTGACCCCCTGCACTCTGCTTGAACAGTTTCCTTTGTTTTCTGGGGGTTGGCCTAGAAGACAGAAGGATTATGAGTGTGAGTGACAGGTAGCTTTTGGAGGACGTCTCTGGACCAATGGTTAATTTGTTGGGACAGGGGCGGGACTTCTATTTAAGGCTTGGTCACATGCTTCCGGGGGGTTCTTGTTCTGCATGGGAAGTCAGAGGAGCCTGGCGAAGTATGTAGAAACCAGGAGGCTTCCGTGTGTGCTCTTCCCCCTCGGGGGGTAGAGGGACCTGTGGCCTGGTGTGGATATGGATGGATGGAGAAGAGACCCAGGAGTCAGGATACAGACACTGATATAGCACTGATGCTCTTTCGGTGAGAGGAGAGGAAAAGCCAAGCTATGCGGATGGAGAGGAACTGAATTCCAAATCGCTACCAATACTGACAAGCAGGAATGGGTGAGGATTTTCCGTGTGCGACATGGATCATTACTCAGAAACACAAGTGAGTGTAACCCAGAAGGGAACAGAACTTCTGCAGAGACTTTAGAGGGGTTAGTGTATGGGGTTCAGGCTAATAGAGCTAGGCCCTAGAGGAACTAATACCCTGGAGGAATCCGGAAAGTCACTTCCCGAGTGTTATTCAGAGTATCACAGAGGGAGTTAAACTCAGAAGTTCTGCCAAGTCAGGAAGTGGTGGTAGAGTGGAAGAAGGAAACATGCATCGCACAAGGGAATATTATTCAAGATGGAGGTCTACTACTCAGGGCTTATATAATCTGAGAATAATATTGTATTGCATATCATCCAACCCTGCTGAGAGTTATTCAGAGTGACTTTTCAGTATAGTGCTGCATTATTCAGAGTGACTTTTCAGCATGATGCTACATTTCATATGGAAACCACAATAAACTTGTATATAGTTCACTTTCATTGACTGTCTGCGTGTTCTATTTGGTTGAGGAGGGGGGTGATGGAATAAGCTCCAGGGTAGAATGAACTTTTAGCCGCTCCTACGGGAGTAGGGTGCTACATGTAGGTCCCACCGAGATTTTACTACCCTGTGAGCCCGTTACCCCTAGCAACCACGCAGACAGTCACAGCAGTACAGTGACTGTATCCTGGATAGTCCCCAGGTGACTATTGCAGGAGGGTCTTAACTTATACAGAGATGTCTGGTGTGAATACGGCACCAGCATCGCCACTGTTGCTACAAATTTGCCTGCTGCACAGTCGGGAATGTGATGGAAGAAGAGGCTATCTCTTTTGCAGTTTGGGGTTACCCAGAGGACATTTCTACTGTGTTAAAAAATCAGTTTGCTGCTGCAACCTGCAGTTCTAACGAGCCTGCCACCAGGTGTCGCTGTGGTTCGGTTGCAAAATGTAGTGTTACAGTTCCTCGCACGCTGAGCCAACAAGCTGAGAGGCAGATCCACGCCCTAGAGGAGAGGGTGTCAGCATTCAGTTTGCCATGCGCTATACACAAGGCAGAGGAAGATGGCCACACGTATTCAGAGTATGCCAGCCATGTAGCAGAATGATCAGCAGGACCAAGTCCTCGTGGACACCGGCATCTGCCTGGAGCTCAACGGAGGACTGGCGCTTGGAGTGGTGGAAGGTGTGGAGCAGCTTTGCATGTTATGCCCTGCATGTCAGCATCCCACAGTAGGAGTCCGGGCCTGGGCCCGCTGTGGACACTCCAGAGCACAGCTTACACGCCTGGGACCTGTGCAACAGGAGGTCCGGTACTACCATGCCAGTCCCACAACCAGACTTTGCAAGCCTCAAGCACAGATGACCGGAGTGGCCGGAGAGGGCCAAGAGTCGCCTGTGTTCGCAGTAGCAGCAAAGGAGTTCCAGACTGTTCCCTCAAAGGAATCGGAAGTGCCGGAGGTTCAGGTAGGACCTGATGGGGAGGCCTGTGGTTTGGGCTCCAGGGGAACCTGGGTTAGTAGAGCAGGCCCCAGGATGTTCCCTGGAATTGCCAACCATTAAGAACAAGCCCCTTATTGAACCTGTCCAGAGGGAGCCATGTGAAGGAGATGGGGATATCTTGGGTGAGCTGGACAGGGGAGATGAGGGCCGGGCCATAGACTGGGGATCACCAGAGATGCTGGACAGGTATGGATCTGTCGAACGCCTGTTTGAGTGGTCATCCCCTGCAGAGGGTAGCTCTAGTGAAGATGAGGTGTTCCTGGAAAGTTCCACATCTTTAGAGGCTTCTAAAGGAATTATAGAGGACACAGCCATCTTCGCGAAGCCTTTTACACCCCCCATCAGACTTCATTCCAAAATTCAACGTACACCCTCTCTTGATTCTTCCTCCTTCCAGCAGAGGGCTATCAAAGCTCAGGATGCCTGTGTTCTGCCTGGGAGGGGAAAACTGAAGGAACTACCCCGTCTGTCCAGATTCCAGAGGGATGTACAAAAGAGAGTGGCCCAGGAATGGGGGTACGAGTACCCATATGTGCCAGAGTCAATCATGGCTATTGTCGAGGATTTCAGGGAGGAATGGGAGAGAGAACTGGTATGGGACTACCTGCATGTGCCCAACCCTCAGTGCACCCCAGACAGTGAAGTTTGGATCCGATTTCAGGACATTTTCAGGGAATGGAAGCTGGGGAGGGCTATCTATAAGGACAGGGTCCTAGTCCTTAAAGCGGGTCAGCACACCCGTAGTTTTTTAATCTCTGTAAGGGGGACGGGGGATTCCCGCAAGAGACTGCCTGACCCCCGCTATTACTTGTGAACAGTATTTTGGTTCTGGAACTGTAAACATGATGTGTGCTGGATTTGTTCACTAAATGACAAGTGAGTAGTTGGGTTAGGGTGGGTTTTTGTCCCATGACTGCTAACACAGGGAACAGCTACAGTGCCTACTTGGTTAAGTAAGGACACTATCTCTGCTGCTGTCTCTGTTCTGTCACTTGTAGTGTGGTTCTGCTCAAAAAGTTTTATGAACTCCCTGTTGGAGTCATCCAGAAAGTGTTGTGTTTCTTTGGGACTTGAAAAGTGTATATATTGGCGTGACCATGCAGGCTCTGTTTTGCGGGAGTCACTTTGACTTCTTTTGAGGAAACAGCAGTCCTGATGGTATGACACATGCCAGGAGAAGAAAAAAAAAATGTGTATATTATGAATCTGTAAGATAGGAAAAGACTAGGATGTGTTTTCATGTTTGCTTTTACAGGTACTTCAAGACGGCTGTCTGCATAATAATATCTGTAGTGTTAGAGAATCATAAGACAGGAAATGTGATTATGATTGAAAATGTGATTTGTCTAATTCTTGTATATGCCTTGCACACAACACTTAGAAAAAAAAATGAGGCTAGTTAGTACGATTGTTTCCAGGTTGGGGGAAAAGGATTTTTTTCCCTACAACTGGGGACAGTTATGGTTTTAGGAGGGGGTATATATGTTGGGACAGGGGCGGGACTTCTATTTAAGGCTTGGTCACATGCTTCCGGGGGGTTCTTGTTCTTTATGGGAAGTGAGAGGAGCCTGGTGAAGTATGTAGAAACCAGGAGGCTTCCGTGTGTGCTCTTCCCCCTCGGGGGGTAGAGGGACCTGTGGCCTAGTGTGGATATGGATGGATGGAGAAGAGACCCAGGAGTCAGGATACAGACACTGATATAGCACTGACGCTCTTTCGGTGAGAGGAGAGGAAAAGCCAAGCTATGCGGATGGAGAGGAACTGAATTACTTTCTTCCAAATCGCTGCCAATACTGACAACCAGGAATGGGTGAGGATTTTCCGTGTGTGGATCATTACTCAGAAACACAAGTGAGTGTAACCCAGAAGGGAACAGAACTTCTGCAGAGACTTTAGAGGGGTTAGTGAATGGGGTTCAGGCTAATAGAGCTGGGCCCTAGAGGAACTAATACCCTGGAGGAATCTGGAAAGTCACTTTCCGAGTGTTATTTAGAGTATCACAGAGGGAGTTAAACTCAGAAGTTCTGCCAAGTCCGGAAATGGTGGTAAAGTGGAAGAAGGAAACATGCATCGCACAAGGGAATATTATTCAAGATGGAGGTCTACTACTCGGGGCTTATATAATCTGAGAATAATATTGTATTGCATATCATCCAACCCTGCTGAGAGTTATTCAGATTGACTTTTCAGTATAGTGCTGCATTATTCAGAGTGACTTTTCAGCATGATGCTACATTTCGTATGGAAACCATAATAAACTTGTATATAGTTCACTTTCATTGACTGTCTGCGTGTTCTATTTGGTTGAGGAGTGGGGGTGATGGAATAAGCTCCAGGGTAGAATAAACTTTTAGCCGCTCCTACAGGAGTAGGGCGCTACATACAATATAGCTGAATGCCTTTGTCAACATTGATGCTGTTGTCTTTTGCCAATTTCAATACTAACAAACACCCTTTAGGATGAAAAAAAAAGTATCTTTACATTTATCCCTCCAGTGCCGATCAGAGCTGATATTCATGGAACATGTACAGTCAGGTCCATAAATATTGGGACATCGACACAATTCTAATCTTTTTGGCTCTATACACCACCACAATGGATTTGAAATGAAACGACCATATGTGCTTTAACTCAGCTTTAAATTGAGGGTATTTACATCCAAATCAGGTGTAGGAATTACAACAGTTTGTATATGTGCCTCCCACTTTTTAAGGGACCAAAAGTAATGGGACAGATTAACAATCATCCATCAAACTTTCACTTTTTAACACTTGGTTGCAAATCCTTTGCAGTCAATTACAGCCTGAAGTCTGGAACACATAGACATCACCAGACGCTGGGTTTCATCCCTGGTGATGCTCTGCCAGGCCTCACCAGGGATGAAACCCTAGTGAGGCCTTTACAAGGGGTCTGCGTCACTCACAAGGAAGTGTAGCCATAACAGAAGAACAGCTATGCAGCCAGCCATAGGAGACAACTCTCTGCTGATCTATAGATTTCAAAAACTCAAGAACTGTGTACAAGAACTATATATAGAATATTTTCATTTTGAGGCCAAATTCAATTCCTGTCCAGCAAACTATGTTCTGCAATCCCTCAGCATGGTATCTCTTCTGGATCATTTTTCTGGAAATCATAGTGAGTTCAAAGTCTTTTGAAGACACCTCCACGTTTCTCTACCCCTGATGAGTGCCCCAGAGTCTTCCTTTAGGAAGAGCCTTAAGTCTGGGCTTTTTATCTCATGAAACAGGGAAGTGTGATTTTTTACAGCATCTACTCCCGGTATGAGGCACTGGCCAAACTTTACAATGACACTCATAGAGCAGTCCCCCCCAGAGTCTGCTCTAGGAAACCTTAGGTCAAAGATCTGTCAGAGAGTATAGCCCTGACTTTTATAGATCGAGTGTGGGCAATTAATGGAATGATGCTGCCCTCAAGCAGCAGGTTTTGGCCTCTTGGAACAGGTAAATGATGAACTAGCTCAAATTAGAATTCCAAATACACTGAATAAGCATACTCGACTGGCCACCAAGATCAACTGTAGTTTCAAGGAGTACAAACAGGAAAAGATGGCAGCCTACTTACCCCTGCTTGAGGCAACAAAGACTTCAGCATTCCCACTACCTACAAATGCTCCTAAACCAATGCAGCTAAGTCTGGTCTATCCAGTTTTGTCCCCTGAAATGCAGCTGCTGTGCGGACAATCCAAACTCTGTCTCTACGGAGGGTCATTTCAATTATGAATGGTCTTTTTAGGGTAACTGTTAAGAAAGCAATTATTGCTTTCCAGCTTACTCTGTCCTATTTGGCTTATCCCACTCACATTTTATTAACCTTGTCTTTGTGAGTACCCAAAAGAGCAGCTGAAGCTCAAGCTATTACTGACTCGGGTGCATGTTACTGCTTTTTGGATGTATGCCCTGTCCATCACTTAGATCTGTCTCTCAGTCCCAAGACTTGTGCACTATCCATCATATTAGCTGACTGTTCCACTACTAAAATCAGGCCCATTACACAAGAAACCTATTCTCTCCTGATCACAGTTTTGCTGAGCCCATCAGGAGTACCTTAGCTTTGATATAGTGCCTTCATCCTTATAACCTGTCATTTTGGGAGTGTCCTGATTGTATGCCCTTAATCCCAGAATTAATTGGTCAAATTACTGCCATCAGTTTTGTTTTTTTAAGCCAGAAAGTCTCCTCTGTGTGGATAAAGAGAAGATGAAATGTATCCACTTGACCAGAGTCCAAAAACACCAAACCCAGTTCCTATTTTTTTATGTTTTCTGATTATGCTGTTCCCATGCTGCTTGAAACTAACTTCTAGGAAAATAATTTTTTAATTAGCCCGCTTTCCCTCTTCATGTGGAAACCAAATTGCGACTCTTCCACATTGTTCCTCTGAATCCTCAGTCCTGGAAATACAAAACATCTAGCCTCCCTAGCCTTTAACCTAAATATACTGCCTTTCTCAGTCTCAGTCCAGGGCTAAGATTGGCGCTGATAAAAAGAGGGTAAAGGGTTTCGATTTTCAGCCTGGGGAACTAGCGTGGATTTTCATATTTAACCTAAGGCTGCATTTTCCAGCATAGCACTGGGCCCTAAGTTCACTGGCCCATCAAGATCATAAACCTTGTTGTGCTCTCTCTTCCTGAGTTGCTGAAGGCTCATCATGCATTTTACATTTCTTGTCTGAAGCCTATAATCCCGGATTTCTTTTCTAGTAGGTCTTCTCGGTCTCTGCCTATTTCTGCGGTCGGCAGTGAAGAGTTTGAGGTTGAAATCAGTGTAGTTTCAAGATGAGTCACAGGGTGCATTCAATATCTGATCAAATGGAAAGTGTTTGGCATGGAATAAAAGTATTGGGAGCGTGAAAACCCTGTCCATGCCTATAGGCTAAACCAATGTTTCCTCATTCTCATCCAGACAAACCCGTCCCTATGGCATCCAGGTACTGTCTATAATGACCTGGGAGTAACCATCCAGGTCAATTCCAGTATCAGTAGTATGTGCTGTGTATGTTGTAAAAACAGGACTGAACTGTAAGGAAAATCACAAGGAAATCCCTGGCTGTAGCAGGACAGGAAGAGCTGGAATGAGGCTGAAAATTATCAATGTCTTAGCAGAGATGAACATAGTTCTAACAAGTACTGACTTAACAGAGTTTAGCATAGCTGTAACATTTCCCATGTAGGTAGAAAAGATGTGAAACCTGCAATTGATAGGGTACCAATACTAGGCTTGCAGTTACAATACAGAATACAATGGATTTGTTCTACAAATCCTCTACTTTGGTATATCTGTAAAATTTGGACATATCTGTAAAATTATACATTTTATTATTATTAAAACTCTGGAAAAAAAAACAAACATATAGCAACACGGCCCTAAAGACGAGAATAGAGCCCTGTCACAATTCCAATTACTCAGTATCCGACAGAAATGATATCCATGACAACACTATGTCTTTTATTTCCTGTTTGACGTATTTCACGAAAGGTACTGGTAATGTAAAGAACCACTATATATTCAAATCCAAATATGCATAGTTTATCTGTCTCTGACCTCTTTTGGTACCGGCGTGGGCAGATTACGTCATTGGGCCATGTGCCTGCCATACCACGCATACGCTAAATAGTGCATAGGGTGGTGAAGGCCTTTGAAGCCAACCAAGGCAGCCCTCCCACCTTTAGAGCCAGCAAACACAACCTCCTAAAGGGCGGGCTGGTTGGGAACATTCACATGAAGGGGAAGAACAAGAAGGCCGGGCTCGGCCATAAGCCTAGCCCGAGTTACCCATCCCTCCCTCGAACCAAAGACCAAACATCATCCCCAATACACACAATACACACAATAAGGGAGGGTTCTGGTGCACATATGCCTGCCTGAAAGACCAATGAAAGACTGCTTGTATGGTTATAATATTACCTAAGCATGTGAGCATATTCTTCTACTCTCTGTGATGTGTGTATATGTATGTTATTAAATATGTTGTGATTTGCTATTAATTATGTACATTTTGATCTGAATATCTAGTGGTTCTTTACATCACCATCTTGTCCTGAAGAAGTGGTAACTACTGTGAAACCCATTGACAGGAAATATGGGATGAAGCCTTATCATAGATACTATTTCTGTAATTCTTGGATAGTGAGTAATGAATTGTGACAGGGTTCCATTCCCGTCTTTCAGGTGGTGTTGCTATATGTGTTTTTTACCCAGTTTTCTAATATTTCTATAATATTTTTTAATAATAAACAATTCAATTGTATGAATTTACACATGTTCTGCCCCATGTTGTACCTGTAAATTCCACTCTTGGTGGTAAAGTAGGGTCTGTTTTTCCATGTTTTGTTGTTATTATATTAATTAAGGATGTGGGACAGTGGAAGTTTGAGCTACTTTATAACTTTATAAGAAAATTCAGGACTCTGGAACGTCGCTCAAACAGAGACAGAAATGTTATGTGCCACAATGACTTTCCCTAAACCACCATCTCAGTCACAACTCAAAGGCAATGGGACGTTACAAAGACTCACGCCATGCCTACTTCCTACTTGAATGTGAGAGGTGACAGGACAATTAGCACCTTGAACCACTCGTATACTGGTTGTAAACCCTGTAGGTACCGTGAAGTTCTCCTAAAGTTGCACAGTTTAGGAGATATTCACGGTATCCGCATGTTCCGCTCATGCCATTTCTTCAGCTGTTGTGCCATTACTGGCGGCTGCATGCGCAGGAGTGACATCATTGCAGTGCCAGCCAATCACAGCGCCGGAGCCCATGAACCTGGAAATAACTCTGGGAGGACATGTTGCCAGTCACAGCGGTGTGCCCTGACCGCTGCAACAGCATTGTTCTAAGGTAAGTGTTTCATAATGAGTTAGTATGCGATGCATACTAGTTCATAATGCCTTTGTCTTGCAGGGTTTTTTTTTCATCGGGGTTTACAACCACTTTAAGTGTCCAGTTGATAACATCTGCATCTCTTCATTATTTCATGTATAAAATGTATGTTTCTTATTACCGGATCATATTTCCTCAAGAAGAGGCCAGAGTGCTTTAAAATCTTGCATTAGAATCTATATAGTTTGCCAATAAATAGTATCACTCTAAGCCCAAACTTAAATATTTTTATAGTTTTGCAGATGTACACACGATTGCAGGTTTGCATACACATATTAGACAAAGTGAAAAATTGCTAGTGGCGAGCCAGAAACTGCAGCAAAAACACAGCAGATTAGGGTGTGTTGTAGTGCTTTGCTGGATAGTCATAAAGGAGTTATGTTATATTATCCATATTGAACCAGACCACAGCATATCCTGTCTCAGCAATCGCCCATAGCCAGCCCTAAGGCTGGTCTAATATGCCTGTGGGCAGGTTCAGCCTGGAACATTTTAGCAGTTTCTGAATTTGTGTTCTATTTAAAATTGCAAAAAGCAAGAAAAGTATACTGGTTCAGCTGCATGCACATAGATGGCAATATAACAGTAATGATCTTTAAAAAAATAACAGGAGGAAATGGAGGCACCTAATGTAACAGTTTGTATCTGATGACATATGTTGCTTACATTATGAGCTCTCAGTAAAACGGTAGGTTCAAGGTACTATCTGCATTGGCAGCAGGATGCCTCATTCTAATTTTATAGCATAGGAAGTTTGCTCTAATAGCATTGGGCCTGCAGTCTCAAGGGAGTTTAAGCAAAAATCTTTCACTTAAATAAACATCTTTTACTTAGTAGATGCATTCGTTCAAATGAATAATGAAACAGCTATTTCTAGAACACAGTGTCATTACCTAGGGCAGAGATCCAATATGGATAAAGTTCTTTTGTCAGAAGTGCATCGTCTATTTCATATAAAAAATATTTCAGCACGTCCGTCACATCTTCCAGTTGATGTTTTCCGACTTTTAGTTTAATGCTCCGTGCATCCTTTTTAAAATCTTCTAACAACTCCCTTACTTTCAGCGGGTTCCCGCTCTTCAGATACAGAGATTTGCTTCCCAAACCTTAATATAAGGAGACATCAAAATAAACATGTCTAAATGAATTATCATAATGTATGCTAAAATAATGTATACTTTGAAATATGAAAAGCCTGTCTTGTAAACTATACCACGCACAAATAATACTGAAGTATGTTTGACAAAAAGAAACAATTTAGGTTCATAAATTATTACTTCTTATCCAACACAGACTGCAAAAATAAAAACATGCATCTATATAGAGCTATATATATAGTGTCTTGTAGTCATTAAAGTTTACCATTGATAAGAAAAATGAAGAAGCTGCCATTCTTGGCTTGTGTTTTCAGTTCTGTTATCAAGATCCTTGTTTTTATTATATATTAAAGTGTTACTAAACCCAGGACCCTGCATTCACTATATCTGGTCTCTCATAGTACACAGAACATGGAAATGAAATTATTTTCGTAAATATAAACTGCTAAATACCTTTTCTCATTAGCAGTATACAGCAGTCTTGTGACTTACATCAGTCTCCAGCCAAGCACTGGTTAAAGCTTGTAGGAGGAGTTTTCTGACTGTCCTATGAGATTGCAAGAGCCCCGACCCTCTGTCTGGACAGTTCTGATTGGCTCTGTGTTGATCACATGCACCTCCCGAGAAAAAAAAACCTCTCTAGCAATATACACCAAACTGAGCATGTGCAGAGTGCTCCCGAGGCTCTGTTCTATCAGGAGATTGACTGGGGACAGTGGAAGAAGGGGAAAATCAGAGAATACAGGATCAAACAGTCTTTTTACTGTCTGCTCTTCTCCATAACTTATAGGGAAAGGTTTTATAGCACACATAGATACCTGGAAACAATGTAACTGATAAGCATGCCACAGGGGCAGTGTGTGTACAGGAAGTTATTAGCCCACATGATTTCTGGCAGATTAACAGCCATTTTCTCGCAGTCCTTCTTTTCAGGAGTGCTTCCATTAACTTGACTACAATTAATGTTAAACTCACTGGCCTGTAATTGCCAGCTTCTACCTTGCTTCCCTCCTTGTGGATAGGTATAGCTTTATTGAGCTTTAACCGAGCCAGTTCCTTTGCTACCTCTGTCTCCAGAAATCCTAAAAATGAAAAATTTCTAGAACCAATATGATTTCCCAACTTTTTATTGCTACAATTTATTTCTGAGAAGACTGAACAGAAATAATTGTTTAAATGGTTTGCTACATCCAGGTCTCCCACAACATATGTATTGTGCCCAGTTTTCATTTTAGTGATCCCATTGTATTTTTCCTTCTATCACTAATGTACCAAAAAAGGTTTTATCTCCTTTCTTAATAGATTTAGCAATGTCCCCCTTTTCTGTGCTTTGGCAGCACTAATAATGTGTTTGGCCTCCTTTTGTCTAGTTTTATACTCTTCTATTTCAGCTACAACTCCTGTTTCCTTGAATCTTCTATATGCTGATTTTTTTTCCTTTACCATCCTACTATTCTTTACTATCCTACTTACCTCTTTAGTGAACTACATTGCTTTTTTTCTGCCATTTATTCCTCCTAACTTGTCTGACATATAAACCATTTGCCTCCAGTATGGTAGACTTTAACAGTGTCCACAGATTACTTCCTTTTGTCGTGTTAGAAATCTCCCCATTTCAGCAAAATGTGTCCTTTTGAAATCTAAAACTTTTTTTTCCCACCTCAACATCAGACAATCCATCCCCGCAATAATGTGAACCAGGGCTTAATGTTCACCGAACTTAGAATTTCAGGTGAAGCTGTGTTCTCTTTAACCGCTTCAGCCCCGGACCATTTGGCTGGCCAAAGACCAGAGCACTTTTTGCGATTCGGCACTGTGTCACTTTAACTGACAATTGTGCGGTCGTGCGACGTGGCTCCCAAACAAAATTGATGTCCTTCTTTCCCAACAAATAGAGCTTTCTTCTGGTGGTATTTGATCACCTCTGCGGTTTTTATTTTTTGCGCTATAAACAAAAAAAGAGCTACAATTTTGAAAAAAACGCATTATTTTTTACTTTTTGCTATAATAAATATCCCCAAAAAATATATAAAAAACCATTGTTTTCCCTCAGTTTAGGTTGATATGTATTTTTCTACATATTTTTGGTAAAAAAATTGCAATAAGCGTATATTGATTGGTTTGCACAAAAGTTATAGCGTCTACAAAATAGGAGATAGTTTTATGGCATTTTTATTAATATTTTTTTTTTTTACTAGTAATGGTGGCGATCAGAGATTTTTATCATGACTGCGACATTATGGCAGACATGTCGGACAATTTTGACACATTTTTGGGACCACTGGCATTAATACAGCGATCAGTGCAATTAAAAGGGGTTAACTCTAGGGGGCAGTGAAGGGGTTAATGTGTGTCCTAGGAAGTGTTCTAACTGAAGGGAGATGTGGACTGTGCAGGGAAACTAACAGATCCCCTGTTCATACTCTGTATGAACAGAGGATCTATCAGTCCCCCCCTCAGAGAACCGGAAACTGTGTGTTTACACACACAGCTCCCGGTTCTCCGTGTGCCCCGAGCGATCACGGAGCCCGGCAGTGATCGAGACCGCCGGGCACTCGCAACGGCTCCGTGAGCGAGCAGGGGGCGCGCGCCTCCAGCGGCGTGCATGCGCCCCCTAGTGGCCGTCTATGGTACCGACGTACCATGACAGCGATTCGCCTGTCTGTGCCATTCTGCCGCAGTATATAAGATATATAATGTAGCAGCCCTCAAGTCCGTAGGTATAAAGGTGAATGATGTTAAAAATAGACAGTAATTACATAAAAATAGTCCCATAAAAATAGACCAGAAAAAGAGTCTATGATGTGTGGATCATCCGAAATGTAGATGGATGTGGGAGCCAGGGGGATCTATGTAATCAAAATACCAAGGGCAGCTTCCTGTTGAGTGAAGTCAGCTCTCTGTATAGACATAAAAAATTCAAAGAGAAAGCGCCTCTTAGGTATCAGTGATTTATTTCAATATTAAAAGCATACATGAGCACTTACATTAAGGCTGAGGAGTGAAAGCTTCCATAGAGAACTAGACCCGGTATCGTCAAAACTCCAATAGTGTGGGGCTGAATGGATGCCGGGCGGATGGCCACGGACCTCCGCTCGGAAGCACCGGCTGTGTGTGCGGTGAAGTGGAGAAGTCACTTCCGCGTTCCAACAGGTCACATGGGTGATGACGTCACTGGGGTAGTTCAGATTCACAGGGGTCCACTACGCGTTTCTGAGCATGCGCGAAGCTGGTAACGGGCATGCGCGCTCCTTTATCGAGTGTGTATGGGACAGTAAACCAGGAAGCTTAAATAGCTCTATGTGAGAGACAAATACTGATCTGGACCAATCAAAGAGAAGGAGCGGATGTATCTAGGAGGATTGAATAACTATAATAGGAGTAAATTCTCTATGGATTTACAAGTTGATATAAAAATGAGGATATATAAAACAAAAAAAAAAAAAAATTATATATAAAAATAGTAAACTAGTGAGGCTGATAGAATTTATCAAAAGACATAAAAATATAAAATTGAGAGGATTGGAGATAAATGAATAAATATAAGATATATGAATTATTAGCGAAAATGATACAAAAAAAGAGAAAATAATAATAAATAAATAATGAGTAATAAACATGGGAAGATTATGTACAGAAATTCATGTTATATGGAAAAATATATATATATAATAAATACCAATATATCATATGAGACAATAAATTATCTGTAATGATAGGAAAACATTACAAAAAATTACAAAAAAATTACAGAAAATTGGAAAAAATACACAAAAAATGGGAAAAAATATATATATAGAAAAATATATATATTAATAGGAGTATAGACTAAAATTCTTATGGTAAGGGAGGGGGGGCCTCAATAAGTTTATTTATTTTTATTTATGCTATAGCAAAGGCTATCAAGAATAAACTGATACCAAATATGATAAAAAGCTTTAAAGGTGATTGGAGGAAAGGAGGGGGAAGGATGATGGATGGAAGGGGAGGAGGGGCCAAAAATTATGTTAAAGTAGATTCACAGTACATGTGTGCATATGTGCAACATGTATTGTATCACAATAATAATAAGGTAAAAACAGATAATTAAAAATAATAATAATAGATGAAATATAAAAAACGAAATATAAAAAACAGACGGGTAATTTTTTGTAATGTTTTCCTATCATTACAGATAATTTATTGTCTCATATGATATATTGGTATTTATTATATATATATTTTTTTCCATATAACATGAATTTCTGTACATAATCTTCCCATGTTTATTACTCATTATTTATTTATTATTATTTTCTCTTTTTTTGTATCATTTTCGCTAATAATTCATATATCTTATATTTATTCATTTATCTCCAATCCTCTCAATTTTATATTTTTATGTCTTTTGATAAATTCTATCAGCCTCACTAGTTTACTATTTTTATATATCATTTTTTTTTTTTTTATATATATCATCATTTTTATATCAACTTGTAAATCCATAGAGAATTTACTCCTATTATAGTTATTCAATCCTCCTAGATACGTCCGCTCCTTCTCTTTGATTGGTCCAGATCAGTATTTGTCTCTCACATAGAGCTATTTAAGCTTCCTGGTTTGCTGTCCCATACACACTCGATAAAGGAGCGCGCATGCCCGTTACGAGCTTCGCGCATGCTCAGAAACGCGTAGTGGACCCCTGTGAATCTGAACTACCCGAGTGACGTCATCACCCATGTGACCTGTTGGAACGCGGAAGTGACTTCTCCACTTCACCGCACACACAGCCGGTGCTTCCGAGCGGAGGTCCGCGGCCATCCGCCCGGCATCCATCCAGCCCCACACTATTGGAGTTTTGACGATACCGGGTCTAGTTCTCTATGGAAGCTTTCACTCCTCGGCCTTAATGTAAGTGCTCATGTATGCTTTTAATATTTAAATAAATCACTGATACCTAAGAGGCGCTTTCTCTTTGAATTTTTTATTCTGCCGCAGTATAACTGTGGTGGATGATCGGCAATCGGTTAATGTTAGATCCATGTGCAAAAAAAAATTTTTTTTTTTTTAATCTCCCTTTTCACATGATTGGGTAGTTGAAATGTGCCCAGGTTTACCTTATTTACTATGATAAGAATAAATTCTCTCAAAACAAAATAATCTAGATGTTCAACTAGTATCAGAAAAGCTTCTTCAGTAATTTTATTTTTGTAAAAACTTAAATCTCTACTTCTGGTAAACAGCTAAATACACATATGAAATGCAAAGCTGTGAGCTGATTTTCCTGCCAAAGATTATGTATTTCTGTCCATTCAGTCTTGAGATTTACTGTATGTCACCCTGCCAGACAGTGCAGCCAGTAGCATGATCTCTGCTACAGTTAAGGACTACAGTGGTGATCTTATTTATTTAAGAATTATACTTACCTAGGTGGATGCGGTATCGGTCCACCAGCGCCTCTAATACTGAAAACCGAGCGATCGAACACCGCCGATCATTCAGTTCTCAGAGCTCCCTGAGCAGAGAGCTGGTGATCGTCAGTCATCGCTGTCTGCTCTGCCCCCTGCGTTGGAGCGCTGGGCTGTGGAAGGGGCGGGAGAGGCTGAGCCGGGTGCCAGTCCAGGCATGCGGGCAGATCCTGACTTCATTGTCGTGATCTTGCCCAAGCCTGGACCGGCTCTGTGACATCAGCCGAAAGCGAGTCACAGGATTGCAGAACAAACTGCACTCCTGTGATCTCCTTTAATAAATAAAAAACTGTCTTATATGGCAACTTTTATATCTACAAAACTGAAATTTCAACTACAATCATTTGATTTTTGCAGGTTACTGTATATCAAATCCAATGGTTCTCTTGTGTCTGCTTTGTTGGAACTGCCATACACTTGTCTGAACTATGAAATAGGATAATCTTTCTTTCCATTATTATTATATTTTATTTTAGTTATTTTTTATTATTTTTTATCTAAAATTTTCTTGGTTTGTGACAGGGTCCTAGAGTTTAAAGTTCAACTCTGGGCAGAAACAGATACAGCTGGACCGTAACAGAAAAAATGGTCTTTAGATTTTCTAGCATGCAGTGCTTCTCTCCAAAGGATGCTAAGTATTGCACTATACAGCCCCTTTCAATTGAATGTGGCAATAGCTTAAATCAAATACATTTGTGAAAATGAGGAGGAACAGCAAGGTAATGATAGAAATCACCACAAGATGCTATAAGGATAAACACCAAAATTAATATATCTTGCATCATCGTGTCTTTATTAGGACAAATTTTAATTGGTGGCTATGGGTTAGTTTACACTTTGCGCCACTTCAAATGTATTGTTTATATATTAAGCTTTCAGACCTCCCAGCAAAGTGTAAATGAATTAATTATAATAAATGAATGCAGAAGCAATATTAAACATTTTTCCCTACGACCTGATACTTATATATTTAAATACACATATTTCAACAAGCTCACAAATAACTAATGTCATTCAAAAACAATCTGCTGAACATAAACTCTGTATTACCTACCATACTGCGTAACAAATGCCAGGCAGCTGTTCACAATAATAGGAATGTTGTTTTTGCAGAGCTGCTGATCCTGTAGCGCATTACCATCTGTACCTGCTGCTTTTTCAATTGCACAACACCAGACCATGAAATCCAGTACTGTATGTCCATGGATGTATAATGTCCTACACATTAGAAAATTAAGTTAAGAAAATGCATTCAGAAGGCACAATTCCAGGTAAAAGTAGAATTGTATTTTATATAATATGTAAGCAAACATAAAGTAGGCTCTAATAGTAACTACCCTAAGGGAGTTTTAAAAAACAGGTTCAATTTATTGCTTTAAAAAATAATATACTTCTACCCAACATGGTCTCATAAAGAAAAAACCTTTCTACCCAGACCAAGAGCCTGAATGTAAGATATCCTTCACTGCTGCCTACAATTAAAACATGGATTTCTGCCTCAAAGATAATGGAATTCTAAAGGCAATTTCATATTTTATCTAAAGCAATTTTTAATTTTAGTTCTAATTACCTAGGGGATATACTGTAATATTATTCTTTAGAATATGTTACGTTATTCTTTTGGGATTGTGCAAATTTGATAGATGAGCCTATTTGCTCATTTCTGCAAGTCTGTGCAGTGTTTAGTTTAGGGTAGCCATTGTCAAAGTCCACCATCCTTGTGCCTCCTTTGTGTTGGGTCGAGCCTTCTAATGAGACACTGACATGCTTCTTTGGAGTTGGAACCTTTGCTCTACAGCTTGAAATTGTGACTTTTTGCACATCCCCACTTTTTATCATGTGAGTAGAATGTGTATCATGTGTTTACATTGAAGTTTTTAGCCGATTTACACTACGTGGCTTTCCTCGCTTTGCTTACTTGTGCATATCCAATTATATATATGGTCATTATTGTCTCTACTAATCTTGGAGTGAAAGCCAGCCTAACATATTGGAACGCATGTGAACTGAATGTTCCTGGTGGAAGTGTTTAAAACAGGTGAATCAGACTCTGTAGTGGGGTCATTTCAGTCTAGTAAGAGTGCATTTCTTACAATGGTGATGGCTCACGTGATGGCTACATTTATGAAGTAGCATGACCTCCGCACAATTTCAGTGGTGTTTTCCTCAAGACACATATTGGAATTGGACTATTTTATTATTTACCTTTGCCAGATTTCATTTTGATATGGACTTGCGGCAACATACATGATTATTATTATTATTATACAGGATTTTTATAGCGCCGACAGTTTACACAACGCTCTACAACATTAGGGCAGACAGTACAATTACAATACTATTCAATACAGGAGGAATCAGAGAGCCCTGCTCATTAGAGCTTACAATCTAGGAGGGAGGGTCAAGTTATACAAAAGGGTAATAGCTGTGGGGGATGAGCTAATGGAGAAATTAGTGCAGTTGTTAGATGGAGGCAGGATAGGCTTCTCTGAAGAGGAACGTTTTTAGGGATCGCCTAAAAGTGGATAAGTTTGGTCTGACAGATTGGGGTAGGGAATTCTAGAGGATGGGCGAGGCTCAGGAGAAGTCCTGGAGGCGGATATGGGAGGAGGTGAGTAGGGAGCTAGAGAGCAGGAGGTCTTGGGAGGAACGAAGAGGGCGATTAGGTTGGTATTTTGAGACTAGGCTAGTGATGTAGCTGGGGGCAGAGTTGTGGGTGGCTTTGTAACTTATTGTTAGTATTTTGAATTTAATTTGTTGGGTGAGTGGCATCCAATAAAGGGATTGGCAGAGAGGGGTAGCAGACACTGAGCGGTTTGTAAGGTGGATGAGTCTGGCAGCAGCATTCATGATTGACTGAAGGGGGATAGTCTATTTAAAGGTAAGCCAATGAGGAGGGAGTTGCAGTAGTCAAGGCAAGAGATAACCAGGGAGTGAATCAGGAGCTTTGTGGTTTCATTGGTTAGAAAGGGACATAGTTTAGAGATGTTGCGGAGGTTGAGGTGGCAAGCTTTGGAGAGTGATTGGATGTGGGGCCAAAGGAGGGTTCAGAGTCCAGGATAACACCTAGCACGCTGACATGTGGGGATGGGTGGATGGTTGTGCCATTGATCTTGACAGATAAGTCAGGGGAAGAGGCACGTGGGGGAGGAAATATTATAAGCACGGTTTTGGACAAGTTGAGTTTGAGGAAGTGGTGTGACATCCATACAGATATGTCTGTTAGTAAGTTACTGATGCGTGAAGAGACTGATGGAGTGAGTTGAGGGGTGGAGAGATAGATTTGTGTATCGTCAGCGTACAAATTATATTGAAAGCCGTGAGAGGCTGACCCAGGGAAGAGGTGTAGATTGAAAATAAAAGAGGTCCAAGAACAGAACCTTGGGGGACCTCGACGGAGAAGGGAAAAGGAGTGGAGGAAGTAGAATTGTAAGTGACACTGAAGGTGCATTGGAATAGGTAGGATGAGAGCCACTGAAGAGCACAGTCACGGAAAGCAAGGGAGTAAAGATTTTTGAGGAGGAGAGGTTGGTCAACCATGTCAAAGGCAGCGGAAAGGTCCAGAAGTAGGAGTACAGAATAGTGTCCATTGGTTTTTGCAGTTTGTAGGTCATTTGTGAGTTTTAAAAGAACAGTTTATGTGGAGTGTTGAGGGCGAAATCCAGGGTGAAGGGGATCAAGAAGGTTATTCTTAATGAGGTGGTCACTCAGTTGGTTGTAAACCAAGCGTTCAAGGAAAAGAGGAAAAGGGGAGCAAGGAGATAGGGCGTAGGTTGTTAAGATTGGTAGGGTCCAAGGATGGCTTTTTAAATATGGGGTGACCAGTGCATGTTTTAGAGCATTGGGGAAGATGCCAGAGGTGAGGGAGAGATTGAAGATGTGGGTTAGAGAGTGTAGGATGGAGTCACAGGGCGACCATAGCATTTGAGAAGGAATAGGGTCCAGGGGACAGGTGGTTAGGTGGGTGATAGAAAGAAGTTTAGCAACTTCATCTGTAGTAGCAGATTTGAATAAGGAGAGTGTCAGTTGTACCTGTTGAGATGGGGTCTTAACTGGGGGAGATACCTGTAGAGTGGAGTTGTCAGTTGTACCTGTTGACATGGGGTCTTAACTGGGGGAGATACCTGTAGAGTGGAGATTTCATCACGGATTGTATCAATCTTGTTTTTGAAGTGATTAGCAATCTCCTGAGCAGTGAATGAGTCAGTGGGTGGAGGTGGTGGAGGACGAAGTAGAGAGTTGAAGGTAGAGAAGAGTTTACGGGGACTGGATGAGAAGGTGTTAATAAAAGTTGTAAAATAGGTCTGCTTGGCAGTGTGGAGGAAAGAATAGTATTTTTGGAGGGCAGATTTGTATTGGTTGAAGTCTTTGAGAGACTTATGCCCCGTACACACAGTCGGATTTTCCGACGGAAAATGTGTGATAGGACCTTGTTGTCGGAAATTCCGACCGTGTGTAGGCTCCATCACACATTTTCCATCGGATTTTTCCGACACACAAAGTTTGAGAGCAGGCTATAAAATTTTCCGACAACAAAATCCGTTGTCGGAATTTCCGATCGTGTGTACACAAATCCGACGCACAAAGTGCCACGCATGCTCAGAATAAATAAAGAGATGAAAGCTATTGGCTACTGCCCCATTTATAATCCCAATGTACGTGTTTTACGTCACCGCGTTCAGAATGATCGGATTTTCCGACAACTTTGTGTGACCGTGTGTATGCAAGACAAGTTTGAGCCAACATCCGTTGGAAAAAATCCTAGGATTTTGTTGTCGGAATGTCCGATCAATGTCCAACCGTGTGTACGGGGCATAAGTCTTGTGCCACAGATGCTCAAGAGCGCGAATACGTTTTTTGAGAATTTTATCATTTTATTATCATTTTGTCATCTGTTTGCCAGGGTTGTAGGGGTCGAGGCCTGATTCTGCGTGTAGCGAGGGGAGCAAACTTGTCCAGGGTGGAGGACAGGGATTTATTGTAGATGGACGTGGCTTGGTTGGGACAGGACAGGGGAGAGATTTTGTAATAGAGGTGGTCAGTAACAGAATAGAGGAGTTGAAGTTGCGAAATTTTCTACGAGTGATGGTTAGGCGATTGGAGGGAAAGGTGGTGGAAGACTGGGGGAGAGAGAAACTAATAAGGTGGTGATCGGAGAGAGGAAAAGGATTGTTTGAGAAGTTGCATGGAGTGCATACGTAGGAGAATACAAGGTCAAGGGTGTTGCCATCAGAGTGAGTAGAATGAAGAGGTTAGACTAAAAAGTTTAGAAGTAGCAGGAGTGTTGGTATTAGCAGGGATGTTGAAATCACCGAGAAGGATTGTGGGAATTTCCGAAGAGAGAAAGTAGGGTAAATCCTGTGTCATCCTGCGTGGGCCAAAGGGCAGTATTCCAACATGATAACCACCCCAAACACACCTCCAAAAAGACCACTACCTTGCTAAAGAAGCTCAGGGTAAAGGTGATGGACTGGCAAAGCATGTCTCCAGACCTAAACCCTATTGAGCATCTGTTGGGCATCCTCAAACAAAAGGTGGAGGAGCGCATAGTCTTTAACATCCACCCGCTCCGTGATGTCGTCATGGAGGAGTGGAAAAGGACTCCAGTGGCAACCTGTGAAGCTTTGGTGAACTCCATGCCCAAGAGGGTTATTGTGGCCACACAAAATATTGACACTTTGGGTCCAATTTGGACATTTTCACTTAGGGGTGTACTCACTTTTATTGCCAGCGGTTTAGACATTAATGGCTGTGTGTTGAGTTATTTTGAGGGGACAGCAATTTTACACTGTTATACAATCTGTACACTCACTACTTTACATTGTAGTAAAGTGTCATTTCTTCAGTGTTGTCACATGAAAAAATATAATAAAATATTTACAAAAATGTGAGGGGTGTACTCACTTTTGTGAGATACTGTATATGATATATGATATATATGTTTATTTAGTTTGTCTTACTATTGGTTGCCAGCAGCTACATTTATTACCCCTAGTCACACCAGCACATTTTTGATTTCTATTTTTGTTTGTGGTACTACCCCAAAGATACTATTCCAAAAAAAAAATGATTTACTATTATCCTCTTGCATGCCTAAAGCCCTCTGTATAACACACAAATTACCTGGTATTAAAGGAGTTGTAAAGGGGTTTTTCACCTTAATGCATTCCCTGCATTAAGGTGAAAAACTTTCTATGCTGAAGCTGCCCCCCAGAGCCCCCATTTGCTCCCGCTGCTGTCAATAAAATCCAGTGACACGGAAGCCAGGGGCGGGGCCGAGTCCTGCTGTCTGTGTCAACTGACGCAGCAGAAGGGCTTGGGAGTGCACCTGCACGGGTGGACCCATGGATGTGTTTGTGTTTTCATGGAAAAAAATATTAAGGCGTATTGTGAGAAAAAATTTGAACCACAGTGAATACTCAATCTCCAAATCAGATCGTGAGGGATAATTGGAATGGTTATCAACAAAGATTTTAAGTGACTGCTCCAGTTACATATATTTAATTTTATTATTACATGTTTTGTACAATAAATATTAAGTTTGCTACTTGTTTGCCTAAAGATCATGTTCATCACTCCATGGATTTATTTGAGTACTATAATTGCTTTGATTAACCACCTCAATACAGTGCACTTACACCCCCTTCCTGCCCAGACCAATTTTCAGCTTTCAGCGCTCTCACACTTTGAATGACAATTACTCAGCCATGCAACACTGTACCCATATGAAATTTGCGTCCTTTTTTTCACACAAATGGAGCTTTCTTTTGGTGGTATTTAATCACTAGTGGGTTTTTTATTTTTTGTGCTATAAATAAAAAAGCCCGTAAATTTTGTGAAAAAATGCCTTTTTCTTTGTTTCTGTCATAAAATTTTGCAAATTAGTAATTTTTCTTCATAAATTTTGGCCAAAATTTATACTGCTACATATCTTTGGTAAAAATAACCCAAATTAGTGTAAATTATTTGATCTTTGTGCAAGTTATAGAGTCTACAAACTATGGTGCCAATCACTGAAAATTGATCACATCTGATCACACAGATGTACTGATGGTCTATCTCATTTCTTGGGACACTAACAAGTCAGAAAAGTACAAATACCCCCTAAATGACCCCTTTTTAGAAAGTAGACAATCCAAGGTATTAAGTAAGTAGCATGGTGAATTTTTTTAAGTTGTAATTTTTTCCCACAATTCTTTGCAAAATGAAGATTTTTTTTTTTTTTTTACAAAATTGTCATATTAACAGGTTATTTCTCTCTCAGAGCATATGCATACAACAAATTACACCCCAAAATACATTCTGCTACTCTTCCTGAGTATGGCGATACCACATGTGTGAGACGTTTACACAGCCTGGCCACATACAAAGGCCGAACATTGAAGTAGCATCTTCATGCGTTCTACGAGCCTAAATGACACATCTCATTTCTCAACCACCATTTACACTTTTAAAGGCCCTGGAGCACCAGGACAATAGAATTGCCCCCAAACTGACCCCATTTTGGAAAGCAAACACCCCAACGTATAATCTATGAGGCATAATGAGTCTTTTGAACGGTTCATTTTTTTCCAGAAGTTTTTGGAAAATGTGGAAAAAAATGAAAACGCATTTTTTTTTACACAAAGTTGTCCATTTATCAGATATTTCCAACACATAGCATGT
Organism: Aquarana catesbeiana; assembly: GCF_042186555.1. NCBI lineage: Eukaryota > Metazoa > Chordata > Amphibia > Anura > Ranidae > Aquarana > Aquarana catesbeiana. Next base: position 841,268,899 of record NC_133324.1, on the reverse strand, counting down.
ACGTAGCAAAGATGACACCCCAAAATACATTCTGCTACTCCTCCTGAGTATGGCGATACCACATGTGTGAGACTTTTACACAGCCTGGCCACATACAAAGGCCGAACATTGAAGTAGCATCTTCATGTGTTCTACGAGCCTAAATGACACATCTCATTTCTCAACCACCATTTGCACTTTTAAAGGCCCTGGAGCACCAGGACAATAGAATTGCCCCCAAACTGACTCCATTTTGGAAAGCAAACACCCCAACGTATAATCTATGAGGCATAATGAGTCTTTTGAATGGTTCATTTTTTTCCAGAAGTTTTTGGAAAATGTGGAAAAAAATAAAAACGCATTTTTTTTTACACAAAGTTGTCCATTTATCAGATATTTCCAACACATAGCATGTACGTAGCAAAGATGACACCCCAAAATACATTCTGCTACTCCTCCTGAGTATAGCGATACCACATGTGTGAGACTTTTACACAGCGTGGCCACATACAAAGGCCCAACATTGAAGTAGCACCATCAGGCGATCTACGAGCATAAATGACACATCTCATTTCTCAACCACCTATTGCATTTTTGAAGGTCCTGGAGCACCAGGACAATGGAATTGCCCCCAAAATGACCCCATTTTGGAAAGCAAACACCCCAACATATAATCTATGAGGCATAATGAGTCTTTTGAATGGTTCATTTTTTTCCAGAAGTTTTTTGAAAATGTGGAAAAAAATGAAAACGCATTTTTTTTTACACAAAGTTGTCTATTTATCAGATATTTCCAACACATAGCATGTACGTAGCAAAGATGACACCCCAAAATACATTCTGCTACTCCTCCTGAGTATAGCGATACCACATGTGTGAGACTTTTACACAGCGTGGCCACATACAAAGGCCCAACATTGAAGTAGCACCATCAGGCGATCTACGAGCATAAATGACACATCTCATTTCTCAACCACCTATTGCATTTTTGAAGGCCCTGGAGCACCAGGACAATGGAATTGCCCCCAAAATGACCCCATTTTGGAAAGCAAACACCCCAACGTATAATCTATGAGGCTTTATGAGTCTTTTGTATGGTTCATTTTTTTCCAGAAGTTTTTGGAAAATGTAGAAAAAAATGAAAACGCATTTTTTTTACACAAAGTTGTCTATTTATCAGATATTTCCAACACATAGCATGTACGTAGCAAAGATGACACCCCAAAATACATTCTGCTACTCCTCCTGAGTATAGCGATACCACCTGTGTGAGACTTTTACACAGCCTGGCCACATACAGAGGCCCAACATCCAAGTAGCACCATCAGGCGTTCTAGGAGCATAAATGACATATATAATTTCCTGGCAACCTATCATTTTGAAAACCCTTCATATTTCTAACACATAGCATGCACATACCAAGAATTACAATCCAAAATAAATTCTATTGCAGAACGGGTAAAAAAAAAAGCATTACCTGTGCTTTTAGTAGTATCCACAGAGGAGAGCACTGGTCCAGGCAGCAGGCAGGGAGGTGCTTAGAGACAGCAATATTAACTATCCAGGCAGCAGGCAGGAATATTATCTATAGTCGGCACAGCACAGTCCATGGAAATTGTCCAGGCAGAGACAGCCAGCACAGCCATAATATTGATCCTGGTACACTGTTAACTGCAGACACTCATTATTGTACCGCTCTCCAGCCCTTCATAAACATACTGCCTCCTGCTACAGCTAATTATTTGCATAGTCCAGGTAGCGGTGTGGTCCATTCATGCGACAGGCATGGGCATGGTGGCAGTAAGTCAGCAGCAGGCTGTTGGCCACAATCAGGTAAGACCTGTGCACAGGGGCACAGGGGTAGAGGCTTCGACCCACCCAAATCTCTATGAAGCCTCCGGACTCCAGACCCTAATTCCGAAACCCGGAGAAAACAAAAATAATTGTTTTCTCCAACCGGAAAAACAATTCTGGAGCCCCTCACATATGTGAGACCCAGTAGCAGGGCAACAGATCAGTCCAAGCGGTAGGCAAAAGCATAGTCCATAAAACAGGCCAGGGTCAGTTCACATGTAAGCAGTCCAAGCTGTAGGCAGTAGAGTAGTTGATAAAACAGGCCAGGGTCAGTTCACGTGGAGGCAGTCCAAACGGTAGGCAGAGGCATAGTCACAAAACAGGTCAGGGTCAGTTCACATGAAAGCAGTCCAAACGGTAGGCAAAGGCATAGTCAAAAAACAGACCAGGGTCAGTTCACATGGAAGGCAGTGGCATGGTTATTTGGGAAAGAATGGAAAATGGTCAGCACAGATGATGAAAATGGGGAAATGGTTAAAAATATGGGCTAATATTTTATGGATGTATGATAAAGTTGGAAGCATTCACCAATGCAAAGGCCAGGTTGGGAGGGACACTGGGGACAATGGTAGCTGGTATCTTTTCTAAATCCTCTTTTGGTGCACACGCGACATTTTTTTGCCGTCTTCGGCCTGCTTCAGATGGTGGAATGCTAAAGGGGAAGTGGCGCTCATGGAGTCGGCAAACAGCCTCAGAGCGAAGGTCTTCTGGGGGGTCTTTGGTGATAGATGAGGGACGTGACAACTTCTTCTATGAATTTTAGGAAGGGGGCGGGGCTTTCAATGGATTTGGTGTAGACTACGTAGGAATTGTAAATGGCCAAATGGATGAGATAAATTGCTACCTTCTTATACCAGAATCGGGACCTCCTTATTGACAAATAGGGCTGAATCATTTGATCGTTAAAATCTACACCCCCCTAGTAGTGTAGAGATTATAATCTTGGACACATGTTGGCTTTTCAATGGGACTTTGTCTTCTTTGTACCTCAATTGCAGTGTCTTCATGGATGGTGGACATCATGTGCACGTCCCTCTTATCCTTCCACCTCAAAGCCAGCACTTCGTTGCATCTCAATGATGCTCTTTCCCCCCTTCACAGCTTTTTGTTCGCTAAAGATTATGGGAAGCCCTTTCTATTTTTTCTGGAGGTTCCACAGGCCAGGGTTTTTGCAGTGTATAAGTGTTTGAAAAGGGGCAGGCTGGTGTAAAAGTTGTCAACGTAAATGTGATATCCTTTGTTTAGAAGTGGGTATGCCAAGTCCCATACAATCTTTCCAGTTGTGCCCATGTAGGCCGGGCACTCAGGGGGCTGGAGCTGAGAATCTTTTCCTATATATATGCGTAACGCATACAAATATCCCGTGGCTCTCTCACATAGCTTGTATAACTTTACCAGGGACTCATCGACGCAAATATTCTGATCGGGGACATAGAGTTCTGCAAATTGTTGAGAAAAGAAATTTATCAGTGGGCGAATCTTGTATAACTTGTCGTAATTTGGATGATTGTGGGGAGGGCACTGGGTGTTGTCGCTGAAGTGAAGAAAGCACATTATCATCTTGTATCGGGACCTGGACATTAGGGCAGAATAAATGGGCATATTGTGGATAGGGTTGGTGGACCAATAGGCATGTCCTTCATTTTTTTTTGTAATCCCCATGTTTAGGGTGAGGCCCATAAACACTTTGAACTCCTCCAAATTCAGATCTCTCCACTCAAAAGGACGGGCATAGGATGATTGGGGGTTGTTGCCAATATATTGCTGGGCATACAAATTTGTCTGGTTCACAATAAATTGCAGCATAGTGTCGGGCAAAAACATATGAAAGAAATCAATCTCTGAGAAATTTTGGGTGTTGGTCTGCACACCTGGCAGTGCTGTGAACGGGGGAATAATTGGCGATGCCGAGTTGGAAGGCAGCCATATTGGGTTGGCAAGACCATCTGGCATGTAGAGGCCCTGGCTCTTGGGGGGTGTGACACTCCAGTAGTTGGATTGGAATTTCCTGTGCTGGTACTCAGGCGTGATGTGGCAGGACTGGTACTGGGTCTGGGCATTTGTTCCTGGGGCCTATCGCCGGCGGCAGCGCTGGTACTGGGCATTTGTTCCCGGGGCCTAACGCTGGCGACAGCGCTGGTACTGGGCCTGGCAATTTGTTCCTGGGGCCTATTGGTGGTGGCAGCGCTGGTACTGGGCCTGGGAATATAATCCTGGTTTCCAGAGTGCCGTGCCCTTTTGGGAGGGACCCATTCTTCCTCCGAATCATTTGTCGATTTAAGTGCGCCACTCCAAAACCTTAATTTTTTTTTTAGCCACTCAGAGGTGGACTTGTTGATGTGTTTCAGATCATTGTCCTGCTGCATAACCCAAGTGCGCCTGAGCTTAAGGTCACAAAGTGATGGGCAGACATTTTCCTTTGGAATTTTCAAGCGAGAGCGCAGAATTCATGATTCTATCAATTATGGCATGTCATCCAGGTCCTGAGGCCGCAAAGAAGCCCCAGACCATCACACTACCACCTCCATGTTTGAATGTTGGTATGATGTTCTTTTTATGAAAGATGTAACGGTATGCACACCTTCCAAAAAGTTCTACTTTTGTCTCAGTAGTCCACAGAATACTTGCCCAAAAGTACTGGGGATAACCAAGATGTTTTTTGGCAAATGTGAGACAAGTCTTTGTGTTCTTTTTGGTCAGCAGTGGCTTTCACCTTGGAACTATCTCATGGATGCCTCTTTTGCACAGTCTCTTTTCTATCGCTGAATCATGAACACCGACCTTAACTGAGGCAAGTGAGGCCTGCAGTTCTTTAGATATTGTTCTGGTTTCTTTTATGACCTCCTGGATGAGCCGTCATTGTGCTCTTGTGTTCCAAGTTTTCTCCATTTGTGGATAACGGCTCTCACCATGGTTTGCCGGAGTCCCAAAGCCTTATAAATTACTTTGTTACCCTTACTAGACTGATACATGTCAATTACTTTGTTTCTCATCTGTTCCTGAATTTGTTTAGATTACAGTATGATGAGTTTCTTTTTTAGATCTTTTATGGTGCTTCACTTTGATAGACAGCTAATATTTAAGTGATTTATTGATTCATCAGGCAATAATCATGCCTAGGTTTGGCAAGTGAAACATAACTCAGCTTTCCAAAAAATGTGGTTAAGTCACAGTTCATTCATGATTTAGCATGGGGCAATTATTTTTTTCACATAGGGTCAGGCAGCTTTTTTCCCTTAATAAAAGAAAACATAATTTAAAATTAGCATTTTGTATTTACTCAGGTTATCTTTGTGTAATATTAAAATGTGTTTGATGTTCTGAATCATTTAGGTGTGACAAATATGAAAAAATAAAATAAATAAATCAGGATGGGGCCAAATAGTTTTTCACAGCGCTGTAGCTGCTGTCCTGTCCATAGCTAATTTTGCTGTGAGCGACAAGGACCTCTTATCCACTCCCGATGCCTCAATATTGAGGTGGGGGTAAAACAGGGGGGCTTCTAGTGAATTCTGGAAGCTCACTTTATAATAAGGGGGTATACAGATATCTGTTTCCTCTCAGGGGAGTACGTTATTAATCCTTACTCATTTCCATAAAAAAAAAAAAAAAAAAAGTTAAAAATAAACATACACACACTATTAAAAGTTTTTTTTTTTTTTTAAGTGAAATATAACACAAAAGGACACAAACAATATTTTATTAATGTCCCTGCACTGTAATCCACATCAATCAGGGCATCCAGCAATCTCATCAGATATGATGTTTACTGCCCATACTTACGTCACTAACTGACAGATTCCCAGATTGATCTCAGTCTCTGCTATGATGGAGGTGGGGAGGAGAGAGTGCATTATGTACGCATGTTTGAATGTCAGGGGAAACCTGCTCATTTCTTCTATGCTAGGGAACAGATTCTGCTGGCATGTCGGGGGGCATAGGATTTCTAGGCACAGTCTCATGGCTGTATATCTGTAATGTTTTTTTTTTTTTTTTTCTTTTTTATCGACACAACTTCAACACAAACGATAAAAACTGAAGAGAGAACGCGGGAACAACTTGGCTGTATATCTGTAATGTGACATGTTGCCTCTAACTACTAGTATCAGCAGATTGGTAGTGAGGTTTGGTGATGTCACTACAGTGGTGTTCACTGATCTTCTTCCTAGTAGTGTAATGACATGAGGAAGCAAAACCATGCCTCTACCAAAATGGTCAACTCCCCACAGTACAGAATAATGCATGGTAATTCATTAATGGGGGAAAGATCAGTGGCAGGAAGACCACATGCAACACTGGTGACTAGTCTTTTGCTCTTTGCCTGCATATCTTGCAGAGTTCATTTACAAGATATGTTAATTTTCATATCACATTCATAAAAGCGTCAGTTATATTTCTTATGTGTTCGACCAGCAGTAAAAGCAGATCATGTGCCTTCCTGGTAAGAGCTCCATTAAACAAATAAGGCTCCAGTCCCACATGCCTACACATTCAACCAGCCTGTCAAAGCTCCATGCTTATTAAGAAATCAACAAAAACATTTTGTAATACATATTTCAGTTGCCATTAGAGGCCAAACATAAACTAAAAAATGCTTATGAATTTGATATACACACTTTGTGAGAATAAATTAGTTAAAAGAATACAAAAATGAAGAAAAAACTGAATTATTTGCTCATAGATCCACAGTAACCTTGTAATAGAAGAGCCATTGCCTGTAAATGAATAGGCATTGCTGAGAAATCACAGTCAAAGAGCCCCTGACATGCCATAAATACAAGTCCTGCCACCCATTCTGTAGTAAATTAATCACTTGGAAAGTTAATGGTTAGAGCTGTCTTCCTGCCTCTAGTCTTGAGTTATTGTTATTGCATGGTCTAAATAAAATTATTGCAGAGCCTTGTATATAAAGCAGCAGTTTCACATTTACCTCATTTAACAGAACCTTTCATTAGTTTGAAAAGAAAGTTATTCAGCTGTTGAGATATTACTCAGATGTATTGTCTGCCTAGGATATCAGCAAAGTTCCACTCAGTTGCTTCTGCAATACAAACTGGCATTGCTTAAAAGCATTATTTTATTAAGCTCATTTTCATTTGTTTTTCTTTGGCTTTTTTTGTTAGTTTCTTCTCATTTGTTATTATTTTTTATTTCAAATGATTTACTTCACTATGCTAAGTTCAGAGTTCACCATCCTCATTCAATCATGATTCACCACAATCCATTTGCATAGTCCTTCTCGCTAAAATAAATAGGTAAAGATGCATACTTTATTAAAACTCTATACACACATACACTTGTACATATACAAATAGCTTTGCTTTATTCCACATTAAAATACTAATTTATTAAAGTAGTCAGAAAGGCTTTAGAATTACATCTAAGATAGCTCAGCAAAGAAATCCCTGGTACGTGCATGAAGTGTATGTATAGTCAAAAACAAATTTCTGATTGGGAACAGTAGGGCAAGATTACAAATCCTGTCAGCTTATTTATTTAATTGTTTATTTATTTTTTCTGTTTGTGTCACACTGGGGAGATGGTTCTCTACTTCTCTGGAAGACAGAAAAGGAAATGAGAGAACATTTCCTCAAAGTGAGGAAAGTACCCCTCTTAGACAGTTGTCACCAGAATATTTATCCCCGTTGGATAAATAGTTCTCAAATCCTGTATTTTTCCTCACTTTCAATATTGTGGACAATGGCCTCTAGGACATACGAATTCCCCATAGACAGCAATAAAAAAAAAAAAAAAAACTGTCAGTGGGTCTAACCCTTTCCCAATCTGTTAAAAAAATTGCCTTTACATACACTTTAACAGGAAATCAGAAACACAGGAAATATCCCATAATATCCCACAACCCGACTGGCTGTTCAAAGCAAACCTTCCTGTATTGAATTGTATTGTAACTGTACTGTCTACCTTCATGTTGCAAAGCGCTGCACAAACTGTTGGCACTATATAAATCCTGTACAATAATAATAATATTCCTGGTCATTTAGAAGACTACATTTAGAAAATAATGGGAAAGTTTTAAATATTGTGGTCGGTAAAAAGGAAAAATACCTCATTGCTGAAAGAAAAAAATAATAAGATATAGACGACGTTGAACAGGGGTAAACCATCCTTAGGTTGAATATGTGAGCACTGGATTAAAACAAATATAAGACAGGAATTGTGTACCAATCCCAGATTAAAAGACTGCTCTGCTCACATTTAAAAAAATGCTTAATAATTTATAATGACTGTATTATTATAGTGGGGCAGATATATTAAAAAAAAACTGTTTGCCCATGGTGAGTGTTCCTCAAAAATTAAAAATCAAAATCACCTTTGCTATCACAGGTAGATTGCCTTGTAGGAAAAGGAGGAAAAAAGGAAGGGGTGGAATGAATAGAAAATATCTGAATACCATAACATAAACTAAAGAATTCCTACCTTCCATTTTCAACCAGCAACAAAACATTCCTCTTCTCTCCATTTTCAACAGATGACGTTTTTGCTAGAATATAATACACATTGAAATACTTTTGTAACAGCTTTAGTCTAGTTAACTATATTGGTAGCTATATTGCAGAAATTGTTTTACTAATAACAGTTAACATAGTAAAAATCACATAAAGAATACATTTCTAGGTTACTAATATCTGTAAATCCTCACATTTCTATGTGCAGACAATGTAATTCTCTGTATTAGGACAGGTTTAGCCATAAAAAAAGAAATATTGGTGGTAAATTGTAAAACTGTATACAGTTCTCCATTCATAAAGGAACTTTATTCATTGTTATGATCAGTGATGGATGCACCACTTGTAATTGCACCAATTAGCTGTGGGCAATAACCTCCTAATTTCAAGGCTGCTACCATGCAAGAAGGTCCATGGTAACACATAGGACACACAAGCCCTGTTAAGCCATGTGCAATGGAAAAGCTTCCCAGGTTCATTGCATACAGGTGATTCTTCATGTACCATATTACAACTACTTTACCTTCTGATAGTGACTTGTGACTGGCTGGCATAGGTTGATGCCCATAGGGCCCTTTTTTTTTTTTGAAGTACAGCATTAACTCATTTTTACAAACCACAAAACATAGCTACTAAAACTTCACTCTAGCATTTTATTTATTTATTTATTGTATTTACGGTATTTACAGTATTTATTTACTGAAACGCAGAGCACAGTATGGAGCTTTCAATGTGCTCCCTGTATAGAGAGCTGTGGCATGACCTTGAAAAGGTTTTTCCAATGCAGTTTTTTATTTGCAGGAATGTGTCTTTGCCTGAACCAAAATCCCAAAGCAAACAAAGTGCAAAGCACATTTTTGAAGCATGCAGCAATACTTTGTAATATAAGGGAGGGGCTTTAAATGGAACGTAGTGACATGTTCTCTTTGCAGGTTTTTTAACTCTTAAAGGGAAATTTTACTGTTGCTAAACAGACCCTGTCACTACCTGATGCACCTTAACATGCAATATGTATTAAGAGCGCTTAAAAGAGAAGTATGGAGAAGTATAAACAAATATTTATACTCACCTAAGTGGATGCAGCATTGATCCGATGCTGCATCAGCCCCTCACCGTCACTGACTCTGCAGTGAGAACTGAGCAATCAAACACTGCTGTTTGCTCAGTTCTCCCCTCCCCTGTTAGTCAGTGGCTCTCTGCTCTGCCCCTCCAGTACTCACTGGAGCCCCAGACTGTGAAGGGGGAGGGAGGTTCTGGCTCAGGCTTGATAGGATGCTGAGACAGCTGTTGATCCAGGCATCTGGATTCTTTTAAAGCCTGGATTGGGTCTTTGATATCAGTTAACAATGTATATTAATGGGTCACAGCAGTGCAGAACAAACTGCATGCCTGTGACCTACAGGAGAAGTGCAGTCAAAATAGCTTTGGCTATACTCTTAAAAAAAAAACAACCTGCTGAAGCAATGTGAATTCATTTACAAGGTATATCCCTATTAAATTCTACAGCAACATTGACACTTCCAGATGTGTCAGCAAGATAGCACTTCAGCCACTTGCAGTGCCGCACTTACATTTTCCCGATGTTGTTGAAATGCTGTGGGTAGAGTATAGGTTTAGTGGGAGAGGGGTGCAGCAAATGCACTCTCCAAAATGATTTTTCAGTAAACTTTCAATACAGATAGCTCTGCTGACTGGGAGCAAATCATTACAGCAGGCAGGGTTTCAATAGCCAATATTGTCTGGCCAAGCACATAAAAAATGTCTTATAACAGTGTGACCACTGGAGTGAAAGGTATGAGAACTGTTCAGTTGTAAGCTATGATCTTATCTTAGCTATCAATTGAAATCCATTTCCTATGTGTGGCATATTAATCAAATGGGTTATCGACTACAGATCAATTATTCCAATCAGAAATAATTGATCTGAAAAAAAATCAATTATTTATCAAAGCGTGTATAGCTATCTAAAAGTTAACAAGGGTATTAAAATATATGTAAAACCCTTCTGTTTTATTTTTTTTTAACTGTGTCCTATTGAGAAGATGTTTTTTTACTTCCTGCCTCAAAGACACCTCAGTGCCAGTTTGCCTTAATCATTTGCAGCTTCTCTTCTCCTCCTCCTCATGATTGATAAGAAAGATGAGGGGCACTAGTGTGTTGATTTTGGGTTTTGTATTTTCATGGAATATAATAATTATACATAGTAGTCTCATAGCGCAAGAAGGTAAGCACTCCAGTATTTATAAATTTAGATTAGATGAGTGGTATTGTTTAGTTTTTGGCCCTTATCAAATGATATGTCGTTTGTTAGCTCTGAATCAGTACATGTGTCGCTAATGTATGTTTTCTCTAAATATTTTAGTTTTGCAACATTTTATGCCAAAAAAAGATTTTTTGTGCATATTTTTTGATCTGTGTTTGTGTCTATCATGTTTGGATTCACTGCAGAACCTTAAGTTAAACTTGCCAAAGTAGAAGCAGGGGCAGAGCTGACTTGAAAGACCTCAGCACTTCTGTTGTGAACTCTGGGGTTGCATTGCTGTTTATTACTACAGCATGTAAAAACTTGAATGTCCATAGCCTGGCCACAAATTTACCTTCAAGCTGATTTAAAAGTTTTAATGTCAATGGTGAACAAAGGAAGAAAAAAAAGGTTTCAGCGGCCCTTTAAAATTCTTCCTAACTTTAAAACCTTTACAGGGTTTGTTGGATAGTATTAGTAGCTGAATGGTTGCTTGAGGTGTTACCCGGAACTGACTTTTAAAGTAGATGTCAACCAAAACATTTTTTGCAGGCTTTTTTGGTGAGGACCTCTGGACATTTTTTTTATATTGCTGTGTCCCTGTTTGGAAAATGTCCTTTAACTTCCAGTTCTGGTGACACTGGAGCAGGAAGTGAGGAAAACTGAACACACAAAAAACATTTTTTTAGTAGAGTGGAAAAGAATTAGAACCTCTGAAAGAGTTTTGCTGTTTGTGGCCTTGTGGGGAATTTTCCATTCACTTTTTGTACCAGTTACTGGTATCACTTACCACAAGAGGGGAGAAAAAAACTTCCTCAAAGAGGAATAAACTGTCCTTATTATATAAAAAAAATGCTGAAGTGCCTGGTGGAATCAGATCAGGATGGGAGGATGTGGAGAGTGTCAGTGAAGCAGTGATGTCCCCATGTGATGATGATGTCTCAGTGCACTGTGCTCAGGGTCACACCGTTACCGTGTGTATTAGTGAGGGGGTCCTGATGGAGATGCCATACACTGACTCCTTGCAGGTGACATGTCGGGGATCTTTGTGGACCCTGAATTCCCTCCCTGTGTGTCACCCTGTCCCCTCTGTGGGACCGCATTACATGGGTGAGACCCCAGGAGATCTGACCTTCCCCTCATCTATTCGCAGAGAAGGTCAGTCTTGCTTTGGGAAGGCAGGGGATATTGGGGGACTGCTGGTTTATATGTGCCTGCTATGTTCTTTACATACAAAGCTTCTTCACCAGGTGTTTCCCAGAGGACAGTGTACATGGAATGATCCTGGATACACCGGAAGCTTTACTTGCCAATTTTGGAGATTTGGACGTTGGGTGGAGGTGACCATCAATGACTGCTTACCATGCTTGGGACAAAAGCTCTGCTTCTCCCATTGTCAAGACCAGGGAGTCTTCTCGCTCCCACTCTTGGAGAAAGCATATGCTAAGTTACATGGCTCCTGTAAGTCTCTGTGGGCAGGTCAGATTGTTGATGCTTTGGTAGATCTGATGGGTGGAGTGGTAGAAAGGTGGTTGTTAGAAGATGTGGAGGACAGCACCCAGAAGAAAATGCTTTGCAGAATGTTGGTCCTGAAGAATTGTTGTGTAAAAAGTTGTTCTGTGCTCCACACTAAAGAAGTTGCTGGAGATCTGGGTGAATTTCACGCCTTTGCAATCACAGACATCAAGGCTGGAGTCACAAAGTATGGGCATGAGTTGATTTTAATATGTGTGCATAATCATTGGGGGCAAAGCCGCTGGAGTGGATCGTGGGGGAGGAAAGGTGATACATGGGCCTTGATGGACAAGTCAAAAAGTGATATGTTTCTTTATGGTCTTCAAGATGGGGAGTTCTGGGTAGAGAAAGAAGAATTTCTGCAAGAGATCAATGAAGTTATTATGGCGTTTCCCGTGGATGGGATGGAGCATATACAAAGCATTTGGACAGATTGTCCATTGCTCCACGCTCAACAGTTGTATGGTTCCTGGGTCAAAGGTCAGACTGCAGGTGGATCCCATAAATAATGTCAGTTTTACTGACAACCCTAAATTCTGGTTGGTTGTTAGGAAGCAGAGGTGTATCTGGCACTTATGCAAAGCCCACAAAGTGAAATATCATCTGCCGATGATACACACAGAAACAAGTCAAGAGGTATGATTTCAAAAAGTACTCCCTTGTATGCTATTGGACTTCATGTCTGGAGGGTGGAAAAACATTGTTTTAACTTCCAGAAGACTGTACTGTCACCTGTTGTTGCTGGCACCTCCTCACATGCCTATGACAGACAGCTTCACCTGCAGTGTGCGCTTTCTCCTGCATATTACCTGGTTATATCCAGCACTTTCCTCAGGGACACAGAGGGGGATTTCTTGTTGCGAGTCTTATCTAGTGGACCAATCACCCTCATTGAAATAACCTCCCATCAGCCATTGGTAAACAAAAGTGAAGATGATGTAAAAGGAACTTGGGAGACCCGAGAAGTAAAAAGCCAATGGAAAAAGGATGTTAATGACGGAGGCAACAGGAATTTTCCATCTTACTGCCTTAATCCAACCATCCCTTTTATAGTGCCTAGTAAAGCCCGACTGGTGAGAGTGACACTAAAGCAACATTGTCAGGGAAAACACTGCCATGCATTAAGGTTCTGTGTGCCAGTTGTGTACCACACAGTTACTCACATGAAGTGTCCATGATGTGTGACCTTTCTCCTGGACAGTACATCATTGTGCCTTACACTTACTTTCCTAATGATAGATGTGACTTCTCTGTGTTCATATCCACCAAAATGGAGAGGAAATCCATCCAGAAGCAGGAGTTCCTGAATGAGGTTTCAGTTGTCACAGTGAAGAAATAAGAAGATTTTGATATTTTGATCCAGCCAACCATTATCAATATCATTCTTGTTAAGAACGGAACAATATATTTATTTTAAATGTCTAAATTCCGTTTTACACATTCTTTCATAGTGGTCTTGAAAAGGACCTGTAAAGCTAGCAGCTTTTTAGACCCTCTTGAGAGTTTTCTTTGAATTCTGTTTAAATGTGCACTGGTATGTATTACTAATCCTTATAAAACTGTACACTGCCTACCTTTGCGCCATGACTGTTTTTATTTTGAAATGTTGTTTAATGTGGAGGTAAATTAAAGCTGGAGAAAAAGTGAAGAAAAAAATGCTGAAATTAATGCAGAAATAGAATGCTTTCAGAAATAGAAGTGTTAATAGTGTATTTTTATCAATGAACAAAATGTAAATGAACTGAAGAGAATTCTAAATCAAATCAATGTTTGGCGTGACCAACCTTTGCCTTCAAAATACCATCAATTATTCAATTATCCTACTTACATTTACACACAGTTTGTGAAGGAACTTGGCAGGTAGGTTGCTCCAAACATCCTGGAGAACTAACCACAGATCTTCTGTGGACGTAGTCTGCCTCAAATCCCTCTGTCTCTTCATGTAATCCCAGACAGATTTGATGATGTTAAGATCAGGGTTTTGAGGGGGCCAAGCAATCACTTCCATGACTCCTTGATCTTCTTTACACTGAAGATGTTTCTTAATGGCATTGGTTGTATGTTTGGGGTCATTGTCCTGCTGCAGAATAAATTTGAGGCCAATCAGATGCCTCCCAGATGATATGGCATGATAGATAAGTATCTGCCTGTATTTCTTAGCATTGAGGACACCATTAATCCTGACCATATCTCAAGCTACATTTGTAGAAATGCAGCCCCAAACTTGCAAGGAACCTCCACCTAGACGTGGGATGCAGAAAAATGGCTGCAGGTGCTCCGGATTGATGAGTCAAAATTTGAAATATTTGGCAGTAGCAGGAGGCCGTTTGTTCACAAATGTCTGGAGAGAGGTACAATAGTGAGTGTCTGCAGGCAACAGTAAAGCATGATGGAGGTTCCTTGCAAGTTTGGGGCTGCATTTCTGCAGGAAGTGAGGGTTTGGCCTCCACAGAGCCCTGATCTCAACATCATCAAGTCTGTCTGGGATTACATGAAGAGACAGAAGGATTTGAGGCAGCCTACATCCACTGAAGATCTGTGATAAGTTCCCTGAGATGTTTGGAACAACCTACCCACCAAGTTCCTTAAAAAACTGTGCGCAAGTATACGTAGAAGAACTGATGCTGTTTTGAGGGCAAAGGGTGGTCACAGCAAAAATTGATTTGATTTGATTTCTTCTGTTCATTTACTTTTCATTTAGTTAATTGATAAAAATAAACTATTAACACTTCTATTTCTAAAAGCTTTCTCTATTTACAGAATTTTTTTCACAGCTGCCTAAAACATTTGCACAGTACTGTATATCTATATCTATATATATATAGATATATATATATCTATATATATATATATCTATATATATATAGATATATATTGAGATTGGGGGATGTCTAGCTTAGTGATATATGCGTTTTAAGTGAGTTCACAGCCAACAGGAACTAAGGTTTAAAGGCGTGGTAGCCCACTTTTATTGAAAGTAACCAAAAAGATGAAAGTTCACACATGCGTTTGGTTTCCCACACAGGGGTTCTTCTCCCAAAAACAACAACAACAGCTGAAAAATGCCAATTCAGCTCACTCTTAAGGCTCGCTCAGCCTTGGGCACAGTTCCTTGCTCAACAGGCCCACTTCTGGCTTCTAGGAAGGGGCTCTCCTGACACTCCAGGCTTCCACACTCTTCCAAGACTCACAGTCCCCTCTGGTCCCCAAGACTCTCTCTCACACGGAGTACTGTCTCAAGGATGTTGCCTGGGTTCTTAAAAGGTAGCACACCTCCTTCCTGTCTGCAGCAACTGCTCCAACACCAACTCCTCTCCCACACACCCTGAGCTATGCTCAGCTCTGCCTTATAACGGGTGTGTACACCTGGACACACACACACAACCTGCAGAGCTTCTGGAAAACCCGGACACATGACAGAAGACTCCATCCCTCCCAATGCTCTTTGAAGTCTTCAAGTTTCCAGCCCCAATCCAGACTTACAAAATCCTGAGAAAACTTAAAGCATAGTTTTCTCTGCTCACCAATCTTTTGCTGGAACTTCTCAAACTGCTTCTTTGAGAGTCCTGTGTCCATTTTACACACATTTTCACTAAGACAGGGGCTCTCATTCTCACAATATATATATATATATATATATATATATATATATATATATATATATATATATATATATATATATATATATAAAGCAGGTAAAATAAGTATTAAACACGTCACCATTTTCTAGGTAAATATATTTCTAAAGGTGCTATTGACATGAAGTATTAACCACATATCGGCGAAAAACCCAGGCAATCCATACATACAAAAAATCCAAAACAAATAGGTTCAGAAAATAAGTTATGTGTAATAAAATGTAATGACACAGGGAAAGAGTGTTTAAAACACAAAGAAAGGGAGGTGCAAAAATGCATGGAAAGCTAAGACACCAACTGAAATCTATCAGTAATTAGAAAGCAATCCTGCCCCTTGTCAGTGTAAATTAATATCAGCTGGTTCAGTCTCAATTGATAGCCCATAGAAAGGTGTCTCATTACACAAGAAACATCTCATGATGAGTAAAAGCAAAGAGCTCTCTAAAGACCTTTGCAATCTTATTGTTGCAAAACATACTGATAGCGTTGGTTACAGAAGGATTTATAAACTTCTGAATATTCCAGTGAGCACTGTTGCCGCCATAATCTGGAAGTGGAAAGAACACAATTTCACCATAAAATGGCCACGACCAGGTGCTCCTTTCAATATTTCTGACAGTAGAGTGAAAATAATTATCAGAAGAGTTGTCCGAGAGCCAAGGACCACTAGTAGAAAGCTTCAAAAAGACTTGGAATTATCTATTAGCAGGTACAATTGCTTCAAAGAAAACAATAAGTGATGCACACAACCGCCATGACCTGTATGCACGCACATCACACAAGACTCCACTGTTGAAGAAAAAGCACTTTAAAGCTTGTTTAAGCACTTTAAAAGCACTTTAAAATGTGGATGCCATAATAGACACCATGTTTGGAGGTCAAATGGCACTGCGCATCACCCCAAAAACTATACCAACAGTGAAGTTTGGAGGTGGGAGCATGGTGTGGGGCTGTGTTTCAGCATATGGTACTGGCAAACTTCACATCATTGAAGGAAGGATGAATGGAAAAATGTACCAAAACCTTCTTTATAAAAATCTGCTGCCATCTATTAGGATGGTGAAGATGAAACAAGGGTGAACATTTCAGCAAGACAATGATCCCAAACACAAAGCCAAGGAAACTCTCAATTGGTTTCAAAGAAAGAAAATAAATCTGCTAGAAAGGCCTAGCCAATCACCTGACTTGAATCCAATAGAAGATCTATGGAAAGAACTAAAGATCAGAGTTCATAGAAGAGGCCCAGGGAACCGTCAAGATTTAAAGACTGTTTGTGTGGAAGAATGGGCCAAAATCACCCCTGAGCAATGTATGCGACTAATTTCTCCATATAGGAGGCATGTCATTACCAACAAAGGATTTTGTACAAAGTAGTAAATAAATTTCAATTAGCATGTTCAATACTTTTTTTCCTGTGTTATTCCATTTTATTCCACATAACTTAATTTCTGAACTTATTTGTTGTGGTTTCTTTGTATGTATTGATTGCATGGGTTGTTGCCGACATATATATATATATATATATATATATATATATATATATATATATATATAGTATTTCACAAAAGTGAGTACACCCCTCACATTTTTGTAAATATTTTATTATATCTTTTCATGTGACAACACTGAAGAAATTATACTTTGCTACAATGTAAAGTAGTGAGTGTACAGCTTGTATAACAGTGTAAATTTGCTTTCCCCTCAAAATAACTCAACACACAGCCATTAATGTCTAAACAGCTGGCAACAAAAGTGAGTACACCCCTACTGAAAATGTCCAACGTAGGCCCAAAGTGTCAATATTTTGTGTGGCCATCATTATTTTCCAGCACTCCCTAACCCTCTTGGGTATGGAGTTCACCAGAGCTTCACAGGTTGCCACTGGAGTTCTCTTCCACTCCTTCATGAAGACATCACGGAGCTGGTGAATGTTAGAGACCTTGCGGCAGCACTCATATGTCTATTTTCCAAAGATAACCTCTGGATATGACGCTGAGCATGTGCACTCAACCTTTTTGATTTGAGTGGAACCTGTCCTGTTAATCTGCTGTATGGTCTCCACCATGCTGGAGCTCAGTTTCAGGGTCTTGGCAATCTTCTTATAGCCTAGGCCATCTTTATGTAGAGCAACAATTTAATTTCTTCATTGTTGTCACATAAAAATATATAATAAAATATTTACAAAAATGTGAGGGGTGTACTCACTTTTGTGAGATACTGTGTGTATATATATATATATATATATATATATATATATATATATATATATACATATGTTATTGCTGGATAAACTATGTAACCAAATTCTAAATTGTATTGGCTTACTAAGTTCCTGTAGCTTCATCAATTGTATTTTATCTCTTTGAACATTTTCTTGATTGTGAGTATAATGCAGAGAGGCTTTTTCCAAGGCAAACCATCCTTCTTTCCATTCCATAAGAGTACATGAATTTTTGTAATATAAAAATCCGATAACATCAAACTCTAATTCTACTAAGGACCCGTTCACAGTAGGCACAAAGTTCTGCAAAAAAAAAAAAAAAAGCCAATAAAAGGAAAAGGACATTCTGATATTCTGAACAGCTACACATCTAAGCTTAACAAAGCCTAATGGTATACATCAGTGATTTTCAAAGCTGTCCTCATATCCAACAAAGGATGACTTTTTGATTGTCCTAATTATTGAAGAAAAGCCAGACAGCTAGGTTTCAAGAATTGTATGATTTGCTGTAGAATCCGAATGAAAACATTTAGGAGAATACCTACTGTTAAAAAAATATATACATATTTGCAATACACTAGATTCACTGATCTGCCTGAATTTGTTAATGCTCCTATAAATGTAGCGTATCCCTGCAGGAGCTGCTTGTGAATAGGGATCCCCCACCCTGCACAGCCAGGGTTCCCAATTTCCCACAAGCTCATTGAGACAGGAAACCGTCCACGCAGCTTTGCTTTGTTTTGTTTTTTTTGTATTTAGGGGTTAATAACATGGATGGGGATAGGGCTATTATGGGATGTCCACTTGACTGGAACAAAGTCTCTTCAGGGGCACTTCAACTATATACACTCTCTGTGTATACTCCTCTTCCTCCAGCACATCACTTACTTGCAGGTACACTCAGACCCAGCTGGAACACTGTTATGCCCTGTACACACGAGCGGACTTTTCGATCAGACTGGTCCGACGGACTGAATCCAGGGGACAATCCGACCGTGTGTGGGCTTCATCGGACCTTCAGTGGACTGTTTCTGTTGAAAATCTGACGGACTTTAGATTTGGAACATGTTTCAAATCTTTACGTCGGAAGTCCGCCGGACCCAGTTCCTATCGAGAAATCTGCTCGTCTGTATGCTAGTCCGATGGACAAAAACCGACGCTAGGGCAGCTATTGGCTACTGGCTATGAACTTCCTTATTTTAGTTCGGTCGTACATCATCACATACAAATCCGTCTGACTTTGGTGTGATCGTGTGTAGGCAAGTCCGTTCGTTCGAAGTCTGTCAAAAGTCCGTTGAAAGTCCGTCGCAAAGACTGTCGGACCTTTGTTGCCGAAAAGTCCGCCCGTGTGTACAAGGCATTAGGGGGATCTGACAAGGCACTCAGTCAGATCCAACAAAAGACCTTTACAGGCAGGGACCACTGGCCCCTTTGGTGTGATAAAAACGTCCTAGTGTTCAGCTACCTTCCTGTGGCTACTGAGCCCAGCACCACCTCTTCAACCACTGCCAGCCTGCCCCACTCACTAGTCCTCCTGGCTAATCTTCCATAGTCCTCCCAGACTGACTCTCCAGCCATGCCAGACTGGCACTCACCAATCCTCTCAGGCTGTGTCTCCCTGGAGATATCCTGGACGTGTTTGCTGGCTCCTGCTGTCCTCACTCTTGCTCCCATGCCTCTAGACAGGACTCCAGCTTCCACCCGAACTCCACACTGCCCCTACTGGGCTGACTGAGAGTATTTGGGAGGTAAATTTACCAACACTACAAAAACCTATGTACACTAACTAGCACTCTACACTAGAGGGTGCTACATAATAAACAATTGCTTTTGGCAGAACCGTCATTTACTTGCTTACTTATTGGTGGTACTGAATCTTTACAATTTTAGGAACCATTCAAGGTTACCTTAAAAGTAACATGAAAAACCCATATATTGACAACAGATATTTTCCAACCTTGCACACACAAATGTGATGTAACTACTGTATCATCAGTCTATTGTATCAGCTTTTTGTCTCGAAATCAACAGAGCATGATCTGTTAATTGTGGAGATGAGCCAAACATACCAGCTTCAAGGTGTGTTCACAAAGCATGACTAAAGTTTAGGTGCTGAATCTGAACTCCACTAAAGTCAATGGGGGCCGAGTGTTAAAAAATATTAATGACCATTTTCTAGGCTAAAAGGCAGGGGATCATCCAACAAACTGAATGGGGGGCCTGGAGAACATATAACAAAGGAAAAAAGAATGTTAAAAATTCTGTCTGGTGGGAAAAGGCCATTTTAATAATGTTTAATTTAACCACTTTAGCCCCAGAAGATTTGCCCCTTAATGACCAGGCCATTTATTGCGATGTGGCACTGCTTCGCTTTACCTGACAATTGCGTGGTCATGTGACGCTGTACACAAACAAAATTGACATCCTTTTTTTCCCTCATAAATAGAGCTTTCTTTTGGTGGTATTTGATCACCTCTGCGGTTTTTATTTTTTGCGCTTTAACTGCTTGCTGCCCGCCCACCGTCAAATGACGGCGGGGCGGTGCAGCTCTCGTTCTGGGATGCCGTCATATGACGGCGTCCCAAAATGGCTGCTCTCACGTGCCTGCGGGGGTGCGCACCGTGGCGATCGCAGCCGCGCCATGTTGCTAGGACACGGCGTGACCCCAATCTCTGTAAAGAGCCGCTCTTTAACCATGTGATCGGCTGTGTCCAATCACAACCGGCCACGTGTAAACAAGGAAGTACCGGTAATAGGCTGTCCTCGACTCACACTGACAGAGTGTCACAAGGGGACATGTAGGAATGTAATCAGGGCACTGATGATCAGATTACAATTACAATAGTGCAATACACTTTTACCAATCAGTGCCCAACATTGCCCACCAATGCCAGCTATCAGTGCCAACCAGTGGCAGCAATCAGTGCCCACCACTGCCCACAAGTGCCACCAATCAGTGCTCATTAGTGATGCCAGTCGGTGCTGGTAATAAGTGCCACCTATTAGTGCTGCCCATCAATGCCCATCACTGCTGTCAATCAATGCCCATCAGTGTCACCCATCAGTGCCCACCAGTGCCACCTATTAGTGCCCACCAGTGCCAACTAACAGGGCCCATCAGTCCACCTATCAATGCTCATCAGTGCCACATATCAGTGCCACCTATCAGTGCCCATAAGTGCAGCATATTAGTGCCTCCTCATTAGTGCCACCTAATCAATGCCCATAAATGCCGCCTCATCAGTGCTCATAAGTGCCACCTCATCAATGCCCACCAGTTCAGCCTATCGGTGCCCATCAGTTCCGTCTCATCAGCGCACATGAATGAAGGCGAAAAATTACTTAATTACAAAATTTACTGACAGAAAAAAAAAGTAAAAAACATATTTTTTCAAAATGTTAGGTTTTTTTTTTTTGTAAAAAATAAAAAAACCCAGCAGTGATTAAATACCACCAAATGAAAGCTCTGTGTGAAGAAAATGATAAAAAATTTGTTTGGGTACAATGTAGCATGACCGCGCAATTGTCATTCAAAGTGCGACAGCGCTGAAAGCTGAAAAATGGCTAGGGCAGGAAGGGGGTGTAAGTGCCTGGTAGGCAAGTGGTTAAACAAAAAAAAGTGACAATTTTGAAAAAACACAATATTTTTTACCTTTTGCTATAATTAATAGCCCCAAATTTAAAAAAAAAAAATTCTTCCTCAGTTTAGATCGATATGTATTCTTCTACATATTTTTGGTAAAAAAATAGCAATAAGCGTATATTGATTGGTTCGCACAAATGTTATAACGTCTACAAAATAGGAGATAGATTTATGGCATTTTTATTATTCATTTTTTCATAATAATGGGGATGATCAGCGATTTTTATCGGGACTACGACATTGCGGCGGACAGATCGGACATGAAAAAATAACCACTGATTACTGTATAAATATCACTGGCAGGGAAGGGGTTAAACAATAAGGGCTTAAATGTGTGTCCTAGGGAGTGTTTCTAACTGTGGGGGATGGGACTGCCTGGGGGAGGAGACCGATTGCTGTTCCTAAGCAGTTGGAACAACAGATCAGTCTCCTTACCCCTGACAGAACGGAGATCTGTCTGTTTACATTGACAGACCTCCGTTCTGTCTCTCTCAGGAGCGATCACGGGTGCCCGGCGGACATTGCGACTGCCGGGCACACGCATCGGCTTAGTCGTTGCACCGGCTAGTGCTCTTAAAGCGGCGACATACAGCTACGACGGCTTGCCCAGGGGAGCCAACCTGCCACAGTATAACTGCAGTGGCTGGTTCTCAAGTGGTTAAAATGCAAAGTTACTTTAAATAATATGTCTATGAAATACTGTATCTATACAATGTATATAGATACAGACATTTACAAAGAAACAAATGTTATTTAAATTGCTGGAAAATGACAGCTCCCAGCTTCTTACTTCTGTTTGTAAACAAAGTGGCCAAGGCTTCCCTTCATTTATACCAGACCCTTTTACTAGATTTACTAGCCCCCAAATATTTGAATGAGTAAAGGTTATATTAAAAAGTAAAAAGTACACTTACTTACACATTTTTTGGCAAACCCTATATTAAAAAATAAAAGGCTCCACAATGTACACAGACTGGAGGAGGTTTCCTAAAACTGGTGCACTCAGAATCTAGTGCAGCTGTGCATGGTAGCCAATCAGCTTTTAACTTCAGCTTGTTCAATTAAGTTTTGACAGTAAAGCCTGGAAGCTGATTGGTTACTATGCAGAGCAGTCCAGCAATGCTGATTCACTTCATTCAAAATGAACAACACACACCAAAAGATTAAAATCTTGCTGCCCTATGGACATATCCATTCCCGCCTCTGCCTAGCAGCAAAAATTACATCTTCTGGGGCCCCACAACTATAAGTAAACAAAGTGACATGATCTATTGGGTGACATGATTGGCTAAATATGGCTATTTCTTGTCATTGCCCATATTTAATCAGTTATGACATGCTATCTCTGCCCTTTTGTTTATATGACTGGGGATTTCCAAGCAGTAAATCAATGAGGCTGGGTGAAGCGACAGGAAGGAAGCTATCACATAAAATATAGGTAGAAATACTGCTACTATATATGACCTTTGACTCCCACAAAATGAGCAAAAGGTCCAACGTTCCGATAAGATTTAGTCTGAACCTATATTAGGATGGGACCTTGAGTAGGGATGAGCAGAATAATGAAGAATTTAATTATTTTGATGCAAACTTACTAGCTTTGTGATCAAACATTTTTTGGTCAGCAAACCTTCTTTACCTAGGATTATTAATAGCATCTTAGTCTTCAATGGCTTAAAGGATAACTAAACCCAATAATAAAATGTAATATATTGCAGATTTCCAGTTGCATTTTCACAACTACAGACAATATCTGTTAATCTTGCCATAAATGCAATGTGTTTATCACAACATGTAAGCTGAAAACACAAAGTTATTTTTTTTTCTCTAAATTATATCTCACCATCCCATATCAAATGGAGATGAATGTAGTTATGTATAAAGTCTAGCCTTGATGGCAACCATGCCCCCCTCTCTAGGTAGAGTGGAGGAGTGACAGTAGCTATCCAGGGATAGGAAGTGTGTTATTCACAGGGTTACTTGGAGAAAAGCCTGAAAAATGTATACAAATGCAGGAACTTAATTTAAGTACTAGTAAGCTGCAATATATTACATTCTTGTTTTGGGGTTTAGATACACCGTAAAGTGCAATGATTACTGAAATATTGCATATGAGAATCATACATCCATATCCAATTTATGTTAGAAATTCAGATTAAAGATATTTGCATTTGCTTTTATGTTGTTTATTTGCTTTGCCAGGTTTTGTATGGCTAAAAACAAAGCTCTTCTACAATGAGGGACTGTATTGCCGCGTACACACGATTGGCTATTCCGACAACAAAACGTGGATTTATTTCCGACGGATGTTGGCTCAAACTTGTCTTGCATACACACGGTTGCACAAATGTTGTCGGATATTCCGAACGTCAAGAACATGGTGACGTACAACACGTACGATGAGCCGAGAAAAATGAAGTTCAATAGCCAGTGAATAGCCGGATTCACTCTTCTGCTTGAATCCGAGCATGCGTGGAATTTTGTGCGTCGGAATTGTGTACGAACGATCGGAATTTCTGAGAACGGATTTTGTTGTCGGAAAATTTGAGATCCAGCTCTCAAATTTTTGTTGTCAGAAATTCCGACAGCAAATGTCCGATGGAGTCTACACACGGTCAGAATTTCCGACAACAAGCTCACATGGAACATTTGTTGTCGGAAATTCCGACCGTGTGTACGCGGCATATTAGTACTGGACATGTGCACATTTTGGGCCAGAAATGACATCTACTTGCTGAATCCAGTAAAGGTAATGCAGTTTTTAGATGTATATTACTCTGGAGATAGAACAAGAAAGAACAGGCACTTGTATTGTCTTCTTTACTGGTTACACCATTAACAAATAAGGTAAAGCAGATTAATCTTTCTTTTAGAATCATTGTATGATAGTTTATAGATTATTTTGGTTAAATAAAAGCCAATAGTTTTTTTTTCCCACATAGACCATATTTTGTTGCATTTACAATTTCAAAAGTTTTCTTGATAATTTCCCTTTAGCACAGTAACATTAAAAATTATTTGCATATTTAAAAAAAAAAATTTAATTAAAGCTGGCTCCTGTGAGAGCATACAGTTAACGCCAATTTATTTAATGCTAATGCCCGAGGCTTAGCTTTATCAGATAATTATCGGCATTACCTTAGATAGTGCCTTGGCCCATTCTCGTTGAGACTCTACACTTTCAGCTCCAAAAAGAAACATACGTTCTGACAATAAGTATATCTCAAAGGTAAAGATGGCCCTAGAACAGAAGAGAAAAAAAAAAACAGTTTTTAGATTGAATAATCTAACATAGCCAGAGGCTTAATTCTTTCAGTAGTGTTTGCTATTTCATGCAACACTAGAATACCTTTACCCATTTTTGTTAGTGGAGAGAAAAAATAGGTAATAATGTTTGATATATAGAAACCTTAAAAAAATTACTGTATTTAGTGAAATGTCTAGTACTTACATTCTGCATATGACTTCTCATATATTTCTCTTAGATATTGCAAAGGATCCAAAAAAATAATTATATTAAAATCTCAGATAACCCCCGAGGGCTTCATTTTTTTCTCTCTTTTTTATCAGCGCCTATTTATTCAGAAATGTATTTCCTACAAATATTTCAAAGATTCACAGCTCATTTTCTGAAGCTAATTAAAGGGAAAGTGGTGATGGGTATAAAATGTGCATCAAGCCTGGCAAATACATTTATGGCTAAAGGGAAACTTGATTTCTCAAATACTAATACACATTCTAGTTAGATTTTTATGGTAGTTATACAAAGACCTGAGTTTTAATTTGAAAGGTAAGCTTGATACAATAGTGATAACAGGAGCAATGTGTTTCCCTCTGCTTACAGTCAAGAGTCTACCAACTTTTTAAACTGAACATACAGTATCTCACAAAAGTGAGTACACCCCTCACATTTTTTGTAAATATTTTATTATATCTTTTCATGTGACAACACTGAAGAAATTACACTTTGCTACAATGTAAAGTAGTGAGTGTACAGCATGTATAATAGTGTAAATTTGCTGTCCCCTCAAAATAACTCAACACACAGCCATTAACCACTTAAGCCCCGGACCATTTGGCTGGCCAAAGACCAGAGCACTTTTTGCGATTCGGCACTGCGTCGCTTTAACTGACAATTGCGCGGTCGTGCGACGTGGCTCCCAAACAAATTTGACGTCTTTTTTTCCCTCAGAATAGAGCTTTCTTTTGGTGGTATTTGATCACCTCTGCGGTTTTTATTTTTTGCGCTAAGCAAAAAAAGAGTGACAATTTTGAAAAAAAACATTATTTTTTACTTTTTGCTATAATAAATATCCCCAAAAAATATATAAAATGTTTTTTTTCCCTCAGTTTAGGCGGATACATATTCTTCTACATATTTTTGGTAAAATAAATCACAATAAGCGTTTATTAATTGGTTTGTGCAAAACTTATAGCATCTACAAAATAGCGGATAGTTTTATGGCATTTTTATTAATAATTTTTTTTTTTTAGTAGTAATGGCGGTGATCAGCGACTTTTATTGTGACTGCAACATTATGGCGGACAGATTGGACACTTTTGGCGCTATTTTGGGACCATTCACATTTATACAGCGATCAGTGCGATTAAAAATGCATTGATTACTGTGTAAATGTGGCTGGCAGTGAAGGGGTTAACCCTGAGGGGGCGCTGCAGGGGTTAAGTGTGTCCTAGGGAGTGATTCTAACTGTAGGGGGATGGGCTACGTGTGACATGACACTGATCACCGCTCTCGATCACAGGGAGCTGTGATCAGTGTCAGTGTCATTAGGCAGAACGGGGAAATGCTTGTTTACATCAACATTTCTCCGTTCTTCCTCTCTGTGAGACGATCACGAGTATCCCCTCACGGAGCTCGCACCAGGGTCGCTCACACTCATGGAGCTCGCGGCAGGGTTGCACATGCGACCACACGGCGGCAAATTTAAAGGGACATACATGTACGCCCATTTGCCTGTCCATGCCATTCTGCCGACGTAACTGTTCGTGTGGTGGTCGGCAAGCGGTTTAGGTCTAAACAACTGGCAACAAAAGTGAGTACACCCCTAAGTGAAAATGTCCAAATTGGGCCCAATTAGCCAATTTCCCTCCCCGGTGTCATGTGACTCAAGGTCTCAGGTGTGAATGGGGAGCTGGTGTGGTAAATTTGGTGTTATCGCTCTCACTATCTCATACTGGTCACTGGAAGTTCACCATGGCACATCACGGCAAAGAACTCTCTGAGGATCTGAAAAAAAGAACTGTTGCTCTACATAAAAATGGCCTAGGCTATAAGAAGATTGCCAAGACCCTGAAACTGAGATGCAGCACAGTGTCCAAGACCATACAGCGGTTTAACCGGACAGGTTCCACTCAGAACAGGCCTCACCATGGTTGACCAAAGAAGTTGAGTGCACGTGCTCAGCATCATATCCAGAGGTTGTCTTTGGGAAATTAACATATGAGTATTGCCAGCTTTGCTGCAGAGGCTGAAGGGGTGGGGGGTCAGCCTGTCAGTGCTCAGACCATACGCCGCACACTGCATCAAACTGGTCTGCATGGCTGTCGTCCCAGAAGGAAGCCCCTTCTAAAGATGATGCACAAAAAAGCCTGCAAATAGTTTGCTGAAGACAAGCAGACTAAGGACATGGATTACTGGAACCATGTCCTGTGGTCTGATGAGACCAAGATAAACTTATTTGGTTCAGATGATGTCAAGCGTGTGTGGCAGCAACCAGGTGAGGAGTACAAAGACAAGTGTGTCTTGCCTACAGTCAAAAATGGTGATGGGAGTGTCATGGTCTGGGGCTGCATGAGTGCCAACGGCACTGGGGAGCTACAGTTCATTGAAGGAACCATGAATGCCAACATGTACTGGGACATACTGAAGCAGAGCATGATCCCCTCCCTTCGGACATGATAACGACCCCAAACACACCTACAAGACAACCACTGCCTTGCTAAAGAAGCTGACGGTAAAGGTGATGGACTGGCCAAGCATGTGTCCAGACCTAAACCCTATTGAGCATCTGTTTTGCATCCTCAAATGGAAGGTGGAGGACTGCAAGGTCTCTAACATCCACCAGCTCTGTGATGTCGTCATGGAGGAGTGGAAGAGGACTCCAGTGGCAACCTGTGAAGCTCTGGTGAACTCCATTCCCAAGAGGGTTAAGGCAGTGCTGGAAAATAATGGTGGCCACACAAAATATTGACACTTTGGGCCCAATTTGGACATTTTCACTTAGGGGTGTACTCACTTGTGTTGCCAGCGGTTTAGACATTAATGGCTGTGTGTTGAGTTATTTTGAGGGGACAGCAAGTTTACACTGTTATACAAGCTGTACACTCAATACTTTACATTATAGCAAAGTGTTATTTCTTCAGTGTTGTCACATGAAAAGATATATTAAAATATTTACAAAAATGTGAGGGGTGTACTCACTTTTGTGAGATACTGTATATATTTTGCTAAAACATACTTAAACATATTTTGGTGGGGGAAAAAATATAGTAAATAAGGAAAAAAATAATATTGCATCTACAATTGTGACACAAAGCATATTGTGATTTAAAGTTATTAAAAATTACCTTTCCCTATTAATCTGCAGAAATGTAATGGTCTGTACAGTTCAATGCAAAATGGCAACCTGGAGGTGTTCTTTACACAGTTTGTGTAATTTTCTCCATTAGAACACTGCAAGTGCAGTTGACTAATAATGAAAAAGGGGGGCGTGGCTAGCCGTGGACAGAGTTGGCTGCTTGAATGCGAAGCTCCTCTATACCGGTACATATAGCGGCACAGAACGGCTTCCCCAGAGGCATCCACACACCCTAGCCTGGCGACAGACACCCTCGAACGTTCAGATGAACATGACAAGGAAAAGGAAGGACAACAGAAAGCCGCAAAAACTGACCGAGTTCTACGCATACGGCAGCATGGAGGCAGGCATGATGGCGCCGGCTCCTCACCAACCCCGGCCCACAACACGGGTCCCCCCCCCTCCTTCATCCACCTCACACAACAAAAAGAGCGGCTCCCCAGTGAGCCTCCAATCCTGTCCTAGCACACCACAATCAGCCAGCCCAGCTAAGGCTAGATTTAGGATGGATGGCCTTGGATGCAGTCCAGTGACCGGGCTGGAGGCTGACTCTGGAGAAGATGCTAGGGAACTTCCAGGCAGGATAGAGCAATTCCCCACCACCAGGGCTTTTTTTCTCAGAGAATAGGTGCAGGAACTCAACCATGCCCGCCACACACCTGCCAAATGGCATCAAATAGTAACTCTTCCCTCTGCATGCAACCCCCTCCCTTCACTGCCCTCATCTTCTCCCCCCTCCTTAAAAGCTTCACCATCTGTCATATGTCTTACCTTTTGTTGCAATATTAAGCTGGAACACCTATCCGGCTGTAGTACCTTCCAGCATACTATACTACAATCACTTGTAAGGGGGATCATGCAGTAGGAGCATCAACAACTGGTTGCCAGGGAAAAAATGGAGACCACAGAGGGTTCAGCCTACCACACACCTTCTCGTGCCCGTGACTGCACTGAACCTTGGGCACTTGTTCTGTATCTCCCTTGTCCCTGTCAGGCACTCAGTTGGATCTGTGCAGGAGATCTGACCTGTGGAGCTACTGGGAGATAAGCTATCACTTGTAAATGCAGAAGCTAGACTTCATTGTTACCAAGTGATAGTGGCGAGCAGGGATTAGAAGACCTGAGCCAGAGGTGGTGGAACTGAGTTCCCCCTAGTTCCTGTTGAAAAAAAGCCCTGCCCACCACCAATCAGCCTGTCATGGATCCTGTGCTGAAAGACATGTTGCTCTCTTTATGCAGCACTATACAGGCTGACATGATGTCCTGTATGCAAAAGTTTCACACAGACATACAGGAGGTGGAATCAAGGGTGGAACATATCTAATGTAAAATAGGGGAATTTGCATCTACAATAAATGACCTAGTGGATGCCCAAGAGGAAAATAAGGATGAGATGGAGGATATTAAGGCAAAAATTGCAGACACGGAGGACAGAAGCAGGAGGAACAATATGAAAATTAGAGGTATCCCAGAATCCGTCCAGCAGGGGGATTTAAGGGCCTACGCCACTACCTTATTTACAGACCTCCTTCCTAACCCCTCTGCGTTGGATGTCACTAAAGACAGGATTCATCCCCTCCCCAAACCATCCTACCTACCTGAACAAACACCAAGAGACGTGATATTGAGATTGCATTTCTACCATGTCAAAGAGCAGCTCATGGCAGCCATGCGTACCAAGGAACACATCCCAGCCCAATACCAGCATCTACAATTCTATGCAGATCTGTCGCAGTATACATTGAATACATGGAGAAGCTTGGTCACCATCACCAAGGCACTCAGGAACCACCAGATATCTTACAGGTGGGGGTACCCGACCAACATCACTATTACCAAAGATGGGAACACCCACATTGTGTCTTCGCTAGACAAAGGCCTATCCTTACTTAAAGAATGGCACATTGTCCCTGACCTGGACAATAACTCCAGTCCTCCCAAAAAAACACAACCTGTGGAGTCAGAATGGGGAATAGTCTCCGCAAAAAACTCTAAGAAACATACCTGAGCTGGATAGGCATGTCCAGGGAATACAAGTCCCGGGGGTATTAGGGGCAGCCCTCTTTGCCACAAACTTAACCCCTTAACCTCACCTGAGCAGCAGCCAGCTGCATTCGAATGAACAATTAACCATATTGACCCGAGCAGTTAATCCTTGGGCCCAGAATGCTCTATTTTTTTCAGGAATCTGAACTACAGTTGTGTTTCACATTTTTTTGTTGTTTTGCTATTCCTTATTCTTTTTTCCCCAATTCATCACAGTCGGTGACAACTAACAAATGACTACTTCTTAAGTGTCGCATCCAGGATTTTCCACACGATCAACTTTTCCACCGGCGAAAGGCGCAGCATTGCACTCAAGATCCTTCGCCAAAACACAGTCAATCCACCCATTCGCCCAGGCGTGGTGCCTCATCAGCACATGAGTACCTTAGTCAAAACTTCTTCACATGTCTTTCATTACAAGAGACATTCTTTCTCTGCTCACTGGAGGGAGCACTCGCCACAAGACCCAGCTATTTCCTTAAGGAACTGCTGCTTAGCATTCTCAAACAGTCCTTATAGGGGTGACCTTTCTATCCATTCATTCAAAAGGCCTCAACCACCCAGCTAAATGCAAATCGCTGTGGACTGAAGCCTTGCAATATAAGAGCGACATCCTGTGTGCACAGGAAACACACTTCTGTGCCACTGCACAGCCCAAATGCTCACATAAAAGCTACCCATACACCTTTCCAGCAAATGCTGAGTCAAAGAAACGGGGGGTCCTCACAGCAATTAGGGACACGGTCTCTTTCCAGCTTCATGAAGAAATTAAAGACTCTAGTGGCAGATACCTCATTTTGATATGTGACATCAATGCTACTACATATACAATCGCAAATGTTTGCACCCCCAACTCCCATCAAATTAAATTCCTTAACAAGTTATTAAAGAAGATTGACCTGCTCAGGAGAGGGGCCCTAGTGATTTGTGGAGATTTTAACCTTGCTACAGCTAAAATCATAGACACAATCTCCACATCCACTCGTACAGTCCCTTCTCTTCAGAACTTACTTCATCAGCACAGCTTGTATGACGTGGGATGATGTTACCATGCAGGTGAAAGGGATCTCACCTTTTTTTCTGCACCCCACCATTCTTACTCCCACATTGACCTCTTCCTAGTGGATCAAGGTCTTCTAACCCGAACCATCACGACGACGATTAACAATATTACCTAGTCATATCATGTGTCAGTGACTCTAACTATAGCAGACGCCCTCTCATCCAGGGTTAACCCGGTCTGGAGAGCAAACCCATTTATCCTACAGAGAGAAGATACCAGAAATATTCTAGAGACTTACCTGAAAGAATACTTTGCTGACACAGTGGACTCCGTGTCTGACTACCCTACTATGTGGAACGCCCAAAAGGCATTCATGAGAGGCATTTTCATTAAACTTGGAGCAGGGGTAAGGAGGCAGAGGCAACGATGCATAAAAGAACTTACTGACAGCATCCATGATCTAGAACCCCAAAATAAACAGAACCCCTCACCCTCCCTATCCCACAAACTATCACAAATTAGATATGACCTTAGACTTTGCCTTCTGGAGGACTTTGAGAAGTCGGCCAGAAGACTAAAAATGACTTATTACGCCAATGGCAACAAAGCGGGGAAGATTCTGGCCCAACGCCTTCGTGGCTGCAGGTATAAAGCTAGAATACCATATATAGTCCATCCCACCACTAAAGTCAAACATTATCATCCTAAAGATATTGCGGATGCTTTCAGTAACTACTATAGATCCCTTTATAACTTAGAGAACGATTCCCTTACCCACCAACCCAATCCAGAACAGATAACCAGCTTTCTAGCCAAATTGTCCCTTCCTCAGCTAACATCAGACCAACTTCAACAGCTGAATCTACCCTTCAGCCTTTTGGAGATCAATAATGAAAAAAATCACTCCTATTTATATTCACTCTGCCAACAACAAATAGCTTTTACTTCAGGGCAGAAACAGGTAGGACCCTGCAAAAGAGTTTGCTAAAATCCCTGAAATGTACATTGATCCCCCAGAGGGGATTGTTTTTGTTTAGTGGAGTTACTCTTTAACAACTTCAATACCTGACACGTTTACCCCCTTCCTGCCCAGGCCAATTTTCACCTTTTAGTGCTAAGTTTCAGTAATAAACAGGATTCCTGCTGGTTCAAAGGAATGCATTAAGTCTGTGTTCTGTCTCTCTGACACTGTCACTAAGGATCTTCAACAGCCTGGTGTCTGAATAAATACATGACAACATGAATAGCTTGTGAGAGAATGCTGGTCCCGTTCACCTCTTCCTCCATCGCCTGCACTAAAAGAACGTACCTATAGCTGTCCCTACTACTGCAGAACCTGCTTCTCCCCCTCGCTGACATTAACATATAGAAAAAAAACTCACATGAGAGCTATGAAGCTGAGGGATCATTTTGACTTCTACTTCCTCCTCTGGAACTGAAGTCAAAATGTGGTGGGAGGGAAAGGAGGAGGTGTTGCAGCATGGACAAAGCATTATTGGCTAACACTGAGCATGTGATTGCAATGTAAATATCCCTCCTCCCTTTTGTGGTCAGGGCACTGGAATAACATCATCCAGCCCTGAATCTTACTGCTGTGTGCCGTTCCCCAGACATTACAGGTTGGAGATCTGTTTTGCACACACAGGGGCAGCCTTGGGGGTGGAAGCGCTGCTGGAGCTGGGTCTGCTTGCTGTCATTATGACAAGCAGGAAACCTGAACTTCAAACTGTGAACTAGCAGACAGAGAGGATGATCGGTGAGGCAGGGGTGCAATTGCAGGAACAATGCCCTGTGTGACTCTCCCTCCAGTAGCTTAAAGCTGGCAGGAAGGAGAGGAGGAGAAACCAGCATTCAGCTGCTGGAGGGAGAGACACACAGGGCATCATTCCTGTAATTGCCATGCCGATCATCCTCCCTTTCCTGCCCACATCCGATTTCCCCTGCTGCCTGGGCCCCCCCTGTGAGCACAGGCCTGGTAAAGGGGGACCAGCGGTACCCCCCTTATTGGCGGCCCTGATGCTGAGATAGATATGGTACAGTAAATGAGTGTTGCCCCTCCGGGACAGAAAGTCTGTTACTAGCAGGATCACTAGGTAAAAACAAAAGAAGGAAACAATTACATACACAAACACACACTAACACGAATTGAACTGGATGGTCTACTCTAGTGTCTTTATTCAACCTTACCAATTATGTAAAATGCAGATAAATGATTTAAGTGAAGATGATGTGCAGTATATATATAAATTTTTTTAGGTTTAGATACACTTTAAAAATATAGATAGAAAAAAATACATCTCCTCTTAAAGCTATTACCACTTTTCTTGGATTTTTGATTACCCAAGAAGACGATTTCTGTGAATCAAGTGGTGCTTTTACTGTCATATGCTAACTTGCATTGTGTCAAGGAAGCCCATTCATTGTGAATGGGCTGTCAATGCATCCCAGTGCACTCGGAATCACACCTGATACTTTTTTGGGAACAAACCACATGGCAGTGTATGGTAGTACAATGCAGACGCATTTATTTAGTACATTAAGACTCCACTCAAATTGGCCCTGCAACACACCAGCATGTGCACGGAGCAGTGCTGTGCATAGTGGTAACACAATGCAAAAAAAATGTGGGGCTGGTCTTAGGATGTCCTAACACAGGTATGAATATCTGAAATCCTTACTCCCACTTCTGCTCTGACTTTAGAAACATAGAAAAGTGATGGCAGAAAAAAGACCGAGTAGTTTTTACCTCTGCTGAAAGTTTATTCCAGGCATCAACTACCCTTTCAGTAAAATAATACTTTCTAAGATTCCTTTTTAACTTTCCTCCAGTTAGTTTACATTTAGAACATTTAGAAACATTGAACTGCAGTTTCCACAGTATTGACCAATCTCCCAGAAATACCAAATCGTGTTCCATGTTACAGACACCTCCAGGGATATCAACTCTATTACACACCTTTGCATCATCGGCAAAAAGACATACCTTGTCCAACAAACCTTTAGTTATATCACTTACATATAGATTAAATAGAACAGGACCTAGTACAGAGTTTTGTGGTACACCACTAGCGACTGGTCTCTATTCCGAGTGAACCTCATTTACAACCACACTCTGGTATCTATCCTTTAGCCAACTGCATATCCATTAAACAACCCAAAGGTTAAGATCTAGCTTTAACTGCCATTCATATTCATTTTTTGTAGACCTCTATTCATCCTTATGATTAATTCAGGGCTACCAAACTGTACATGTCTCTAGGCGTTCAGCCTTATGCACCTTGGGCCAACCAGCACTGACAAA